>NC_066370.1:24828513-25464679 GCF_013377495.2 Cygnus atratus | reverse complement strand
CACTGGGATTGTTTAGCTGCAAGGAGAAATGGCAGCAGGGGGACAGGGAGTGTTACCAGTGTGTAGAGATACCTGATGCGCAGGCGTAAAGCAGATGGAGCAGTCTCCTCAGTAGCGTTTGGTGACAGAACAAAAGACAACGGGTACAAACTGCTATACAACAAATTCCACTTCTATCTAAGAAAAAACTTTTTTTTAACAATAAGGGTGGTGAGGCACTGGAACAGGCTGCCCAGAGAAGCTGAGGATGCCCCATCCCTGGGGGTGTTCAAGGCCAGGTTGGATAGGGCCTTGAGCAACCTGGGCTGGTGGGAGGTGTCCCTGCCCATGGCAGGGGGTGGAATTAGGTGGGCTTTAAGGTCCCTCCCAACCCAAACCGTGCTATGGTTCTATGCTCATCCTGAGCAACTTTCTCTAGTTGACCAGGCTGTGCGGAGGGGCACTGGATTCATCAGTCTCCATAACTGCCTTCAAACCTCGATTATTCTGAGATTCTGTGATTTCCATTTCTAGGTTTGTACCCGTAGTCACTAACTGCCATTGAGAACTGAAATTCTAACTTCTATTCTTCTGTTGTTCCTAGGTGGATAAGTGGAGCTGCTGTTGTCAATGCTTTTTATTCTGCAAGTAGGAATCAGATAGGTAAGGTTTACCAGCTTACTATCTGGATACATTTTTAATGGCCAAATTATGTATATACATATATATGCATGTATTTTAAAAATATAAGTGAAATGGGGGTTGTAGAAGGGTCTCAGTAGAGCAAACTCAGAGGTTTCACTGCTTGAGATCGGTGGCCATAGAGTTTTTCATCTCCTACATGTTTTGAATCACTTGCAGAACAAGGACAGAAGCTTGAGATTCAGACTTGAAAGCGTTAGTACAGAAAACAGCTTATTCTCAGCTTCTGTGTCCTTATCTCCTGCACTTTCCCATATACAGCTGTAAGATCCACTGCTAGAAAGACAGAGTCCAGGAATGCAGCCTCACGTGAGCTGTCCTGAGCATGGAACCAGCAGCATACTCCTGGAACGTACACTCGTTGTTCAGAGCTGCTTTACGTCCCAGGCAGACAGCAATCCTACAGGGCTCTGTCATCACTTTCTCTAAGGAAAAATAATTGCGGCAGCTGGAATGAAACATTTGAGGCTTAATGAAATCAGCACTTCCCAAAAGACAAACTTTCCTCAGAAAATCTCTCGCCAGCTACCTTAAAGATCTAGTTATGAATCACAGCACAGAAGAGCTCCCTACTAGTACTAGGGACAGCAAGACAGTACAGTCATTTTGGTAGGTGGTAAAGCTAAGTGAGCATTTTGAACATATTACTGAATATTAAGCATAAAAATCTGCCCAGAAGGCCTTGCTATAAATTGTTTTGCTCAATAATCTGTAGAAAACAAATCCTGATTTGGAAGACTGAAGGTGATGGCAGTTAATCTGATCCATAAATTCTTACTTCATCTTTCAGCTATGGCATGTCCGGATAATTAAAGCAGTCTGATCTTTAGAATGATGTCCAAATTAATTAGTAATTCTATTCTTTAAAAAATAACCTCTAAAAAGGAGTTTTTTGCAGGATGTGTAGGAAGTTTAGAGCTCTGTTACTGCATTTCAATACGGCTGTGATTCCTGCTGTTCCATCAGCAGCACTGATCCTAAGGAAGCCACCCAACCCCAAACAAATCGGCTGGGCTGCCACTAGTAAGGCAGCCCCCGGTACGTTCCTTTGGGTACCGGCTACCCCTGGCCTGCAGGCAGGTGTGTGAAGGGGAGCTGGTTCAGCTAAGCAATGCTTCGGCCTGCTTGGGGGATACTGTGCAACACGGGCACTCCTGGCCAAGGCGTTACCGTCTGCAAACACATCCAGGAAGAAAAGCAGCATGTTCTTGTCACTGGCTGCATGGATTCTGAGGGAAATAATCCATGTGTTTTTCCTTCCCTGGATGTTCTCAAAGCTCCCATGTAAGCTGCACTTCCATTTCCTTTCCTTTCTACATCTCTGCTTGAAATCTATCCCACTAGACGAAGAAGACCTATCCACTGTGCTATGTAGCAAAAGATGGGGAATAACTTGTTTTCAGAAGGACAGAGTTAAAAAAAACTTGAAATTCTGACATTTTATTCTAAAAATGGATGAGGTGACAGGGTGTTAATTATTCTGAACTGAAAGTCCTGGGGAACTGCCTGCCTCCAGGAAGGAGGGAAGATGTTCCTGGCTTTGCAAGCAAAGGACACACTGAGCTCCAAAGAAGTTACAGCTGTGTTTCAAGCCAGCAGGACCAATGCCTATCATTCTGAGGAAATGTCTTGCTCGCAGTAATCTTCAAAAAAAAGACTAGCCTTCTGATGCTGTACTCCAGATATTGCTCTGTTTTGCCAGTCAACAAAGTAGCCCATTGCACAGTGTGGCATTTACACTCTTGTCTTTACTATCAGCATTTTCTGATAATAACAAACATTGAAAAATTCCACTCTTTAATTACATGCCAAAGTAACAATGACACAGAATTACCATGACAGCAGGCAGCAGTTTACACAGGGCAGCAGAAATGGTTTCTTTTCTAACCTGTTATTTTTCAATTTTCTCATGGTTCTTTCTTCTCTTGTAAGAAATGCCTAGAACTGTACTGGGATTTACACTGAAACACAAGAACAAATCTTCATTTATAAAAATATCACAATTGCAAGATTATTTATTTTTTTACTAAGCTGTTTCTTAAAAGTGTAAAAAAATAGAAGTGGGTGAAAAGAAGCTCCTTGTTCCAATTCTTTCACTGCTCTCATGGCCTTTTATTATTATTATTATTGTTCTAGTGGGAGTTACTGATATTTTCAAAGGAAGAACAAATTCCTCTGAGATTGATTTCTGGTGGGGGCTATGATCAAATTATTTATTAATTCTAGAGGAACACCCTCCCATTTTCCATGATGTTGCAAGGTCTATTTAATAATGCTACAAGATTCTGAGAGTGCTAAAAGCTGTAAACTGGAAAAGTACAGCTGCTCCTTTGCAAAGCAAAGCGGTAACAAATACTTAAAGTAAATCTGATCATGATTATGCAAGTGTCTAAAGAACTATTTTGCTTTACCGTAAGCTTGGGGAGGAAGGGGAATGGTCCTGCTGATCCGTTTCTACTTCCCTACATCCATCACCACATGTAAATACAATTACTGTTGCTGGTAAATCTGAGGGAACAGCACGACTCTGTTTGAAGCCTGCTAAAACGGTCTGTTCACACTGTACACATGGCATAATGAGGCAGTACCTTAATCGTGTTGGCTTTTTTTGCAGTCTTTCCTGCTGGCATTTTACAGCCCCCCTTCTTCAGTGCATCTCAGCCCAAATCTCTGAATTATGGTGGCATAGGCATGGTCATCGGTCATGAAATCACACATGGTTTTGATGACAATGGTAAGTTACTGAGTTTCTAGTTACAAAACTTAGAGTACATGGAAAGTTTTACACACATGATCAATCCAGCACCAATCACAGGTCAGAACTATGCCAGACTTCCTAAAAGAGCCTTAATCCAACCTTTTAATTCAATCTGGATTAGTTTGTTTTATTCCTTAGCTAGAATATAGTTGGTTTAGAAAAAAGGAAAATTAAGAGCATCATATGTATGACTTCCTCATTACGGATATTTATTTATTTATTGCACGTGTGATTGTAGTTACTTGCTACCCATCTTAGTGCATCAAAAAAACTTATTTTCCTGTATACATAATTCTGTTAAAATATTATTACAGGCAGAAATTTTAATGAGAATGGAGACCTCATAGACTGGTGGACTGAAGAATCAGCACGCAATTTTAAGGAGTTATCCCAGTGTATGGTGTACCAGTATGGAAACTTTTCATGGGACCTAGCAGGGGGACAGCAGGTATGTTGCATTTATTTGTAACTACCAATGTTGTTTGTAATGAGAGAACACAAAATCTTACGTCCTAATTGTGCAAACCCTTTTCACATAAATGGTCTCTTGGCATATGGCCAACACTGTCACCCCCTATACCACAAAAAGAAAAGAGGGAAAACAGTAAGAGGTTGTTAAAGATAATGGTAAAAACTCCACACATACACCAATTGTGCTGAAAGAGGCAGGACTTATGTTCCAAAGGAGTGACAGTCCTAGGAGCAGTTGCCCTAGAAGCCTTTTTAGACCCTCAAAGGCTATTCTTTATGAGGGAAAACAAATAAACAAACAAACACCTTACAAGTTTGATCCTCATTTCTCTAAAGCTTGGTGTGCAAATAATATATACTCCCGTGAAAACAAATCCTCCCTGCTGCTTTCTTTCTCTCACAAGTTTCTTGCTCTTTCCTGAAGATAAACATGTGGACTACAAAGCAATAAGGTCCGAGGAGAACCGAGTACAGTAGGACTATGAGGAAAAGATGAAATGCAGACTTAGGATAGGCAGCCAATCTAAATGTAACTGCATTTATAGCATTCTGCAGGGCTAAAACTATTAGGCGTTTTAGGCATACAGTGTAATGGCTGTCTCTGGAAGCCCTAATTTCATGAGAACAGTGTGCAGGATCAGGTCTGTTTTGTGTCCCAGCAAGACGAACATTAACTCAAAGGAACAGGTAAGAGTGATTTGGGCATTCCTCTTGCCGAACAGGAAACCAGTCCTGTTCCTATTGAATGCAAGCTGCAAAACCACCACAGGAAACAGCCAGGTCTGTCTCCATAGCACAGCGCTTCATACCATGTCATTTTGAGGATGACCAAATGCTCTGCTAATGCACCCACATTACCTCTAACATGTAAGCCAGTTTAAATCATCTAGAAACTGCTTAATTACCTTCACGGCACTCCCACTCTAGCGCCACAGGGCTGTAACTGATGCAGGTTGGCACTGCGTGTTCTTCAAATCTACAGACAGCAGGTTTCAGCCATCGTTTCTGGGTGAGGTGCCTTTATTCTGTCAGCAGAGGCGCACAGTGCGCCAGGACAGTTTTCAGTTCATGCTTCTGCACCTTCCAGAGGGAAGTCCCAAGGCAGCTGCTGGGTCACCGCCGCACAGTAAGAAAGGGAAGCAGTCCACCACTGTAGCACTCACTTGCATCGCATGGTGGCAGAGCAGTTACCTTCAGCGCCCACCTTGTTTATTTTGGACTTCACTGGATAACCACGTAGGGCACTGCACAGTGCCACCACCTATTTCTGTCAGGAACAAAGTTCTTGGGTGGGACCTCCTACAGTTAGGTGGCCAACAAGAAAATGCTTACAAGAAGGTACTTCTCTGACTACCACTGTGTGGCCTTTTTAGAGGCTGACAATATATTCCTCTTACAGAATGGGGAAAAGAAAAAGCTTCTTGCCCTGAGGATTTCCTAAATCTCTTTTTAAAACTGCTGGGACTGACAGAGAAGCCATTAAAAATAAAAGAGGTTTTTTTTGGCAAATTTATCTGCCATTTTTCACACATCATATTCAATCTAATGATGATTCTAAGTTTTGCAACTTTGAATATTGTAGCCAAAAGTCCAGGATAAAGGTCAAAAGTATAATCACTTAAAAATAAAATTATAGTTTCTCTATTACCAAAGATTCATCATCTTTAGTGATACTTCACTGTTTTACAAGTACTGTATTAGCTAAATAGTTATCTTCTATGCATCTTGCTACCAGAGAGCTACCTAACTGGCCTAATATACAGGAAAATACTTAACGACTTCCTAGCAGATTTGCTGATGTCTGTTAACTGATAATTTCAACTATCTGAAGTTTGGATTTAACTTACAGACAGATTCTGCCCACTTCTAACTGGAACTGTGGTAAGAAGATGATGGTTAAAGACATGGGAAAAAAAGGAAGAATGGATGAACAAATGACTAAGCATCAGAAAATCTGAGTAACAGAGATATGCGATCCTAGAGAGCTACCTGGATGGGGAAGAAGAGAATTAGGGAAAACAAGAGTATCTGCTTGGATTTTGAGACAAGGGAGGCAGATAACTTTCAGAGACCGTGTCATAATCTTCTGCTAAAGCTTCACATTCTAAGGGAATTCTCCCCTCTAAAAGTGAATAAAGCACAAAGTCTGGCAAAGTTTAGAGGTCCTGGATAAGTTCTTTCAGAAAACCATACTTTTCGTTTTTTGTTTTACAGCTGAGTGGAATCAATACCCTAGGAGAAAACATTGCTGATAACGGAGGTGTTAGACAAGCATATAAGGTAAGAAGTATCCATTTTTCTATTTTAGCTAAAACCATCATATATTACAAAAATGAATTTCAGAGTCTTTGAAGAAGAAACATTATTTTTGTGTTAGGGACAAGACCAAGCTGTTGTATTTCATCCTATTAATTGTTTCAGGATAGGTATTAGTTACTGCTAGCACACTCTGTATCTTTTTCAACTTTTTTTTTCCTTCTGTGAATAGGGACTTGTAGAACGAAAACATTTAATGAATCAGTGTCACACTTGGACCATCACCTAACTAAACTGATGATACTGAGCAGCTGTCTGCCTTCACCAGCCTTTTCATGCCAGGAAGGAGGGCTAGAATGATTTCCTTCTAAGCTCTGTCCATAAACAGTCTCTGCCTACATGGAACACTACTCCTTGTTCAAAATGTCATCTCATACAAGTGACTAGTGTCCCCTAAACAGGTATCCGAAGATGTCAGTGACATCTGGACTCCTTGCGATAAGCCCTCCATGGGGGACTTGTAAGCATTTTGGTTTTCCTTTCCTTTCCTGGCCATTTTCTTGTTACTTACAAATCTGACAGTGCAGGCCATCATAACGTGGTCCTTCCACTCCTTCCCTGAACACCTTGTTCTGTAGCAAAATACTCCACACTTGACAATGAGACTGCTATCATTCCTCATGAAGTGCCTGCTGGGATGCATGGGCCAACTCACACATCACAGATTCTGCAAACAAGGCAGTCAGCAACACTTACACCACTAGAAATACAAACGTTTGAGGGTAAATACATAAATACAATCATAAAGGAGAGTTTAAAGAATGACTTGGAAGACTAAAAGAGGCATCTGTATGGCATACTACGTCAGTCTTATCTTGAATTATCAGAAGATTTATGCATTAAAAAACCAACCAAACAAAAAAAGCAGAGCAGTACAGACCCATGAAAGGCCATTCTCGTTCTGAAAGGAATGGGCGTAGGCAGAGAAAAAGTAGAAAGTCAGAAGTATTTAAAAAATAGAATTGGCTATCCATACTTATTACAACATCATATGAATAGTAGAAAAAAGGACAAGAAGGAACCTTGAGAGCCCACCCAGTCCCCCCTCCCAGCAGGCACAACCAACCTTTCCAAGAGCCAAACCTGCAGTAAGGGAAGATCTGCCACCTCCATGCTGTAGTGTGAGCGCTATCGCATCTCTGCTTTCAACAGTGGGAACACAGAGCCATCTATTCCTTCCTTTTCTGCAACCTTTTACAGTCCTTTGAGGACTGTTACATACTTGAAGGCCCAGACTTCTCCTCTTTAGACTAAACAAACCCCGTTCTTTCAATCTTTCCTCATAGGTCATGTTTGCTAGACCTCTGCTCATTCTTGCTGCTTTCTTCTGGACTCTCTCCAGTTGGTCCACATCTTTCTTTAAGTGCCGTGCCCAAAACTGGACAGAGTGCTCCAGCTGAGACCTGGCCAGTGCCAAGTACAGGGGAAGGATTACTTCACGTGACTTGTATAAGACATTCCTGTTTATACATCCCAGCATGATATTTGCCTTTTTTGCAGTATCATGGCACCGTTGGCTCTTGTACAGCTCATGATTGACTAAAATTACAGAAGCCTTGTCACTAGACCTGTTAACCACTCATTCTTCAATTTGCACTTGTGCAATTGGCTTTACCCTTGCTGTAGTTTGGCACTGTCTTCAGTCAGAACATTTCTCCAGTTTGCCAGCATCTTTCTATAAGTAATAACATGCTAACAATTTACTGTTTGACATGTGGTCTTCATGAGAAACATGAAAGAAGCTTTTATTACTATGGAAAGTTTTAAAGTCTTCTCCAATTGTTAGAAAAAAATACATTTATTTCTAGTCCATTAAAAAATTAAAATTAGCTAAAAATTAAAAATATATAATACAACATTTAATAATTGATAAAACTGATCTTCTCCCTGCAGAATCAGTTTTATGCTGGTAAAACTGGATCCTGGAGCTCTGCATTGTATACAGGAAAGCCTACCTTACTGTAGGTGTATTATTTTAGATGCTAACCCAATAATTGGCAAAATAATATGATATTTGTTTGATAAACATTTGAGAGGAAAGCAAACTGTGAACAGGACACACGCATTCTGTAAAATCAGAGATTGTTGTTGGTTTTTTTTTCTTCTACTTTTGAAGCATTTTACCACACTTTTAACTCATTAGAGAAGAAAAGGAACAAGAATAACTCATAAGAGAAAGAACAAGGGTAGGAGGGAAAGATGAGTTAGAGGAGGAGGAATGAATCCTCTGACCACATCTTCATTGTCTTGGAGATCATTTGTGCCAGAGGCAGGCAGGGACACCCAGCAAAGGCACCGGGCTGGGGATCCCCATGCTGGGAGTCCCTGGATCAAGAGAGACATTTCAGCTGGGCTCAGTTTGGGACTGTGCCTTAGAAAGCAGCTCAGCACCATGCCTTTTTTTTTTTTTTAATCTTACCATGCAAGATACGTATTGAGGGAAGCAACAGTAATGCCTGACCACAGAACCCACAGGAGGGGGAGCTGCTGCAGGTGGCTCTTTGCACAGACAGCTCCCAAACCCTGACGGGTTGGAGGCTGGCTTGGCACAGGGCATGCTGGTGCCTCACTGCATCTACCCCTAAGCTAATGCAAGAGACTCTCACAGCCATTTCCATTACAGAACATACTCTGTTACTCACTAACCCTGTGAAAGGGTTTGCTAGGAAAATATGTAACAGTTCAACGGAATTTGATACATTAATTATTATAAAGTTTGCTGAAGAGTAGTATTCTGTAGCTACCGCATTTCAGAAAAGTCCTCCTTTGCATTCTTAATTTCTTCCCCTATAAAAAGATGCATAGTTATGCAAAAATCTGGTTATCTGGGTGTACCCGTCTTGCTGAAATTACTCCATTAGCCTTCTCCCTACCCCTCACCCCCCCTGTAAATTGCTTTATTTAAGATTGTTTCTTTTACCATTTATTCCAACATAAGTCAGGCAGCAGGAAACCTGACCAGTAGTCTAAGAGCCTGCTCATTGAGGAACCTGCCTTGGTTCAGTCAGACCACTGGCACTGTAATACTAAGAAATGGTCCTGGTTTTTATGCTTAAAGGTGGCCTGTGATAAGATGGATGGCCAAGGTAGTTCATGATAAATTATGTCAAAGACTCTGTGATGTTCCTCCTCGTCATCATTTCATTTTGACTGTATGGATTAGAAGTTGTAACATTGCTACACAATTCATTTTACAGGCCTATGAAAATTATGTGAAAAAGAATGGGAAAGAGAAACTTCTTCCTGGTCTTGACATGAACCATCAGCAGCTGTTTTTTCTGAATTTTGCACAGGTATTTCATACTGTCTTTGTTTGATGCTTACAGTATCCTTTTTTTAAAAACAAAGAATGGACTTTTTGATATGTTCTAAAATGAAATTTAATCTCAAGATATTAAGTATTTCATAGTGAAATGACAGCAGGACTCATCCTGAACGATCTTATTGCTAACAAATTCTTTTCTTTGTTACATGTGTAGGTATGGTGTGGAACATACAGACCAGAATATGCTGTGAACTCCATCAAAACTGACGTGCACAGCCCAGGCAAATTCAGGTCAGCATGTATAACAATCCTCAGTGTAATTCCCTAGGTGCAACACAGCTTTTAGCTACTGAATTATAAAATCCAGCACAAAATGCTAGGTTTCATTTACCAGGGTTGATTTAGGCATACAGAAAGCTACACAAAATCACCATTTGTTTTCTCTTGCAAGAGTAACAGAAGTGAGGTTTTGATGGAAGATTACTTACAAACCTGTATGTGTTGGGACAATAAGCAAGAGGGACATACCGTAAACTTGGCTGTTCAGTGTGAATTACTAGGAACAGACTAGGATCTTTTCATTTAAGTCAGAGCAACCTGTTCTTTAGTGGTATAGCTGTTAGCTTTGAATCACCTCTGGGGCTCACATGCACAATAACTGACTTTGCTTGATACGATTCAGAGCATTAATTCCAGCATCTTTCTTTCAATGGCTTTTCACCAAAGAACTATCTCATTTATCCCACATGCTTAAATATTTGGTGAAAGCAGTGACTGTTCCTTCAGTTGCTCCTTGACTGACATTTCACTGTGGGTGGTTTTTAGAGACCAGACCTCTCCCAGAGGCAGTTTGTGCAGAACTCCTACAGTCAGCTGAGTTCAGCCACGGCATTAATGAGGCTCTACAGTGGTTCTGCAGAACTTTGCCTCCTCCTTCCATACCTAATTTCTACGAACCATGAGTCCCCTGAAGTTCACCAGATCAGCATCTTCACGTAGTTGTCTTTGTGTATATTCTAGACACATTACATCACGTATTGTGCTGTTTTACATCAGTATGAAAGGCTATAAAGTATATACCCAATTACACAAATATTAATGAGGAACCATAGTAACATTTTTAGAACATGAGGCAATTTTCAGGATGAGGCCTACCTAAGAAATCTGAAATAGAAAGCATTTCAGTACACTTTTTGTTTGTAACATATGCAAATAGACCCGAAATACTACTTCTGTTTCTGGCAAACTCGCACTTTAGCGGTTCTTGGCCACAGAACAGAGAAGCTAGATCACTTAAAAACATAGCCCAGAAAAATGGCTAAAAAATAGAAAGTTACCTCCTGCACTGCTGCTGAGACCAGCTGGGAAATATTTTCACATTTGATCTTGTGGAGCCAGTCAAATCATTGCAGATGTCACCTGCTGAACTTCACCTCAACTTCTCTGGACACTTCCTGGTTCTGTTGAACGTAATCATTATGATTATTCACAGAATAATCAAAAGTTACTCACAGAAGCAGTCCTTCAAATAATTCCTGGTCCACAATCAAAGTGCATCAGTATTTATGTTTGACATTTACAGATGAAGTTGTTTTCTAGCACGGGCATGTGCATGCTATGTTTCCATTCCTGAAGGAATGAGCAACTCCTCTCAGTTACATTCACACATGTTCACAATTACAGATACAAAAACCACTTCAGCTGCTACGTCCTCATACTCACTTGAGATCTGCTGTTTGTATGAGTCTTTTTTCCAGGAAACTCCTTCACTGGAACATTTGTGAAAACGCCCAGAGAAGCAATATGACATTACTTAAAATCTGGTTGGTGTAAAAATGTAAATGAATATTCACTGAAAAATTATACCTAACTCCTCCACCTTGAGGTCTTGTTTTCCCTTTAGCGGGAAACTTATCAACAAAAGATAGCTATGGAACAAAATCTCAGTGAAATCAAACAGGCAGTAAAGCTGTCGGTATAGAAATAAATGGAAGTCTTGTGAGAGCCCATAATGAGGAAGGTCTGGTCCTATATTTCTGGGGGTTGCAAAAGGGAATATAAAACTGGAGGGAGAAGACACAGCCACCACTTTAGGTGAAAGGGAACCAACTGTCTGAGCTGAGAAGTACATTCTTTTCCCACAGTTTTTTGGAGTGATGGGGGAAAAATGTTATGAAATGTGGATCTTTGGTTTGCTTGTTTGTTTTGTTTTTGCTTTTAAACAAAGGGAATTAAAAATGCCAAGATGTTCTTGTTTTGTTTTAAAGGGTCATAGGATCATTGCAAAACTCTCCGGAGTTTTCCGAAGCTTTTTCATGTACCACGAAAAACTACATGGATCCTGCTAAAAAATGCCGAGTTTGGTAATGGAGCTGCAAGCCTTGCATCTCAAGAAGCTTTCTAGAAGAAGAGAAATTTTGAACTACTTTTTAGAAGGGGAGGAAGGAAGAAAACTGAGGGAAACATTCTACAAAAGTCACTGTAATTCTTAGTAAACAGGCAAACACAAAACAATCACACATCAAATCAATCTATTTCTCAAAGGAAGGACTAATACCAATGCAGCAGTTAGCTGTTCTAGCTAATCAGCTGCTTTTCCTATCACTGAATCCTGCAGAATCTAAATCACTTGACAGTGTACAGTAACATTTCACTCATAGTTAATCCTGTTGCCCATGGGTCGCTGGCACTTTTTTTTTTTTTGAAATGTCAAAGTACGATGCATTATCTCCCACTGGTTGGTGAATGCATAGTTGTGAACAAGCAGAGGAAGAAAATATTAAGTAACACATGGTTTTAGACATCATAATATGATAATGAGACAACAGTTGGTATCCTGTGTCAGACTTTGTACCCTCTGCTGTTACGATAAATCTGTTCTACCAAATGCTTTCATTTCTACTTGAAACCATTTATACAAGAGGAGTCCAAAGACCTGCTGTAATTAACTTCTCACTAATTATGCCAGTGTGTATTATTTGAACTCACTATTTACAACAGTTTATCTAGTACTTTCCAGCCAAACTGAAATTGTAGGTAATTTATTAATTTTTGAACATGTAATCTGTCAGATTGCGATCTAAGACCCTTTCACGGTTTTCTAAGCTTTTTCTTGTTTTCTCTAAAGTTGGTCTTTTTAAAAGTTTCTAGCAATGTACAAACCATAGTTTTTATATTTAAATCTGAGCTACACTTTTGACTTGAAGTATTGTAATATATTTTATCAGCATCTGCATAGAACTGGGAAATTTGATTAAAGCATGGTATTAGGCAATAAGATAGAGTACAAAACAGAGCTCTTCCATGGAGTACACCAGCAAGTGTACCATCAAGTACAGTTTTCAGGCTGACTTTCTCAGTGTTTAGGGTTTTGATCCTGCGCATAATTTGTACATGTTCTGGTCAGTGTCAGTCCTCACATCAGTAAAGCTGCTTGCAAGAATGGAGCTTTCAATAAGAAGGTAATAGGCTTTAAATCTGCAGTGATACGTGTTGGACATCCTCATGCAGATTGCAAAGGAACTTACTGCTTTGTATACCAAAGCAAACAGATTTCCAAAAATAAGTAGCAGATACCTCAGATGACTGCTACAATAGGTACATTTGAAAACCTATGTTCCTTTTAGCTTTTTGGGTTTGTCATCTGATAAAAACATTTTGATAATAAACTGAAATTATGAGCCAAATGCAATGCGTATTCTTTATAGGAAGTATAGAAACACAAAAACCATATTGTCCCTGTAAGTGAACTTCTGTACCTGCCCCTGAGCACTGCACCCTCAACATCTATAAAAACTGACAAGGAGAATTGAAATCACTTTGTTCAAGTTTCAAAACCAGATGTTAATAGGTTATTTAGTAGCCAACGAAATCACACCAAAATTGACCGCAATAAACTCTCTTACAAGAGACATTAACCTGATGGCATTCAAATGAAATTCAATCTTTTACAAACTCAGGTCCACAGGCATAGTATCCAGTGAAGTTTTTTTTTCATTTCTGAACAACTTATAGACATAAAAATAGTTACATCTTGTTTCATGCTAGCTCCTGCTCAGGGAGCAGGGAATTCATATATACTAGGTACATACCACAAGCACAGTCATCTCTTTCACCGTCGCAGTAAGAAATAAAGCTACCCTTATGGAAAACACCCAGCAAAGCTCTGGCCAGAGCAAGAGAAGCTCTTTTCCTAGACACATTTAACAGCCGGCTTTAGGTACGTCATTGGACCCAGCTTTTACACTCCTGAGTGACAAGACACTTTCCCTAAAGCCCCCATTTCATCACTAGGTACACATGCTCATGCACCTAAATCCCTTCCAGAAACACCACCTGAGACCCCCCCTTCCTTCCTCTATACAGCTGTGGGCTCTGGTAGCCGCAGGCTCAGGCCTGCAGGAATGGGTGAGGCTGCTGGCTCCTTGTTCCCCCATTGGAATAGGTGGGGAAATAAATGAAGGCTCAGCTCTACCACTGGCTAAAGCAGCTGAACGAGAACTGTGCAGATAGCTACTGAAACAAGCCCTGGCAGGAAACAACTACGCTGCGGGACCAGGGGAAAACAAGAGTGGTCTTGCCTCTGCGGTACAGCCCTCACCCTCAGCGCCTGCTGACACCAGTCCTGGGGCTGGGCAGATCATCCACCACTTCTCCTCAATCCAGTCTTCTCCGGTTCTTACCCTAAAGTCACCTGGCACAGCAGGCAAGTGCAGCAAAACCACATAGCAGCATTTAACAGGAAAATAAAATGTACCAGGCGTGTATTAGAAGCCAAACTCTACCCAGTGACACTTATGATTTCCTCACACATGCAAAAGTGAAACTCAGGTCTTCATAAGAGAAACGTAGCACTAATAATTTAGATGCAAGCTGTCTGACATTAAGCAAGCAGTGACAATCAGAATATAACTTTCATCACAGCTTGCAAACTAATTAGTGCCAGTGAGGCTTTTCCTTCGTAGAATGTTAATGTCAGGGAAGTATTTATAGATATGGCATGGAAACCATCACCCAAAGGCTTCAAAAACAACAAGGAACTTATAGGATTGTTGCCAGCTTCTGCAGAAGCTCACGGTTAGTCTCTCGGGTTATAAAGACGTCTTTGGACTGTTTTGGTTAATGTAACTTCCCGCTGCGGCAGCCTGATGAAACTTCAGCTAATACATACAACGCAAATGCTGGCATTAGTCAGCTCGTTAACAACGCATTAACGAAGCAGGTACCAGACACACACAACCCGTAACCATCACTAAACAATTCAGCCAAGGAGCACAGATGCAGTGATTCCCCATCAAGCAGCTTCACTTCCTCTGCCCAGGGAGGGCCACGCATGCTGAAGCCAAGGGCAACCTGCTGCCGAGAGGTGCTGAAATAATGAAAGGGGGGGGGGGGGGCGGGTTGGAAAAGGCTGTCACCTCTGCTTACAGAGAACTGGAGCTCAGGCGATGCCAAACAGCTCTTCAGACCTCAATGGCATTATACCGATAACCAAAGTCCTGCCCAGTGTCATAACAACACAAACATCCCATGGCACGGTGATGGAGACACTGAAGCTATTGCCATGCAACAACAGCAGTACCTTAATTTTGGTAGAAATCCAAAGTGTATGTTTTCTTGGGAAATAATAATAAATTAGTTTTTTTTTATCTCAAGTGGAACAGGATATTTGTGCTTTAGGGGAATTAAAAAAACGCTAGAGAACTTATTTCCCAATCCACCCCTGCTAGTGTGGGAAGCTTCAGCAGTGCATTGTATGGTTTTGTAATGAAAAGGCGCATGAGTGGGTTGCACTGGAGACAGATGCAAAAGGCCGCTTTGCATAGTGGTCAGTGCGCTTTAAGCAGTGTGTAGGGTGCATATTTTCTCAGAATAATCCTCTTTTTATTAGTCTACAAAAGTGGCAGGAGCTTCTTTTCCACTGAACAGCAGTCAGCTCAACAATATGCGAGCCACCCTAGATAAAGCTTTGTTTTGCCCTATCATTGCCCTTTGAGCAGAGATTTCAATTCACCATCTTATGGATAAAACTGTAGGGGGAAAAAAATAAATAAAAATAATAATAAAAAGCAAACATAGATACTGGGAACTACCTAACAATCTGAAGAGATTATGTATTTATTTGTCTTTTCCAAATGAGATCGTTCTGCTCTCAAACATCAGGTAAAGCTAAAACTGTTTATGTTTTAGCTCTGTACTTTTAAATTTGAAGCTTTTGACGCCTGATGTCGTTAGACACCTGAAAAAGCTGCTTGGGACATCTGGATCTTTCAGAACTGTGTATTTTCATCAGTGCCTGGTACATAAACAGGCGTTCATTCTGCTCCAGGCTTGGGAAAAGGCGCGGTTTGCACGTCCCTGTCCTGGCGGTGGCTGTAGCCAGGCGAGTGGCACACTGCAGCTGTGCAGGCCAGAGCTGGGATCAAAGCCACGAGGCAGCTGCAGGAGAGCTGCTGTCGGCTCTGTCACACCGCTGGCATAGTGCAAACCAGGCACAGCTGACGAGCTGCTCCAGTAAGAGCCCCGCTGTTTGCTTTGTCCGCTCGCAAAGGGAAGAACGAGCTCATGGGAAAAGACAGGTTGGAATTTAGTGTAAAGGCCATCACTTAACTTCTCAGCACAAGGTTCTCTGGGAAAACCACCATAAAATTGACCTACTTGTGCACCTACTTCTCTGTGTCTCCAAGGGCCTCCCAGTTGTCTAGTTTGGACAGTCAGAGCTAGTAGCAAGACTGTCTCAGTCTTAGAAAATGAGGCATTGGTCCCTAAAATGAGATAATGCATGCTCAGACTGGCCTCTTAGAGAGCTTATACAGTAGGCGTACAGATGAGTTAGAACGGGTGGTGTCACACGGAAGCAGCTGCCACAGAGGTTTGGACTGTGCAGCTCTCCAGGAGACTGCACGGTTTATCCCCTCAGGACAGCTGAGGAAATAAGACTGCCTGTGAAATGAGCTGACGTCAAAGGGGCAAGGTAGCTTGGTGTTACAATTCCCAAAACTAAACGTCACGCTTCAGTGCTTCAGCTAATAGCTGCTGGAGTTGCAAAGGAATTTTCATGGTTGCACCAATGCCAAACACGTTTATTTTTTCCCCCACCTCTCTAAAGGATAACAGACAGTGACCACAGATGGAGACAGGATGTCTGATTAATGTGCCTTCCTCCTCTTCTCAGAATTAATTCAGAGTGCCTGAGCAAGAGCCACAGAGGTTTCCTACCCAATCTCATCAAGGGGTCATTAAGGTTTTTTCCACATTTCCTTAAATGTACATCTTGTTAGAATCACCAAGACAGAACAGAAAGAACAGAAATATTTTAGTATAAAAATCTTCGGGCTCAAAACTGAGCTATCTGTGAAAATATAGTAGTTCAGATTATCTGATCACTTCTGATTTTAAATGAGCAGGTCACTGGACAGTCTCAAGACACATTACATAGCAGGTAAATATAATTAACTCCAATTATAATAATCAAAAAAAGGCAACCCCCTTGTACAAGATAAACAGGATGCCACTTTGAATCTGACCTACAATTTTAGACACGCTATGCTACAGAACAGACCTCCCAACCTTAAACATGCCTGATGTTTTCTTTTTGAAGGACGTACACATTTCTGTCTTCATTACAATAGATTCCATGAAATTTTCCCCATAATAAGACTAAAAATACGTCCCCAGGCCTCACAAGAAGTTAACTCCCTGCATGATTCTGAACAGCTTGAGGTCCCTTAGCTAGTAACAGCTATTTTAAGTTTGATATTCAGTGATGCGTTACGTAAAGCCAACTTTCTATAGAAAGGCATTGAGTATTGCACCAAGGCTGATTTGGACAATACTATCATATCTTCAGATGACTGCACTACGCTTTGGTATGTCAGGCAATGCCTCCTAGCATTTGCATGGTACAGCCTGCCTCACCTGAAGACCTGTGACCCTCCCAGCAACTGCCCTTGTTTGAGAGGTGAGAGTCTGAACTGCCTTGGTACTGCACAGGAGCATGCTGACACCAAAGCACAAAATCTGGGAAATTCAGAGAATCAGTCCACCTGTCCTTGGGATCAAACCAAAGAAAAGGTTCTCACATGCCTCTTCCTCCTCTTAGCGATGCGGGAAACATCTAGGAGGCTTTAAAAACATGCAAAATTAAAGCACTAAATGTATGACTGAAGGCTTCAGTCCTTTCTGCTAGTCCGCAGTGAGGTGGAGATCATTAAAGTGCGACATGTTCACGTGAACATTAGAGCAAGACTGACCACAGAGCCCAACAGCATGGCTGGCTTTCGTCACATACCTCGTGTTCGTGGTCTGCAGCTCACCTCTCTTCTGTGCTACAGACTTCTCCTAACACTGCAACAGTATTAAAATTATGTATTTCTTCACGTTGAAAGTAGCACTCACCTGCTTTTACCACCAGTCAGTTCTGCCTCTTCTCTACAAACAGCCTGCTGGATTTCCTGAGAGTACTTACAGCTGTGGAGAGCTGTGCACCTGATGTCAGTCACCCTCAGGCACCAAGGCAGCACCACCTGTCCGCCTGCTGCAGGCCTGAAGGATGTTTGTCCATCTGTTTTCAAAGGCCTCCAGTAATCAATAATATTGATTATTATGCTTAAAAAATTCTTCCAGCATGTCTGTATCTTTACCATAAAGACAGACTGTATCTCACCTGCTGGTTCTCCACTAATTCCTGCTGCGTGTGTCACCAAGAAAAGGTTATTCCCTTCTTTTTTTTATTAAGGTTTTGAAGAATTATGTTTTCTTCAGTCTTCTCTCTTTTAGGCTGAACCACTTCAGTGCGTTCACTTTGTCCCTGGTTACACATTATAAATCCCAGTTTCCTGTTGCTGCCCTCCTCTGAATCCCCATATTTGTCCTTTAGAACAGTTCCTGAAAGGTGTAGAAATTTAATTTTCACCCTTTGCATTGCATTTTTTCCAGACCAGTTATTTAGTTTCATTCTGATTTCTAACACTGCTCCCCGATATCCCGTTTGCTGCCAGCAGAGGGGAGCTGCCAGCACACCACAAGCCAGGCCTGGCATGCCAAGCGATGACCTCGATCCAGCCTCATGGCATTTGATTCAACAAGAACTGGATTGGATTCCAATGTAAAAAATACAAGATTGGGCCCTGAATATCATTTATACAGAAAAGACCAGCAGTTAATTTGGATTTTATCTACACAGTACTAAATAAGAAACAAAGTTTTTAGGACCTAGAATGTCCAAATCATACATTTTAAGCTGCTTTTCCACCAGGTAACTTTTCCTACCTCCCTTTCATTTTCTAGAGGATTTTTTTGATTTAGATAGTGGTACTATTTGATTGCTTTGTTAAAAAAGGTAATGTAATTTCAGAAAATATATTTAGACACTTCAGATCTTGGGAAAGGGAGACTATACAGCCACAGTATTTTAAATTTTATATAAAGTTTACTAAAAAACTTAAAAAATTGTCTTAATTCACTTAAAAGTTTCCCAGATAGACTGAGATACTCCTTCCCCAGCTTGGCACATCTCACAAATGAGCTTAACTCATGTTTTTTTCTACCATGGTACCAGTAACTCTAGGAATGCTGTTTCCAAAAATGCTTAAATTCAAGACGGCAACAACAAAGCAGGATGGAGAGCAGGCAGGTATCTGACCTACCATTGGACTCCAAAAACCACTCACACAGTTACAAACCATTTGAAAATCAGGAAATTGGTTTAATGATTCTTCCTGACTAGCATTTCACATCTTTGTTGCAGTTAAAAAGTATACAGCATATCTAGTGTTGATATTAAAAGTAACTCATTTTATACATATTTTTGTCATTCAGCATTCCAATTTAACTTTCAGGTTCTTCCAGTCAACATCGCTGGAAATTCTTCTGTCCTGTAAGACAAAGAAAACTACATTTAAAAAGGTAGCAATGCACACCAAAGCAAGCAGGGGTGGATATGATACAGGTCACTTACTTCTGTCAGGAGAAGACGATGTAAACCATTAGGGCACAACCCACGATCCAGCCAACTGCAAGGAGAATAGGTACAACGAGACGGGAAAGTGGGACTGGGGCTGAAAGACAAAAGAGGATCTTTTTCAGAAAGGTCACATTACAAAACCATAATTATCACAGAGCAAAAAAGATACCTGTGAGCTTGGGCCACATCTATGACTGCTATTTTTGGCACGGAGTCACCATGTCTTGGCACACGTACTACATATACATAGCAAAGCCCCAAGAAATTTCCACACTCTGGGCTCTGCAACCAGATAGGCCAGAGGCTTAGCGCTTCCAAAAGTACCAGAGTGCAGAGAGGAGACAGAAACGTGCTTCTGTCCTTGGGCTCCACGGGTCATCGGGAGAACATCTGGACTGGACTGCACTGATGGCAGCTCCCCCGGCAGATTCAGGCTCAATACCCTGACAGCACCTTCCAGAAGCAAGTCTCATGAGGTTGTCAACAGCAAATTAAATATACAGTGATTAGTTAATACTGTACCTGTTTAATTTAAGGTTGGTGTGCCTGGGGCCACAATGAGGGGATGCTGTGTGAGTTCCCACACCCCAAACATCCAAAGGATGTTTTCCAGGTACTGTGCCTCAGGGGCTCACAGCTCGTCTCAGCGCTTTCTGTGCATGGTGCCTGACTGAGCCCTCTCCTCTCCCCTTGCTAGAGTGATACGTGGTAGTTACGGTTCATGCAATTATCCACTGAAAGGGTTTTCCCCACATTAAAGGAAGAAAATAACAGAAAAGTTTCCAATGTGAATGTACCACCTGTCTGCCTGAGTCGGGCCGGACACAAAGACGTGATGTTCTGCCTGTCCTGTCCGGCAGTACCAGGACAAGCTAATAAATAACATGGAGACACAGAGGCAAGTGCCGGTGGTGGTTCTGCAAGAAGCATGCAGAAAGCAGGAACAGGCCTTTAAATAAACACGTATCTGTACAGCATCAGAAGTTCAAAGACGCTTCCATCAGTTTGCTGCAAATAGCAGAAGGTTGCCAGAAAGCAGCATATCAGCAGCCTTTGAGGTTGTATTAGTTACCAACATACTGCAGCACGTTAAAGCACATCTTTCTGCAGTGAAAAGAGTTCCAGGTTTTTTAAGGGATTGAGAAATAATGTAAAACTATTCACAACACCTTGCATAGCTTAGATATGCCATGATATAGTTTAGTTTAGACATGCCACGATATTCCGTGGTGTATCTACAGAGAGGGAAAGAGAGCATATAGACAGATAATCTGCATGTGCTGCCATTGAGATATAAAGCACATAAGCAACCATGCAGCACAAGAATAAAACTCTGCTTTGAAACCAGGTGTCCTTCTGCCACAGGGGAATCCCTTACCCGTTTCTTTTAAAGACTGACCCTTGCTAAGGGAAATCTAATTCTGCTGGGAATCACTTCTCTTTCCTTGCCACTTTTTCTGAAGGTCCTATTACAAATAAAGGGCTGGATCCTACTGGAGTACATGGAAATATTTTGATAGAGCTCTGCTTGCTTGCCAACGTGTCTGCTGAACATGGTGTTGTGTTATATGAGATGCACTTTCAATGCAGGAAGGTGAGAGGAGCAAGCAGTCGCTGACGGGCCAGCAGGAATGCTGCGCCCAGCATTGGTCAGGAGGCAGCAAGCAGCTGGCTCTGAGGGATAGAGTTTCATGGGAGCCATTGGGAGTACTTGTGTTTCACAGTTTAAGAACAGAAATGACCGTGAGATCATTCGCTGTGATCTCCTGCACGTCATGGGACAGACACCCTGAGCTAGAGTAAAGCGACCGCGTGGAAGGCTGCATGTTATGCCACGAGCAGGAGAGGCTGCAGCATGACATATGGACATGGCTAGGGGATGTCTCAGCAGGTAACCCATTTGTCAGGCCTCAGAAGAAGGTGACAAACTCCAAGGTTCCAATATTTGGTCCACGGGAAAATTATCCCTAGCGTAAATCTGACAATCGAGTGCCACCCTCGCCATGGAGCAGGGCTGCGCACACCGGCAGCCAGAAGGAGCCTCGGCACGGCCCGGTTCTCAGGCTGAGGTGGTGATGAGGTGTGGAGGGACAGCAGCAGAGCAGGACACTCCTACGGAGCTGTGCTTTGGCAAGAAAGAAATTACCCTTTTACTGACCCCTGCAGGTAACCAGCCAAAATCCTAAAATGGGAGGTGTCATTACAATTATTGTTCTTATGGCTGTAAATGAGAGCAAAATAGCGAGGGAAATATGAGTCGTTGAGCAGCAGTCACGAGCATTGCCTCCAAACAGACCAAGGAAACCAAGCCCGCTGAAATCAAAATGGACAGTTCTGGGTGGCAGCAAGAATGAATAAAGGAATCTTGCTGTGATCCCTGTACCTAGGTTGGCGTTCTAACTAAGAATTACTTTCTTTTTCCCCCATTATAGTAATTTTTCTCTACTTCAGACATGAATTTACCTCAGAATAAACAGAGAGGAGCTGGTCAGAGTGGCAAACACAGCACTTTTGCTGTGCTACAGGAGAGCTCCTCTGCGCATGTCAAACAGACTCTGAGCACCGCTCCTGGAGATGTCCACCATGGGATGCCCAAGGAGCAGTGACACCAAGGAGTCCTCAACCACAGGCTGCAGCAGCAGAGACTTCCAAGCTAGGTACTCCCTAAATATACTGATAAAATTCATCTCGTCTCTGTATTTTTTTTTTAAGACCTTTTATCCAGAACTATAAATTTGCTTGGTTTTACTGCCTGTACTTGGTCGAAACTCCTACCAACTGCCATGAGCACAACAATGCCTGTGGTCTCACTGGGCTGCCTTTACCCCTGAAAAGTCTGAGCCCGACAGCACTGACAAGGACAGGTAAAAGAATTACCCCAACACACTTGCAAAAAACTCCCACTTGATTTAAACAGGTACAGGCCTGGCAGCTGAAGAGGTGAAGTTTTCCCCTGTGCAAGCTTGTCAAGTTCGAAGCCACAGACTTATGCTCCTTGCTCCAAAATGCCTCAGGATTTTGCTGAAGTTTTCTTTGTGTTTTCATCTCAGGAAGCAACACATGGCCAAACTACTGCCCCCTCACTGTGATGGCAGCTTGAGCTCCACGCTAGGCAGCAGAAACCTGGGAGGGAAGGTGTGAGCAGGCCCAGGTGCCCCCCAGCCCCCAACTAAAAATTCCTTTCACAAGAAAAAGTACTGCCTGAATAGCTGTGTTCACAGCTGACACCACATCTAAGCCTATAGCTCTTTTACCATCCAAACCTCTCACAGTGAAATAAATAGAAAGCGACAGTGACTACAAAATGCATTTTTATAAAATGCCTTCTCTCATCTTCAGTGGAATTGTGCTTATAGCAAATAATACATTATTAAAATTTCACTCTGCTCGGTCACTTGGGCTTTGTGGGGTTAAAATCTAAACTAATGTCCACCTAGCATTACGCTCGGATTTCAGCTACACAGTGTATTTAAATTACTGGCAAACATAACTCCTTTTGCATGGTTCAGTTTAATTATGTTCGACAACTTAAAATCGCAACTACAGAGGACTAAAGACAACAAAACTGGCAGAATTCAAAGATCCAGGAGGAACCCAAGCTACTTTAAACTCGCCACTGTTAATGGAATTAGCTTTTAAACTCTTGCACTTTCTTACTAGAAAGTAACATACGGTGTATCAAACAAGACTCACTACCTTACAAATAGCTGAGTATTTTCACTTTACGTTGCTCAGAGTTATGATTTTTAAGAATACACTGTTACATTAATCATATTAACATTTAATTGTGCATCTTACCTGGTTCTGCCATTCCTCCCTCCGCTGGTTTTATTGGCAAGATTTAAGGTTTGCCTCTGCAGTTGTTCTTGTGAGCCTTGGGATGCTTTAAATAGAGCAATATTTGGAACGTGCTTCAGCTGCCTTGCTTGCTGATGCCAGTTTTTGGCTATATGCATTCAATTGTTTAAAAAGACAGGAGTTCAAGGTATTCAAGCTTACCTCTTCCTATTTCTGCAATTGCAAATCTGTTTTCAAAGAAAGATGAGCAAAGAGGGGTCGTTATTTGGAGCGGAAGAAAAATGAGGGTGAGGACAGCTTTATGGTCTCTTAACCACATGACAAGTTTGTGTAATATTTATGTGCATCCACATACTTTGGACATGACAGGGATCCAGTTCATTTTTAATCTCACACATCTCCTCTCTTCCCCCTCCTATCAAAAACCAAAGCCAAATCCTACTCAGTAATACTTGTATATGCAGTTCTGTTAATGCCATTAGTTATTTACTAAGCACCACCAGTATCCCCTACTTCACAAAGC
Organism: Cygnus atratus; assembly: GCF_013377495.2. Taxonomy (NCBI): domain Eukaryota; kingdom Metazoa; phylum Chordata; class Aves; order Anseriformes; family Anatidae; genus Cygnus; species Cygnus atratus. The sequence continues at coordinate 25,440,903 of NC_066370.1, read as the reverse complement.
ACAGACGAACTGTTAGTGTCCAGCCTCTGAAAGGTTACAATGTACAGTCACAGGTTTTCGTTACTTCTCTGGGTAGTAGCCAACAAAATTCAAGGGAGGGACATTCCTAAAACAATCTGAGAATGATTTTGTCTTAAGCAGAATACAAGGAGGTTAATCAAAAATCATTGCAAACTGCAGTCTCTAATTCAGAAAAAGAAAAAACAAAATGGAGACGAGTGCCAGATCTCTGCCAAAAGGACAAACTGCACATCATCTTGTATCTTGTTAAACACAAGGAGTGCTCCATATAAAGATCCCTTGGAGTGATCCTGGCCACGGTCTTTGACCAATAAGCATAAGAAATTCACTCAGAGCTTACCAGGAAAATGAAATCCTGTACAGAACATTCAGAGGAACATGCAGGTTGCATCACACATCACCGAGGAGCCCCTAAGCAAACACTTTTGTTCAGGCACGGGAGGCCATTTTATCTGACTTTTAGCAAGTTTATACATAATCCCACTTCAGAGGTAGGCCTAGATACTAAATGAAACTGGGATGCTTCCTGTGTGCTTTTGAAGTGGAAAAGAACACAAATCGTTGTTCAAAAGCCACTACATATAACAGGTGCACAGGGTGTTTTGAAGTGATCTAATCTGGATGTTTGCAGAGTTCAGAGGGACTGATCATGTTCTCCCAGAAGATGAGATGGGGCTCAGAAACAAATAACACAGATCTTCTAAAAGACATTATTCCCATCTCATGTGTTTGTTGATTAAAGGTTAAGTACTTTACATAAAGGATATTAAATTTCAGTTATCACCTTGCTTCAGAATTGGCTCCTCTTTCAGTGGCTGTGGAGATCACATCTTCCTTAGAGCTACTGTATCAGGCTGCCTGCAAAAAGGGAATTAAACCAAAGTTAGAGTCTAGAGCAAGGTGGACAAAATACGGCTCTTCAAGCCATCACGATCTAACTTGATTTAAAGCAGATCAGAATCCAAGTAATTAATTTTTAAAGGACTAGAGCTGGTTATATTAGAAATGCAGTCCCAGCCCCTCCCAAGGGGGCAGCTGATCCTGACCACAGGAGCCGCTTTCCAGCGTTCGCTTCTTGCTCTCCTGCCCGCTCCCTCAGCCCCTGGGCCACAGAGGCAGAACAGAAGGGTGCAGATGTGTGCCCAGTGCTGCATCTACAAAACAGCTGGGGGAGAGAACCTTCAAAACACCCATAGGAAAGGTAATTAAATGTCTGGTTATTTTTTCATGGAAGATGTTTTTTGTCCTAGATGCAACAATGGAAACTGTGGGCCCCAGGCCACACATGACTTGTATCCATCTGCAAAATATTTTTATTTGGAATAAACAACAACAACTACAAAAATGGATGGCAGTGGATTATTTTAAATACAATTATTTGTCTTGCTGTGATCAGTGCCTTAGAAACCATGCTAACATACACAAAGTGACAGAGCAACATTCAACTCTGGCAAAACTTTACTGAAGACAGTTGTTTTATATCAACGATGAATTTAGCTTTGTATGGATTGGTTTTGTTGCTTACTATAAACAGTTCCCATGTTTTGGTCTTCTGAGTTTGTCATGAGTTCTAAGAAAATTACAGAAAAATGAGTGAAGCCAAGTCACCTGAGAATTTTGCATGAATTTCTGCCGTCAATACCTTGATCAACCCGCTCCTCAGTCAGTTTGTGCTCACCGGCTCTTAGGTTCTTGTGTTTCTATTTGTATGATGAGACACTGCCCACTGAAACTTATCAAAAAACTTCCACTGGTTTCTAGAGTTTGGTTTGAGCAAATATTGTATTGACATAACAACTAAAATGGCAAGTTCTCCGAGTATGGAAGTTTTCTGGTACGGAATATGCTGAGTATGACTCCGCTGCTGGCTTTTGCCCTGCATTCTTCAGCAAGATGGTTCCCCTGAAGAGATGCTTTGCTCAAGCACAGCATAAGGAACTGATTTTGTCACTGTTGTCCAAAATGGGCATACTCTTAAAATAAAACTTGGGGTTATATAACATTTTATTGTGCAATGCACAATACATAGTAGCATGTCATCTTGAGACACAGAATAAAGAGCAAGCTTTGCACTCTTTGTCTAGCTTTGCTGTAGAACAATAGACTTTTTGAGATAGAATCTGGTTTGTTGTAAAAAGAAATATGAGTCTGATCCCCATGTCATACGTTTATTAAAAACATAAAACACAAAACTCTGATGCAATAACTTCATTTGCTGCATAGCTTTTCCCGTAAGAATCCTATCTGGTTTTGGTTCTGCTATTTATATATATATACATCTGATCTAATGGAAATAATTTCTACCATGAACCATGTACTCCTAACAAGATGATCTGACCTTCACAGATTGGGATCTTTCCAGGCTTAGTTGCCCTAAGCAAGGACAGAGCGTCATTGCTGTTTGAAACGGTTTTGATAACTACTACCCTCATTTAGCTGCAAGCACAGTAAGTGTACTCTGCAAATCTAAAGCATGAGGTTAAGAATATAAAAGTTGTAACTTCAAAAAATGTAGTACGACAATATAGACATTATTTTAAACATCACATCTTCTTTTTGGAATGGAGGAATGAACTGCAGACATAACATAGTTTTCAGTCCAACAGCCAAAAAAGCAGGGTGCCAGTTCCAAAATATAAGAAACCAGGAGTTTGAGAAAAAATGCAAGAGAACGATTCGTGGCAAATAAGCAGCTACTTTTTTACCAGCTGAAGAACAATACACAAGAAAAACAATTTCCTCATTTTGATTTGTGTTTCAAAATAACATTATAATTCGCATATGTTTTGTTTCCCTCTGTGTTTGTGCTGGAATGCTAAAATACTCACTATTCATCATTAGACTCAGATGGTTAACTGTGGTCAGCTATGAGATCCCATTTTTTGCTGAGGTATTCAACAGATTAGTCTCACTTAAAGCAGTATTTTGAGCGATCTTGTTGACTTTGGTACCATTAACTGCTCAAAGCTAGGAATGCACTTTAAATGCTTTAAATGCCTTCAGTGCTTTAAGTGAACTAGGGCCAAAATTCGGAGGAGGAACCCAGTCAGCCAGCGGGGCTATAAGTTGTTCCGGAAGAGAAAGCCATTTTAAGGGGAAAAGTAGTACCCGATATTTTAGAAAATACTAAATTCCTGTCTTCAGATACTTGTGGGCTTTGCCAAAAGGAAAAAAAAAAATGGAGAGGCTGCTGTTGGAGTCACTGGCTGCCGGGCTGTTATGAATGCAGTTGTTCACAAACTCATCTGCTTCCCAGCAAAGCTGCCCATGCCGCTGGCTGTGGGGAGCAGCCAGAGCCCTGGGCCGGCTGCTCAACTGCTGTCCTTGTGCCAAAGCTTTGGTGAGGGCTGTGAAGGAACAATGTCCCTAGCTGCGTCCCTAGCTGTGTGCCAGAGTGTCCGCCTGGCGCTACAAAGTGCGAAGTGCGTTACTCTGCTGATCCCTATCTTCTGGCTATTCCTGCACTTACAGGGTGGAACTGTGCGAGCCGACACCCTTTGAAGGACTGACGGCAGCATTATCTGAGCGATTTAACTGCTTCTGCCCCAAAACTGTTGGGGAAGGTCTCGGAAGCCACTGGTACTGCTGGTGCCCGCACCAGGCCAAACGCCACCCGCAGCATGGAGGGGACCAGCGCCTGAGCAGCAGGCACAGAAAGTGAACGGGCACGGGGCAACAACGGCCTGCAGCCAACCCAGAAGGAACAGTGAGAAGAATCAAGCCAGCGCTAGCGGAAATGTATCTGTCGATAACCAGTCCACAAGGGCCACAAGGCCTACAGATACAGTGCCACACCATGCAGCTGGCAGTTAGCTTTCCTTTAACAACAGTGTGCACAGTCCAAACACCAGAAACAGCATCTCCGAAACCAGCCACCTTGTTTTCACAGAGCCCCAGGGCAAACATCTCCGCTTCGGGCCCCCCTCTCCCTGCCCTGGTGCTGCTCCCCGACAATGTGTTAGGGAAAGATTTAGCTATGAACAATCACGCATCACCTCAGTAGGAGGCAAACCCTTCCCCTTTTGTACCACATGGAGTATTGCTTCACAGCACGGCCCCCCCCCGAGGAATGCCAGGAATACAATAGAGAGAGCAAACAGAGGCTGCTTGGGAACAGCAGCACAGATGCATTAGCTTATGTTAGTTCTGGTGGATTCGAGTGATTTAGTGTCTGACATTTGAGAAGCAACAGCCAGAACACCTCATTAAAATACTGGCCGCTTTGCAAAAAGAATTGGCAATATTTATTCTTTAAACAACTAATACGTTTAGAGTACACTCTAATCTTTGTAGTTTTATCAGGCAGCTGGATATCAAGTATGAGAATGCCAAGTTTAAGTTTTTGTAGCCTTACTTCTAACACCTAAAAGTCTACATGCAGCATTCAGTAGGTTGGCAAAGAAACATAGTTTTGCAAATCCTATACGATTTGTATAAATAACTCTAGGGTACACTGCTTTGTATTAGAGTAGAGGGACACATCAACTCATCTTCACAAACAGAATGACCCAAGTAATAAAATCTTTAAAACTTTGTAATATTGGCACTAATTTTCTTTTAAATCATTTTTCTTTTAATTGAGATTTTTCCTTTAAAAAATGGTTTACTACATAAATCAAAGGTCACATTTATATACCTTGACTTGTATTATTACTTTGCCATACTCTCCTGTGACCTGTAGACTAACATGTGAGAATATCAAATTACTGCCTTCAGAAAATAGATGTGCATATGGGAGATCTGTCCAGTGAGAAGAATTTTCTTCTTAGTTACACCCATCTCAACATTTGAAAACTCCCTTAAAATTGCTAGATTACTTCCACTCATATCTACAGCATCAGAATAACAGCAGAGCATTGACTTATTTGATAACTGAGTGACTGAGACCTGAAAAATTCCATTTTTAATAAATGAAAGCTTAATGCTTTAAATATTTAATTCCACACACTACTTCCTATGGCTCAGGGTACACACCCAAGGCAGGACTCTTCAGCTGGATGCTGAGATATCTGATAAAAAAAAAGCTACAAACATCAATGGAAGTATTCTAGCTTAGAGAAGAAGCAGTATCAGTGGAGACATTTACACGTGCAATGTCATTTCTGGATTAGCTCCCCACTGGTCTCTAAAAACAATGGCTGATAACGATTTTGGTTTGCCTTCGCATAGCTTCGCTTCAGTGGCTGCAGAATGATTGGTAAATACCTTTCTTACCAGCACTGGGGTTGTTGCTGTGAATAAATCTGCCCGACACATTAGTTATGAACAGAGGCCTTGGCTGGATGTCTCAGAGCCGAGCCTCAGACAAGAGGCAAGATGTCCCACGAAGCGACGTGCGGCCGCCCCTGCCAGGTTTCAGCGCTCCACGGAGCAGCCGAGGCCTCAGCGAGCACCGTGGGCACCACAGTGCTGCCAGCCCACCATGCTGCCCATCCAGGCCCCAGTCTGCTGGCACTGCACCGAGCAGGACCCCGAACACCTCCCGGGGACTGCTCAGCATCCAGGGCAGCCCCACGCAGGGTCTCTGACAGGACAAGTTTCAGGTAGTCTGTGTAAAACTTACCTGGATTTCCTCCCCTCTGATGATTACCACTTAGGAAGGAAAACCAACCCAGTCACGCACCACAAATCACTATGGGAAACGTCAGCTTTCTAGAGCACGCATGTTAAGATTTATACAAGTGTCACCTGCTGGTGTGGCTTTTACAGCGACAACTGAAGGAAGAATTGGCATTTTCCTCATAACTTAAAGGCACTTAATGTGTCACTCGAATTTGCATTGACTCGAAACTTCTGGACCGAGCTGCTAAGCCTGAGTTAAAAATTCCAGCTTTGCCATGCTGCATTTTCCGTGCGATTTTTCTGCTATCAGAGAACCCAGGAAGCCAGTCACCATGTCTGTCCTTCTGCTCCGGCCAGGAGGAGCAGCGCACCCCGCGGGCAGCAGCCAGCCGGAGGAGCAGCAGGTGCCGGCGCAGGGTGCCGCGCTCGGCCCTCAGTGGGTGCCAGGCCTGTAGGTGCCAGGCCCCGCTGCCCCGTCCTGCTGGCAGAAAGCCAAGAGGAGCCACAGGGCCATGACAGCAAACCCCAAACCCCACGCTGATCTGCAGGACTGTGGCCATGGCCTCTCAAGCAGACGTCTGTTTGAGACCTGGCTGGTTCCTGCTCTTCCGGCCCACTAGGCATGCTGTTCTCCTTCCCTGGTTCGTGAAGGGACTGTTCCTTTGGGTAAACTGACGTTTTGTGCTTAGGGTGGGTTTCTAACCTTTCCAGCTGTGAAACTCAAGTGGGGAGCAGAAGCTTCCCTCAAGTGGTGGATGGGGTGGGGAGGCCGCAGTGGAGGAGGCCAGGAGCCATGGGTGAGGCTCCGACATGAGGTGCTACAGCAGCCCCATACCTGCAGCCCCATATCTGGTGTTCGTTTGTCTCAAGCGCTTGGGTTTCATCATGATGCCTTGGCAGAGGCCAAAGAGGAGGAATCTGCTGAATATTCAGTGACATTCTTGGCCGTTCCCTTGTTCTAACTCCTTAAAACAATAACTGAATTGGTCAGCCGTGATGCATATTCCAGTTCTTGGTTCAGCCCTGAATTTCCTACCAGACTGAAGATAGAGCATTCAGAAACAAATGCTGGCTTGTATGATTTCAGCTCATGTGCTAAGCAAAGTTGTACAAAGGCTGAAAACATTTTGATTTGGTCTTATTGTACGCTTTGAAAGAACACTGGATCACGCCAGCAAGGAATATAATGGGAAAAAAAAAGAAAAGCCAAAAGGAAAAGAATATATTCATTAACAGATTGTGAAAAACTTGCTAAAAAGCTGCATTTATCTAATATTTAAATAATTAATTTCTTGATTTGGACATTTCAATTAAACATAAAACCTGGTTAAAGACAGAGCAAGATGATTTCAATGTCCTCTTTTGAATAAAATGAAGGATTTCTTCAGAAGCTTTTATTCAGTATTGTCCCATGTATTAAAAAGCTTCAGAATCATCAAGTATAAGCCCGACATGGAATTTGTGCCCTAAGGTCACACACCCTAAAGTGCACCTTCCCCAGCAGAAATCCGTATCCTGCTCTTATCCCTACAGATGAGGATTCTCTTTTCCTAAAAACAGAAAAAAGCAAGCCTGAACAAGGGTGGCAGTTAGTGAATGGGGACAAAATCCAAGGCAAGAACAAAACAACTTCTGATAAAGCCAAAATATCCTAAGGTCAGCAGGGAGACACTGAACTGTACCAGCAGCAAGGAAGCAGCACTTACGTGAGTAGCTGAGAGCTCTGCACCGCCGAGTTGCCATTTCCAAGTGTGAGCTGAATCTGCGTGATGTTGGGGTGAGACTTGACGCTGTCCTCCCGTGGGCACGGGTTTAGCATTCTGTAGCATGTTGTAGACAGCTAGCCAAAAGACATTTTCTCTCTTGCTTGACTTGTGTGCACATGTGTCTGGATTTTATACCCTTGTGGAAACAACCACCTCTGTTCATGGTCCATCTACCTGTGGGAGAACATGAGACAGATCTTTGTTCCCTACCTTCCCTATAATTTATATTTTCCTTTTTAAATGAATCCTCTGTGCAGGGGAAAATTTATGGTTTTAAAATTACCAGAACAAATCACTTATTAATTCAAAACAGCTTTGCAAGCCTTGAAAAGCCATTAGAACATTCCCAAGTTTCATCCAACCAGAAATACATTTGTCAAAAAAATATTCAGCAATTGCTACTTTCATGCGCAGACTAAAAATAATAATAATTATCTTATTTGCAATAGCAAAACTAGCTTTACTATGCTAGATAGGCAAATACTAAGTCTTTAGAGGAAACGTAAGGTGCAGAGCAGCAGTTCCCATGCTGGTGCTACAGTACCCTCTTGTGTCAGACAGTGCAACTTCAGGTTTTCAGGGAGCTCGGGCTCTGCTCTGTTGCATCACTCAGCTGAGACCCTGGGGTTACGTGCACACAGAAAAGGTGGTGGGTTTTCTTTTTCTTTTTTTTTTTTTCCCAAATGAAATACTCTACACTTAAACTTCTCTCAGGAAAGATGTATTTACTGTTTGGGGGCTTTGAGAAGGACAAGGAGTGTTTCCTCCCCCTGCGGTGTCTGCCCTTGTTTAAAAGACTCCTACTGCAATGACAGGAGACGAAGCGGGGCACCAGGACCTCACAGACCTCAACCCACGGTACCCACCTACACAAGCCAAGAGATGCTCAAAAATGACTGAGCACCGGCATTTTGGCTGTTGTTCGGGTTACATGAGATTACATGATACAGCGTAAGTGGCTTTACCTTGCCGCTCAAGGCTGAGGGGTTTATAAATCCTCATCCAAAATAAAACGGTCAATGGTCATTTTTGTAAGGCCTTACTTGCACATAGAAACTCACCACTTTAATCACTCTGGTTTAAGTTAATTGCTGCAAAATGTATGCAGAAAGCCTTAGTTCAGGAACAGGCTTTCCTCGGATTCCGTTTACTCTCATTTCATTTACAGTAATCTGAAATAAGCTATCTTTAACCCTCATAAAGAGCATGTTATCTTTCATAATGGCTTAAGTGCTTTAAAATCATGTTGCAAGTAAAAGGGCTCACAGATAAGCTCAAAGGCTACAACAAAAGCGAAAAGAAAACACTTTTGGATATTTTTTAAGGGAGATAATCTCTTAAAATAGCCTTTTAATAAAAAGTTATTTTGTAGTTGAAATTTAAAGCAAAATCCATGAAGAGAGTGAATATGGGCTATACACAGTGTAAGAAAACAACTCTTTTAGGGGTATATAACATATATTAGATGAGATTATCGGCAGATAACAAGAAGTCCATGTTCTGTGAGTGTATCTCAGAACTACGGATTTATTTTTTTTATCAGAGCACTAATGCCTTTGCTAGTTCAGCAGACTCTGAACCAGCCACCAATTTTTCTAATGCAAAAGTTTACAACATCACCAGACATGCTAAAGTCAAAATATTCCATGTGTTACATGAATAATTACAAGTGTCAACAACTTCCAGCAATAGTTTAGAACACACTAAAAGCCCAAATGAAGCACAAATTCACTTACTTTTCCTCTCCACAGAAACTGATGCTGCTGATTGATTCAGGTATGTCCTGTGAGTACTGATATCATCATCTATCCTGCAAATAAATTATTCATGCAAAACGAGAATTGTAAGGTTCCAATGTTTATATTTCTATAGGCCTATGCAAAGGAAGGAAAGAATTTAATTTCGAAATATTGTTCAAATTTTTCAGACATTCCCTAAGTGGACTTGATTTCTTTTTCCTGGTACCTATTTGTGAGCAAGCAACTCAAAGTTTAGGTGCCGTCAAACGCCAAAGGATGTCTTTTTCTAAATGTATACTAATTAAATTAGCAGCATAGGTAATTACATCGACTTTACGCGTATATTATGTGATATTCCAATTGACACAATTAATAGTCTGTGTCACGTGTCATACTTTGGCTTTCTGTATCGAAATACTAACATTTCTTAACCAAACCCATTATGTTAATGATCTGTAATGTACCGATCATTTCCTTGATCACTTTCTCCAGCTCCTTCACCCTGGAGCTAACACTCACAAGCCTGGTGGCACCAGGCCCTGCATGCAGGACACCCAGTGGCAATATTGCAGAGCATCGCTTGGTACTGCGCTCACTCTGGGTGTCGGGGCACGTCTGGGCAGTGTGGCTCTGTGTACTTTTAAAATAAGCTCAGGTGAATTCAACAGGACCCCAGAGACTTCCTGCTGAAGCAGTATCCTTCACAGCAAGTTTCAACTAATGTTATCGGGATGGTGCCAAGCCATGCCACCCTCTCCTCCTCGCTAACACAGATCTGCAGCAGCAGGGTCTGCAAAATGTGTCCATGGCAGAATAAAGGACCTACTGAAACTAAAGTTCTCTTAAAAGTCTGCTCTTTGCCCTTTGCCCTGTGCCTGACTCCTGTCTAAATGCCAGCCACATATTTTATATGTATACATACAAAAGCCCTCCCCTCAAGTGGGCATCCTGCCACCTTGCGCCTCACTGATTTCAATGAAACTGCCCCAAAAGCACAAGGTATAGCTGCCAGTCACTAAGGTCAGCATTTACACCTCTTTATGCTGCACCCTGGGCTCTAAAACCAGCACGATGAAGTAAGAAAACCCTCACAACGGAGACACCTAAAAATACTCTCCCAGGAAATGCCGGAGTGGCTGCGACTGGAGGCGCGGGGCGGCACGGCCGGCTGCAGCCCCATCCCGCGGCGGGTGCACGAACCCTCGGGGACAGCGGCGTGGGGCTGGTGCTGCACCTGGGTCACCACATCCCCACAGCTTAATGGCACCTTCCTGGAGAGAGCCCCAGAAATGCGAGCCCTGGCAGTGCACCAGCAACTTGTGCGGTTCATTTATTGCCATTTTACAGCCTATCGACCATTTTGAGGGGGCTAGAGGGAACTTCCTGCTATTAAAATAAAAAAAACATAGACTATTCCCCATGCTAGTAAGTAATACTGATAAAAGAAGTTATTTTTGGCATTCTTGGCTCTATGTCATAAACAGTGTCAGATAGCCTAGCCTTTAAACCACAGCTATTTCTGTTCAGTCTGCCAAATCATTATTTGCATCCTTTTCTGGCTGTGAGGAAAAGCTCTCCCCGTTCATCCCAGTATGTCCACCGAGCTCATGGTGAGAGCATCTGACCGCTGCAGTATCCAAGCATGGGGTAACAGCCTGCTGGCATCCCCATCAATTACAGCTCCCAGACACGTGGAAGCAAGTGATCCCACCAAATAAACAGCCTCGTCTTTAACCACTGCTCCTGGAAACGCATTTTGAAACATAGCTTCAAATAATATTAACAAATTCCTGGTACTGCACTTATCCCTTATTTAAAGGGCTTAAGATATTATATCCCCTTCTCTTTGTATAAACCAATTCAGGTTATATAATGCATGTGGATTTGCTTTGACCCAATTCCAGATAGCAATATATTATTAAGCCAAGGCTGTGCAATTGCAATTTGGTGGAAAGCAGGTCAGGATCTATTACACATCAAAACTCTCAAACTGTCCTGAATATTTCAAATTAAAAAGGCAAGTAGAAAATAACCCTTGTGTTGGAATGATCCTGCTGCATTACCTTGCTCATGAATTTATATTGGGTGCATATTTCATCAGTTCGTTTGCTACTTTTCAACATCCAAGCTGTATACGCAGCTTGTTGTGACAAACCAAGGGACAAACCAGGACCAGGACTGCACAGGTACAGGACGAGGAGGGCACCAGCAGCCGTCCCAAGCACACAGGTGAGGATCAGACATGGCAAGCCTGAGGAAGACACCCTCTATTCCAGAATAGCACAAGCCCAAGAATTTCTAAGCCTCGAACCTGGAGAAAGGCACAGAAGCCATGCGTGCTGAAGGCAGGAGGGGGCACATGCTCTGGGCAGGACTGCTCCCTCTGCTCCTGCTCTCACTGTGTGCAACCGTGCTGAGAAAAGGCACTTGGAGGTGAGGGAGCAGCAGACGGAGAGGTGTGGAGAGGCAAGGAAGGGATGCAGGGCGAGATCTCACATGCGGTGGGCTTGGAGGCTTGCTGGTACTGACCTCTTCTCCAGGCAGGACACTGGAGTTTGACTGTCAGGAGGATGTGCGGCTCTCAGTGCTCATATATATATATATGGATATATATACATACACACATATATATACATACATACACACACATATATATTTAAAATAATAATAATAAGGATGAGGTCTCTGGAGGAAAACGGGCTTCCTTCCAGCAATCTGAGGAACACAGCTGCCTTTGCTCTCTCTGTCAATATCTCGAGTATCCAAAAGCACGCAGGAAGTCAGAGTGCTGATTTCCTCGGCTAACTCAGGGCCAGTCTTAAAGAAACCCATTAAATCCACTAATTTCCAGTCTCACCCTTCTCAGCGCATGATGCCAATGCTGCCCATGAACTCTATTAGTGGGCTGCATGTTCGGATAGATCTGGTTTGTCCTCAGCTCCTCAGTTAAGGCTGCGCCACGTTGTAGGAGCGCGCAGACTGAGCTGGTCTCTGTTATAGGAACCACCGTGAAGTACAGTCCTGTCCAAAGCAAAAGGAGACACAAGGCTGCTCAGAAGCCACGGGGTTTGGGGCACACACTGATTCGTGAAGGGGTGCCGTGGGAAGGAAGGGACGCGAAGCTCGGCAGGGTCAGACGCAGAGAGCTCGCAGCAGCCGCGCAGCAGCAGAAGGGCAGGATGGAGGGCGGTGAGCGGCGCCCGCTGGCACCCACGCTGCACAGCCAGCGCTGTCCTGCCGTGTCGGCGAGAGTACTGCCAGGGGGTCTTTGGCTTCGTAGCAGAGGGTGCCTAAAACTCTCCCTCTGCACTTCGAATGCTTGCAGAGTAAGCACGGCTTCAGTCTGTCTAAGCAGATGTCGTTTATTAACTTATGTTTTATGTCACTAGCACTACTGCTACACTGAATTAGTTATTTATTTATTCCAGGCGTATTTATTATGCCATCAGGAACTTCGGTATTCTGTATAACAGAGAGAAAAGAAAACAATTCTCCCATAGCTACTAAAGCTTCACATGCAACAGTTTTCAAAACCAGATGAGTATCGGGTGGGCTGAAATCCTACAGAACTGATCATTCCCTGATCATCCTACAGGGGTACTGATCATTTCCAAATAACTTTTTTTTTTTTCTTTTTGGACAACCACTCCTACCCGAAGTCATCCATATTCATCACACTCATTATTTGTGTCTCCAGCTACGTGAAAACTCATTGCATCACAAATTAATGGAGTTTCAGTGAGGCAAACTGATTTTCCCCAGTGCATCCCCTGGTGCATCCCTTTAAATCAATAAAACCTTACCCATCGCAACCCCCTGGCTAGCTAAGGATTGTTCCCACAAACAAGGTGGCCTAAACAATATCTCCACAGCTAAAACTGACTTGCACCCTCTGCTTTTTATGCACCATCAACGGGCCGTCTGTAACACCTTTGGCAAAGTGCTGAACTTCAGATGAACAAATCCTTAACAACAGCAGTGCCTCGTACAGGCTTCACTGCATTTAACCATCTAAAGCTCTTGCCTTTGAACAGGGCTTGGCATGCTGGAATGCCATCACAGCAGCATTCAACCAGAGAAAGCTGGATGATGTAGATGCTGCTATCCAACAGCTCACTGATTTCAGATGTGCATGACAGTTATTTTGAAAGTCACCCTTTGTTTTCAAATGCAGATGCATTCATGTTTTGCCACTGAATACTATGTTTCTGAAGTAAACTATTCTGCATATGCTACTCCGTTTCCTTTTCCCAATTTTCCGGAAAGCTGGAAGAGTTTAAATGGGGCCAAGAGAGAGAAAAGCATCTGAGCTAGTTCTGGCTGTACCTCGGGAGCTTCTGCTTCGCTCTCTGTGAAGCTCCTGGTCTCCATAGTTACAAAAAGAGTTGGAAAATAAAGATCGGGTGTTACCTCAAATGCTCCTATCCAGAAGAACAAAGCTGCTGGGAAGCTCCCTGCCTGATGGTCCGTTCTCTGCTGCTGGGGAATGACTGGCCAGCTCCTAAGGATGATGATATCTGAATGCAGATGGGTTTTGTTTCCCTATGAGTGACACTATTCCTACGGACAAACAGGTGTATTGAATCTTGACAACATAATAAATTCACAGTGCAAAGCGATGTATGCCAGGTTGCCACATGGAGGGGCCATATGGACAGGCCAGAACCGTAAATGGAAGTCCCCACGTGTTCTTTTCCAGCAGGATGCTTGTTGGCTGAAGGGGAAATTTGACTGAAGGACAGCTTGCTGGATTATTTTTCTAAAATCAAATAGAAATTGTTCGATAACTTTTTTTTTTTGAGCTCATAAGCCCGTTTCACACAAATTGTAAAATACTTAGTAATTCAACAGCTCTTCCTCTACAGTTTGGAATAGCAAAAAGGAGAGGAACCAGGACATAGGTAACAGAAATAAAATTCTAGATGAAAGAACACCACCAAAGAATATGTGACTTCACTAAATCTTCCAAACCTGACACTCCTGAGCATTTCCTAGCAGTTCTCTTAAATACACTGAGGTTTGAACCAGTCCCAGGGAAATGAAGGAATCTATTCCAGTTTAGAGCTAAGAGTGTTATTAAGGCTTGTACTGACAGGCAAGTAAAAAGCCCAAACTGCAAAAGGCACCAGGATTACAATACACTTGCTGACAGAAGTCTGCTCTGCAAATACGAGATTGTCCCTGCAGCAAAGTCATTTGACAGTTGGCATCGCTTAAATTTGCCACACAGAAGTCACAAAGCTGGGTCCATCCTTAATGTCTGAGTGAGCATCTTATTAAATGTTAATGAAAGTGTGCTGGCAGCTATCTCGTTATTCTGTCCAGCTCCATAAAGGTGCGAGCACTGCTCAGGGAGCCAGGTTACCGTCAGCATCCTACCACGCTTCTGCTGTCAGCTTCGCCCCGTGCCACCTCCACTCGTTTCAGCAGGGCCCTGGAGCAGCCGGCAAGCTCATCCACGTCCAGCGTGACTGCGATGGGAGAGGGCTTCACCACTGCGGAGAAAATGGTGCTAGAATTAGTCAAACCACGTCTTACTTATAGAAGATGGCTGAGATATCATGACAGCCAATTTGGATTTCCCAACTGCTCTTCCAGAGTTCTCTCCTTCGCGAGAGGAAGGGGAACACCACCTCGTCCCGGAGCACTGTTCTCACACATCCCCTGCCCCACCACGACGTACAGCAGCATGGGTTGGCAACCTCTTGGTTTGGCCGCAGACCATTCATCAGCTGTGCTCTTGCCAAGAAGTTTTGCTTCAACCTCTTAGATGAAATAGGATGAACAGTAACAGAATATTATCGGGGTATATATTTATCCCTTGAAGTTTCTCTATTTTTTTCACTTTCTCCATACCCTCCCTTCAATGAAAGGCATTCCAACCACACCAGCAGTGATTTTTATGGCAAATGATCAGATTAATTCATCTATTTTGAAAAGAAATGCTTAAACAGATACCTGTCTGCATGCTTTTCTTCTATGGCTTTTCCCAGCCATCTTCTCTCCTCTGCCTCCTCCTCGTGCCATTTGTGACGAACCGAGCAGCAGGTAACGTTTGATCTACGCAGGCTACAACAAATCACATTTGCATTGGGCCAGCTAGCTGGCTTTTCACAGCTACACAACACAGCAGCACCCGTCTGCTCTCGACCAGGCGGTCAGTTATCGACACTGAGTTCCGTTTACGAACAGCTCTCCTATTCATCCTTCGTTCCCAGTTTCAGGTTTCTCCGAAACCTCTCCCCACGTGTGAGACGAGGCGATTTGTATGCACGGGCTGTGCAGTTGAGCAGATGGATCTGACAGCGATGGCATATTCTTTCACAAAAAATGACAGGATAATAAGCGGAGATCTTGTTAAACTTGGCTACCACTAACGTAACTACTTGTTTACTAATATTTCACAGCAAGTCAGACTTGCTGACAGTGCTTTACTTGCCAGCAGCTGAACGTGCTGGCAGCTGCTTTTTCTTAGGCTTAAAGACAAAAGGAAGAAAAAAGAGAAACAACAGGGCTTTCTGGAGGTAGTCTGCCCCCCCCCCCCCCATATATATTATATACATTTGAACTTATATAAATAAAGAGAAGCAATTCAGACCACAACGAGACCAGCAAACAATTGTTTAGAAATGAAAGAGCTCAACTGTGTTTCCTAAGAAGAAAAAAAATACCAACTGTTTCAGTACAGGTGTAAGGATATCCACTTATCTGAAAGCAGTAGGGCTGTGGCTGCAAAACAGGACTTTTTTGGTAATTTAATGAGAGACTGCAATATTAGAAGAATCCTGAAGCAATTTGTGTCCCAAAGAGATGGAGACGAGGAGGAGAGCTGCTCTCTGGCACGCTGCACAACGCTGCAGTGTGCAGCTCCTGCCCTCAGAGCTTCACTTCCAGCTCTAACAGGATAATTCAGGTTGAGAAGAAGCCATAGAGGCTTTAACTGACTTACACGTCAAGTAATCCTGCTTAGGTCAACGTAAAGTGATAAACACGTCAAGTGTGCTTTCTGTTAGGATTATTTTTCTATGTTTAAGTACCAGCCTGCTGTACTCCTGGCATTACAGCAACCTGTTGCTCTAAACCAATCTGGATCTTAAAAACAATAGGCAAGAAGCAAATTTCCATCTGTCAACACCCAGAGAGGATAGGAAATACAGATGAGCTCTCCCAAGCCTTGCCACACTACTCTGCCTCTGGAAATGACAAAACCCTAGGACACGGGACCCGTGTCTGAGACCTCACAGCGAAAGCGGCCGAGCGCAGCCCAAGCTGGCACTGCCGGGCAGAGCTGGAGGATCGGCCCCCGTGAGGCCGGCGTCCTGCTCCTGCAGAGGAACACCCTGCTCCTGCCTTCGGGGTTTCTAAATCTGAGGTGGCTGAAGATCACCCAACAAGCAGAGACTCATCCAAAAATGCTGCTTAGTTACAAGTCCCTGGAGAGGTAATGAGTCTGTAGCATCCCAATTAGTTTTCTTGCCACCGTCGCATCCTTCCTGCTTACTTTATGGGCATGAACTATCCTCTTGCAAATCCCCCTTTGAGCATTACCTTCCTGCGTAGCCTGCTTTGATAGGAACCAGCCCAGCACTCACTGGACCTCAGCACCAAGCTTGCATCGTCCTCCCTCTCTGCCTTCAGCAACACCTGGAGCAGAACCGGTACTGCTCAGCAGTACAGGACACAGTTGGCACTGCCAACACTGTGACCACGCACCGCTTAATGAAATGGCATTGATTTTGGTGCTGTGGCTCTGGGAGGCAAAGATTTGCTTGGTCTTATTCCTGCTGCCAAGGCAATTGGACATAGTCCTTTGACTGAACAGCAGGAGAGTCATTTTACCCATCTGGCAGGAAGAAATACCTCCTGCTGCCTGCCTCTGCAGCCAGGAGGAAGAAGAGAGATTGCTGGAGACCTCACCAACGCCTGTCCAGAATATCATGGGAACTTCGGAGGCTGATGGAGCCTGGAGCTGCTGGTCTGGTACAAAATGAGAAACTTATGCTTATGGCATTGTTTTCCACAAGTCACGCCATCACTTTCCCCACAACTCTTTCACTTCAAATCAAATGAATATATATTTGATATGGACGGGCAGCAACAAAAATTGTCATCTCATTTATACTGTTATAGCTCAAATGAAATGCAGAAACTTATTGCCTGTTTAAAACTCCACATTCAGAAGTGGAAGTCAACTGCTACTTTTATTTCTTCATCCTGGTAAACATTTAGCAACTCTACTACGTGCAACAGAAGGTGCCGTCAAAGCCATCCAAGAGATGCAGACCATTTCATGTGGCTCTGGGCTGTTTCCTTCTGCATGATGCCTACCAAAGACCTACAGCAGAGAAGGGCTCGCATCCCGCTGGCCCGATAATGCATGAACTTGAATTGCTGGCAAAAGAAACACACGCTCACAAATTTTGAGTTAAAAAAAAAAAAAAAAAAAAAAAGCTTTTCAGCAAGGAAATAAAAGGGACGATTTACCAGACGTGTGCATCAGGCCTTTTCCCTTCGCTCCTGCTGTCAAGTCTAGCAGTCCCCCTGCTGGAAAGCTGGCTCAATATTGTGCTTGGTACAGAGGCTGCACTTGGAGACCAAAGGCAAAGGAGACTGCTGAGGATTCCTCTTTCACATTAGAAACAATATTAATGAGTAAATCTTGTTTCATCTTATGAAAGCATACATTGGCATCACGGAAATGCAGAAAATTCCTCTGCAGCCTTCCCTCACACTGCTCTGGCTGTAAAGGGATCCTGCTGCAACACAAAGGTCACATACGATTCCACTACAGAAGCACTTGGTGAATTTTAATGCAATTTTAACTCTTCTTCTCCTGGCTTTACTCACATGACCCTGGGATTTTATTGTCTTTGTCCCCTTTAGCCCTCAGAGGATGCTAGTAGTCTTATCCCAAACTATTTTGTTTTTTATTCTTTTAGCAGACTCCCTGTGTTCAGCTCAAACTTCCTAGCTGAGCACAAGCTCTCTGGAGAGGAGCAGAGACTTTCTGGAGGCACCACATTTCTCCACCTGACATGACATCTCCTCAGCTTCCCCCTGCTCACGCTGCCTGAATGTGTGCAGGACGGAGCCAGCACCGCGGCTGCCTCCAGGCTGCCCTGGGCTCGGGAGAGCTGGCGGCAGGGCGGTGGGAACAGGCACCCCGTGCACCCCACGATGGGAGAGCTGCTTCCAGAGGGCTGCACGCAGTCAGGTGGGCCGAGCCTTTGCCCATGGACCAGCAGCTGGAAGCAGAAATCCTTCCAGGATTAGGAGTGCAGCTGATTAATGCGGAAGCCTCATTTTATGCAGATGCTGTTCGCACTCAAGCTGCAGGAAAACAAAGGGGTGCGCAGGTCAGTACAGCTACTATTTATTTAAATGCATTCCAAACAGCACATGCACCCTCACCTCGAAGACTAGGCGTATATTTTAAATATTTAATACTAGGTTCCCAAGACAAAATGACTACAAGGGTATTAATCACCACCTCCTTTACTCAGCTTTGCCTGTATTTGAAGATCAGATATGGCAAAGTACAAGAAACCTCAAGCATGCTTTGAATCAAACTTCATCTCCAGAGTTATCCTTCTGAACAGCCTTTTTTTTTTTTTTTGAATGGCTTTTGATAAGTACCCAAGGAACTGACCCCCCATCCTGGCATACATCTGGAGAACCTCTGGTTGTTGCTTTTATTTTTTAACACAAGATTATGAAAATTCGGTGCCCACAGTAAGAGCGAGAATGATTTGTGTTTAGTCCTCCATAAAGCATTTAGTCAGATGCTTCGTGATATCTTCAGTAGGACTTGAATGACACGCGATCATTATGACACTTGCTGGAAGAGCACAACGCCGGTTAAGAGCAGAATCTCCAAAGGGAGCTGCAGACGGCGAGCCGGTGGTGAGCCCGGGCAGGGGCATGGGAGTCCTGTAAGACTTAACGCTGGCCCTGTGCTGTATCAGTGACATGAAAAAAATGTTAAATCAGTAATGACCAGGATTTGAAGACTCCACAGGAATTTAAGGAATGCTAAACAATAAACAGAGCACATTTCTGACCTGGACAGCAAGGTAAGATGGAGGCAAGGAAAAGTACATGAAAAAAGTACAGTGAAGCCCAAAAGGAAAAAAAATGCAAATTATAATTACAAAACTAAATCCACCTTCTAAAGAAAGAACTTAAAAAAAAATCCTATTGGGAATTAGGGATAGACAGGTAGTTAGACATTCTCAGTAAACCTGGCTTCCTATCCAGAGAAGAGAGGAGCTCAGCTGCAAGTTTCTAGCCAAGAAACATCACCATCACTTGAAATGATGGAATTTCCCCCTTTCTGAAAGTTTATTGCAAGCTCACGGCAAGACAGACGTGTGCAATCACTACTGTTATTTTAACCATAATTGCATTTGCTACGGTTTCAGTAAACATGTAACCAGGTGCTTAAAAATCTATTTTAATGATGTTCTCAAGAATAATACTCTGCATTACAAAAAGAAAGAGGTAAAAGGTACATCTTTTACACATAAGAAAAAAACTTACAGTGAAGACAAAGAATATCTTTAAACCAAAATAAAGCTATGTTGCTCCCTGCAGGGAAGCCTCAGGTGTTTGAGATTACTCACTCAATTCACTTTCAATGTTCATAGAAAAAGATGAAGGACAGTCAAAATAGTTACTCTACACCATGTCAGCTTTAAATATCCCACTGACTGTCAACAATTTAACAATAAAATTACAAATATACAGAAAACAGATCTGCTACCATATTGAAGCTACAAACACAACCAATAGCAGAAGTACGTAACAAAATATGCAGAAATTAAATGTTTTCAGTTGATAAATGCTGGATTACTCCCACGTTCCACTCCGGCCTGAAATTAGCATTCCACACACGGCCAAAAATAGAATACAACTGCTGCTATACTTCACAGAGTGGGCAGGAGACAGACCTATGCATCACTCACGAATTTGGACTAACCCTAGTTCTACAAATTGTTTCTTGTAGAATCACAGCTCCTACATGGAAACATGGAAAATAAACGCTAACAACTGAGTACAGGTAGAGTGAAAACAACGGTACTAAGCAAGGGTCTGAGTCCTAGTTCAGAAACTGAACCCCAAAGGAATTACCAAGAACAGAAAGCACCACACTTAGTAGAAATTGCATGAAAGGCCAAAAGGGATCACAATTTTTTTCCCAAACAGTAGGGCTTCAGGAAAACAGGAAAATACTCTTGCATTCATTGCAACGTTATGCTCTTGAACGCAGATGTGCTCATCTGTTAAAACGCGGTGCATTACAAATACAGATGCTTATTGCATGCAAATAGTCCTCAGACTACTTCCTTTTATAATTTCTAAATTAAAGTAATACATACAGAAGGACGGAGCACAGTTTCTATTTACATAAGCGTTGACAGGAAAGGGAACATTAAATCACAGCCGAATCACTAGCATGAAATTGCATTTCTAAATAATTTAAACAACCCTCAAAACAGTACTTCTTGCTAAAAATCCTTCATTTCATTGAAATAGTTTGTAAACATTGAAGATGTACATTTATACAATCTACAGCCTCAGCAGGAAATAAATTTCTGGCTTATCATCACTGTTGGGTTCCAGCTGCAGAACGGAATTGCGTGCACACAACTGGTCGCTGCAGCCGTAGTGCAGAGCAGCGCAGGCGCCCTCCGGTATTCCTCGGCCCTCCACATCCTCCCCGGGGAAGCTGCTCAGGTACCTGGCTATGTACGAGCCCGTCGAATGCCTGTTGATCACGTGAGGAGACGCCGAAGGCTTGTTCCGAAGCACGACCCCTGCTATGCTGCTTGTGTGCGAAGACCTTTGCTTGCTGGCGGCTTCCTGCCTCTCCTTGGCGCGGCTGGCTATGTTCCGCACTCTGCTCTGGCTTCTGGACGACAGCTTTCTGACCAGGGCCTTTGGGCAGTCTTCCTCGATCTGCCTGGAATACAGCACCTGGTGGCCGTCCTCCTGGTCCAGGGACACCAGTTTTCTCAGCTGTTCCGTCAGAGCATCTGTGGAATGGGGTCTCGTGGTCTTCATAGCAGCAAGCTTCTTGTCTCTCATGCCGGACGTGACAAAGCTCCTACTGATGTACTGATACTTACTTTCGAAATTGCAGGAAATATCCTCCGACGTCAAGTCACCGAGACTCTTGGATTTGCAAGGGCTGGTCTGTTTGACGGCTGAAGAGGGAGGGAAGGCCAAAGAACTCTGGAGCACCGATGAGTGTACGTTGAGTTGGGATCCCTTGGAGGAACACGTCGTATCTTTCTGTTTATCTGCGTGATGATGGTGATGTAGAAAATCAACGTTTTCACAGACTGGAAAAGGGAGTTTACGCCCTGCAGTCCTGAAGCTATCTGAGCAGTCCAGGGCAGCAGCACAGAGCTCAACAGCTGCGCAGCTCCCAAAGGTCCTCTCACCGCAGCGCCTGCTGTCCTGCTCCTGCCTCAGTTTTAAAGGGGAGGCCAGCTGGCTCATGTCTTCCCGCCTGTACTCACATGTAGTTACCAAGAGGTCCTGAGAATCCCCATCGATTTCTACAAGACTGCTGCTTTCTGAATTCTCACCCGTGGGAGGGTCCACAAGCATCTCCTCAAAGATGAGGCTACTGGAAGCAAGAGAGCTGGCAGACTTGGTGGCTTCCCAGCTCATTCCACATTTCCTTTTGGGATCTGCACTTGGCAAAGAGAGAGGTGAAGAACAAGGTGTGCTAGGCACGTTATTTTCTACACTGTTTGACTTTTTCTTGCAAACTAATCCACCGTGTGTCTTATATTCAGAAGGTGGCGTACGAGACGTTTCGTGGATAATTGCGTACACAGAATACTCTGCAGTCTCGGGGCTGGAGAACAGGGCTGGATCTGGAGTTGAGAACAATGGGGATTTGATGGATTTCGTGCTAATAAAGTCATTTTTACAGGGAGTGTTAAGTTCTGCAGTAAGCACGCAGGGGCGCGCAGGCATGGCGCTGAAGGTCTGGCTGCCAGTGCCATGGAGGCCTGAGAGCACAGTGAGATTGGTTTGGGCGTCTGTGACATCCAGCTGCCTGATCAGAGCTGAGACAGCACTATCCAGCTCGCTCTCACTCACTAAAGAAACTTCCTCTATGAGGCGAGAAATGTCACTGTCTTGCATGGCTGAGGTGGAACGTAAGTCAGGAGCATCGGAGCAGGCAGGAGAGGAAGTGTCCGTCAGAGACAGACCTGCTGCAGTGCTTCTCTGGATGATGTCGTGGTTGAGATTTTCCATCTCCTCTACTTTTTCAGAAAGCAAAGTCCCCACAAGAGTTTTCTCCTCCTTAGTCTCTTTTGTGTCATCTTCCTTTTTATTGTCTGCACAGTTTTTGTCTTCTATTTTTTCTGTGACAAGCTCAAAATGAGAGGCCTGCACTGGAGGGACAGTTTCACCAGAAAGATGATTTTCTTCATAGCCTTTGAGGTGATTTGTTTCAGCTACACCACTTGTGAAAACTGAATTTTCATGTTGTTCCTGGAGAGGTGGTACTAAGGAAGAATCAACTGTCGTTTCCTTCTGGGCCTTCTCCTTTCCAAAGGGAGAAGCCGAATTTGAAATATTTGCTGTTTTCTCAGAACAGATGAAAACAGATTCTTTCAAGTTCGTTTCCTTCTCATTTTTATTGCCATCACTGTTGGCTAAATTAAATAAGAAAGATGTTAGTTGCATACAACATTTGCATTCTGGTTATTCACAACTATTTTGTCCTTAGACAGACGAATGGAAAATGCAAACTTAGGTACAGCTGTGACAGAACTCAATTATGGAGTTGTGCGGGCTTGGCCCAAATTATCTGTGTGATATGGAGAAATGGAAAAATACAACTGCAGGCACTTCACTGAAGCTTCCTTGGAATGTCTATTACATCAAGCACGTGATGTAATATTTGTTGCAAATAATGTCAATGAGGCACCATATCATAGCTTGCACATGGTATTACCTTCAGCTGTGTTCCTATTCAGATTTGTACTATAAAGAAGCATGGCAATAAAGACAGAACAAAACAGCTCTGTTAAAAACATAACACTTTGAAACAAGATGCATGCTTAAAAGAGCTCTGAGTAAAAGCATCAAGTAGATGGACTCCACACAATGTTCTTTACATACAGTTATTTTAAGAGATTTCAATCCAAGAACTTAATTTTTGATCTTCCACCAGCATGCTGCATTCATAAGAGAGCAAGATTTGAATTTCATGAAAAATACACATTCGACATTTTTTCCGCCAAGATCTTACTTGTGTTTACATGCCAAATCCCAGCTCCAGACTCACTCCTAGCTATGGAGCTTTTAGTTAAGCAGGGAATAGAGAAGAAAACCTGGTATAATACATTCTCTTTCTCACATTCACTAGAAGTGAGGTACCCTAGGAGCATTCGTTAACAGTGCCTGGAAACCCCCTGTTACGGTAAGAGGGATTTTTAATGAGCCTGGCATTAAAGGCTGATCTCCAAAATCTGAAAAGTTCCTCAAGCTTTCCACAGTGTGCCTACGTAAGGTTGGAAGAGATGTAAAATTCTTTGATTTGTAGGTTGTTGTTGTTTTGTGTTTTTTTCCTACAAAGGACAGAGGAGGAAATGGACAGCACCCAGCCTACTTGGCATACATCCAGGCAGGACAGATCTGTTTAGCTATGGTATTTTGGCAAGAAAGATCCCTGTTGGACAGCCAGCCCTCTCCATTCTGTACTGATTCCTGCAACAACGAACGCTTCGTTTGACTAGTACCTCCATGAGGGTGAAGCCACCTCCCAGTCTGAAATATTTGGGCCGAAGTTACTTTGAGAATACCCAAGCCTTATCCTGAACATGCGTAAAGCCGTCACATTTTTTCTCACCACGACTGAAGGTAAGTGCTTCCACCAGAGAGGGACGTGCCCTTCAGTACAGAGAAGCAGGAAGGTCCTCCAGCTACAGCAGAGGGCTCCATCTAGAATTTCTTCTTCACGTCTCATTTCTTTATGTCTAAGGTGGCCAGTCCTCCTCTATAGGGGTTACAGAGCAAGCCCTACAGGCGCTCCAATGGACAGGATCTAGTCCCCTCATAGCTAGAAGGGGCAGGATTTACTCCCTGAGGCAACTTCTTGGGTCATCTCACCAGGGCCTGTGCTTTCTCAAAGGTTATTTTGCTGTAAGTGAACACCCACAGCTTATAAAAAAAATAGGTGTGTAAGTTTCTTCTAAATTGATTTTCTGTCTTCATCTAAAGCATCTTTAGGAAGAAATCTCTCTAAGAAATTATTGCATCCATTGATAAGAACGGCTGAGCTGTATCAGCTTCGCATGGTTATCCAGAGAAAATCATTCCATTTTAAATGCAGCATTTTCAGAGTTGACCTCCTTTTTCCTGTCTACAGTTTCTTCTCAGGTTGGTTGAAAAACTTGGTTTAATTTTGCTTGCTCTTTCTCTTAAGTAACTTCTTTTCTAAGGTGATGTCCAGATTATACGTTCATTCAAAGGCACAAAGAGGCAAGCAGAACAAATATGGCTTAACCACACCTTCCATCTGTGCCCAGTAACTATCCTGTTCCAGAGCAACACCTGGGCTGGCAGAAGCTGCTGCTCCACAGCAGAGAACACTGAGGGCAGAGCAGCACTTCTGCCCCTCGCCACCCAAGCCAGGTTCCCCGTGTGCTCTCCTTCTCTCACCAAGGCAGGCGGCCAGCACTTCTGGCTGCTCAGTGCCAGCAGGCACAGCCCTGCAGCGACCAACTCAAAAGCGCTGAGCTGCCAGGAGCAACCAGAACCAGAGCACCTGGCCAGCCCTGCAGCCCCACAGGGATGGCGTGCACGAGTGCACGCACTCTTTCCAAACAAACACAAAAACAACCCCCAAAAGCAGCGTAGATGTCCTAGACTAGGTACAAGCTAAGGGTGGAGACAGCAGGTCTAATGAATTACAGCCATTGCATTCAAAGCTTTCTAGACTTATTTAAATATTTCAGTAAATCAACTATTAGGCAGGTCATCGAACATGCTAACTGCTGTAGTCAGGGGATTGACTTCAAAGTACCGGATTTCAAAGGCCAGACTAATGTTGCTGAAAACACTTAGAAAAAATCCATTTTAAGAATTGTGTTGTGCATCAACAAAGACCAAGATTTTATTCGTGTACGCTTTCCACGTAACTTTGGTTACTAAATTTGTTTACTTTAGAAGGACAGTATCGAGACTGTTGGATACAGTCTGCACTACTGTCACCCCTTTTACATCTATTTGAAAGTCTGCATTGGTCTTTACATACACTGTATCCAAACACATATGTTGCATTAACTTCTTCCTCCTTGAAAACAGGGAGAAACACCATGCCAGCAGCTCTGTTTTCATAAGGAAATGGACCGTAGCAAACCAGAAATTGATGAAGGTTAATTGAACATGTTCTTAAAGAAAGAAACAATTTTTCTTTCTTACAAAGAGAAATTTGGAAAACATCCTTTTAAGACCACTTCCAGAACCTATTGTAATTTATTTGCCTAGTTTGGAGACAGCTTTCCACTGTCACCCCAAGTGAAGGGGTTATGCTTGTCAGAGAGTCTGAGGAGATTAAAAACGTACGTGAGCTGTTAAAAATACTAGAGTCTCAGGCATGTGTCATTTCACCCAGTAACTCATTTGAGTTGAACAGAACTACTTGCATAGAAATTGCAGAACCGAGCCTTTCAATAGGCTATTTGAACTTAGTACACCAAAAGTAATTTTGGAAGTTTCTTACCAGATGTGTTTTCTTTTCCTTTGGCATCTTGAGCAGTTTCATTATCCGGGCACGGCAGTCCTACCAGAAGGTATTTGTCCACTGGCATAGAAGCAGGACGGGCTTGCAAACTCCGGCTTGTACGCCTTACGACTCCTTCTTTGTCTTTCAGGTCTGCTGGTTCAGAGGTACTGTCTTTAATTTCCGTGGCTTCCAGAAAACCCATTTTACTTTTCTTTCTGCCTTTTGCAGGTGCACTAGCTGTGCGCCGGAGAATCCGGTCACCAATAGATCGCTTCCGTACATAGTGACCGCTCGTTTCAGCAGCGTTTTGCTTAGGGTTCTTGTTAAACAACCCTCTGAGTCCTATCAGCTGCTTATTCTGAAAAGACAAGAATGACCAGGTTTCCAAGTGAGTTCAGACTGCTACAGAAGCATGCAGTGAAAACGGTTGCTTTCTAAGCGTTTATGAATGATGAATACAAAGTTAAAATGCAGCAAAGCAAAAATTCACACCAAGCAATACACATCTACTCTGACCGAGGAACTATCAGCATAGGTCTCCATGAATTCATGCATGTCTGTATTTCTCCTCATTAGGATGGCAGCCTGCCACAATTACAAGAGAGGTTTGCTCCAAGTCTCCTAATCAGAGGTGACAAGACTGTAAGAAATGTACTGCAGTGACAGGCTAGACATTAATTTGGAGTTCTACGCATGGGCTTCATCAAAGCAAAACTCAAATGTTTCAGAGTCTGAATGAAGAATGATGTAGTTTGGTAGTTACAGATCATGCGATTAGGAACCATTCGAAAATCTGTGCCCAGCAAGTGCAAAGTGCATGCTAATGAAGTCTACCTTTGTGGCTCCTAGAAAGTGCAATATTGTGTAACTGGGATTGAGGATTAAAGGGCTCCACTGAAAGGCAAAAAATGCAGATATGTTTGGCTAATGTTTTCAAGACCGTGACACAAACAAACAAGGTAAATAGTACATCAACTGTAAATATCACTCCCATAATATAAGCATTCAACAACTAGCTTACCGAATACCAGGTTCTAGTGCAGTGCCCTCAACATTTACTTCTGAAGTAAAATTGATTTTAAAAAGAAACGTACTCACTGGATCTAGATGTGAAATAATGCTTAGGTGGTAACAGTAAGCACATTTGTAATGCATGCATACTAAGAGTAGAGTAACAGCACGTTACACTTTCCATGCTTACAGCCTGCAATTAAAAAAAAACCACCCGGATTATGGGCTATATCCTCCTGCTCCCTGAGCACTCTGACAGAAGCATCTCTGCACTGTTATTGCCATATCTCAGCTGGAGAGAGCCAAGGGTTCTACTGGACACAGGTGTGGTGTGAATGGGTGCCCTGGCTCAGTGCTCCTCAGAGAAAACACTAGGAATAGGGAATTGTAGTTCGCTTCCTTGAACATGTTGATGCTTAGCAGTGTAGGTAGGTATCTATATAGGTAACAGTAGAAATGAAGACATCAATTCAAGGACAACAGAGAAGCTGACGTTATGCTTTTCCATGGCTGTACGACCCGAATAACTTCTTTAAACTTTATTACTGGTCCGCGGCAGAGTGGGCTAGGCTCTACTAATCCACTGTACAGAATGCCACAACGCCCAAACCATAAGAAATATTTAGAAAAAGCACAAATCCTGTGAGGTTCTCTGGTACATTTAAACCCATTTTTATCAGAAGAATTAAAACGTAACAATCATAAGAGTATGTACATTTCCAGATATACCTACCTTTCCATAGATTTCATTAATGGTTATATGAACAAATATGGATGCTTCTGTCAGTCCTTCTAAATACACATGGCGGTAACCTAGTAAAGTAATAACAGTGCATTATTACACTCAGCAGTATGCACTCTACTGAATAACTGGCAATGACTGTCTATAAAAGTGAAAGATATATATACCCGCTGTCTTAAATAAATCCTATTATGTCTTCATGAGATTTCCAAGCCGCCCAGTACAAATTGCCCCAAAGCTAGAGGCAAGAGCAGAAATTTCCAAAAGTGCAGCCATCCAAACTCCTTAAAGTAACAGTGAATACACTACACTAACGTAACAGAACTGTCCAAGATCACACATGAAGTCTCAGAGAAACAGGCATATATCCTATGCTGAGACCTTGCCTTAAACTTTAAATTCAAAGGCCTTTGATCTTCAGTTAGATCTCTAACTTGAGAAAAACATGTGAGACTAACCAGGCACAAGGCTGCTAAAGGCCACGGTTCTTTGTCCCACGAAGTCTCGCCCAATAGGGTCGTGGTCCCAAACGAGAAATCGGACCAAAGCTATTTCAGGCATGTGAATGGTAAAAGTGAGTGTTTCCTCCCAAACAGGATTAAACCCTGTAAAACAGAGCAGAAATTTGGTGAAAAAAACCCATAGCAAGTGCTAGCCTTAATTTTCAAGATGCATAGCAAGAGGCATTAGAAACAAGTAGACCAAATACAAAAAAGAATATTCATTATTTATTGCTCATCTAGATCTAGGATCTCTCATAATCTCCACTACAGAAATAACTGAAAACAAGAGAAATCTGTCTCCTAAACAGCTTTTACAAACAAAGTGGTTCTGGTTGGGTAGCTGGCAGGGATAGAAAGGCAGGCTGCTGTTTTGCAGAACTGTGGTAAGCATTCATTTCATTTGAAATTAAACATGTATTTTATACATTTTAAAATATACTTGGAATTTCTGCCTAAAGGAGATTTAAGAACAATCCAGTAGATAGATATTGTGGTGAACAGTTCTCTTCCTTTACCTGTCACTTGCCTGTCTCCCTACACCAGAAATTCTACTTAGAAAGCAGAATTAATTTAAAAGACAATCATTTGATTTCATCAGGTAAAAACCTATGCAATTTAGATAGTAATAACAGGTACTGAATCATTTATAATTACTTAATATTTAACTCTAAGAAAAGGAAATCAGCTAGATTATCTTACCATTGTCATCAACCACCCTGGTCTGATCTTTACAGCAGTCAACAGGTAATCCAATAATTTCCACCTCGACAAAAGGATCTATTATCTGTTTTTTTTGGAAACAACAGTATTTTAAAAGCAAGCTAATGATACCAGTCAATGTTAATTCTCAAGGAATCTCATGCAGAGAATTGATTTCAGTTCATATAAGAATTCAAAAACTTTTCATCATGTGAATTTTCAAGCAGTACAATCATGCAAAATAGCTTCATGAACCACAATCATATGTGATTTGTAGTCTCAAGAACTATGGCCAGTTATGAGTTATTTTCAAAAAAAGTGAGGTCATGCTGAAAATACGAAACAAATTAGTTCATAAAGATCACGTATAGGATACAGACTCTGTGGGAAAAGGTAGTATTGGTGACCAAAAGCTTGACAGCATCTGAAATTATTGGTATATTTAAATAAGGTGAAAATTTATTTGAGACAAATGCTGCCATGTCACTCTAGGACCCCAGGATAAAAGCATTTGTTGGTATCAGTGTAGTTTACCTCTCCTCTGTCACCCAACATTGAGTCAGGAGGCTTAGGTAGCTGCTGTCCACTGATTATTTTCAGAATGAGCTGCTTTTTGGGACTGGCAGGAAGTGGATCGGCAGAGTAGGGGTTGAATGTGCCTAAAAGTTGGCAAGGAGGGAGAGCAAGGGTAAGGAAAAAGATGCACTGAATAAATACCGTCCCCCCAAGATGCATGCACCTAGCCAAAATTCAGGCATTATACTAACTTGCAGAGTATGGAGCAGCTGTTAACGAATTTTAAAACTTTTTCTTTTTTTTCCCCAATCCTTTCTGAGCTTAGCAGCCTTTCTTTACCCAATTACAAGACGGAAAGACTACCCCCACCAAGAGGAGGGTTTTGCAAGATTTACACTCATTTGGAAAAAAAAAACTGTCTTCTATAGCATAGTAGCTTCAAAAAAACAAATAGTTATATCTTAGATCTCCACTCTGATTGTGTTTCTTGCACACCTGCATGGATGTTAAGAAAAACAAGCAGCTAGGACTGAGTTCCTCAGCAACTGTGCCTGCTTCAAGTTCCCAAACTGTCTCTGCCACTTCTGGAATACCTGCCACTGCTTCTTATGGCCATATTGAGAAAATTGCCTATGGACACATTAAAAGAAAATTGCCTAGGGATACAAGAAAATTGCCTAGGGACGCAATCAGATCCAAAATCCTCTGAATGTGGAAGGATTGGCACTGCATAACACTGAAAAACATTTGCTTCTGTTATAACAGAATTTTCAGGATGGAACCAATTCCTTTTAAAGAGAACAAGCTAATTCCATTGAATTGCTTGACAGCTGGAGCAAGTCCTGGTACGTGGTCCTGGGCCTTGCTCTTCTTGTTTGGCTGTCCTAGGACCTCCTTTTCTTTTTTTTCCTTTTTAAACGCTTATTAAGATGGAGCCCTGGAAATATGTCTATAATAACTACAAGGAATTGCATACCGGTACTTATACAGTCTGAGAGGTAAACACCAGTTTTTGAAGACAATATCTGAATTCTGAAGCAAAACAAGCTTACAGATATATGGAAATGTGAAAGAGATTCTACATATGTCCTTATTTGTCTTTCTTGCGTCTTAGCAACTTCTCCAAAATAACATTTTTGGAAAATGTTTTTTTTTGAAAGGTTTGACACTTACAATAATAAATGTATAGTGGAACATTACCTTTGCACATCTGCTGAGGTTTGAGGACATAACCACAGTTGCCATTTACCCTAAATTTTGCTTCATTTAATTGCATCACACGTCCCTCAGACTGGTAGTTTAGTGCCACTGTTGAATGAGAAGACTCAGGTGTCACTTATAAAGATAATATTTACTTAGCACAAATACAAGAAGTGAGAAATAAGACTATTGTGCAGCACCTACCTAACTGGCAACCAACATTCCAGTAAGGTAAAGGGTTAAAGTTGCTGGAGTCGATCCGATATGCCGATGGGTAGACCCTTGTAAGCTGCTTCTGGTTGTAAAGCATGAACTGTTCGGCCTTCTGCTGCACTGCTTGGTGGGCTCTTGTTTCACTGAACGACAGCACGTTCCCTGTTGATCCTGTGTGCATTGTTAATCAACAAACAAGTTACAAAGCAATCCTGGGGAAGGAAGGCCTGAACTCAGACCTCAGCTATAGTGGTATTAACCAAGGGGAACATTAGTTTTAGCCCAAATTTACACCAATAGATCGTCTTGTCATACTCAAACCATATGTTGTGTAACTGAAGCATAGCAGTTTTCCCTTCCAGAAGCGTCTTCTGTTCTACCCACAAGTTTCAAGACTTGCAATGAAAGCCAAACAAGCTCATGCTAATTGCTGGGGTCTTTTCTCCTGCACAACCCTGCATACAACTGCTATGAACAACCTGCAGAGAAATCTACAAATGGAAGTGTAATCAAAACCATCCTTCTGAGGAGCTTACAACCAGGGAGAAGAAGGGCCCACCAGCAGGGATTGCATTTATTTATCACAATTCAACCTTATTGTATTACTAGACACTATTTAAAATTGATAACATTAAATGATGACAACACTTCCCATAAAACTGTAAACCAGGAAAGCATTCTCCTGAAATAAAAAAAAATAAATAAATCATTTTTAATATTGTTACTAAAACATGAATATTATAGGAAACCAAGGGAAAAGGATATTTCCTACAGAAGGGAGGGGTGGTGCTTTACTCTTTCTCCATATGTAAGTAAATGGAATAAATAACTTACTATTCTGCTTTTAAAATATCTTTGAAATATGAAGGAAACCCTGAGATCAGATATGCTTCCTATCAAAACAGAGAAGAAAAATGCATGTGTAAGTCTTGCACCAGCATCCTTACCATCATCTACTATATCCTGGGCTGCCACAGAGTTTGTGTACACCACCAGGTCAGACAGAGCTCGGCACAGCTTCACAGTTTTTCTTCGACGAGCCAGTCTGCTGAATTATATTTAATATATAAAACAAAGCAGGAATTTTTCAATATTTAAAGCATATTTGAATCCCCTTTATGTTTTTCCATCAGTAATGAAAAACACGTGTGCAACTCAAGCTGAAAAGAAAGGTGCAGTAAACAGGGAACCCCATGGGGCAAGCCTCCTTCGAGAGGGTTCTGAGCAATCTTCGAGATGACTGTTCCCCTTCTACCTTCGGTCACAGCGCACAAAATTTTTCATTTACAACATAATGAAATGGCCGCACCGTGGCTCTTATAGACAAAAACAATGCAGACGGCTTTGAGCTGCATCTGGAAAGGAACGTTTCAGTGACAGCAAATGCGTTCTCGATGGTGCTTTTTTGATTGCTTTTTCTTTACATTCTCAGATGTAATAAAGTTGGCCGGGCTGTGATGTACCCTTATTTAGCCTAAGCAGCTTTCGTTGAACACTATTTACAGCACGAAAAATGTAGATTGGCATTTTTCCATTAGAAGAGTATTACTACCACATTTCTTTTCAGTTTAAGGGTAATTGCTATTTGCAACCGATGAAAATCTGCACATTCAGAATATCAGGCTACAGCAGTCACAGCGAAATATACACCGAGAGCAGTGTCATAAATACCTTGCTCTTAAAAACAGACTTATCTGAGGCAGTGACGTATACATATTAATAGTAATAACAATGCTCTAGCTCTAACCAAACATAAAATTGTGGTGATTCTTAGCTCACCTGTGGAGCTGCCCTGCTTCCTTTCCAGAAGAGTTTTGCTGATTTTCTTCATCGTCTGATGCGCTATATTTGGATGTTGCCTTCCCTGCTTTCTGGTGGGAAAGAATTAAGCACAGCCGTGTCAATGCATGGGGATGATTCTGTACGTTCACATTACCTGATCAGTGACAGGTGGGTTGGTGAGCCGCCACAGGTTCACTGCAGGGGACCACTGTCCTGCATGGACGCAGAACGACCCCTGGGTGTTCAACAGCAGACAGTTCTCAGCAGAACAGCGAATGCTCCCAGGCACACAGGGAAGGAAAGCCAACAGAAAGCATCTGTGCTTTGGTCTCACTTCGAGCCCAGGGAGTCCAGCCACCAGCCGGGGAGCAGGCCTACCTGCTGGCCAGCAGCGAAGGCCAAGGTGGAAGAGAATCGTTTCTGCAAACCTGCCAGGCTGTTGCAGCCCACCACGTACACAAACAGGCTGTGCATGGAGCTGAGCAGCAGGGAGAGGAGAGCTTTGAAGAGCTCCGCACCGCTCCACTGCCTCCAGTACGCTGGCACTGGTTGGGCCGCATTGCTAAGGGCCCGCACCATATTTAACAAATAGCACCACACAGTAGGATCTAAATGAACAGAGCATTGCTTTAACCTATGCTCCCCCCCCGCAATTTAGGAAATGTAACAAATGCATTCACAAAGCTGAGAACACAAACAGCCTCTGGGCAAAACTCTCAAACATATTTTTTCTACTGCCTTTTGAGCTACGCAAATGAGCATTCAAATTATTCTAATTTATTACAGCGTACAGTAGAGCAACTAGCTATGATAAAAAGATTAAAATCTCAAAAGCACCTTTTTAAGCATCTACTCTTTCAGTTTCCAATTTCAACATTGCATCGTTTGTAACTAACTATAGTTCAAACGAGAGTTTCTTTAATTCCCTTCTCATCACGAGGTAATTCACAATATAACTGAAAGCTCCTTATCCTTCTGCTCATACAGCTAGATGATAAATGAACACAGAATTAATTTCTCCTGCTATGATAAACCAATAATGCTCATAATTTAGTACATGCTTTAGTTTGCTGTGTTTAGTGCTGAAATAAAGTTGACCACAGTGGAAACCATTTGCAGAGTTCAGTTTTAGAACCCAGAGGCGTAGACTGTGGATGATTCCCGCAGTTAACCTGCAGGAGTTACCAGCCTCAGCCTCTCGGACCTCCACTGGCAATTTTTAGAGTTTACATGTGGGTACAGTTGGCACAAGAGCCAGGCTGAAAACATCCCAAGTCAATTTCCCTGGTTGGATAATTCTACACCTGCAAAGATACCAACAGCAACTATCCTTCCTGGCTCCCTTTAGCTGTAAAAGTATAAGGGGGAAGCTACTGGCTCAGCCTACAATATAATCATTAATTATAATATATACAGCCTTTTTTTTTTCCCCAGCACAGATTACACGAATGGGCTTTCCTACCTGCTATATCCCTTAGAATAACTAGTCCAAGTAATTAAATTGCTGACATGCTTTCCAGCCCTTGGTGTACCAGCTGTTTTTAGTGGCTCCATGGTGTGTCTGTGACATCTCACCCACAGACTTTTTCCCCAGCAGCGAGCACAGGGTGCGAGGTGAAGCACCCATTAGCATGCACTGCGGCTACTTGCAGATCTCAGCACATACGGACTGAGTAACGTGCACTTAGCTAAAGCCACTGAAAGAAATACAGCCAAGTTAGAGATGTAAGCTTGTAATCTAACTGTAAATATGGGTCCTGGTATTGGCTACCTAGAGAACTGTTGATGGCTTCTAGCTGGATTCACAGCAGGTAAGGCGGTGGCCGCTTAAATTCTATGATGTGTTTCATAATTGCTGCTTCTCCTGAATTGCTGTGGAGATTTCCAGTTACACAGCATGCTTCCTGCTCAGCTGCAGCTTTCACCACGGGCAGCACTGAAGGGGAACGCAGACAACTGCCGGGCCGCAGCATAGCGACTGGGCTGCAGGCCCGCCTCATGGCTGCAGGCCCGCCTCATGGCTGCAGGCCCGCCTCGTGCCTCTCCCACCGTCCACCATCTGACGGCTTCCTCGCTCGGTGCCTGCTCATGGGCCCTGTGAGGAGCTGTCGGGAAACGAGCTCACGTGGGGCTACACGTTCATTAAAGCCCAGCCACGGGCCCTGCTGGAGTGAGGGAAGGGGAGAGATGGGTGACAGCAACACATCTGCCAGGCAAGGGGATGAGGAGGAAAGACGGGCACACGTCCCTTTTGGTGGCCGGTATCTGCTCAGATGCACGGCTGTGAACAGAGACCTCACACTCGTGGGGACTGTGTCAGCTCTTGCTTGGCTGTGCAGTTGCTGCAGTGCAGACCCACTGAAGCGGACAATGCGACCCAGCAGCTACACAGACGTATAAATAGCGCACACCAAACCGCAAGGAGGTCAGAGAAGAGCCCGTTTTTACAACACGGGAGTGGTGGGACCAGAGCCACTGCTCAGTCACAGCAGACCCCGAAAACAAGCAGGAGGCCAGTAGGAAGTGCATTGTATGGCTCTGCTCAGGGTGTGAAACGGGTAAATTTGGACCCCAAATGAAAAACACCATCAGCTGGGTGGGAGGAGGTCTGGAAAACAAGAACATACTGAAGCAGTTGTTTACGCTGCTCCTCTGCTGCTGCAAGTCTGATCAGAAAACCAGCAATTCCTCTTCACTAATAAAGATTAAACTCGTGGTCAGGCAAAAATGTTTTTGGTTTTGAGTATCTATCTTTGAATGATTCTCTGTACTCTTGGCAGCTATATTCTTCTTCTGAACAATAAAAATTATACCAAGTGTAACCAAGCAGTTCTTCCTCGTTGCCTCCACGCACACCATGCCTGTCCCAAGCAATAAGGCATACTGTGTTGTAAGAGAAGTCAGATATAAACCAGCAAAAGGAGTCCCTTATTTTACTTACTTTGTGTTTACCGAAGTTGCCCATTAATGATCGACTATGAGACTTTTTTCCACCTTCTTTTGTGTCCAGGTTCTGTGCAGAGAGAGTGCAATAATGAGTATAACTAGATAGCTTCAGAAGTATCTTTAAAAAGTCTGTTACAGTCTCTGAAAGACATGCCTTTAACCCCATAGTTTTATGATTCATGATTTTAACCCCAAGTTTCTGTATGTCGCTCTGATTCACTATTGTATGAGTACACTAAACACACAAGAGAATAAAGGTAAGAGGGAAAAAAAACCCAAACGCAACATACTGATCTCTGAACGCAAATTTAAATCCAAAATCTCATTACAGGACTTTTCTCATTTCTTTACATAATTTTAGCTTAGCAATCCTCTAACAGTGAGGAAAAGAATTAACATTAATATTCAAGACAGCAACCAACCATGTAGAAAAACCAATTCAGCGAAAACAAGCAAACAAAAATGAAAGTGTACATAAAATAGCCGCAAAAGAAAAGGAGAGAAAAAAATATATATCTGTCTAGCAGACATGGGCTTTTCATAGGCAGCCTGAAGTCCAAGTTTCACATCTATAGGCATGTCCCTAGACATTGGCTTGATAATTCCTGGCAGCTTCTAGCTTTCTTCTGTCAGAAAAACACATCCCTTTATCTTTCAGAGAGCAAAATAAAGACCTAAAGGTGCTGAAGAATATTCCCCCACCATCTCACAGCAATGCCAACAAACTAGTTATTCACTGTGCTGTGTTGGACTTTACTTCTGGCTATTCTAACGATAAAGGAACCAGATGGTTTCTTAACATCCAGGAAAGTCAATAATCCCTGTATCTACGTTCAAAAATTTGTTCCTAGCTCCTTTCCTCCATAAAGCGTAGAAGCAAACCCTAGCAGATAAAGGAACAGTCTCTTTCAGACAAGAGCGAGTAGTTGACAGTTTCAATAGCAAATCAAATTAAAACTTACATTATACACTGCCCTTAAAAAAAAAAAAAAAAAGATAACTTGATAATTACTGGAGATTAGTACGTAATTTTGCATTGTGAATAGTTCTTTTTTGGGGGGAGGTACCAGAGAACATACCAAATATAATTATTCTAGCTCAAAATAATATTGAAATGGCTCATATCTGATCATGTTTATGAACATACAGGTTGCCCTCTGAACTCCCACTTCTCTGACCTCAAAAAGGCCAAAGGGAGGAGGCAAGCTGACTGTTCTCACGCTGCAAAGCCACGATCTGGAAATAACCCTTCTTTCCGAGGTCAGATGGCTCTGTCCTTTGGGCTCTCACAGCCTCTGCTCATCACAATGCAGCTTTGACCAGATATCTCAAGCATCAGGACAAGCTGAGCATATTTTCTGTAGTCAAGCCTGGCTTCAGGCAAAAGTCTCACAGGTCCATCCTTGGAGAAAGGTTGGCAAGAACTACAAAAAGCTAAAGAGTGAGAAGATGTGCAGAAAGCAGCACTGCACATACCTGACTTTGGAGACTTATACCAGTTAGAGTAGGCACATCCCTCTGAACAGTTCATTCCCTATTTAACATAACCAGGCTTCGCATCTGCTTGAGGTGAAATGTGGTGGTGGTGGATTCACGGTACAGACTCTACTGATGTACTCAGAATTCCAATACATTTCACTGTTTTGCAATAATAGTTTCATCTCAAAAGGGAAAAGAAACTTACCAATTCTTTATATAAGTCATATTTCTGGGTATGAAAAAACAGAACCTTGCTTAGGGCAGTAAAGCACGATCCCATGTTTTACTGCTATACAAAGCAGCCACCAGCATTGCAGGCAGCAGACAACACTGTCAGTTATCACTGCCAGCCTTGATGGGACTAAGGTAGTAGAGAGAGGGTTTTCCCCAAAACCTAGACACAGACCAAATGGTTTGACAGTTGTTTGCAATATCAGTGCTTGCTCAATTAATTGCTTCCAACTTTTACAAGGAAATAAAACGGGTTAGAACAAGATACTCCTCACATTTATCATTCAAATCCTCTCCTTGGAGATTTTTTTCTGAAACAATTCCAAGTTTACAATATATACAACTCTCAGATGCTGTTAGTAAGCCATTGCCTTTCTCACTTAAGAAACATGCAACACATCACTTTGGCTAATATCCAGTATGTACAGGGGGAAAAAAAAAACACCTACCTGTTTCAGGTTAACACTTAGACCTTCGTGAGTTGCCTTTAACAGTGCTCTCACAGTGAAGCTGTCAGGATCTTCTTTGTCCCTGATTTGCGATTCTTTTACCAGAGATTCAAGCTTTGTTCTTATAAAAGATTCCACTTGGTGCTCTGTTGCACCATTACTCTGAAAAGCATCAAGAAATCCGGTTAAAATAGCTTACTATCTCCAACACTTCTCGGACAGCCTGAGGGAGCATTACACATGCCTCAGGCACTCCCAGCATTTCTTTTCACTGTGCAAAGAAAAGGTTCTTGCGTAATCCTGCTCCGATTGTGGCTTTTATTGTCACTGCCATCATCCTTTCTTTTCTTTAATCCCCTTGACACATCGTTTGCACTGCCTCACCAAAGTACTGTCCAGCACACAGATCACCCCAGGCCCTGGTGGTAGCTCTGCTTCAAGCAGTCGCAAGCCTGACCCTCCTTCAAGGTACAGCCAGAGTTCACAGCCAACGCACCCACACGCTTCCTCAAACTATCAGCCCAAATACTATTAGATTTCTGCTCCAAGAAGTGAGACAGGGAAATAATTAATAGTAGCATGACACCAAACAGTCTCTTACGTAAGGTGCTTAAAACAAAAATGGATCCCATGGCACAGCAGCATGCACCGAGCATTCCTCTCTCCATGGGGTAAGAGAACTCTCCTCAGACAGGAGGAAATCAACTGCTTGTACTAACGTGCTCCCTTTCTGGCCACAAAAGTCCTACTGCATTGGCTTTAAGGACTGCAGATTTTGTTTTAGGTCTTTCTGCTCACCATAAGTGCTGAGTTCATGTTGGCAAAGCATATGTGGATTACAGAGTGCTCCTCTTCAACAGCACAGGACAGGGAATTGGGCAGTGAATTCCCTAAACTTAAACCTGCAGAAGTGTTTAAAGATACTGTACTTAAAGAAGAACCTGTAGTTTAAACCAAGCACAATCCTAAAGATTTATGGGATTACCCATAATTAATACACAACATTTCAAATTCTATAGTAAATGCCAACAGAAATACAACAGTTGGAGACATTAAGCAGGCTGATTTATCCTACACTTCAAGCACTTACTGCAAGCAAAACTGTACTTCTGTATGAGACTGTCTTGTGGAGCATGTGGCTTGAATGACATCCAAGTGCAATCTAATCTCTAAATTATTAATAAATTAATCAGGATTTTGTCTAGTAGGACAAAGGGATTTGGTTTATCTAAGAAAGCAAAATCTGTCCTTTTGTGTAATGTACACAAATCCTCCAAAAGGTGTTTACTGACTGTAGCATTTTAGCAACCTCATGGTAGGGGGAGAACCAGCAATCCTTCCATTGCCAATAGCTGGCATAAATGATACAGAGAAGTTAAAAGCTTGATATTCAAGCCATAAACAGTTAATGAGAGCTACACTAAGGAGCTTCTGTGTGGCAACAAGGCAAACTCACTGGGCTACATTCAGAAG
Organism: Cygnus atratus; assembly: GCF_013377495.2. Lineage (NCBI taxonomy): Eukaryota > Metazoa > Chordata > Aves > Anseriformes > Anatidae > Cygnus > Cygnus atratus. The sequence continues at coordinate 25,401,815 of NC_066370.1, read as the reverse complement.
CAAAGATAAACAATATTATACTTGCTAAATATTAATTTGAATTTGATCTATTCTTTCTGCATCTCCCTTGATAATATCTTCTTTGTTCAAAAATTTTGACTGGTGAAGCAAGGCTGCCTTCTGACTTGAAAAAAGCACCTGCTGGATAACGTGTATTAGCACTGCACACCAGCTTCAGATTGTAGCCAAAACAAGCATTAGTAAAACCAACAGCAGAAAAATAAACAGCAGGAGTTAGGAAATAAAGAGAATAGAAAACAGTTTTCAGTGTCAGAAAAGAAGAAACAGAAAGATTAAAAATAAAAATGTTTCACATTCCAATTTCTTTTCATTTGCACGTCTCTTGATAATTTTCATTTAGAAACTGTGTAGCACTTCCATCATATGATTGCTTTGAGTACTAAGCATTTGTACCTGAAAAATCTTAGCATGCTTATTGTGCTGGCATCAATGATTTCAGCCCAGTGTAAAATACTTATACCTGTTACTTATGTGGTATAAATGAGGAACAGCCTGCATTTCTGAACAAATTCATTCCATATCTAAACGTGGAATGATATAATTCCTGCATCCTAAGGACCTGACTTAGAAATCCAAGTTAAAAACCTTAATCTGCTAACAACTGTAAGCAGGATTATGGAATATGCACACAAGAAATGTGAAGATAGAGCAGTTCTGGGACATGTGTATATGCACATACATAGCAGGATTTTAATTTGCAGTCATCTTCAATTTCATCAGCACTGTCCTCATCAGAAACTTCTCCTTCCTCAGCATCTGCTCCAAGACTGTATGGCAACTTCTTTCCCTAAAAACAAGGAAAAATATTCATGATAAATGCACACATGGTCAGTGTCATGTTGTGCAAAGACCAAAATATCCCTTTACTCAACTATTTCTTATTTAAAGGTGGCCATAGTTTAGAATTCAGTTTCAGAGAATCTCATACAAACTGGCTCAAGGGGTCATGTCTTCACAAGGGGACTTAAGTATTTCTGGAAGAGTTTGCTATTGAAAGATATTTGCAAACTCGTTCAAAAAAGCACGCTATCTCCCATCCCTGGAGCAACTCAGTGAGCGTCTGAATGATTTACTTTCAAGCTGCCTCCCAGATGCTTCAGGCTTACCCCCAGCAAGCAGACCATCGTGTATTTCAAATAAAACTCAAGAATCAGTAGTTCATACTTTGTTATAGGCTCTGCATCAGAAGGGAAAATGCAGACACAGAAGAACTCATTGCGAGTAGCCATCATCATGAAGGAAGCAGCAAAGCTTACTTTAATACTGCATGCTCAGAATGCCGAAGGACCTTCAAATTCAGCTCACACTTGAACGTTTATATGGGCTTAAACTCCTATTACCAGAATTACTCTTTATATGAGTAACAAAATGAGAATTATGGCCACCACTTGAAATTGTTTGGCTAATTAATCAATGCAGTGTTTCAAAGAAAAACATATAAAACTGTGCAAAAATAATAGCAAAAAAAAAAAAGGGAAACTGGCTTACTTCAACAAGATGTTGATTCCTAAACATTTCATCTGTTCTAACATGACTGTTTAACTTAAACAGAAAACAGAAGATGGGAGATAAGGCTTTGTGACAAGGCACAGTGATGCTGAAAACAGAATTCCTCGTTCTAAAAACATCAGCCCAGCTCTGCACCGTTCTGTAACTATCCACACAGTTTCAGCCACTGATAGCTGAAACATCAATCTGAAGTTACAAACTCAAATGTGCTAGGAAGACCAGCACAAAAGTTCATGGAAAACAGCGCAGTATTAAATCTCTTGCCTCTTATTCACTGACAATATTTCAAGCTACGTCCGCTCTGTTTTGTCACGACTGACATTACCTACTGTTTTGTTCAGCTCCCTACGACGCTGACACTACCTGCTCACGCAGTTCATTAACCAGCAGTTACACAAGAAAAACACTTCAATAAAATTCAAAATCACAGCTGAGCACTTGAAGGTTTTCTAATTCAGAGTCACATCTCTACTATGTATCGAAATATGTTCAACCTAGCATCAAACCTAAACTGTGAATCACGGTAGACAGTTTGACATGGAAGATAGAGGGAAAAATGTTATCTCAAGGGCTCGCAGCAAAGTAATTGACCTCGTGTGTCAAAGTCAATTAGACAATCTAATAAGCTACAACTCTATTAATCATCCTCTCAAAGGCCTGCCTAGCATTTCTTTCTTATTATATCCATCTTGGTCTTTGAAATTCCTTTCAGAGCAAATCTGTTTACACTGAGAGGCTCAAAGAATTTATCTTGCATACAACACTTACTACAGTGCTCTAAGGCCTCCTCCCTTGCTGCTCTTTAGCTACCTTCTGAAGTGCTCTTCTTTCATAAACACAGCTGATGAACCGTGAAAATAGTTTCATTTCATGAACTACTGCTCATACCAAGGTGAGGGGGAAATGTGGGGTAATGCAAGAAAATGCAAGAAAATTTCAGATGTTTTTATATTACTCCAAAATACTTTGTGTAATGGAAAACTGTAGGACGATGTTTAGATAATGCAGGGATATGAATGATAGGGAAAAATTTCCACTAATAACATCAATTAGATTTCAGAAAAAGAAAAGTATCAGATAATTTTGTCGCACTTCCTCCTATTCACAAAGATACATTTTATATAATTTCTCTACTCTCCTGACTCAGTGCTAAGGTTTAAAAACCAGCATCTCTGACTATAAGACTCTTAGACAAGATGCTGAAGAAATAGAAAGACTTTTCTTTACACTGCTGTTGATAACAACTCTTTGTTAAAACACTTAGAGAAGTATTCTGGGACACTTGTCAAGGCTAAGGCTGTTTCAATGTGTCTGTGAAAAGCTCAGAATTGTAACTTACTGCATCTGTGCTCATCCTCACAGTACAGACAAACCGGCTCTCAAAAGCGAAAGATCTACATAAATGCCACATGCTGACTTTTGTTGCATTTTGAACACGTCATGAGTAGCAAATTACCTTCACCAGGATTTTCCCTTTCAGATTTTGAGGACTAGGAAGCTGCCTGGAGTCGCCGGTGACTATAGATGACAAGTCCAATTTGTCACCAAATATCTCCTTCAAGTACTGAGCAATCTTCTTCTGCTGTTGGATACTGCAATGATTCTCAATAGACAGTATCACTGGAAACCTAGAAACAAAAACCCCAGACAGTGTCATAACAGTGTTTTAAGACAGAAGACCTGCACAGCTTACCACAAAGTGTTTCAAGTAGTTTGCCTTTGCATTGTCAAGAGTCTGGAAACAGACTCACTTTGAGAGGAAGGACTTTGCATAAGAACTCCCAAATCCCCATGGGCTCAGAATTCCTTTGCTAATCCCTGCAGGAGGTTCTGCCCTCTCCTCCAACCCCGTCCCACTAGTGCCAAAGTTTGAAATGATTTGAACGATTTGCTTTTGTCTTAATAAGTGCAGCTACAGTGAGTCAGACCAAACCTCTGAAGACGACCAGACTGAGGAGAAGCAGAAATATTTGGCTATTCTTTCCAGAATACTCTCACAGGCTCCAGGAATTCTCAGCTAAAGTTCCCTGAGCTAGAGCCTTTGTTCTGTATATAACTGCCTATTTCTTCCAAAGACTTGCCCAGTTATTTTTTTAAACTCTTGACAGCCCCCAAACCTGGCAAGCAACCCTGCAGCCCAACTACATGCCAAATGAGGACTCACCTCCTTCAGTTTTGAGTTCACTCCCTCCCAGCTCTAGTCAATAAGACCAAATTTGGGTGCTTATATTTATTCTTTTATTTAGCCTTCCCATACCCTCATTTTTGTGTCACTTTAAAGACAAAAAAGTACGTATTTTCCTTTTCTTCTCCCCCGACTACTCAAAATTTTATATACTCACTCATGATTTTTTGAGACTGTTATGTGTGTGCATGTACGTATAAACGTATATATATGGCTCAAGTCTCTGCAATTTTCATAATGAACTTTGTTATATAGTACCATGGAAAGAAAACTCAAATTTAAACATTACCTCTCAACTCTGTATTTTCTTATACTAAGTATGAGACAGCTTTTCGATCCTCCTACTGAAATAAAGTATTTCCTTAGGTAGAGAATATTACGGTGTTGATTTTTAAGGAGAATTTCCCAGAGGAAATGAGTGGGAAGTTTTGTTCAAACAAAGAACTAAAATAATCACTTGATATTGAACAGTCTCAGTCTGTTCAAAGTATTATTGAGTTTACAATGCATGAAAGGTCTTTCTAACTTTGGTTGAACTTTCTAATTAGATTGACAGTATTGCTCATGAAGCTGATCAATAAATATGATACAGGCAGTAAGCAGGGGAACAGAATCAACTTTCTATTCCCTGTGTGTGTAAAGGAATACACGTACTTCCTGGTGTTGAACTTTGACATGAGATTAGTTACACAAAAGAGACTCTGCACTTACTCATTTTTGACAAAAGCATACTTATTGATAGTTTCTGCCACATCACGGAAGAGTATTTTAGAGGTAAGCGTATACCCATGGTGCACTACCGGCTCTCCGTCTGGACCATCCCAGCAATCCACTATGAAGACAAAAAAGCTATACATTAAGAGATGCCCTTGATCTTATATTTTTCTGCTGATCTTCTTTGCCAACAGAACTCGTGTACACCACTCAACTGTACAGGTGTCAAGAAGTTTCATTCAATCCGCTACAACTTCCCAGTTAAGTTAACACTAACAAAACAGTCTTTTCATATACTAAACACAGTATCTGCAACCTGAGCCTGACTCCCCCCTTATATTAAGCTCATTTTTTCCTCATATACAAAATTACAAAGGTGGAATAGATCAAGTAATGTTTACAGCTAACTATTGGGAAAGCAGCTTCTGCAGACTTTTTTTTTTTAATATCTAGTCTTTTTTCCCCTTGCTGTTAAACTTGCCATTGATGACCAAGTGTGTAGTGGGAGTAGCACTGAGATCGTCACACGCCAATATGAAATATGAATGGATTGAGACAATAATACTTCTAATGCGTTAGTGTGGTCTGGATTTACATCAAACTTGTTACTACTGCTGCCTCTATAGAAAGTTAACTTCACGAAAGACAAGCTACAGAGCTCTTACCTACACTGTACAGTACCTACATGAGTTCTGAAGTGAGGCAAAATAACATACTACTGTGCTAAAGTGAACTTTCCTATGGAAAAAAACAGAGTGACAGACCACCCAGTTTTTTCAGCTTAATTTTTCCGATCTAATTCATTCCTAAATTCAGATTATTTTTTTTTCTTCCAGTGATGGGTTTTGTAACATTAGTCATACAAAATTAATACTGACTGAGTGTAAATTTGTCAAAACACTGTTCCATCCAGAGGAAAATAATGTTTTGTTACGATTTAAATCAAACAATTTAAACAACAATCCAATCCCACCTCCAAGCTATCAGACAAATAAACAAGCAGCATCTTGTTTTCTTACGCCAGCATTCAGCCAACAAAACAGCATCCTATGTCTGTTGTGCCTGACCTAAACTGCATTATTCAGCTCACATGTTGACAGAAACACACACACAGCTGTGCTGGCAGAAGGCACTATTTGCTCACCTGTCCTTTTCCTCCAGGCACTAGTCATTTTTGCATCGGCAGAAGGAACTGTATATGCAACCACCCACTTTCCCCTTCAATTTGTGAAAGGGAAGGGTTTTGCTGAGTTGCAAGGTGGATTAGGAAACCATGCCATGAAATGTCCTCCTCCAGCACAGGCAGCACTGCAGAGCACACCAAGCAGAGCTGCTCTGCTGGAGCAGCAGGGCCCCAGGAAGATCCCTGTCCATTGCCTTCGTGGGACTTGAGCAAGAGAGAAGTGCTTCAGACAAACGTGGGACAATGGAAAGCAAGCACTGACTGAGAAAAGCTTAACAACACAGTGGCTGGCAGGAGGAACCAGGAGTGGCTAAGCCATTTGTCTGAGAAGGTCATTCCCTACAGAAAAATGCTTGCTAGACTGCTGGAAAACAGGAGTTTGCTGCTGTAATTAGTAAGATAGTGAAGCATTAACGCCTTAGGTTTGTCACTGACTGTGCTGAAAAGGAAGGTCTATCCTACCTCTCACAGCTGGAAGTTACACCAAAACGTACCTTCGATACATCGACAGCCATCCTGCAGCACCCGCGCGTACATCTCCACTCTGGACTGGGACAGCAGCTGGTCTCCCGTCAGGTACGTGTTGTGAGATGAAGCAATGAAATAGTTACAGAGGGGCTGATCCATATCCTGATGCACTTCGCAGTGCAATGGGTTGAATACATCACAAGCAGGACTGCGCATGAAGTTGGTGAAACCTTTGAACAGAGAAAGGTTTGCGTGGATGCCGTGCATCTTCCCAAGAAAATGATTTGCACTCTGATAGTTGTGTTTTCCCATTGTGCTTGTTAGTGTCAACCCCTGTCCCCAAACCAATGAATCACATAGCCGAGATTCACCTTCACACCCCATATTTTCAGCACATCAGTTGCAGTCTGGGGCTTGCCTATTTCTTTGCAAACTGAAGATGCTGCACAGCCTCAGTCCACTGCAGGCACTAACCCAGGTCATTCTTTTTGGAATCCTATGGAAGTTTATTACCTTCAAGAAGCACATGCTCCCAAGATCCAAATCTTGTCCCTACACAATTTGCTTTGAATTAGAAAATAAAATATAATCTAGAAAAACACATTCACGACTGCCCAAAAAAAAATTAAAAAAAAAAACAACAACCTACACAACCAAGAAGTATCTGCAAAGCATGGCAGTGAGCTAAGCTTGTTCAGAAATTAACCAATTAACAACCAACAGTAAAACCAGAACTTATCATTCAAGTATAAGCATAAAAGTGATGAATAGTAGCTATAGAGAAAGCCAAATAAAACCACGTATCTATATGCCCACTACCCAGCTGTTTTCAGATCAGGTGTTTCCTTCAGACCCACAGGATTTGACGTGTGCACCACCTTTCTTTTGTAGGATACGATGCCTGGAAGAGCACAGGTTTGGTGTTTCTGCAGATCCACAGAAGGTACCGTGTGGACAAGGTAGCAGCCACTTAAGGATCAGACAGCATGGGGGCCTGGGCTAGCCAACTCACTGATTTAGCCAATTTTACTCTAGTTTACAGTTTTCTCTATGCTGCAAGCTTATCTGAGAAGACGGTACTGGTTTATATCACTACAAATCAGATTAGAATCAAAACAGAGAAAGTTTTAAAAAATATCTCCTTTGAGAATGCGAAATGTAAAACATTTCAAAGGACAGCGTAGACAATATCAATGCTGAAAGCAACTCGAACATAAAAGGAGCAGCAGTAAGATTAAAAGGAACATAAAAGCTTACATAAATATTTTTTAAATGTCACTGCTTGTTCATTTTGCTTTCCTTATGTCAGTGTAAATTTCAATAAATTGCCCAGAGTCACGCCAGAAACTTATTTCAGAACTGGGAGGCTGCAGCCAGGGTTTAAGTACTGTGTGGAGGAATATTTTCCCCCCACTCCCTAGAGAAATCACCATGTAAATTATTCTGCTTCGTGAAAACTATCTTCTGGGCAAATTAACAGACCATAGTATTTAATCTGTTTTATTTCAATTCAGATTTGAATTTGATACTAAATTGGATTTTGAATAAATATGCCATCTACAATTGCTTTAGCAAACAAGGTGAATAAGTTACTAAAACCCAAGGAAAAAGCAACTGTTCCTATTTTATTTCACATAAGCATAAATCAATGGAGTGTACAGCAGTGATTCCAACCCTACAGAGACAGAGCGGAATGCAAACTTTGATTTATTACTTCAGTTAGAACATGTTGTAGTATAAACTATGTTTCTACTGTACTATACAAATATACAGTTAGCCATAAAAACATGCAAGCCTGCAGCTCGCGAATTACCGTGCTGTGGCTATGACGTACGGCTGTGTGATGTATCGCCGCCCGATGGGTAACTGAGCCCACCCACTGCCGTCTCCCATAACTCACAACAATGCACCTGTGCTGCTGACTGCTGGTTTCTTACGTCAGCTGCTGTCACAGTCATCAAATATTGTAAGATACTTGAAAATACTGTTAAGGCTTTTCTATTCCACTATAATTGGTCAGGACATAAAAATAATTTAGAAATCAAAAGCGTTACCTTCAATCCCAAGAACGTTCTGCTCCTTGTTTTCTTCTGACACCTCAAACTTCTGTATGATGTCAAGACAATATTCTGGCGTCACGTTATTCATCTGCACAAAAAGGACAGTGTTGGTGCACTTATTTTTTCTACTGTGTGACCAGCATGTCAAAGCCTACTTCAGACCTCTGGGTCCCGTGGAAAATCTTTTAATCAAAGACTGAGTTCAGGCAGATAGGAAGAGGACAGACCCTCCTGTAAAAGGACTTGATCTGATTTTTTGCCAGTTCTCCACAAGACTCGTGGATCTTACATTTCAGGAGAAAAATAGGAATGAGAGGTAGTGGTTACTGTTAAAAGTTGTCATTTCAGCTTAAAAGATAAAAAATGAGCCGCTCAGCACAATTAATAATAGCTGCATTGGGCAATCATGCTGAAATGAGAACTATGATGTGATATTCCTTAGTACAATCTACTTAAACATGTAAAAAAAAAGATTTGGCGGGGTTTGATTTCATTTACACACATTTTCCACTCCTACGATTTCATTACTTTCAAGAGACTTCACTCTCTAGGAGAGTAATATACACGCTATGAGATAAATAATTAGATTGTGAAATGAAAAGCAGCAGTCCTTCGGAAACAAATAAGAGTTTTGTCACCAGCTTCAGCCAGCCCCCAGCTGAAGTCCTGACCAATGGGGCCAGAGCACCAGAGAGATTTGTATTCCTTCTAAAACCAGAGGAAAGTGGCTTTCATCACTCACCTCATCTTTTTTTCACCCCTGTCCCCCTTAATTTGTAAGGACCCAAAGTGAAAACTACGACTGGGCACGTTTCCTCTACTAATTCTATCACAGGATGGCAATAATGTCTCTAAAACCTTTGGCAGCTTCTCCGTACCAGTGTGCTGCTTACCGCTTGCACTCTGCCCCCGCTGCCAAAGGCAGCTCCAACACCTGCCTTCGAATGAAGGCTGGAAGCAGGGGGACGGGCGGCTCCTCTCTCCCGCCGGGCGCGATCTCTGCCCGCAGGGCTGCGGCAGGCGGAGGAGCGAGACTAGCCACCCTGCAGATCAGGCAAGGTTTATTGTTTAAATCCCCAAATGGTCCCTTCGTGGAGTGTTATTTTTACAGACGGACTTCCCTCTCAGCTGGCAAAACCGATCCCATTCGCTCTGCTCTGCCTGCGGTCTCCAGTTAATTGCGCTTTCTGTTACTTCCCATAGCTCCCTGTTCCCAGCAGCCAACCGCACGGAAATCTTCCCAAAGTAGGCTGACTCTCGATCTGGCGGTCTTCTGTAAGGGACAGATCATGCCTAGGGCTGAGCTCCCCCTGGGAAATGTGGGTGCCATGACCGACCTTATCTCCTAACAGCCCAAATGCGAGGAATGACCAGGGGACGGAGCACCCAACACCCAGCTGTATCGACGTTACGAGGACAGCTGCAGGAGGAGAGCGAGCTAGCAGTTCAACTCGGCTGGCGACTCAAGCTGAAAAAAGAAGTATTTACATGGCAAGAGAGGTTTTCCAGCCTTATTCCTTCCCTCTGCTTTTCCTCTTGCCCAGGGAAGGCAAGATCCAGCCTGTTTGCCTCTCCGAACGTTTTATTTATATCTCCAGCTAAGCCGGCAACGCGAGACGCCCGCTGGAATTACACTGGGTAAGAGGAACGAGAACAATTTGGTAGAGAAAATAACTGATTATCCCAGCTCAAATAGATGTTGCTGTTTGATTGCAAGCACTATTCATAGCAGCCCTCCTTCAGCACAGGCTGACCAGAATTAACTTTTTCATTATCCCACACCGCTCCTTGATGTCTGAGTGGCAGGGTGCGTGTGTGCTCTGCGAATGAAAATGTCTAATCTGGTCCAAAGCTGCATCTGTTAGGGAAAAGGCCACTGATTTGTGCTTTTTAACTGTAGCTTAAGAGAGATTATGTCTTAGGATACTAATATAAATTTGTTTTCATTAGGTTTTAAAGTCCTTCATTAGAAAGAATACCAAATAGCAGTGACTATCATCAGTGATTAAATATGTAGATACAGGAACTGCTGAAGATGGTCAACAGTGGCACTTCTAAAATTTCTTGGATACGGGATCATTTTTTATATTCCTGGTTAAAGGCTTTCATTTTGATACGGCTACACTCCTTAAAAGAGTATCAGCCTTTGAATGACCAATGAGATCTTGTTTTTTTAAGTAAATGGACTAGCAATTAACTTTCCCAAAATAAAATTCTACATAAAAAGCAACATTACCCCTAACCTGTACAGGAGCAAGAAAAAAGAGCAAAATCACTTTTGATTTCATCAATTTCTTTGGAGGCAGGTCAGGCAAATCAATTGCCGAAACTATAATGTCATCAGGAGGGGCAGAGCACCGCGGTGCCAGGTGATGGGAGAGCTCTCCCGCAGATGAATGTGAATCTCCCTTGTTTCCCATTCTCATGGGAAATGACATAAGAGAAAACAATGTAAACCAGAAGAGTAGTTGGAAAACAAAAGCAGAAGAAATTAGAAAAGAATTGCAATGCTGGTGACAGGTATTCCTAGACGGGATGCCAACCCACTAGCCTGCGTCAACCATGCACTGATAGTTCAGCCTTCAGCTGTTCACAGCTAATTATTCCATAAGAAAAACAAAATATAAACAATCAAAGCAAATCTGTTCTTCCGATCTTGATGCTATACGCTGATATAAAATGTCATAACATATGGAGTCATGACACAAATCAGTTGTACTCGTTCTCCTTTTGTATAAGCACGAGAAGAGGGAGGGCATCGGCTTGCTTTCTGTTTGAGAGCCCGTGCCGCTGCACTAAGGGCTGCTGCAGAAAGCAGAAGGGCTGATCAGATACGACCCTCGTCTCTTATCAACAACCTCCACAGCCTCTCCTCTTTTCAAAGTTCCCATACCAACGTTGATATTCTCATCGTTTCCTACTCCTCCCAGGATGCAGGTTCCTGACACCCTTCAGCACACGCTGCCTCAGCTCGCAGCCCGGCGTACGCCGACATTCCCTGACACACGCAGGCTCGTTACACTCCTGTAAAACCAGCTCCAAGAGAGCACGTAGAGTTGGTGCAAAACAGTCATTTTCTTAAAATGCATTTAATCCCCATTTCTTACCACTTCTCGTCAGATTTTCAGCATTTACCACGTCACTAATTGTTCCTGCGTGCTACATAATTAGTGTGGACGTGCAGTAAGAGTCGACTTAGACTCTCAAGCTGACTTAAAACACACCAGCCCAAACTGAATAATTAAGGAAAGCTTTACATAATTACAGGTGTGTGTTCCCAGGGCGTAATCGTTAGGAAATTACTCCCTATTCTATTCAACTAAAATGAGTGGGGCAATAGTTTTGCGGCCAGTTTCATCCAGGCTGCATGAAGGTCCTTTTAACCTTTTAACCACCGAACCCCGACTTGGTGCCAGTCTGGCGGCGTGCTGAGAACAGTCCGTGTGGGTCTGCATGTGGGAGCACGAGGGCACAGCATACAAGGAGCAATAAGTTCTCCCGGAGCACACAGAGAGTGCTGCTGGAGGAAAGATCTCAGCAGGTTGTCCTATTCTCAGCACAAATAAAAGGATTTTGCAAAGTACCGGATCCCCAGCCAGCAGCAAGCGGCCAGCAGGCACACAGGAGACCCTCTTCATACGGTCTCTCTTGCTTTCAGAGAACCAAAACCAAACATCTCAAGTTTGTAACACCAAAGCAGCCTTGTAACTGCACAAAGCCATGAGCGAGAGCATCCAGGAGGTCTCTGCTGCTGAAATTAAAGCACTTGGTGTGACATGGACACAGCGGAAAGGAGAAGGGAAGCACAAACGCTGCAGCCACAGGTGGAGAGCCCGCACACACGGCATCGCGATGGGGCTCCAAAGAGCCGGGCAGCGTGAGGCCATTCCCTCCGCTGGGCGGGTCCAGAACCTACTGCAAAGCTGCTCTTCAGCAGGGAAGACAATGTTTTCAGAGCCCATTTCACACGTTACTCAAAGACAAGTAAGAGCCAAACTGTCCGTCAAAAGACCCTGGAGATCCTGCTGTGGAAGCAATCTGTCATTTCGCAGGAGATCAGCTTCTGGGTGGGACCAGTTCAGACCCAGATGGATTCATTAGGAAAGGGCACTCCCAAAGGGACAACCTGCAGGCATGCAGCCGTGACTGGACATCCAGGGGTTGTTCCTCCCTCACAGATGCTTATGGCTAGGAGGACCAGCAGTCCTTCTAGGAAACCAGCCTATTTTATGCCTATTTTCTGCTCCTCTGACATTTGAAGACAAAAAATTGCAATTTCAATTGCAATGAGCCGAGTTTAGCTGCACCTACATGGAAATAATCTGTTTCACAAGCTCTTAGGTGAGGGCAACAGGGTGTTCTCCTAGGAAAGCCAGCTTAGCAAATTGACCAAAAAAACACACAAAACCAACAAAACTTTTGTTCTATCCTCAGTCAGCAGAATATTCAAAAGTCTTGCCCCAAAATAGTAGCAGATGGAGTTGGACAGACCACCCACAGGTTTCCAAGCAGTCAGACAAGAGCAAAAACCCAATGCTGTTTGGTTGAAGGCATTTTAGAGCGGCATTATGATCTGAACCATTATCAGCTTTTGAAGGCAATCCTGCCTTGCCTGAGGTCATTGTTATCACATTTGTGTTCTGAAAACACACAAAGGTAAATGTGCTTCAACACTGCTAATAAGGCAAGTGAGAAGACAAGAGGGAAGAGACAAAAAGTGCAAGATGCTTCTAAAGTACGCTGCCTAGAGGTTCACCTAAGGAAGTCACACTTCTTTTTTTCCCCTCCCAGAAAAATGTCAGCAGAGTGTTTACAGCTGACAGCCCTGCCTGTGTTCGGGCTTTTGAGTAGTGTGTACACAGAGGGTGGGTTCAATATGCCAGACTGAACAGTCAGCTTGGTTCTGCTGTTGCATCAGTAGTTTCCTGATGTCCTCCCGCACCCACAGACAGCGTTCTCTGCCTCTTTCACGTGTTTTTCTTCCTGCTCTGGGTCCCTCCATGCCCCCTCTCCTACCACAGCCCTTCAGCTGTCCCTGGGCACTTCAGCATCTTCATGCATGTCCTCCCTGGAGCATCCAGATAGTATCCTGGACACCTGACCTTTCTGAACTTTGGCAGGTGGGTGTAACATCCATCTTTATGTTGCATCACAAAAATATAGTCTTCCCTTAGAAATACAGATCTCTTGTAAAAAAAAAAAAAAACTGTTCCCCACGCCCCTGCCCCAAGCTAAACGTTTTCCACATAATCCTTTCCCTATACTTGTATTTATATGCACGTACATTTCCATACCTTTTGTTCCACCTTTAGAAACTGAGCAAGTTCTTCAACAGTGAGGTGATCCTTCTTGTCACTGTAGCTTAAAAGCAACAAGTAGAGATCTCGACGTAAGGACATCATCTTGTAAAACACTGAAAATTCTTCAAAATTTAAGGTTCCTTGGTTCTCATCTGTGTCAGCTTCCTAAGAGGTAAAGACACTCAGGTAAGCGTGCTAGAATGTAGGTGAATTCAGGGAATAAAGCAGAAGAGGATTTATGGATAGAACAGAAATTTAATAAATTCTAACCTGCAAAATTCTGTTCAGACTCAAAGCCTACTACACACAGGCTAAAATAACTGCAAAATGATAATACTATCTATTGGATTTTTCGGAGAAAACACTTCCTGCACTGAAGCCACAGGTTCCCTATGGAGGTCTCAATTCCACCTTCAGTTTTGAATTTGTTCCCCACGTGAAGAAGCACACCCTGGGCTTTTTCTGATCTGTTACTCTCCTGTACGTCTTGCAGTTATCCCGGATTACAACATAGCAAGGAACATAATAATTTCACCCCTTGGCTTCCTCTAACAGAGTCTGACATTTAAAAACATTTGGAACAAGCCACGGTCTTAAATTAACAGTAATTCCAGCTGCAGCACTCCGAGCCCCCGTCAGCTCCCTGCTGGGGGTCCAACAGTGCAGCAGCAATGAGCCTCGGCACCAAAAGAGAACCCCAGCAGCCCCAGCCTTGGTTGCAGTTTTTGTTTATCCTCAGACGTAGCAAGAGAAGAAAACAATACTTAACGTATGTTAATACAAGGTTTTTACTGTGAACATCTGCCTAAGAGGATTGCTTTGGATTTCCAAAACAAAGAATGTATTCTGGAGAACTGCTGTCAAACATTACCTAGGTCCCCACAATGACCAAACTTTGGGGGAGCTACAACTCTTGTTAAGTTTGAGAACGTAAGCAGATGATGTAGACAAAGTGAAATAAATGTGTAGAGACATGCTATTGTTCCCACAAGTAACATCTTTCATTCACAGCTGCAATACAATGTTTTTCCTCTCGTTATAAAACCCGTGGCCTTTTCCAAGCAGCGTTAAAGTGCAGGTCACAACGCCTTCTGTCAGAGCCCTTTCAACGCTGACTTGCCTTTGAGCCCGAGGTCTTTTCTCCACACAGGTTTACCAAACCAAAATTCCTCTCTCCAAGGAAAATAAGTATCCCCAACCTTGCTATCGCTTCCTCCTTCTCAAGAAAGCTCTTCCAGTTCAGGCTCAGTCTCCTTCTGGACCGGAGGAGCTCATGTAATAGCAGGTGCAATGAGCAGATCCAGTCTGTTTTGCATTCCAAGGACCAAGTTTTATTTCCCCTTCACAGAAACCACTCCGTTAACATTCAAGCATTTTGCTCTTCATTATGCCCTTGGCTTATCTTTCCTTCCTACATTGTAAACCATTTTCTACCAGCCCAACTGTAACTGTTTTCAGGCAACAGAAGTAAAATATAAAATAAAAATTATTCTGGCTAAGAGAGGAAGTTTTAAAAAGAACCATAATCACTTTCATAAAGCTAGTTTCTATCAAATAATTTTCCATAAAGGAAATGAAAAAAAAAAAAAAAGAGAGATTTCAATAGAAGCAGAGCAACCGTCACTGCCAATGTAGAATAATTCAGGTCATAGAGATGAAAACAATAACACATCTAAAGAGTAAAATTAATGAATTGTCTTCTGTGGGGTTTGTCTTGTGAAGTCAATGTTCTGATGCACCCTTGTCTATAAAAAGACAAGACTTGGGTAAAAATCTGAGATGTTGGAAAGGACAGGGTTTTAAGTCCCAGCTTTCAAACCCTGTTGTGGTTCAGACCATAACTGTCACTGGTTTAGCACAGTACAGCCCCGTGCTAGAGGCCACCAACCTGAAACATCTGCCGGACCTTCCTGCGGGGCAGGTTAACGTTGAGTTTGTGCATCAGCTGGTGGATCTCTTCAATGTTCAGCAGGCCATCTCCGTTCTTGTCAGCCTCCTCAAAGGTCTGTTTCACCCAGCTGCAAACGGGTCAAGGAAACGTACAAGAGTGTGGTCCCCTCCTGGAGGAAGGAGGCAGAGCAGCTGGGCAGGACAAGGACAAGACTTCAGCTCAGGAGAATGAAACTCGTCCCCAGCTCTTCTGGGCAGGAGGCTGATACTCCTTAGCAGAGCACCTTAACATCTGCTAGGGAAAAGAACTAGGCGTTATTCAATCCAGCCTTCACAAACACATCTTTTTTTGAGTCAAAGCCTCCGGGCAAAACCCGTGAATTAAGATTTCCCACAGCCCGCATTACAGATGTCAGGGGTACACCCTGAAAGACTCATTGATGGAAAAGATCTGGTGCGATCTGCATGGTTCTCCCTGTGCTGATACCAAACCAAAGCTTTACTTTTTGCTACTGTACCCCTTGTGGTACCACTTGCTATTGTACCTTTTATCTGGTATAACCAAGGCTGTTGACCTTCACGGAGTTAATATCTGGGGGCTACCTGCTTTGTGACTGACAGGACGCCAGCCCAGCTGCCATTCGTATCAGAGATGACAACCTCATGCAAGTGGATGGCATAATGGAGACCTGGTGAAACCTGGCCAAGTACATTATTACGAGCCTGAGGTTTCCTTGAGAGCCTCATTAACAATGAAACACTCTTGTTTTTCCATGTTCTTTCCCCCAAGATTGTTACACAGTTCTTTCATCTGTACACTTGTAATTTATCCATCTCTGGACAACTTCTTTAACCACCGCCTTCCCTCTAATACCTCTGCCCTCACCTTTTATGTCAGGTGTCCCACAGGGCAGCAACAAGTGCACACAATGATAAATTGCACAGAGAGAACGGACAGCAATTATACATTTGCTGTTTCTCCCTGCACAAGGACAAAATGGTATCAAAACTAGCAGCTGTCAAGGTCAGAAAACAGGCTGTGATTCTTCACGCTGCATACAGCTCAGCTCTACTAAAACTTTTCCTAGGACATTCTGCAGCTTTATGTCTGTTCGAGGTGGCACTGAAATAGTTCTTTCCCTTACCCTTGCTATGGACAGAAGTTTCATTTCAATGCTTAAAAGTGGTACCGGTTTATGACAATGATTTGTAGTCTGGTTCACAACACTAGCTCCTTTGCTCTCTTATTTCTGATATTGAGTACATTCTCAGAGGAGAAGCTAAAGTAGCTTTCAAATATTGCTGGGCTCGCCCTGATATTTTCCTGCACCTCCCTTAATTCTGTGTGAACTCCGCTTTCTAACCAGTGAATTTTACCCCCTTTTTGCACATATATTCCTTTGCAGCTTTTCCTAAATTCTTGCTCTAGCTGGAACTGTTACCGGGTCATTTTGTCTGCAGTCTCCCAGCTGCCGCATTTGATAACACAAACAAGACTTGAAGTGATGTTTCACCATACAGCAGATATGTGCAGCTCGGAAAAAGTCATGGATAAATATAGCAAGCTGAGTATGTGTGCAGCGGAGCATGCAATATATCCCCCAAACGGATCCGTGCCTGTCTCGTATCAGAATCAGAAACACTGAAAATATAAATTAAATACCGTGTGTGTATATTCTCCAGCAGGAGTATTTACAAGTGATCGTTTTGTATTCTTTCTCGTGGCAAGAAAGAGACAGGTTACAATTATAATCAAGACTTTTTTGTCTGTTTAGGGGGAAGAGTGTTCTTTATATTTGACACGCTAGTAAACACTCTGTGAAAGAAAGCACATCAAGAAAATACTCAGTGAGCACAGTCTTCGCAAAAAGCTCATTTGGATTACTAGGCTAAAAAGATATTTAAGGAGCTTTAAAGATTTGTCATTCTGACAATCAATGGAGGCTGAGCAGCAGGCACAGATATCTGACACACACCAACTAAGAGAAATGGAGAGGGCCAGGAGTTTACCAGAAGACCGGGCAATTTACCAGAAGGCTCCAAAAAAAAAAGTTCACATTTGAGCTGTACAGAGGCCAAGAAATTTAAGTTTTCCATCAATTCCCATATCTTGGGAACGGTGCCTTCTAACGGGCCTTGCAATTTGCAGTGGGAGAATAAAGGCACAGTTGGACAAACAGAAGACGACAGAAATCCTTCCCTGGCGAACATCTCAGGATTTTCACGGGTGGCCAGTAGTGCAACAAACCCCAGACCAGCCAGGCTGCACATGCTCACACACAAAACGTTCGTTTTAGGAGAAGTATGGAAAAGGAACAGCCACAAAGGAATTATTACTGTACTATTACTGTACTATGCTGTGTGCCTAACCAACCTAGCCTCTCGGGTTAGTATTTGCTGAGAGAACTAGAAATGAAATGAGCATTTTGACCCTCCAGTAGGGATTTCACTAACAAAAGACCCAGGCCTGCCCACTGACTCAGTGGAGTTTAATCCAGTCCCTATGGCACAACTGATGTCTTATTGCACAGGTAAGTGTCCATATCAAACTTCACTAATATTTCTATTGCAATCAATGGCAAATTTTTTGGCACTTAGCTTGGGGTGAAATAACACCCAATACCAAATTCACTAAGAAACTAAACAAGAAATACTGAATTGCAGGACGTTGCTCAGGCTTATAAAAGGATACTGATCGTGTGTTCTCTGTCGCTTAGCAAGCGAGTCCTCATCACTTATTCCAGCCATCAAATATTTCAGCCCCGTGATCCAGGTGCGAGCTTCCTCTGGGTTGGAGGTAATCAGATCCAGGGACTCCAGGTGGTTGCCGTGGTAAATGGTGAAGCAGCAGCTCGGGTCAAAGTTCCCCTCTGCATGGCGGTGGAAGATTTCGGACTGCCGGCCTTCGGTCACTTTGTAAATGGAATCGATGACAACTGGGGAGAAAAGGGAAACCAAAAATTGACATGCTCGTATAATCACCCAGTTATTTCCTGCTTTTCAGCAATTTTGAGTTATTCAGGCTAAAAGCCATTAAATGATTTTTAATATTAGATCTTCACATCCCTAAGGGCTTTTTGACACCGAGGCTCGTCCTTGCCTACGCAGCATGCACAGAACAGCTGCCCTGAGGGCAGTCCTGCTGCAGGTGCAGGCAGGGTACAGCATGGCTCTGAGCACTCCCTGCTGTGGGCTCCCACCTCCACGCCTCTGAAGCCCTGTGCTGCTCTCTGCTGCAGCCCTCAGCTACCACGCACGGTCCCAAAAGCACCAACTGTCACTGCCCGCAGCCTTGCCAATTGCTTGCTTTTAAATCTCAAGCCTACAGGACAATTCTCTGAATTTCCAGTCCTTAATTTATTTAATACACTGCTGATTTGAATTTCTAGTTTGAAACACGGGAGCAGGAACTGTTTCAATGAGAAACGTTGCTACACAGTAACTCCAAGATGTAATAATACCTAAAGAAAGTTATCATAGTTGTTACAACAAAGAAACATCCATCTAAGCTTTTCTAGGTTATATTTTTAAATTGTGGCGCATACATTGTACAGAGATCAGTACACTTATTGAGTCCCCACTGAATTTGTTCATAATTCACATAAGCACACGGAAAATGTCCACACGCCACTGAACTACATTCCCTTCCTTTTACACTCCCAAGTTTTCAGTAGGTGCTTAAACTCTACTCACACTATTGACAACCTTCATTTTAAGTATCATAGCAAATTTAAAATAAGTGAAGAGGATTCATGTAATGAATCCAAAAGATACTGCTCGGTTTTCCATCTGTAATTCACACTCTAATACTGAGCTGCCCAAGAAATTAAGACATTAAAAATTTACTTTTTGCCTTTTCACTTTTTCTGGACGGTCTCCATCGGATGCAGGTTCTGTGCTCATCCAGGTAGAAGAGACGAACGAGCCCTTTGGTTCCACTCTTCAGCTTAACCATCTGAGTCCCAGACTGCATAACACTCATGCATCTTTCAACTGTTAAGCAGAACAGAATAAATTCAACTAAATAGCCATCCAATTCCGCTAATAAAATGAGTTAATGGCTTTCAAACATCTCCCAGACATAAAACATTTGCCTTTCACCTTCAGTGCCAGGAACTGCTCACTACTGTGCCAGAGACATACCATTTCTTCTTCTTCTTCACACCTAGACTCCACATCAGAAAATAAAGTGCATCGGTCAAAACACCTTCACAACAAAGGAGGCAAAGAAAACTCAACCAGATACTGAAGGAAAATATTTTGTAGTTGTTCTATGCGTATTTCCTGTAAGCATTTTGGTTTCATATTATTAGCCACAGCGCTGTAATTGTAAGACCCAGCACTCTGCCAGCTTTGAATGGTAAGACCACTGTCCAAACTCCATGTTGCCTTGGGCTCAGTAATCCCTTAGCTTAGATCTCGCTGTTTTGACACTGTTAGAACCGCTAATGGAATTATAAATACACAATCCCTCCCCGCTGCTACACACACATCTACAGCCTCTCTATCCTGCTACCAAATTTCAAGCACACACAGTGATAACTTCTCTTTATCTGTCCATCCCATCTGGGACAACGAGGTTTTGTTTCTCTTTGTTTTGACTAAGATAGACCCATCTCCTCCACTTCATCTCACATCTTCCCCCCCCACAGTTCTCCAAACACTAGGATCAAGATAACCTTTCCCCCTGATCTCAGTACACGTATATCCACCTTCCTAAATTCCCTTGGTTTTATCCCCATTGCCTCTCCTCACTTGAATCACTCCAAATTCACCTCCCGGATGGTTTGCTTACACTCTGGCTGGCTCTCAAATAAAACCCCGGTCTGTCTTTATTTCTTCTCCTCATCTTCCTCCCCTTCACACGCAACCCTGAGGCCAGCAACAAAGGAGAACCGGCCTCTGCTCGGTCAGACGCAGGCGGAGCAGTGCCCCAAACCTCACGGGACGAACAGGCCCCGGTACAAAGCCCTCCAAGGCCTCTTGCTCTGCACCCAGAACTGCAGCAGAAGCGGTGTTTGTGCCGAGTTGTGTTGTTTGGAGCACTGAGGACCTGGGCTGAGCTGAAGAGAACCAAACCCTCCCGAAAGCACCACAGATGTGGACGAGCGCCGTAAGTTTGTCCTTGCGAAGGCCTGGCCTTTCCCTGGCCTGTCACCCATGGCCGATGGGTGGGTGCGTGTGGCAGCGCTTTAAGATGAACCAGAAAAGGGACGTAAACCAAGCCAGAACTAGATGTTACTGTAACTTATGGGTATGCACTTATTCAAGCTCAAGCCATGGCAGTTAATGTATCTGAAGGTGCACAAAGCACCAGGCAGACAAGCCTTGAAACAGCGAGGGATGGAAAAGTCACAACCTTAAAGAAGACAAACTGAGGCAAAGTACGTCCCTAAAACTTCCTGCATATACAGGAACTGAGCCTTCCACATTGGAACTGAGTCCAGCTCAAGTTTGTCTTGGATTCACGCCTTTAAAATAATTTAAAAATGTTTCCTCCAGCACAGGTTTGAGGCTGTCCCTAAGAACAGGCCGTGCGGGGCCATGTGGAGGTGCGAACCTGAGCCCTTACCTAATCGCAAACTGCACGCACGTTTTTATCTCACTATCAGTGATCCATTGCAACAAGATTTTGGCTTAGGAAGAGGTTTAGCTACAAGCTACTCAATACAGATAATCTGCTGCTTTGTACTTAATCCGTAATCAGTTATTAATAAAAGTCTTAAACACAAGCAAGTTTCGCATAAGTGTTTCTGTTACCATCAGCTCAGCCGTGCCAGAAAGCAAAGGGTCTCGCCGGGGTGTGGTTGAGCACCACTAGCAAAAGGCAGCAGAAAGGGGACTACATTTCTTTCATGCAAGAAAAGCAGAAAATGGGCCACAAGCAGATAATTCCAACCACCAGAAAACACGGAAAAAATCCTAAAAGACTTTACAATTTCTTCTGCAGTTTCAATGGCCCGCATGTTTCTATATCACATTTGTAATTAACACAGACACATTTCCCACGCACATCTTCAAACTTGAAGAAGACTTGAGAATCAAAGTTACATGGAATAGATTTTAAAACACCAACACAGAAGAGTGGAAGAAATGCAGTTCCTGCCAAATACCACAGCATTCTCCATCTCTCAGATGCCACCTGCACTAAGCCCACTGCCCGAAAAAGCACCAGCTTTTCTGCTTGCACTCTTGCAGTTCTCAGAAAACGCCACCCAGATGCAAACATCTCGCTCAGAACAGCAGACGGGTAAGGAAGTTCACGGCACCATCCCTGTCATGCACGTGTCCATAGCAGAAAGCTCCACACCATTCAAAGGCCCGCTGGGTTTCAGTTTTAGAAGGCTTTTTCCTTTTTTGTTTTCCCTTTCCAGTTTACAAAATATACCATCCCCTCCTTTCAGCTACCAATGACACAGGCAGACACAAGAAACAAGGTCTTTTTAAACCTACGTTAGTGTGCTGATTTCAGCCTCTAGCGGGGCATTTGCAAGAGGGCCCCGTGGGTCAGCACCTGAACGCAGCCAAGTGCCTCAACAGAGCCAGGGCAGGAGAAAGCTCCAGAAGAGCGGCTCAGGAACGCTTTCACTAAAGGAACAGGAAAATGGTTCCAGAGAAAACATTTAATACTCTAGATAAACCAGGAATACTGAAATAAATAAATAAATGAATCAAAACGAAGCAGCCCCTCAGTGCAGCCATATGCTAGAACTCAGGGAAGCGTGACGTGCTTTCCACGTTACGGTGTTTTTCTGACCCAAGCGCTACCTGTGCATTTTAATCCAAAGCCTGAAAATGAATAAAAGTTGCAGGCTATAATACAGCAGTCTATGCTACAAAAACAAAGTTAATTAATCCAGAAATTCAAAAAAGATCACACTTATGCATTGTATATTTGAAGATTTACTTTCAAATTAAAAAAAAATAAATAAAAAAATCTGAAAGCTGCAAAGTTACTTCTGTTTCCAGAGGTAGGCAAACCTTCCTGAGAGCCTAAAATCATCCCAACAGACATCCTGTAGGTTAATGGGCTTTAACAATACCAAAAGACCAGGCTACTTTTACCCTCCCACAACAATCATTTAGAGCAAACCAGACCTGAATTCAGAGAGCATTTTTTAATGTTTAGATCGAGCGATGATCGTCTTTCTCAGTAATACACGCATCTTTGCGGAAGGAGCTGCTTCTGTATCAAACACCAAACCGAATACAAACCCATCTGTGCCAGCTGGACCTTCTCGGAGGCGGCCACGCTGCCCACCGCCTGGCAGAGCCCTGAAGCCCGGAGGAAAGCCATCGGAGCCCAGGGCGGTCCGGATGCCCCCCGAAAGCTCTCACGCTGGGCAGACGCTACCTGCCGAGGCTGCCTCTCGCCGCGGAATAAATCTCGCTGCAGCCCGCGAGCGCTAAGCTGGAGCGCCCAGCGCTGACCAGACGCGGCCTCACGTTCGAAAGCACTCTAATCCGCCCCAAATCAGCCGCCGCCACCTTCCGCCCAGCCCCGCTCTAATCTGTCCCCGTGTGCAAGCGGGTCTTTAATAACCAGGGGATCGCCGAGCGCCGCGCCGGGGAGCAGCTCTTGCAGAAGCCACTGCTGTGGTGCCAGCTTCAGCAGCCATTCCCTGCCCCGGCCCCGATTCCTGCTCCTTTGCCACTCACTCGGGCTAAATCCCAACAGCGGTGGTCACAATGCACACGCCTGCCCGCTGCTGCAGGTACTGCGCAGCCTTCAAGGCATGCCGGACCCTTCAGTGGGCACTAGAAGGAAAATATTTAGGGAATTAAAGCGCTCTCCCTAGCCGTACTTTAAGTACATACAGGCACACCAGAGCAGTGAGAGAAGCACCTGTGGGCCCCCGAGCACGGCTCCCCGGGACATAGAGGCGCAGATCAGTCCGCAAGCAGAGCCGCACGCGAGGCTGTGCCTCAGGCCCAGCCCTGGGTGGCTTCACCGGGTTAAAAATTCATATTTAGTTTCAAAAAATTAGCGATGGCAGCAGCAGGCTTGGGACTTTTCCTGCTGTATTTTGGCTTGCGGTTATCCAAGGTAACGCTGTCAGCTAACTCTCAGTGGCAAAACTCCACTGCCCAGAGCCTCCAGCAAAGTCTTGGTAGAGCGCAGGCTTTGGACAAACGGGATTTTAGCCAGTTTGATGGGGATTTCACTTCACAAACACTGTTTGCCATTGCCTCCCAGGAACCACTGCCTGCACGGAGATGACGTTCAGTCTCCTGTCTTGTTTTTATGGACTCGATGTTACAGCCGTCTGACAAAATGAGAAGATTAAATAAGGCAAAAAGAGCATTACCAAACAATGAGAAGTCTAATTGTGAAGGAGGATATAAATTGCGTTTCCAAATAATACGCAATCTGCATTAAGCCAACATTAAGCTTGAGGAGGTGAAATAAACCCACAAAATAGAAGTCAATTTCACTTGTAACATCAGCTCTTCTCTCTGCATTTTGACATTCCCCAGCTGTGCCTGTGCACTCGGTAGCTCTGGTTCGGCTAGGCGCTCTGTGGGAAGGTTGTCAGTCTGTCTTTGGAGAGGAACAGCACCAAAAGAGCCCCCTGCAGCAGGAGCTGTCCCACTGCCAGGACTGCTGCGGGCATCGCCTGTGACCCCTTTTGGTGCAGCTCCCCGAGATCCCACACCTGGGGCACCTGCGCTGCCGTGCGGGGTGGAGGCTGTGGTGTGACGCCCGGACCCAGGCTGGGGAGCAGCCGGGCGGATGTACGGGCACGTGCCCAGAAGCAGGCACTGGAGGGGTGTGCGATGAAACCAAGCGCACGAACCGGAGAACAGCCCGCAATTACATTAATGCGATCCGTGGGGGAAGATATTCTGGGTGAAACCACAACGGGAGAGCTCGGACAACGGAGAGCGTGCCGCCCGGCTCCGCAGCCATCTCCCCGTCACGAGGATGCTCGGAGCCTTTGCACTAACGCCACCACAGCCCGCTTACTGCCCGCCCGCCAGAGAACACGTCGCATCTAGATCCCACAGGGCAGCGCCAACCTCTGGAGCGTCACGCAGCTTGCCGCTAATGCCACCAAAGCACCACTGCTGCCTTGGTGAGGGGCGAGCCCAGGACAACGAGAACTGCGGAGGGAAGCCTGGGGGAACCCCTGCCCCGGGTCAGGACCGTTTTCATTGCTGCGTTTCGTGTTTACCCAGAACTTTCACCTGCCCTGCGGTAACTCTTCCAACCCCTCGCGCTATTTCCCTTTAAGCTCCTTAGGGTGGGTTTAATTATAATCCCACAGACGAGCACTGACACGAGGTGGACAATCTCCCACACCTCTGCCAACCTCAGCACGGCCTCGCGAGCCGGCCGGGCGCAGCGGGGCCGCTGAAGGCAGCGCTGTCCGTCCTCGGCAGGCGCTGCTGGAAACTGTGAGGGCGTTTCCAGCCCTCAGGGGAGCAGAGAATCCTAAAGCAAGGGGAGCAACCAGCAGAATGCCAGCTGACTACTCAGAACAACGGTGGATGGCCTACGGTCAATGAAAATCGCTAAATCTGAAGGACAACGCACGCCTGTAAATTCACCAAATAATACGCAAACAAAAAAGGGGTGAAGCTTGAGAACAAAGGGGAGCAGAAGGGGAGAAAAGAAATTATCAGCGTAGTTTTAATTCTTCTTAGGCCTGAGACCCATCTGGTGTGGGGCTTTTGTTTGTTTTTCTAAAGAGACTTGGGATTGGCAACTCCCAGAAGTTCCGATTTGGAGTAATCCCTATTTCCTAGTAACTGCCGGGTTAGCCTGCCATAGTGGGGTTGCTGGCTTGATGTTTCCAGGACAATCAATTTCAATGATTTTTTTTTCCATATTCGAAGTGGGAAGCTTTAGCTGTGTACCTGCTCTCCGGTTGATACTTGACAGCGCTGAGCAGCCATTCTTGCTGGGGGAGCACCCAGAAATACACCAGCAGAATCCAAACACTGACAAGCCTGGCAATGCAAAAAAATCCTCTCTGAGCATTTCTTTGGATGCACGGGGCCCATATCGCTAAATCTGGTTCCTACAGCGAGCTCATCCTTGACAGAGTGTTGTGCAATACTGAAAATGACTTGCTAGGGCAGCACCTTACCTACAGGGCCTGTGATCCCCTTGAGATCTACAGTTCAGGTTGTAACCGAAACCTGCGAGCGCAGCCCCCAGCCGCAATACATAATGCATCGTTTCCACCTCTGCTCGAGGATACCTTCCCTCCGCCAGCTCGGCACACTTCTAATTGTTATCTTCAGCAAATTAGCCCAGGTTTCATTCAAGCAGCACAAGTCACCAGGCTTTGGGACATCAGCTCCAAGGCTCTTCTGGAAAGAAGCTCCTTCAACAGGCTGCTCTGGGTGAACACGGAGCCCAAAAGCCGGCTGTGTAACAGCTTACAGGGGACCCCCACTGCCGCTTCCCGAAGTTACAGATCTCCTCCTCTTCTTTCTTCGGACACAGATCGCATCAGAGCTGCTCCATTTGGGAGCTCTGGTGCCTCTGCAACCAGCATGGCTGAGGACTGCTACATTTCCTAGAAGGGCACGGGACTGGCCGTTTACCAACAGTGCACGATCATTTACCCCGACACGCGGCCAAGTGCCAAAATACACCGTCACTTGATTACAGTGAGCGGGAAATGCAGCTTTATTAAGCAAACGCCGTCACCAAGTCTGCACACCCTAATCCAAGAGCGAGAAGCAGCAGCAGACGGGGAGAGGCGGCCAACGGTTCCCGCTACAGCCCCCAACAGGATGAAGGCGAGGCAGGCCGGTGAGTGCTGCTGCGGCAGCCCAGGGGCAGGTTTCAGGGCGAGCAGAGGGCAGAGAGGCACCCGGCTGCCCGGGCAGCACCCTCACGCTGCCAGGAGGACGCGGGAGCACCAGACATCGCTCCGTGGGGCTGCAGCCCGGCCCCGAGGGACCCCCAGTTCTCCCCTGAGCTCGGGGAGCTTCGCCCAAGTACCAAAGAGGACGAGAACGGCTCGCGCGGAGCTCGGCTGGGTCACCACATCCCCCCCGAGGCCTCGCAGCGATAAGGCAGGCTCTGGCAGGAGCTGCGCCTCTGGATGCAGAGGTCAGAGCGGAGAACAGCAAGCCATGGGTTCTTTCTCTTCCTGAGTCCTATGTTTGCCCTCTAAAAATACATACAGGCAGGAGGACCACGGACTTGAGAGCCAAGCAGGCCTCCTTTTTAGCCTGCCTTTGTTGTAAGGGATTGAACATCTTCGCTCTTCTTTAGTCCTCACAGACACACAGACACAGACACAGATTTCTAGGTTGGAAGAGACCTCAAGATCATCGAGTCCAACCTCCGACCTAACACTAAGTACTCCACTAAACCATATCACTAAGCTCTACATCTAAACGTCTTTTAAAGACCTCCAGGGATGGCGACTCCACCACCTCCCTGGGCAGCCCGTTCCAATGCTTAATAACCCTTTCGGTAAAGAAGTTCTTCCTAACATCCAACCTAAAACTCCCCTGGCGCAACTTTCGCCCATTCCCCCTCGTCCTGTCACCAGGCACGTGGGAGAACAGACCAACCCCCACCTCACTACAGCCTCCTTTAAGGTAACTGTAGAGAGCGATAAGGTCGCCCCTGAGCCTCCTCTTCTCCAGGCTGAACAAGCCCAGCTCCCTCAGCCGCTCCTCGTAAGACTTGTTCTCCAGACCCCTCACCAGCTTGGTCGCCCTGCTCTGGACTCGCTCGAGCACGTCCATGTCCTTCCTGTAGCGAGGGGCCCAAAACTGAACACAGTACTCGAGGTGCGGCCTCACCAGAGCCGAGTACAGGGGGACAATCACCTCCCTAGACCTGCTGGCCACACTGCTTCTTATACAGGCCAGGATGCTGTTGGCCTTCTTGGCCACCTGAGCACACTGCTGGCTCATATTCAGCCGACTATCAACCAATACTCCCAGGTCCTTCTCTGCCAGGCAGCTTTCCAACCACTCATCTCCCAGCCTGTAGCTCTGCTTGGGGTTGTTGCGCCCCAGGTGCAGGACCCGGCACTTGGCCTTGTTGAACTTCATACAGTTGACCTCAGCCCATCGCTCCAGCCTATCCAGATCCTCCTGCAGAGCCTTCCTGCCCTCGAGCAGATCGACACACGCACTTAGCTTGGTGTCATCTGCAAACTTACTGAGGGTGCACTGGACGCCCTCATCCAGGTCATCGATAAAGATATTAAAGAGGACCGGCCCCAGTACCGAGCCCTGGGGGACACCACTTGTGACCAGCCTCCAACCAGATTTGACTCCATTCACCACAACTCTCTGGGCCCGGCTATCCAGCCAGTTTCTAACCCAGCGAAGCGTACGCCAGTCCAAGCCCCGAGCAGCCAGTTTCTTGAGGAGAATGTTGTGGGGAACGGTGTCAAAAGCCTTACTGAGGTCAAGGTAAACCACATCCACAGCCCTTCCCTCATCCACCAAGCGCGTCACTTTGTCATAGAAGGAGATCAGGTTCGTCAAGCAGGACCTGCCTTTCATAAACCCATGCTGACTGGGCCTGATCGCCTGCTCGCCCTGCAAGTGCCGCGTGATGACCCTCAAGATAATCTGCTCCATGAGCTTTCCTGGCACTGAGGTCAAACTGACAGGCCTATAGTTCCCCGGGTCTGCCCTCCGGCCCTTCTTATAGATGGGCGTCACATTGGCTAGCCGCCAGTCAACTGGGACCTCCCCCGATAGCCAGGACTGCCGATAAATGATGGAAAGCGGCTCGGCCAGCTCCTCCGCCAGTTCTTTCAGTACCCTCGGGTGCATCCCATCCGGCCCCATCGACTTGCGCACATCCAAGCTCCTTAGCAGGTCGCCAACCATTTCCTCATGAATAGCAAAGGCCACATCCTGCTCCCCATCCCCTTCCGCCAGCTCAGGGCACTGGGTATCCAGAGAACAACCGGTATTGCCGCTAAAGACTGAGGCAAAGGCGGCATTAAGCACCTCAGCCTTTTCTTCATCCTTAGTAACTAGGTTTCCCCTCACATCCAGTAAAGGATGGAGATTCTCCTTAGTCCTCCGTTTCGCATTGATATATTTGATATTTCCTCGATGCACTGCCCCGTACTTCGGTGAAACACAGGTCCCACAGCAACCTATTGCGCTGCATTCGATTTGTTTATATTTTTGCCCTTCCCAATATGCCACTCCTTTATATTTTACCCCCCCCCAAACCTGTCCAAGAAAACAAAAGCAGAAAAACCCCGCCAGAGTGCCCCTACAAGCTTGCTCCCGTCCCCCTCAGAGACATGCAGAGGAGACGCTGCCCCAGCTCCAGCACGAGCAGAGCCTTCTGCTGGCTGTGAATTTATCAGCGGCCAGCAGCACGTCGCGGCGAGCCTGGCACCTCACGGCACCGCAGCCTGCCCAGGATGGCGCTGGGCTGCCCGGAGCACCGCTGCCCCCGCGGGCTGCCACACAAATCCACACAAATCCACGGCTGGGGCTCCTCGAGAGAGCAGGAGGGGGAAAAGCGCGGCAGAGCTGAAGGTGGAGTTAATTAACCTTTAAATCAATGAATGAAGCCTACGGTTCAGCTGATGGTATGAATTAATTTATCCCCACTTCTCAGAAACAGTCATTTTCCTACCCAACGTGGTTATCCGTTCCGTTCTCAAATTACCTCGGCCCAAGTCACCCACAGTGAGTCAGCTGTGGACAAACAAAGAGCTGACAGTCTCGAACACCGAGGTAATTTTATTACTGAAAAACTGTGTTGTGCCTTCGAGTTTCATGCAAAGCAGCGTTCCCGCTGGCAACGTGTGAACGCGTCTCCGAGCCAGACACCTGCAATACCGCTGGGCATACCCAGAGCCCGACCTGCGGGAGGCACGGACTCCGGCGAGCCTTCCTGCCACCCAGAGCGGCGAAAAGCGAGCCCCTGGTTCCCCGCAACCCGCATTTCTGCCAGCAAGGAGCACTCGCCCAGCACAACATGCTGCCGGCATACTAACAAGCTGCCTTCTACGCCACAGCCTTCTGAAATGACTCCTTCAAAATGCGTGCCCAAGCGCAGAAATAAACACACACGTTTCCTCTCGCAGGTAAGATCTGCGCTGGAAGGAGCTGCCGAAGTCTCTCGGCAGGCTCCAGGTTTTACCCAGCGCTGCCTACCACGGCAGGACACCCACACCCTTACCAGCGGCCCCAACGCTTTGGTACCCGGACAGTTCGACCTTCGTGCCGCAGCTTCCCAAAGGCGCCTCAATTCTGCTTCACGCGGTAACAGTGCTCTGCAGACTTACTGAAACAACTACACGTAACTCAGGTTGCACTTACAGCCATGCCGATGGAAGGTGGAGAGCGGCGGCGTCCTGCGGTTGCTCATGGCTGAGCGCCGGGCGGGCTCCGGGCAGCGTCACGGCACCGCTTTATCCAGGCACTGCCATAACGGCGCGCAGACCGTAGCGGGCGTGATCCCACCACAGTCGGTATGGGCAGGCTAACGGAGCCACCCGCCCGCGGATTGGGCACATCACACTTGTGGATGTGTTTGTGCCCACAGGCCGCGAGCTCCGAAGTGCCCCAGACTGCAGACAGCTGAGGGGCTGCGCCCACAGCGCCCGGCCGCGATCCCGCTCCTCAGTGCCCTGCCCCGCAAAGGCTCCGTGCTCCTCCTGCTGCCTCCGTTCCCCTCCTGCTGCCTCCGTTCCCAGCAGGAGTCACTCTGGGCACTCCAGCCCCGAGCCCGGGTGCGCAGCGGCCCCACACGCCTCACCCGCAGCACGGGACGAGACGGGATGGGATGGGACGGGATGGGATGGGGCGCTGCCTTGTGCGCCGTGCTCCTGCCGCCCGGCCAGGCAACAAACTGAGGAGGAGCAACAGGAGCGCTCATCTGGCGGTTGCTGCTGTATTTGCCGATGGAGAAGGGACAACAAAATAACTTCAGAGAGGATTTCACCCTCAGCGGGACGCTTTGGCATGAAACGCGTTTATCTATACATATACGTACACACCTGCAACAGCTTCAGAAGTTAAACCCAACGCCTTTTTTCTAGGGCTGTTCCAAAAAGTCCCTTCCAATGCTCTCGTAAATTATCAATTGGGGACGTATCCATTACCCACCGTGTCTCAGCAAGCAGATGGAGTAACACCTGCCCTCCTTTACCTACCCGTGTGCATCAAAACTTAATGTCGAGCTTTGTGTAACGGAACCCTCCAAGATAAAAGCGCCGTGTCTGGAGCCGCAGCACGCCCACTCCGACCGACGAGGCCGCTCCCGACGGGACATACAAACAACTGACAGCTCCTTTAAGTGGTCTCAGTTCTTATAGGGTAGCGGTGTCGATTTCCCACCACTTCCACTAGTTAAAAAATATTTGCCTTATAGAGTTATCCATGCTAGATACAAAGAGTTCTCCCCTTCTATATAGCATTTACCCCACAGCCATTTAGGGGCTTAAAGTAACCACGGCTTTGCTCCCAGCACCGACTTAAATTGAACAAAATCAGACATTACAAATCAGAAGTTCCCGAAGAAAGTTATTCAAGATGTCTTCCTCTTTTGCACCAGTCCCCTACAGTTCTTGAAGAGATGCATCTTGCTCATCCACTGCTCTGTGATCACAATTTTACACATCACTTGCATATGGGTTAGCATTCTATTTATAAGTGTTGCTAGAAAAAATAGATACTCTTCCCCACGGAAAGCTCTGCTGTGGCAAAATGACCAATAGATTAAAAGGTCAGGAATGTTTTTAAAGGCAAATACAGTTGTAATAATTTAAGATAAAATGCAATCTCTGTTTGTCCATACTGCAGGAGCAGTATCTCCCATACAATCCACATGTTTGCATGGAGAAATGTATTTTCAATTTGAAACACACACCCCCCAAAAAAAAGAACAACACAAGTTTTCTCTTAAATACTAAGGAATATTTGTTTTCCATTTTAAAAATGTCCAAATAATTACAGTACTGAAGAGTTACCAAGCACAGATATATAGTGCACCTGTTTTTCTATAAGCACTTCCAGACATGTTTTTAGCTCTTCCCACAGTAATTACAAACTCAAACATCCTTACCTTTTTCTGGACTTAAATTTTTATATACTTCAAGGTCTGCCATTAAATTTGCAACTCTTATGCATTATTGGCAAGTAGAATGGAAATTCTCACTGCAGGAAAGCCTCGATTTAATCTTCACGTCTCCAGAGAGAAAACATTTGGGAAGCAATCCGTAGAAGTACAGGAGAACCTCGCCAGCGCGGCTCTTTATGGGGAGCAACGAGATCTTTGCGAGCCATAAGAGACAGAAAAACAAATCCAGAGGCAATACGAGGCAACTTCCTTCAAAGCCGAAAAGCACAGCCTGGTCGGGAAGCTGGAAGCATCTGCTCCGTGCTGCCGCTGCTGCTGTGGAAAGGCAGGAGCAGCGACTACTTTTGGTGCGAGCCGTGCACGCATGGTGCTGCGATTAAGACGCTCCAGGCATTAAGCGCCCGTAACGCCCGCGAAGAAGAGCGGCTCAGGCAAGCACGAGGAAATCCCTCAGGCACCCAGGGAGGCCGGTCGGGAACCGATTACCGTGCTTCAGCTGGAGAGCGGGCGAGTGACGCAGGCTGAATGCAGGCGAGGAAAAACACCCTGGCTCCGAGGAACTCCCCGCGGCTGCAGCCCGGGATTCTGCGAGGTGAAGGCGAGAACCTCGCGGCCCGCGCTCCCCTCTGCCACGTTTTGCGCCCTCTCCTCCCCTCTGTTCCCAGCCCGGAGGGGAACAGCCAGCTTTTGTGTTCCGCGAACGAGGCCAGTTAGAGCGCGGAGCATGCAAATGGTTCAGCCTGTGCATCAGTGAGCATTCGATTTCATAAGAACGAGTCGTCTCCAGTGAGATGCTGAGCACCAACTCTCCCGGTAGCTATAAGAAATTACCATGCTGCTGGCTAAGTACCGTGCTCAAGCCAAGTCAGTGCTACTAAAATCAGGTTTACAGCCAGCGTGGAGCAATGGGCAGAGCCCCTCAGACTTACTCGGACAGAGCCCCAGGGGACAGCGCCGGCAGGCAGCGCAGGGAGGAGGCGGGCGCCCCGCTGCACACCTCTGACTTGCTGCTCCTCCGGTCCTGCGCTGCCCCACGGGCTCTGCACAGCCGCCTCTACATCAGCACCAAAGGAATCCCCAGCGGCATCCTCAGAGACCGACAGCGGTACAGGAGGGCAGGATTTGTCCAGTTGTGCTAGGGAAAAGTTGGGTGATCGAGAGATTGGGGCAGGGGAGAGTGAGAGCAGTTCTACCTGCTGGTCGCACCGAGGGCGAGCTGGGGGCGAGACAAGTGGAGCTGACGGACGGGCGTTCTACTTCCTGAGAAATCATTGCTTCTCAGCTGCTGCTAACATGGATACCGAGACTTCCAACAGGCCTTTCAATACTTAAAGGGGGCTTATAAAAAGACGGGGATCTTTTAGGATCCATTAGGAGGGAATTCTTCGCTGTAAGGGTAGTGAGGCACTGGCACAGGTTGCCCAAAGAAGCTGCGGATGCCCCATCCTTGGGGGTGCTCAAGGCCAGGCTGGCCGGGGCCTTGGCCCACCTGACCTAGCGGGAGGTGTCCCTGCCCATGGCAGGGGCTTGGAACCAGACGGTCTTTAAGGTCCCTTCCAGCCCGAGCCATTCTCTGATTCTACGGCATGACGGATTGCAGCACGGCACAAGACACGCCTTGCCTACACCCAGCAGACACAGCCCAGACCATAACACGGAACAAGCCCCAAAGCCACTGTAGGATCCCCTGCCGGCTGCACCCGAAGCTCACGCTGCTGCCCACGCTTTCAGCTGAGGATGGCTGCACTGAGCAGCCACCTTCTGCAGAGAGAAGTGCCTCTCAGTGCAGCTGTAACGAGGGAAATGGAAGAGCTGCTCGGTTACCCCAGCAGTGGTTCACACCTCAGTTCACAAGATGACTTCTCACCAAGTCACCCATCACTCCGAAGCCTCTAGACAGTTGTCAGTACATTTGCATCCAAATGAATCGATGTATTACAGTCACAATTCAACAACAAAAAAGAAATGAGCTGTCACCAGCCGTCAGTTTAATTCTTGGTACATCAAATTGCACTCGTTAATGTGTTGCAAGTATAATTGTGCCGCATTCCTAACCTGGCATTCCACTACCCGTGACAGGAGCTATACACGAGCATCCCTAACACCGAACCTGCTCTGTAGGAAAGCTTCTCTCACCATTAATATATTCCTTATTATTCTGTCTTCAAAATAACGCTCATTTTACAAACCGAAGTGCTTCGATGCTATATGGCTTTAGAAATTAGAGCCCACTGTACGGGTTAGCATGAACATTACAGCAAACAAACGAAGACTTCTACAAAATTTGGGGGGCATGTGCCAAGCGGTATGAAAATACCCGTAGGTACATTCAACTTCAAAAACCAATCACCATGACAACTCTCCACTGCGAAGCCAGGTTCTACACCCAGCGCCGAGCCCTGTCAGCCGGAGTCAGACCTGACGCCGGCGCGTCCTCCAAGACACCGCAATAGTTTGCCTGTCTGCAAAGGGAGAAGTCAAAAGGCAACCAGCTCACCTCATCGCGTCTGACACTGCAGCTACATCCTACTGAAGCGGTGGCTGAGCAGCCCGCACATCCTTCCAGCTCGCTCTGCTCCACGCAGCCCCGCTCCAGCCAGGAAGGCGCTGCGCAGCGCAGCCTGCACCGTTCTAACGAGGTCTCAAGCGGGGGTGCCAAGCAAGCTCCCAGAACAGGGAATTATTACCCTGTCACATGTAATTGATCAAAACCGACGATCCCCATAGGACAACAGCACAAATTTTCAGCAGGCACTACTGTTCCATACGCATCTCGCAATCAGGCAAGATCAGATTTGGCAGGAACGGTGACACAGGCTCACGGGCCTGCCCCTTTTTCCTAGGCAGTTTTTCTGCCCCACAAGCCCTTCCCTGGGTGACTTTCACAGCGGCTTGCATGCTTAGAAGTCCGTCTTTTCAACTTTTTAAGCTGGTTTCATAAAACACATTACCCGTACTCCAAGCCTCATTTCACTGATAGTTTTTGACAATCTCAGCTACAAAAGCAACAGAACTTATTAAAAAGATGTTCATTCACTCAAAATCCATTTCCCCTGGACTAACATTATTTTCCAGTTCTCTTCATTTGCTGTTCAAACAAGGTTCTGTCATTAAACCACGGGAATTATCCTGAGAGATGAGACAGCAAGTACCAGTGCCAAAGCACTGCCCCTGTCCTCTCGTTAAGAAGGGGGATTTAAAGCTTTCTTCTGATACCTGCAGGCTCTTCTCTTCCGCACACCCAGCTCCAGACACGCTTTGCTTTGGAGCACGCTGCAGCTCAGCTCAGCTCAGCACCTCTGGCTGGGACGTGGGGAACGCTGGAGCTGCTGTGGCAGAACGCCGTGCCAGGGGCCCAAACGGCACCGGCCTGTCCCGAGGTCGTTGCCGAACCAGTGCCGACGTTTTCAGCTCCCCAGAAGCAGCATTCTGCAATAACCCTGGCAAAAGACGCATGAAGCCAGCCACCGAGGCACTGCCAGCTCCTCCTTGCGCGGGAGCAGAGCCGGAGGGGCCCCGGGGCAGGCGGCAGGCATCCCGCGGCACCAGGGCTGGCAGATGATCGAGTTGATGGCTATGGGAATCGCCGTGCTCAGGCCTCTCCTCCCCAGGCAGCTCCGGTCTCAGACTACAAAAACAGCTGAAAACCCCCTAGGAAAGCCAAGCAGATGCCTGTAGGCCACCAGGAATGGCAGCAAAATCTGCCTTTACAAATCCAAGGCAGCAATCCCAGGGTAAGAGTGCCGCCTCGTGCTCGGTGCTGGCCGCGGTGCGGGATGCGGAGCGGGATGGGGAGCAGGATTCGGAGCAGGATGCGGTGCAGGATGCAGAGCAGCCCCACGGGGCTGGACCCGCAGCATGGCCCCGCTACAAGAGCCGGCAGCCCTGTGCCACGCAGCACCCGCAGCACCTGAGCCTGCCCATGGCATGGGGCAGCTGCCACATTCCCAGTGGCTGAAGGAGAGCGGCAGCAATTACTGCCAGAGGCGTCACCTTTGCCAAGCTGCTGAACACCACGGAAGCTCAGTTTATAGATATTAAAAACTACAGCTTGCCATGCTTGCATTAGCGGGCAAAGGGACACGGCAGTGCAAGTTCTACTGCAAAATATTAATTTTCCAATAAATGAGAACATTTTTAACAATTAGGTTTTGAAATTACAGCACCAGAAGATTATTAATTTTCTGGCTCATCAGTTTTTCCTTTTTCACTGACAAAATGGATGGAAACTGCTACAAAGACTTCTTCTGCCACAGAGAAAGAAAAGCTGATTAGAGAACCTTTACCTTCACAGTAAATAGATAATGAAATAAGAAGATAACATCTTCATATTCATCATCCAAATTTAATATGAGACCTAAACCGTAATACAATCTCCTCCTGAGAACTCAGCTAGCTGTGAATGAAACTTCATGTTATCTGCACTAACAACTTGTCGCTCGTATCAGATTACGGCTTTTATCAACTCCACTCATCTGTCATTAACGAAGACACTGTTCTTTGTAAGGTTGACAAATACACAACGACGGAAGGGGGGAAACACTCAGCATCAGAACTCAAAGCACCGACGTGGGGGATCCACACGCGGAGCTCCTCCCGCCAGCAGAGCACGCGCCAGGTGAGAGCCGTAGCTCTCAGAGGCAGTTAGGCACTAAAGGAAGCACGGAGGGGAAGTTTCCCAATATATTTCAGGAACTGCTTTTTAGCCTATGAGAACTTAAAATAAATTCTTTAATGCCCTTCTTCTACGTACATTTTCAGTTTCATCTGGCTGTTTTACAGAAGGAATTCAGAATACAAAACAAAGCCCGAATTACTGCACTATTAACTTATCCTGCTTTCCCACGCATCGTTATAAAACTTCACTTGAAGTTGACCATAAAGATGTACGAGCAAATTCTGCAGTCAACATCTGGCATTTTTAGCACCGTAGCCCCAAGCACGAGGCTTCAGCAGAGCTAATTATAAGGCTTTG
The DNA here is from genome assembly GCF_013377495.2 of Cygnus atratus. Taxonomy (NCBI): domain Eukaryota; kingdom Metazoa; phylum Chordata; class Aves; order Anseriformes; family Anatidae; genus Cygnus; species Cygnus atratus. Next base: position 25,365,468 of record NC_066370.1, on the reverse strand, counting down.
CCCATCAGCAAACATCAAGCCAAACATACGTGCATTTCAGCAAACATTTCATACTGTTCCCCCAAAACTCTTGTGCTCTAATAAACAAAATCGGCCATTTTACTGTGTAAAACATAAAATGTAATGCATTTTATGTTCCCATTCATTGAACACAAAAGTTCAAGATCACTGAAGCAAAAAAAAGCCTACAAGAACTTGCATAAGAACTCGGCTTCTCGGGCTGAAACGAAGGGAAAGCACTGCAATAACACCTGCCACGAGCAATCTCTCTTGAAGCTGTCCAAAAGCGGTTGTGTAACAGCAGTAGGTGTTCATCTAACAAAGGTGGCGCACAACTGCAGGCATCGCATTTGGGAAATCCGTGAGATGCTCTCTCAAAATGAGCAATTTCTTTGGGCTAAGTCTCTCTCCCCCCTCAGCTCCAGATGTTTATAAGCAGGCGATCGGGAAGAGCCTCCTGAAGGATGAACCCGGGTTTTCCCGACACAGCGGGCTGAGAGCCCCCCCAGAACTCCAGGTCAGCGTTCAACACTTTCCTCTGCGAGGCTGGTGGGACGGACAGCTCGCTGCACACCATCGGCTGGCGAACTAATCGCTGACAGATATGCTTTGTTCAGTGGCAGCACGACCCAGGTGTTTGAGCAGCCTACCTCGACGGGCCATTCGAAGGAAGCGGAAGCGTGGCAATTCGTCACAGCGTCCCACAAAAGCTGAACCTCAGTGGATCGGGACCTCGATACCAAGGTCGAGAGCAAAGTTCCCCTTCTTGCTGGACCTGGGCACCTGCCCACCTGCCAGGCGTGGCCCCCGGCTCAGGACGTCCAGCCAGCTCCTTCCCAGGTGCAGGACGCGAGCAACCAAACCTCCCTCACCGACCAGTCTGAACGTGGCAGGGGTGTGTGAAAGGAGCGTCTCCCTTCGAGCAGGAGGTTTGCGCCAACCCACAGAACGTCCGCGGTTAGTTCCCACAGGTGGTCAAAAGGAAAAATGGATTTTAAAAAATGAGGAGAAGTTATGAGATGGGAAGTTAACAAACACAAAGGTCTTGACGCAGCTTGGGGAAGCGCTTACGTTGCTGACTGGCACATGCTGGGAGCATGTTCCACAGAAAGGATTTAGGTATACGCCATTTTTTCCTTCGTGCTTTTAGCCCCCAAAATCTGCTAGCAGAGTAGATGGATGTTTGGCCTGACAACACAGCCATTCCTGCACTCTTATCGCCAGCAAACAAACAAAACATGATCCACTTTTACAGCATGAAAAGCCTAAAAAAAAAACCATCTCCCAAGCCTAGAGGCATGATGTACTTTGTATTTTGGCACTCTTTGCAACAGCAAAGAAAAGAAAGTAGGCTCCCCACGTCCGGGAGGCTGTTCTCAACATTAGCCTGCCTGTCTGCTCCGTTCTACAAACTGCTAAAGCAGCCCCACCGCGGATCTGTCTGCAGCTTGGTATTCTCGGTGCGCACACGCTGCACGTACCTCGCTGCTCCTGAAGAAAACTGACATTTTTGCTTCTAGGCAGAGAAATCTCCCTAGAGTACAAGGCACAGCAGCAACTTCCACTTCTGTAACCAAAAATTCCAGACAAACAGATAGGGATTTTAATATCCTGCAAGGGCAGTTATTAGCAGCTTTTCCTAATAACATCAGAAAATGATGAGAAATCCTCAGGCAATGCAGATGCATACAGGACTTGAGCATTGCACGTGTGAATGTTCAGTCCTTGCTCGGACACCACCTGTTAAAGCCCAGCAGGAAAGCACAGCGTTGTGTATCAGTGCTTTCTCTCGCCTAACAACGTGCAAGCGTCTCAAAGCACCGTTAAAATACAGGAGTGAGCAGTCTGATCTGCACACAGCAGCATTTCCCAGCAGGGAATGCAGACAGTCCTGGTGCTTTTGCTGTTCAGTACCCGGGAGATGAACGGGGACCACTCAGCCCTCCAGCCTTAGATTTACATTTGCCGGCTTATTTCTTGCTGCTGCTAATTATATTTGCAACTTCAGAGCACGGGCACAGGTAGGATGCTTTTAACAATTTTTCAAAACTTACTGGCCTCTACCTCAAAGGAATTCAGTTCTTCCCTGCAACTATTTATTTACTCACGGATTTCAATTTGGTCTTGTGCCCGTGTTCCCCATCAGTTCAATAAGGTTTTTCTTCCCCAAGCTTACTCTTTGCAAGTCCGTTTGTAGCCAGTCACAGCCCCTCGAAATCTTTGATTTTCTAAGCCAAATAAACCAGATCGATCTCGTCTCCCCTCACGCCCTACTCTATTCTCCCAGTCACCTCTCTCTGCATGTTCCCGAGCTCCCCTTGCTCAAACTCTGCTGAGCAGAACTGCAGTGGGCTGGGCCTTGCAGCACCAATGCCTTCATCTAAGAGCACAAACACCTTCAGCTTGCCACCAGCACTCAAAGCTGCATTTGTCTCCAGATAACGCATCCCATGAGCACGGTGCTGTCCTGCTGTTTGCTGTATCTCAAACGCTTCATCCTCCACCACCTGCTCCCTCGCAGCCAGTGGTCTCCCACGCTGGAGCAGATGCATTCATTCCCTGCTCAACTTCCACGCAAGGTTCTGACATTGCTTTGGACACATGGTGCGCTCCAACAGCCTGTACGTGCAGTGCTGTGGTGTTCCTGCTAAGCTTTTGTTTGCTTTTCTCCCCAAAACAAGATGTTCGAAGGACTCCCAGTAAACCAGGAGCTTCAGCATTCCCATTTAAGCAGTCCGCATGAGTTTCCTGTGTTTAAACAGCTCAGCTGGAGGTGAACAACTTTAATACCACGTGCTCAGGTTCTTAAAGCAATGCAAGCCCCTGAAGGGTGTGAAGGGAACACCACAGAAACACAGGTGAGCAAACTTTGTATTGTGTGCCTTTGTAGATGCTTCCAGTCCTATGGAGAAAGATGACCCTGACCTTTTTAAAACACCAGCTGACGCGTTGGGATAAAGTTGTCTGCTTTGCACCTGAGGTGCGACAGTTCTTCCAGATTACAGGTCCAGCTACAGATAACAATCGTGCACCGAAATGTGAACCTTCCAGACAAGCCCCATACAAGTGAGTTACTCCATTGCTCTGAACGGAAGAGCACAACTGAGATAATATGGGCGCGGCTGAATTAACACGACAGCCTACCAGCGGTGGTCAAGTCCCTACTGACACCAAAGTCTGAAAAGAAAGAGGTGGAGAGGCTGGTTGATAAAATTAGCAAGAGAGAGCAGTTAATTACAATTACAGAAACGCAATTTGAACAAAAGGTTTGTATTTGAGAGAAGAGGAAAAGATAATTGGCATAAGTAACTGACTCTAATACGATAACTATGTGAAGCTACTTCCCGAATTGCTGCGACTAAATCATCTATTTGCCAAACATGTCATGTCTTCTGTTTAATGACTACAGAATATTAGCATGCATAAATGTAGAAAAATGAGCTAATCAGCAGCTCCACATGCTTGCTCTCTGGAGAGCCATGATCTCAATGCCAGAATATGAAAACAGCAATTAAAAAAAAAATCAGACCTGTTTAAGTTCGAAGTGATAGATATTAGAGCCGGAAACATACAAACCAAACAACGCAACTGTCAGCAAGTCGCAAGGAGCTCAGTCACAGTACCTGTCCTGCTAACAGGCAGCACCTTTCCTATAGAGTTCACCTGAGATTTTCTCTCCTGATTTCCCGGTAGTGTAGTCAGGATCACCCCACGCAAGCCATGGCAAGAAGCCAGTAGAGACTGGGGGCAAGCGCCCAGCCTGCTCGCTGCCCCCACCCCGCCTGCACTTCGCCACCGCCCTCTGTCGGGAGCTACAGGACCAGAGGGCTCCAGAAGGCACGGCGACACAGAGCTAACCCTTCCAAAGCTCTGCCATCCCTTTGAGCTCCGTCAGCACGGTTCCGCAGCAAACCAACTGCTCACAGTGTCAGGAGCAACGTGCAGACTCCTGGGGACACGCACATGCCTCCTGCCCAGTGCGGTTGGCACTGCCACTTCCAGCGCTGTTCAGCAGGACTTCAGCTCCCTCTGCAGCGTCGTGCTTAGGCTGAAGAGACAGATAGGAAGCCCTGAAGGGCTCTGTCAGGGGAAAATAATGAATCCTGTCTGGTCCTGAATGAAAGACAAATAAATTAAGCCGCAGAATCTTTCTGGTCTCGGATTCCTGCTGATTGTATCTCCTACTTTAGATGATTATCACTTTGCAGACTCATCACTTCAATAACTATTCATGGATTACTGGACTCGGTGCTAATGGATCATTATCCCGTCTCTGCACTATTAGCGAGATGAAGACATTATGCTGCTCCGCTACAAAATACCACCTCGAGTCACAAAGCCTGGACCAGACTTTTCTCTCATTTCATCTGCAATAGGAAAATTGCAAGTACATATCCCAAAACGTAGCTGCTCCAGTTACACACGCATGCTAGAGAGCAGACTATTGCCTGGAGAGAAGCGTGATCAACGGGCATTTATCAAAGCATACCGAGAGTGCTCAGACTCGGGTAAGGGGGAACTGTGCGAGGCCATCTGGGAGACAACTCCCTCCTTCCATAGTGCCAGAGACATCTCAGACGGAAAGTGGTCCCACCAAAATCAGTGGGACCAGGAGCACCCTGATAAATCCCAGGACTGAACCTCAGTTTCATCTGAGAAGTAGAACTGTGGTGCCTACACACGTCAGGTGTGTGAACCACCCCCAGTTTGTCACTTTTTTCAGTGAAACCATGTAATTCCTGTGTTGTGCAGTCACAACTGGATTTCAGCTCTCCCCGTTGTGTTTGTGTTTGCAATTTAAGCAACAGGCTTCCCTGTAGTAAGGATTATATCCTTCTCCACCAGAGTTTCACAGTAATGTAAACGCCCTTACTACCCAGTACAGTGTACCTGGTACTACTGCCCAGAGTGTCCTCTTCAGAAATACATGCACACACTCTAACTGAACCCCATTGATGGAGACTTTAATGCAATGCAAATTCCATGATGATGCGATGCAGCATGATACACGCAGCTGAACGGGCTCCAGAGGAAAATTTAAGGTAAGCAGAAAAATAGATGTTTTAACCCTTTACAGATTTGGGGGAATGGGGCTGGCTTTCAATAGTTAATTTATAGGCATTCCGTTCTGCCACTATTAGTGGTGCCATAAATCTGCCCTGAAGTAACAGTTTGTTAATCCCTGACTTCAAAGAGAACAAGGAATACAAAATTTGGGCCTCTAAGAAACACACGCTCACCAGTGAAGCTGATAGATAAAGTATAAGCGGAGAACAAGAGGCCATGAAAATAATTTTACACCAAACTATCTTCAGGGTAGCTCCCTGACTTTGCTTTCAGGCAGAGACCTCAACACCTGAGTGATCTTCCCATGCAGTTTGCAGCGGCACGAGACTAAAAGGCAAGTGGCTGGCAGTGGACTAGTTAGGGGGTCACTACGGGGAACTTTTTTGTTGTTTTGCACAAACTTCTGATCAACACGTGGAAGTACTGGAAGACACTTCCACTTCCTCCTCAAAAGACGCATACCTGCAGGTTTCGCTGGAGCACTTTTAGAGACGCCTCACGAGGAAGTTAGCAGACTCCTCATCCCTTTCGGTCCAAAACACAACTGCCACCTGCAGCCGGAGCAACCCTGCCTGCCATCGTGCTCCAGCCGCTGCTCGTCCCCTCTCCGAGCACCCACGGCCTTGCTAAACACGGAGCGCGGCTTCCCTTCTCCACCAGGGACACACTCAGCAGCAGCAGCAGCAGCGGTGCCCTTGCAGCAGCCCTGTCCTCCCGCCCAGAGCTTTGTGGAGCCTCCTAGGGCTGGGGGGACTGGGGGGGTTCCATCATGCCTCCCGGCTGTGCCGCAGCTGCCCTCCGCCCCGTGCACCTGGCTGAGCTGCATGTGATGCAGCAGGCCATGGGAAGCCAGCACTACGACTTGCCACTTACCGTGAAACACCCCGTTGTCCACCAAGAAGTGCCGGCAGTACTGCAGACAGCTTTTCTTATCCAGACTCCAGTAACTCATCGTGAGAAGACTTTCTGCTCACCATCAAAGACAGCTACCCTACAAAGCGAAACACAATGGGTAATTAAACGAGTCAATTTACAAGAAATGCATAACTACTAGAAGCACTACAAAGAGAAACGCAAGTGTATTTACTGGAGCTCTTTATGCAAAGTAGTCCATTAGCTTCATACCGAGTGTTACAGCAAACGCAGCCCTTCTCTCCCCAAACACACGCACCTCCGAGGACACGCGGCGATGCCAGGCGCAGAGCACTCGGACCAGCTGGACCCCGCCTGCCAGCAGCACTCAAAGCCAGCGAGCCAAGAGCTGCTGTGCCCGAGCCGAGTGCCTGCTGTTAGTCAACCCCGCAGCCCTGCAGGCGAGCATGTGGCCACGAGAGAGGATCGATTTAATCTATTTAATGATGCTGTCCCACATTTAACAACTGCAAACGCATCGGGCAACACCACAAAACAAAGTATACCCTCCCCAGTTAAACCTACCAAAAAAAAAAAAAGATGAATCAATGGAACCGAAGGTAGTTAATTACATCCTGATTTTAGGACCATGTTGTGGCACTACGTGGACGCAGAGCCCCCGCAGCCCTACCCCTACCACGGGGCTGAGGCTCCCGGCACTGTCACCGGGTGAGTTCTGCCTCCAAGGCCGCCAGCAGCAGGCACACGGGCACCGAAATATTCACGGGTGATTTGCTGCAGATGCTACCACCCATCAGCGCCCGGAGCCTACTGCGGTCCTTCTGGCCACAGGCCCTGGGGCTCTGCTAGGCTGAGCCCCCTGGGTGCCAATATTTCTTGGATGCTGCCACCAGCGCTTACAAACCCGAAGTGGGAAGGCCCAGCGGAACAAAGGGCAGCCGAGCGAGGGGCTGAAGCCAGTCGCTAACAATGAGGTGAGGAACAATCCCCCTTTGGGCCCCGGGAGCGTTTCCATCACGAGCTGCCCCGCGGTCCCACTGCCACAGCCCGGGACAAAGGCAACGATGGGAACAAGGATTTTCAGAGACCCAAAGGGCACAAGCTAACTCGTTAATAAGCTGGTGGCTGTAACGCAAGACAAGGCTGTGTTTGTTTGAGAGGTTTCGCTGAACGTCCACTGAGGGAAGCTCGGCCTTCTGCTGTGCAGGTCGGGCCTCGCAGCAATCCCCCCAGCCAGCAGGGCTCTGCGCAGAGCCACGGGCACAGCCGGACAACGCAGCGCTTCACGCTTCTCTCGTACCTGCTGCTGAAGGAAAACAAACAAGCAAAAAGGACACATGGACTCCTTGGTTTTGACACCAAATCCCTGGATTCTCCTCCTCCCTTTGCTGTTTCAGCCAGGTCAGGATCCGTGCCAGCCGCCCCGCCACGCCGCCCCTTCCTGTCCCGGGCCTGCTTCGGGCTCCCATTTCACCTCCCTCCCACCTTCCCCTGGTCCCAGCCCAGCTGCTGTCTCGCCCACGCTTTGCACAAACAACTCCCTCTCTGTCCTGCTGCCTTCGTCCAAGAGACCCCAAGCAGGACGTGAGGGCGCTGCCCCACTCCTCCATAAAGGCCCTGCCGGGGGGCTGGTGGCAGCTCCCCCCAGCTGAAGCGCCGCGGCACGCTGGAAGTGCCAGGGCTGCAGATCTGCTGAGGGACGCGGATACTCTGCTTGAGTGATTTCAAAGCGAAAGGGAAATCAAGTCCTCTCCAACCACGGCCAACGGGATTCACACTATCCGTAACGACCAGTTCAGCCACGGTCGTCTCCTGGGACCCAGTCACCGTGCTCCGCTACGAGGGAAAAGAAGAACGTGGAGAACTTCTCCCCTCCCAGAGAACATCTGCCTGGCCTGCACAGCCCCCAGCTGAGGCTCAGCGGCACCACGAAGGGCTGCCGGTGTCCTGGCACCCGGGCAGGCAGCAGCGGGAGCAGCCTTCCCCGTCCTGCTGCACCGGAGCGGCCCCGGAGGCAGCACCCCGAGCGGGCACAGCGCTGTGCGGGTGACCGCTGCGGCAGGAGCGGCTGGCGCGGGGCTGAGGCCAGCAGCGCGTTCTGTTCCTGTTTCGCTGTCTTAAAACCAGCAGTCTCCGTTACAGTACGGTTTGGGTATGGACCACACAGTGTTTGTACTAAAGGCATACGTTACTAACGTTTGGACCACCAAATAGGAACACCCAGTAGCAGCAAAGCGACACCTCCGCCAGGCTTCTGCATTTCTTGGACTTTTGTCCTTGCCAGGGGTGAGCTTTCATTAGAGCTCGTCATAACTAAGGCCACCCTTCTGGCACTAATCAGCAAGGCGCGAGCTGTTAGTGTAGAAGTGTAGGAATAATTTTATCAGCACTGCCCAGCCTACTGCCGGTCTTTTTGCTTTAGGTGTTAAAAAACAAACACACAAGTATTAGCATGTGTTAATTACTAGAGTTGTGTCAAGAATTTATCAGTAGGAATTTGCACAAAATTAAGAGGTTTTCTCTCTCGTTCCACTCCCACAGAGAGCTCAGGTCGGGGGGGACTGAGGGGTAGGAGTTCCTGGCGATATGAATGCAGCGCCTCGGAGCGAAAGCCTTCAGCCCCCTCCCTCCCCTCCCCTCCCGCTGACACAATGTCCCCTTGTCCTCAGCACCACCGCCACGGCACGCAGAACAAAGGTTCTCCTGGCACCCAGGGAGGAGGGCAGAAGCCCAAAGCGGCGACACCAGCTGACACAACCATCCTGTAAAAAGCCCCGTGACACCCCCCCAGCCCCTCAGTGTCTGGCTTTCTCTGGTACGGAGCTGTGGGAGAGCCCGGCCAGGACCGTGCCCTCCTCTGTCGTACAAAAACAGCAGACAAATGAAAAACAAACAAACAAAAAACACACGGGAAGCCCCCACGCTTTGGGGCACAAGATCACCATCTCACGAGAACAACCGCTTAGGAATTTAGCATGTTAACGAGATGACAGATTGCAAAAAGTGCATCTTGGCCACATTAGGCCAGAACGAGTGGTTACACAGGTAAGTTATTTCAACGTACGTAGAATAAGCTACGTGGGCATAAAACACGGGCATAAAACATCAGTAATTGTTTAAGCAGAAAAGGACAGTATTTTGGTAAAAAGTTACTAAAATAATTTCCGCAGGGCCAGCTCTGACCCCGGCACGGGATGTTAGTGCCCTGAGCCCTGTGTTCCGCAGGAGATGTCCTCCAAAAGAGCAGAGCCCTGGCTGTGACTAGCTCTGCTGAGCGGTACTCCCCAGGTTGTTACTGGAAGTGAACTCATTTTGCTCAGAGAAGTTTGATACAAAAAATAACTCAACTTACACCTGCATACGTACGTCCATGTAGATATATGTTGGAGAGATGATTTTCTTACTAAGACAGTGGGGGAACTCCTCACACGGGATATTTTGTTATGTGCTGTTCTGTGAAATTGACTCCACGATTTGCAGAGCTAAATGTACAAGGTACTTCTGAATTCAGCGGAGGATGTATATGCTCCGTCTAGGTCGTGCTAGCTGCTTCATGTTACAAGGGGCTTAACACCAAGAACCCGACGGCGCCAGGGCTCAGCGCTCTGCGCCTGCCCTTTCAAAGCTCGTCCGAGGGAATCGGTCCCACCGCAGCGCACCAGCAGATGGAGGGGGAGAGAAGCGTGTTCGCGGCGCGGACGGTTATGATTAGCACTCAACTATTTCATAAAGCCGCGGCATAATCTAAACAGTTCGCTGCACTATTTCACCTGGACACTGCGCAGGCCCCTAATGTGAAGAGGGAATTCAGCACGCGCCCTTCGAGCGCTTGGAACTTGGTTCGAGCCCTCTGGAGAGCGCTCCGAAATCTGAAGTGGTAGTTAAAGCTCCGTGAGCAGCCCGCAGGCTGCAGATTGCTAACCTCCTCTCTTCTCAGCTCCCTCTCCGCTTCTCATTGCTGAAGCACTTCAACAGGTAACGTTAAGTCAATCTGATAGCACGAATGGGTCCTGCCAACCGGACACCAGCACCTCCCACGGCCAAAACCAGCCTGAAACCTCCAGTCTGAAACCTCCAGAGAAAGCCTCAGCCACCTTACTAAGTTTGGTTTTTTGTAAGTATCCATAGTATATAGAGATTCTTTCTAGAATTTAAAGTATCTTGTAGTATAAATAAAAAGCTTTAAAAAAATCCCCCAAATTACACCCCGTTTTCAACAGCAAGTATTTATTCATAAATGTCACCAGCACAAAACCAGATTATTGATAACAGCTGGTAATAGAAGGGAAAACCATCTAGTACCTGATCCTTCTCTTATTTTTATTCCTCCAGAATTCCTCCAGTTCCTAGAGGAATAACAAGTTTTTAGCTGGTTTATTTTCCTTCCAGAGCAGTCCCTGACCTCATTTGCCACGCGGCCCCGAGGACGGCTGCACTGGCACAGCAGCGACGGCTCTGAAGGTGGTGGCGGTGTGCGAGCCACACAGTGCGAAGAGAAATTTCCTGTGGGTTTAGCTGGAAGCAATCGGAAACTCCTAGGAGTCAGAGTTGTCTATACAAAAGGAAAAGCTCACAAGAGTTTGGATTTAGGACACAGATATGGCACATCGGGCTTTTTAGAGATATGAAGTTGAGGCGTGCCTTTGGTTTTTTGTTTGGGGGGGGGGGGGGGGTTGTGTGTGTGGTGGTGATGGCATGGGCTTTTTGTTTGTTTTAAACTGATATTTTGGTAATTTCCTTATCAGGGCACTAAACATTAATCCTAGTCACACATCCTTCACGAGACGAAGACAGACTGGTGTCAGTTGCTTGTTTAAGCAAGCCCCTCGGGGCACCCAGGAAACTGTACCCAACGCCACCCGGCCAGTGCCGAAGGTGTTGAGAAGCCACGAAGAGGCGGCAGCAGCAGCCTGCCTCCCACCTGCTGTAGCCCTGCTCCGGGAGGCCCTGCGCAGCCCCTCGGGGCAGCTCGGATCAGGCAGCAGGGCTGACGCCCGCCCCAGAGGGGCGCACAGACCTCGCCACCTGCCCCAAACGAGCTCCCACCCCGCGTCGCCCACCCGGCGGTGGCAGGAGGCCGGGCTGTGCCGGGCCGGGTCCCGGACAAGTGTCTTACCTGTCCTGCCCCGCTAACCTAAACCTTCCTGCGGCTGCTAGTGCTGATGGGGCTTTTGTTTCATTTCGCCGCTCTTTCTGGGAAGTCATGAAAAGCGTGCGTCAGCACAACTCGCTGCTGAGGAAGGCATTAGAAAGGATTTGGACTGACTCCCCATGGCAACAGACCCTGAAAAGGAATTAGCATTTGCTCCCCGCTCCTCCAGAAGCCGAGTGCACTTTGTCTTTCTCCCGGCTAAGGAATGCTTTCCAGGAGGGCGGCGTGCTGCTGCCTCTGCCGGGCATGGAAGCGGTAAATATGAGTGTGTATGGATGGCTTCCTTCCACGCTCCCAGCGCTCCGCACACCTTTCAGCTGTCCTTGCCACCTCTCTGCACCCTCGGTCACCAACACAAATCATTTGTTGGTTTTGCTGCCCAAAGGTTTCCCCACGCTGCCTGTTGCATGCAAGTGCCTTTCTACCCAGGAGGTTTTCACCCGCGCAGACACAATCACTTTGCCCCATTGGCGATGCTATTTCTAATGCATCACCTACAGCACACCCTCAGACTCAGCTGTACTCCTGGAGACCCTTCTGTAAGCTCTCCAATTTCTTCTGTGGGATGAACACCGCCGCTCCCTTCAGAGCAGGCAGAGGAGTGCACAGCAAGCCCAGGACCGTCAGCTGTAGGAGCCATCCGCACCCATACGAGCAGCCCCGAAGCGTGGGGAATCGATTCATCCCAGACGCAGCTCACGAGCTCCCGGGGACACCTAGCTCACGCCTCGACTCTCCAGGTACCGGCAGGCAGAAGGGAAAAATCCAACTCTACTTTCCACGCTGGAGATAAGTTTCCAAGGGTTTCAGTGAATTCAACCACTGTGCGAGGCCAAGAATAGGAACTCCCGCTCACGGCACTGCCTGGGGTGAGCTGCTGACAGTGCCGGCAGAGGAGACTGCCGGTCTCAAGAACGCGCCTCGCTCCGCTTTTAGCTGCAGCTCTGCTTAGCATCACTTCGCCATGCACACCTCTGCCCGGGGTGTGAGACAGAAGAGGCAAGTGAAAGGAGCGAACGTTCGCACAGAGACTCGACACAGCAAGAACTTCACTGAGCAGCTGTTAGCAACGCAGCTCTAAGAGCTTCTGAAAATACCCGACACAGAGCTTCGCCCCTCTTCCCAGCAGCAAAACGGTGCTTTAAAGAGCTGGAGTCACAATAACAAACATGGAGCGCAAGCTTGCTTTGTTCTTACCTAGCATTACTTTGGAAAATAATAATTCTGTTTCTAAAGATAAAGGCGAACTTTCTTTCCTGTGGGTCCTTTCCACCTTGAAGAACTCTCTTCCTCAACAGACCAGCTGAAACTTTCTCCCTAAAACGCAGGAGGAACACAGCGCACCAGGTCATGCCTGAGGGCACGCATCTCTCACCAGGAGTAAACGTGATCATTTAGACAAGTCATTTTCAGACACATTGCTAATATAATACGAGATCCTGTTATCTGAAATGTGTAATACTGCCACTTCAGTAGCCGCTTCTGCTATCACTGAGCATACAGCTGTTACTACAGCCAATGAAACCCTGGCGACTGCTGTGCTATGGCACGGAATAATTCAAACACTTTGATAAAATATGAAGATAAAAATAAGATGCCTGGAAAGGGCTTATGCCAGCAGAGCCAGCCACGTACACGGATGATCTGTGTCTCGTACACTATCAGGCTACTTGCCGATTGAGGTACAGTCCCCCCACGGAGCACGGGTGGGGACCGCTGCCCCCACAAGACCCTCTGCACGTGTCATCGATCGATGCAGCTGTAGCTGCCAATAACCTTTCATTGTTTCCCGCAGGGACACTACCAGGTTTGCTGCCAACCAGTCGGCTGATCACCCGCAACTCGAACTAAGCCCGAGCAAAGAGCCCAGGAAACGCATCCAGCCGGGGCTCAGCAGCGCCCGTTTTAAGCCTGAGCAGCTGGAGCCAGCGCTTCCTCCACTCCCACTCAGGGACACGCTTGGCCACACTCGGTGTGCATGGGTACGTGAACTTTGTGTCAGTTCCAATAAATCGAGTCTGTAGCGCCGCACGGGCTACTTCACACCACAGCCTCCACTTGAAACTTCTTGCAAGCGACGCTGAGTTATTTCAGGCTGAAGAGACTCACATGGACATCTCTTGCCAGGAACGCTACACCTCTTTTAATACACGTGGCCAAATGCAATTAAAGCGGTTCTGTAATGCTCACCCGTGGACTTGAGCCCCCAGAAGTGCAGGTTGCATCCCCAGCATTGAGTACTCGGCTTTTTCCAGCACTGCAACAGGTGCCTGCTTCCAAAACGCTCTCAGCAGCTCTGCCTGCCTCTTTCACTCCTCCACACTTCCCCTGCTCTCATCGGAGCCTTAGTAAGTGGCTATCCACAGGATAAATATTTCCCACTGCCTTCTGGATCCCTCAACGTGCCTTCCCACCTCCAGGCGCACGCACATCACTCTCAGCCACCCAGGCACACCCAGCCAGAGCTCCTGCAATGGAAAGCAGAGGCAAGCTCAGACCTCTGGAGTAATGCTGATGCCCTCAGTGTCCATGGAGACTGGAACAAGAAAACCGCCGTTGTTAAGAAAGCAATCCCAGCTTTCTAAAACAAACAAACACGAAAGAAAAGGGGCAAACGCAAACACCCCCTAGCAGTTTGGCCAGCCTGCACCACGGCCGGCCAGCCTCAGCCCCACTCCGGCAGAAGCACCTCCTGCTTGTGGACGTGGAAGCCCAGACACATTTATCCTCAGCGCAGCCCTGACCCAGGGGCACAAGGCAATCGATCTCCGCGCAGGGAACCGCGCTCTGCTGGCGGGCAGCTCTGAGGCTCGCGGCACGCTGCTCACAACTGCGCAGAACACGCTCTGCATCCTGCCACACCAGGGGAAAACACCGTAACGACTGCTTCTAAAGCACCTCCACCACTCGAGTGGGTTTGAAATTGTTGTGGCTTAACCCGGCTTTTTAACTAAGAAGAAGTTTCTGTAAAACCCTACAAGGCGATAGCGCACGGCAGCCTTACCTCCGCTGAAGGCACAGGTTGGGACAAACTGTCCTCTCAGGTAACGCAGACCTGTGGGCAGGCTGCTGCTTTCAGGAGCTGGAGTGCTTTTTGTCCCCTTAACTTCCAGACTTTCTTAAACGTAATAAAAATAATGTAATTTTAAAAAAAAATAAAAACCTACTGTGTAGCTGCGCTCCTGGCTTTGCCATCTAGGTTATCAGTTTGAACCGAACTGGGTCTTGAGGGGCACTTCAGATTTCCTTAAGGGATTAAAGGAAAGCCTTATTTATAGAGAGATCGCTCTGTAGTGCCAACAGAAACACAGCCTCGTGTACAGGCTGTCCCAGGAGCCAGCCGAGCGCAGGCCGGCTGCCACCCCCTGCGTTACCGCTCCTCACAGAGCCGCTTCGGGGCCGGGACGCTCCCTGGCAGCCCGTGAGGCACCAGCGTGGCCCGGGCACAGCTCGGACCCGCTACCAGCGAGCCCCTCTGCTTTGCTGTTAGGGCGTGAGGATGTTATTCAGGCGCTGGGGGTTTAGATGGAAGCCATCTCGGGACAGCTGAGGGGACCCGGGCACCCCCCGAGCCGCGCAGCCCGCTCCGGGACCCGTCACAAACCTCCCGCCTCCCTCTGAGCAAACTTCACGTTTTTAGGAAGCCTTAAAAAAAGGCAAAAAAGCGGTGCCTGGGGAACAAAAAGGGGTCCTCGTGAACTTGTCGCGGGGGCGGTGCCGCGGCCCCGGGGAGCACACGGCGCGGCCAGGAGCGCCCAGACGGGCGAACCGGGGGCGGGGGCGGCGGCGGCGAGCGGCCGGGCCCCCGCCACCGGGGGCCGGCAGACAAAGAGCCGCGGCCGGCCCCGGGGTGCGGGCACCGCCGCGCTGCCCCCCCGGCCGCTACCGCTCGGCGGCGACCCCCGGGGGCATCGCGGCCGGCAGCGCCCCGCATCCCCGGCCCCGACCCCCCGCGCCCACCCCCGGCGCCCCGCGCTCACCCCGGCGCCGCCTCGCCCCGCTGCGCTCCGCTCCCGTTCAAACGCCCGGCGCCGCCGCCCGGCCCCGCCCGCCGCCGGCCGGGAGCTCAGGGGAAACCCGGAGCCGCCGGCGGCCCGGAGCGGAGCCGAGCCCAGCGCTCTGCCGCCCCGCCGCCCCGGATCCAGCCCCGGTGTTGCGGCGGCCCCGCGCCCGTTCAACCTGCCCCGCCGCGCCGCGCTCCCCCCCCCTCAGGGGCCCCCGCCTCTCCCCTCCGCTCCTCTCCTCACGGAGCGCCCCGGGCTCGCCCCGCCGCCGCCGCCGCCGGGCGCTGTGGTGAGGAGGCGCGGGCCGGGCCCGCCGCACCTGCCGCGGGGCCCCCCGGTCGCGGCCCTTCCCCCGCGCGCCCCCTGAGGAGAGCAGCCGGCCCGGCTCGTTGCTTTGCAGCCGTTAAAATCCCTCACGAACTTCACCGGCCGGTCACCTGCGTGAGCCGGCGGCGCCGAGCCGGGCGAGGGGTGCCCGCCCCAAAGCTTCGGGTCCTCCTGGCGGGGGAAGGCTGCCGTGAGGGAGGCAGCGTCCAAAACCCTGCTTCAGGGCAGCCCCTTCGTGTACCGCGGGGGCTGGAGCGTGACCGAGACGTGTTTTGTGAGGAGCCAGCAGGCACCGAGGCTGCCGGAGCTCGAGGAGCTTTGGGACAGAGGGTTTGGGGTTTGGGTGCTCCCGTGCGGAGCCAGGAGCTGGGCTCCGTGATCCCGGTGGGCCCCTTCCAACTCGGGAGATTCCGCGGTTCAGCCTGGGAAGGAGGGGGAGAGGCGGCAACGAACAAGAGATTTACCTAAGGACGGTGACTTTTTGCTCTTTCTTCCGTCCAGGAGCAGTCGCAGGAGAAGCCTCTGGCCAGAGGCTCATGGCCACGCTGCAGCAGGGCCCTGCTCCACGCCTTTGTTCTCCTGTCAGGAACGGACGTGGGCAGGGCTGCGCCCACCGCTTTCGGGGAGGCTCTGGGAAAGGCTGGTAATGTTTGTCACAGCCATTTGCCTTAAATACCACACCGGCAATAAAAAAACCTCTGCAACTCTGAAGGTATTTTCCTTAGTGGGCCATCTGGAGGCATCTCCTTTCACTCCCTGCAATCTTTGTAAGAAGTTGGCTTGTTTATGGTGCTTTCAGAGCTGCGGGGAAGGCAACGAGCTAAGTAGTTTAATTCTTGTCCTTACTCCCAATCGCACAAGAACTGCAACCTCTGCTTGGAAATACTCTTATGCGTGTTGCTGCTGTGGTTAAAGGAAATGGATAATGCTCCTCGAGGCAGCGCGGGGTGTCGCCATATCATGGAGAAGAGTGCTTTTTCTTCCCCTGACCTCCCAGTCAGTTCCACAACGTGGTTCAGCTTAGCTATTTGTTTCTGCTCCTGTTACGGGCTTTTCAAGACAGGCCTCCCACAGAGACAAGATCTACAGCCATTCAAGACTTGTACAGATGGAAAGCACTGCTATTTTTTGCCTGATCGGAGTTGTGGTGGTTTTTGTTTTGTTTTGTTTTTTTTTGAGAGGGGGAAGTCTGGATGGAATTATATTTAATTATATTTCATTATCGCAGCAAAAGGCCATATATAACTGTAGAGTTATGCTTAGTTTGGAAAAAGCTTCACTTAATAAACCGAAACACCTACAATTAACCACGAGAAGTAGTTTATGACTCTATGATCGTGTGACTTCTCTGTCCAAGTACCACAGCAGTGATTGACCCAGACCTGTAATGCATAAAATCAGATACTTCTTTTTATGAATTTTCTGGAATAGGCACAGATAGCTGGTTTCCAGCTCCGGTCAAGGTCTCCCTCTGCTCCTCTATCCCACGTTGGTTCCCAGCACTGATACCTGTCCTGCAGGTACCTCATGGCTAGCTGCTCACTGTACTGTGCAAGAAAACAGCCTTTCGGTCCTTAAGAGGACACAGGAACAAAAGTAATAAAAAAAATCACTGACATACATTCTTACCCGAGGATAAACTGTTTTTTTTAGGATCTCAGGATTCACAATTTTGCAATGAAGCCAGCAGGGAAAAAAAAAATACATAACTAATACCAGGCAATGCTCAGATATTGAGATTTTCATACCGCACTCCTCTCCTTGGCATTTCATTGCCAAATAAATAAGTGGAAAGAAAAAATATATGCAAAGCACTTCACTTGAGATAATCAGGAGTGTGGCAGATTAAAAATCAAGTGTTTGGTAAATAAAACGTGATGATGAACTTAAGAAATCAATCTTTATTCTGAGAATATTTACAAAAAATATACTTCACATCTACATAACACCTCTTTCAAAAATAAAGCACTCTGTGGTCCATTTTTTATATTTCCTATTTAAGTTTATCTTCATCTGGTTTTAGATACTTTTAGAACCATCAGAAGAAAACAGATTAGTTTTTTCCTCTGATATAACTTGCAAAACTCTTTCATGTTAATTTTGTGTTTTACAAATTGGCATTACTAGCATAGTAGTTTCCATTCTTTAATATACCAACTAATTTTTTATTTTTATATGTTAGTGGTTATGACCCTATCAGCTTTTTAAGATCAACCACAACAAATTACCTTTTATTCTGGTAATAATGCAACCCGTTATTCAAGATGAACGATTTTTTCACACACAAATTATGCACAAATGTAGTACAGGAATTCAAACAAGCAGGTAAACACGTGCTACAAGCTTTCTCAAGCTCTGAAATGGAGTTTTCTAGCCAACGCCAGTTACCTAGTAATGACCTGCAACAGCTAAGCATTAAGGTGGTGCACTTTGGATGGATACTTTGCACCTCTTAAAAGCAGCTGCCGACTGTTCTCACTTCAGTTAACGCATCTGTAGGTATTTAGCAGGTGGAAAACGGCACAACTGATTTGGGACACTGCTGGAGAAAATTTTAGCTTAAGGACGCTTCAATTTTCGTCCTGCATAATACAACTAAACTTCAGTCCCACATAGGTTATATAATATGGCACTGGGTAACTTTACGGCTTTTCTGTTCAAGACAAGGAACTCACAAGTTACGGCACTTTTTATCACAAATTGATATTTTCCATAAAGCATGTAACACAGATACGTGGCCTCCCTCTAGACAAGTCTCCCGTTCTGCCTTTAAATATAACTTCTTAACCAGTTCACAAACTGTTTCAATGTCTGTACGCATTTATTGTTGCTTATACGGTCTCTAACTCTTTCAGAGAAGCTTTCTTCTTGCCATATACCTTTATTTTTCTTCAAGGCCTTTAACTCCGCCCGAAGCAGTCTTTTGTGAAGTTTCCAGTAGAGGCGAGAATGATGATGTAGTCCTTCGATGCGTGCTGTTCTGCCGAGCCCTTGTCTCAAGACCTCCTCATTTAAGCACACGCTGAGAAAGCGACCCTACAAAAAGGCACAGTAAATACGATATTCACTTACCCTTTAAAACTGCGTGCGTGTGCATGCGTGCGTTCCCGCTGACCTTCACTTCTGGCTAAATCTACCCTCGTGCAGAAAGAGTTAAAAGAAATACAGCTGACTTTGAAAACGTACTACTAGCACAAGTAATCTATAAGAAAACATTTGATGGATTAAACATTAAGCTAATCAGAACGACACCATATAGCCTAGCACTATCAGACTGATCAGTCAACAAAAGTACTTGTTTTGGAGTCTGACTTAGTAATATAACTTTATTTAAAATTCCTGTAAAGATAATTTATAATAACTAATAACATTCTCATGTACTGACTGTTTAATCACATCCAAACTTAAAACTGCAGATTAAAGTCATTTTTTGTTACTATTTTTACCTTATTTACTAAAACACGGCATTCGAGTGCCAAGTCCTCCCTTCCAAGAAGCTGGAACCATACCATTTGCGAGGGTTTCACCTCTTTCTGTAACCAGACCATGCCACTTGGAGCCAGCTCCACTCCAGCAAGTCTTACCAGCAAAAGACCTTTTGATTGCCCTGGACATAGACAAAGAGAACTTTTTTTTACTGAATGCCATAGTCAAGTGAAATGTCATACTTTGCACAGACCCTCAGCTGTCGTTAACAAGTTTATTCCCATGGACTTAAAAAAAATAAATCCATTTTAGTTCCCCAAAGCACTATTTATTTGCAACTAAGAATTTGATCTAAGTCCCCCTTCAGTAAAAAAAAAAAAAATCAAGATTTCACAAATGATATAAGCTATTTTGTGTTATTTTGCATACAAGTAGAAAGAAGTACCTTTGTTATCAGTCACCACTATTTTATCTGAAAGGGCAGAAACACTAGGCAAGAAGAATTAGCGCCTCCACGTATTTGCAAAGCGAGCACGTGACTGCGCTCACAGACCGGACGGAGGGCTTCTGAGAAGCCAGGGCAAAACCGCCCTGCTATACGGAACTGTCTGATCTTCATCTCTGAATAAAAGCATAATTGCAATAGAATTGGTTTTTTGCCAGTAATGAGAGCAGCTATGCAAACAAATTAACTGCCTGTGTGCTCGGGCTTTTGCTGCCAGAAACACATCACCGTAATAAAACACTGTATTGGCAAGCTGCTCCTGCAGCTCTCCTCTCAGTCTTTCTTATTGCTGTTTCCCACCTGTGAAGTACGGAAGGATCAGAAGGCAGCGCCAGAAGTGTAACTTTAGCCTTCCTCTCAGCTTGCCCCCGCCTGCCCGCTCTGTGCAAAGGCAGCACACCTGATGTCCCACTGATTTCTGCCCATCTACTTCCAAGAGTATCGTTTAAAATAAAATTTAAAAAAAGCAAATACTTTTGGTGTCGCAGGATTTGTGCTTGTCTAGTGGACAATACTGCTAGTGACATTTCATTCCTATCCTTGTTTTTCATCTACTTTTACTTACATTTCCTCTGTATTGATGTAATGATAGGAATGCTAATGGGAATGTGTTCAACTTGCAGACCTTTCTCCGTTACGTGATGGATTTTTCCCCGCAATTTGACATTCTTTTCAATAAACTCCACGGGTATATCCAAAGCATTTGTGAACTTCGTTGTCTATTGATGGAAAGAAGAATGAGACACGGTTTAAAATATATACAGAGAGAGAGAGCAGTTTCAATCACATGAAATCCAACTTACTCTACAAACAATTTGGCAAATTACAGATATACCGTTACACAGCACGGACAACTGATTTCTTAGACAGTAATCAGCTGTAGAACCCCTCAGGTGCCCGCCCTTCCAGCCGCTCAGGAATGTTCCCTGTTTTACAGTATTTGCAATGTTAGGGATGAGCATGAGAGCAAGAATGGAAACTGATGTTTTATATTGACACACGTTGAAATTAACTTGATTCACCATGAAGAGTGTTTTAAAAGTGGCCTGAACGGTGCTAGAAGAGGGGTGAAAGCCAGCCGAGAAGCGAGTGTTTGAAGACACTCGCAAAGAACAGACACACAGGAAACAAAGGCAGAGCAGAGCAGAGCAGACAGAAGCAACAACACAGACTTTGATAAGGGAGGCAAAGAGGAGAGGGACAAAAGCAGGTGTGCACCTTTGAAAAGATCACAGGATGACTGAATTCGATGACTGCATCCCTTGATAACAGGAGGATTCAGAGGAGGGAGTTATACGATCACATGGGAAAACAAAGGGTAGTGGCACCAACGGCTTGGCCAGCAGCAGCCGCGCAGGAACAATGCAGCTGCAGCAGGGACACAACACCCGGAATTCAGGACGCTGATTTTTGGAGTTCTCACTGAGAGAAACCTTCTGTGGGCTCCTGACCCGCGTCTGTGCAGCCGCGCGAAGCACCGAGCAGCCTGCCCACAAGTGCCGCGTGGGCAATCCGGCAGTACGTGCGGTTTGGGCTTTCTGGGGAGATTTTCACATAACAACGTCATACAGACGTGCTCTCACAGCAGACTCTATTCGGGGCTGCCGGGGGGAGTCAGCACTGACCGCTGGCCCCTCAGCAGCCGGAGGCGGCACAGCGCCGGCTCCTTACGGAGCGGGGCGTTACCGTGCGCTGCGAACCGACCGTCTCGAGGGGCGAAGGGACCTGGGTTTACGCTTAAAAATATGGGAAAAGCACCTCTGCTCGTGGAAGTAGGGAGAAAGGATGCGGGGAAACCACCCCCGTTTCAGTTTTGGTTGAACTACGGGTACTTCTGTGCCGCGGGCTGCAGGAAGCGGCAGCTGGGGATGCAGCACCGAGGAAAGCGGCTTCACGAGCTGAAAACCAGGGGGAGGTTACAGCGCCGCCGGGGGGCGGGCTACAACCAGCCGCAGGCCGGTGGGAGAGGGGCGCTGCGGGGGGGGGGGGGACCCCCGGGCTGCCGGGAGCCCTGCGGGGAGCCCCAAGGCCCTGCCCCGGCCCGGCCGCACTCACCAGGCGGACGCTCCTGGCCAGCACCAGCAGCCCGGCCGCCGCCAGCCCGGCGCTGAGGTTCTGCGGGAAGAGGACAGCGAGGATCAGCGGGGGGCCGGGGCCGGCCCCCGGCCCTGCCCCGGCCCCGGCCCCGTTACCCGCAGGAGGCCCAGGTGCCCGTCGGCCCACTCGGAGAGCCGGGCCAGGCCCTCGCCCGCCGCGCTCCGCCGCTCCGCCATGGCCGCCTCAGCCCCCGCAGCGCCCCCGCACGGAGCCCGCCGGCACCGCACCGGGCACCGGCGGGGATCGAGGGGGGGGGCCTGCGGGGCCCGGGGGGCCGCCGACGAGCCGGGCAGCTTCCCCAACGGGAACTGGGGCAGCTTCCCCAACGGGAATCCGCGTGCAGGGCCCCTGCCTCTGGGCGAGCCTACGGGCAGCCCCTGGCGGCGGCTGGGGAGGACGCCGAGGCCTTGGCTCGGCTCCTGCTTTAAGGGGCCGAGCCGCGACCTTCGTTCAGGTGAATTCAGGCTGATTCCAGCCCCTCGTCCGCATCCTCCGGCCCTGGGACAGCCCTTGCTGCACCTCGGGGGGCTCTCAGAAAACGACCTGAGAACGTTCCCGTGTTTACCGCTGCTGTTTATTCCTTCCCCTACCTCCGTTCCGACCTAACAAACACCCGCAGCTCCTTACCAGATGTCCCGAGCCAGCCGTTTCTCTCAGCTGAACCGATTGCACGGCCGTGCAAAGATCTACGAGGTCTTCAAAAAAATACAGTGCAAAGAAATAATCACACACGATATAAAGTTATACCTAGGTTGTGTTTACACAAGCCTTTCACCTCCATTAAAGCCCAGCTCAAGGTTTCTGTGTGAGCAGGCGGTACCTTAAATAACGTCAGTATCAGCCACGGCTCGGGATTTCAGGAAAACCACAGATCCCGGTAGGAATTCATAACCCAAGGCACCGACAGAAACCTGCTTGAATCAAAACATTTTACCTGATGTTGCAATTAAAACAATTCTTAGGCTACTGGTTGCGAGGTGTCTTGAACAAATAAATATTACCACTATAATTTTCTTCAAGGAAAGTGGTGAAGCTGTTAGGTTTGGTTTGTTTACTAAGCATGAACATTTTAAGATTAATAATAAATACAGAAATAGTGCAAAATCTGGGTTTCAACAAAAACATATGCACACAGCTCTTAATAATTTGGAAGCATGCTGCTGACTTGTTAATGCGTGTATATCGGGTAAAATGCTAACTACGCAGCATCGTCTCGTTTGGAGAGGCGCCAGAAGAGTCGGACAAGGCTGCTGCCCGCAAAAACTTGCTCCGTTCCCTGCTGCAGGGAGAGGCTCCGCCTGCCGACGCTGGGCTCTGCAGCTTGGTGACAGAACTCTCCTCTCTTCCCTACTTCACCACATCAAAAATGACCTGAGCATCACCTCCTTGTAGTTCACGGTGGTGTTTATCAGCGTGTATAACTACATCTGGAACATCTGGAAGACAATAATCAAAACAACTTTACAGGGAAACCAAGAACTGTTGACATCACTGGCAGGTTTTTCAATGTCCACAACAAAGAGGAAGCGTGCAGTTGGGGTGTTACCATGAGCTGTAGGTGGCAGTGACGGTATCGCGCTGCCAGCACCAACGTTCCCAGGGCATCGGGTGGGCGAGCTCCTCGGCGCAGGGCAATCCTCACCCGCTTCCTCACTGGGACGCAGGCCGGAGGCGGCAGCAGCAGGAGCACGATAATCCCAGCTCGTGCAGCCTGGAGAACCTTACGCTTTGCCCTGGACCTGCTCACTGTGGGCACTACAAGTACAGAACTGAATTTTGGAGCAAGTGGTTGTTTCTTTGGCAAGTCTCAGGGAACAACAACGAATTAATTTCACAAGAGCAGGGGAGGATGACTTTCCTGCGTGGCAAATCCAGCACATCACAGCTGCGTCCAACAGCACCGCAAGGGCGAGCTGTTCCCTGCCTCTCCTCATGCTCCGCTGCACCCCTCTCCCCCAGGACCTGGCTCACTTCACAATGATCCTGCTCAGCAATCTAAACCAGGACAAACCGTTTACCTACAAAAAAACATTTCTGCTATTTGTCTTTTGCTAGGAAGAAGTCACCTCTGACTCCCCGCCAGACCCATTCAGGGAGGTGCGGGGATGAAGACGTGGCTGGGGAGCCACGGGACAGCTCTGACAGGGGCAACCTGGCCAGAGCACCAAGCTGCCCAGGTGCTGACCTGGATCAGGAAGGGAAGCTGGCTACACAGACACGCAGCACGTGCCCGTCTGGTCTCCAAATGCAGAGGAGCCCCTGTTTTCATGTAGCACCACAAAGCCCCTGCAGCGAATCAAGAGACTAGAGCAGTACTTGGTCATTTTCTCCAGTTCCCATTTCAAAAACAGACTCTCAAGCAAGAGATTGGGTTCTTTCTTTTCTTTTTTAATGTTAAAGACTTCTCTCACCAAAAAAAAAAAAAAAAAGAACCAAAAAACTTTAAAATAGGGATAGTAAGCCTGAAAGATTACTGGATCCTTTCAGCAATCTGCTGATGAACTGGCACGGTTGTAACATTTGTGACTTGTGTTACAAACCTGCAGCATTGAGAGATTAAGAAAAATACCCTGTCCATTGGTTCCTTCTCCAGTTCGAAAGAGGAAGAGAATTACTTATGCTGCATTTCATATAACAATTGGAGTTTAATGTTGCTGTTGAAATCATCTCATGTATCAGTTAAGCACTTCCCAAGGCGTTTTGGTTATAACAGGTTACACTGGCACCTTCAGACATACTGAAACAAAATTGCAAAGTGAAAGCCAACTGTAAAACATTTATGAATTTAACTTCCTATATTCCGCAGTCTAGAAGATCTCCCTCAAAGCCAGACAGGTTGAAAAAACACTCTAGGTATGGACAAGCTGCTATGGAAATAAGTGGCCCGTTGTTACCATACAGACCCAGACCGCCTCAATGCATACTGAACCCAGTAGCAATGATCTGGCTAGGACTGAAAAATACACCCACTTGTGGCTACAAGCCTCAGATATATTCTTAGATTCCTCTTGTGCTTACGCAGAGATGCGATTGGAAGACTTAGCCTGGGGAGTAAAAACTGTGCTTCTGTTCAGCTTGATTTTTTAATCCCGCTGTCCTTGACACAAGGTGAGCGTGCTGTTGCTGGACCACAGATCGCAGCCGGGGGAAATCAGCTGGGGCCTGCAGCTCTGGGCTCGGCTTCCTACCAACTGCTCAAGGCTGCCGCTTTGAGGGAAAGAAGAGCCAGAACAGGCGCCAGTACCCAAGGAAACACTCGGTCACTGCCCTCTTCCAGCACCTTCTTACTCGGAAGGTCACACAGATGCTTTGTGCACAGCGGATCTCCCCTGCAGCCTGCCCAAACTTGGCATAATTTACTTTTTGCTGAAGCATACAGTAACACAAGACCCACAACCTGTCTCACCAGGAGCCCTGTCTCACCAGGAGCTGGGAACATGAAGGTCATGGTGCAATACTTCCAGTATTGACAAGGCAAGAAATAGAGAATTAAAAAGAAAATCACATACCTTTCAAAGGTATTTTTGTATATATTTTTAATAATGATGTACGATATACATCCACCAATATACAAGTGCCCCTTCTCTAGGCGTACAGTGTACTTGCTGTACATCACTAAGGCACTCAGGAAAGAAGTCATTCTTGATAAATGCAACAGGAAATTTCCACTATAAAGGATCAGTAATAAATTTCTATAGCAGCTCTACCACAGGATGTAACTCGTTTGCATTATGCAACAGCAAGTTGTACATCAACTCACTGGGAATTTGGCAAGTTTGTCGTCACCAAATCACTTTCAAAGGCACTGGCTTTGGGAAGAGAGGCATTTGTTCCTCACATTGATCTTTACCCTGTTCAAATTTTAGTGACAGAGGAACCAGCACTACCACTTCATTCCACCAAAATAACTGCCTCCACAAGGACCGCGTGCCTTCTCCTTTCAAAGCCTGCGTTTCGTGCGCCAGCTGCTACACTACGCAGTTTGAGCATTGAGTCCTGAAGGTGTAGAGTATTGTGCGTTACTCTTAAGTCCTCCTTTACATCATTTTTTCATCAAGAAAGAATCCTGAATGTAAATCAAAATGCTGTGAAACAGAGGAAATAAATTAAGTGTAACTTTGTTTATAAAAATATTCTCTTATAAATCTTTAAAGCTTATAAAAGCCTGAAAATACATTTAAAAGAATCTCTGAAACATTATTTCATCCTTTGAAATGTGGTTACAGTCCAGAAAGCGAGAAGAAACAAAGCCCACGGCCATTTTACATTTATCTTCCCACGATGAATTCCGCAGTACGATGTGCTTAACCTACAAGTCAAAATGCCTTTCACATCCTTCCTCAGGTCAGCTGCCCGTGCCAAAGCTGCCTGTTCAGAAATCAAGAGCTGGAACTCAGCTAACAGTGCTGCTGTTTAGGTAAACGTGGCACAAGCAGCTTTTCCATAGTTACTATATGGAAAGTTTGGGTGTTGGTTGTATCAGAAGCCACGGCTCTGAAGCTAGAGCATGGGGACACGTAGTACACAGGTGCCATTTTCTCACTACTTTCTCAACTTGTGTTCTCAGATTGGGAAGGCAAGTGGTATCACATACGCACATACCACTGTCTCAGCCACCCGTTTTTTTCAGCAACTTGGCATTTAAAAATACCTATACTCCTGTTTATTGGTTATGGGATGTCTTTGTAATAAAACTAAAATAACCTGCCTAGTCCGTCCAATATTTAAATGGCATCAATTGGTCCTCTTGCACTTCCATGAAGACTGTCCTTCATCCTGCAGCTTTTTCAACTTGGGCCCAAATAGGAACCACCAGGCAAATCCCAGAATGACACAGACGACAGATTCCACGTAGTAACCATCCAAGGTAGTAACGCAGGAACCGCCGGCTTTCGTGCAGAGCTGCAACACAGAAGCAGAGGCATTAAGTATTTTCTGGGAAAAACAGAAACGCAGGCTTTCTAGAAGTAGGCATTAGATACTCACAGTTTAATGGCCTTTTTAAGGTTACGTCTAAACATACTTTGTTATTTCTCTTTGTTTCTGATGGAATTATTAAAAGACATTTGAGATTACCATTAGTATGAAATGTTAAACTGTTATAAAACATGTGGGAGATGGAAAGTACTGGCCCAAGGATCCAACTCTACAAAACAGATGTACGATCCCTGTTCTTAATCCCATGAAAAAAGATTTCTTTTCTGTCCATCCAAATTGCTTCTTTAGAAATGAGAGCCTTGCATCTCACCACACTGAACCTGCAAGCAGACAGCACAAAGCCAGCTGCCTGCAGTGTATGTCTGAGGAAGAACAGGCCTGGGATGTGCTTTAATTGCAGAACTGAAAGGCAAACTCAAGCATTTAAGGGGTAGGTGTACGGCATGTGATTGGTTTTATGATTAACTTTCAATACTGCCATAATCCCAAAACAAAGCAATCCTCTGAATCGAGGTTCTGCCAGCATTTGCATTATTCTGAGACATGTCAAAATCAGATTAGGAGTCAGAAGGGAGTGGTTGTGGAACATTTCCAACAGGGAAGACGTGGAAAAAAGATTAGAGGAGTGAGTTGAAGGAGGAAGGACTTAAGTCCAACGGAGGCCGAGGCACAGGGAAAATAACTAGTGCTAAGCTGAGACCCATGCTGAAGCAGCACACGTTAAGAGGAAGCAGTTTCTCCAGTCAAAACTGCAATTCCGGTTCAAACAAGTCCAGTTTGACTTCTAGAAGAGTGTGTTCAGAGGACCTCTGCAGCCCGAGGAGTTCCGTAAACACACAGGCATTCAGGAGTGAAATCTCAATCACGAGTAAGGGAGAACAATACCACACGACAAAACCCCCCCAAACATTTCCACCCTTCCAAACCTTTGCATTACAACTTCTCACTTGCTCACGCGGAGGTGAATTTGAAACACTGCTTTCCAGGCAGATTTGCGTGCTGTTGTTTGATCTGAGTACAGTAGCACAATATGTTCTCTGTTCTCTTCCACAGGGCTCCCCGGAACCGGGAAGGCTGCCAGTCACACCGCTCAGTTTCAAA
The DNA here is from genome assembly GCF_013377495.2 of Cygnus atratus. NCBI lineage: Eukaryota > Metazoa > Chordata > Aves > Anseriformes > Anatidae > Cygnus > Cygnus atratus. Next base: position 25,337,978 of record NC_066370.1, on the reverse strand, counting down.
TGGAAAGCAAAGATCAAAGGCAGCAAAGTAACGTCACGGTAGAAGGAATCAAGGTATCAAGACGGGAAGCCACCGGAAAGACAGGCAGAACAAAGAACCACCACAGAACCGAAGGGACCTGGGGACAGACAGCCTGCCAAGAACAGAGCGCCTCGTCACACAGCTCCAAGCCGAGCACACTTTACTCAGGAATGCAACCAACAGCTCCCTGTACTGCAGAGCGCGGCACCAACCCAGTGCTGCTGCCAGCAGCTTTTCATCCCAGCCAGAACAGAAAGGGACAATTACTCTGCAACTGCAAATCTTTGGTAAAGATGTCAGCTACGAAAAGCGCGCAGATAAAGGCTGAATTTTATCAGTTAGGAAAAAAAGTTTAATTACTGGGATTTTTTTTTAAGTGTAAACTATGCTCCGTGAAGGTTTTCAAAGGTGGAAAGGAAAAAAAATACTAAGAGAAGCCATTTCACCTGGCCATAACTGAACCGAGACCTTCACAGCCTCCAAACTTACTTCTGCAGCAGCTGGGGTTCCGCAGGCCTGTTCCTGGGCCCCCACGCACTCTTTCACCGTGAGCGGATCTACGAGCCAGAGGGCAACAGTGGATGGCCAGTTCCCTCCCAGGTTCGACACGGTATTTAGGAGTGTCATGTAGGTTCCTCCGATCAGCGGATCGCTAACCTTGGCATTGAACGCCATTATTGCCACGTACATGCTATACAGCGTGATCTGGAGGGGGTGAGAAAACCCACAGGTTAAAGCAATTCCAGGGTAGCTAGGAAGAAAAGCAGTTAATGGCATTTACAGTCCTCTCGTTGATATGAAATACCCTCCTGGTGCCCTTTGCTTCCCACGCAGTGTACGTTACCTGATGTAAAGCGTAACTCAACAATACTACAACATAGTAGTAGACAGGAAATCCTCCTTCGTGTTTTACTTTAGGAGTCCACCATACCAAAAAAGCAAATTCTAGTCCAAACAGTAACCTGCAGGAGTAAGAGAGAATTTGTAACTCAAGTAATTTTGTCCGTGTGTTTCTGTACCCTAACAGAAAGCGACTATCAAACATCTGTACATACAATATATATTAAAATAGCTTTAACTAGATATAAACAATTTCTATCTCGTACAGAATTATGTATTTAGTATTTGACAAGCACTGAAAGCGTAAACATTTCATACCTAAACAATTCTTCCTTCCATATCAGCATAATACTGCCAGATCTCCTACACCAGCTTCTTCCCGTCCCTCACACAGAAGTTTTAGTTGTGGAAAGCAACACACAAGACATTCAACCAAATTCAGATGGAGAAAAATTTACCTGGCTTTTTTTTTGTTTTTTTAAATGAAAGCATACATCATTGCCTAAGAGCACATTTAAGTAATGGTACAGACAGAGCACTGATCTACTGAATAATGGCATTAGGTAATTTCCTGGATTCACTGGCTTTACATTCCTACAGAATTCCACGGGCAAACTCCGATATAAACCACTCACAAACGAAACGTCTCGTCTGTATCAGCCTAATTCACCTTCTTTTTTCTCACTTATCTCAGCAAAGCATGCATCTAGGAGACGTTCCAAATGCTTTGTAGAGGCAGTCTGCTGCTCTCACGTTAGGCAGTACATGTATTTTCAGAGACACAGTCCCACATCTACTCAGAACGATTCAGGAACAAGGAACTGCTGACGCTGCGTAAGAGCAGGGAAGTACTGCCCTATGCTGCTGTACACGCATCTTAAAACCGCTGCTCATTGTGCTCTTTCACTTGTGTCACCACGTGAATCATCTCCAAGGCACAAGATACAGAGAGTTCAACTTGCTACGGGAATTCTGACATGCTCTTTCTTCTGTCTGGAACTTACACAAGAATTCTTATAATTGATCCAAGTACACAAATTGCTATGTTTCAACAAAACCATTTTTTGTTTGTTTTTACCTAAAAGGCATAGCTTTGTAGAAGGTGTTCAGCGGCTTGGGGCCTGCTGTGTATTTGCTGATAATCAGGGGCAATATTATCTGTACAGGAACCATTGGAACTGCCAGCAGAGCTAAATGTTCTTTAGGTACTCCTTCTTCCACCAGTTTGAGTCCCGTTACAGCATCTGCTGCTGAAAATCCAACCTGCAATATAAGTTAAACAAAATAAACTGGGGAAAACAGTGACAGTATGGCTAGAAATTCAGTTTACTTGGCATTAAGTACACCGAGAAAAGCGATAGAGCACAATTCACTTTTGTTTCTGATTTCCAAACTAGTTCTAAAACGTGTTCTACACTTGCACACTATTCTTGTCATCAATGCCAAAACTATACCAAGAGCAATTAACACAGCAACAGTGTTCATACCCGTACCTCAAAGGCCTGCTGGTACCCATGACTGCCAACAGAACGATGTGAAAACCTAGTTTGTACAGAGTTGCAGGTTCCGGGAATGTGATTTAGGTGAAAAGAAACATTTTCTGTGCTTTTAACTGCAGCCTACGCAAACTGCCTAACTGTAAGGACGCACGTTTAAAAATAAATTAATGTTAGATTGCAATCAAACTTTTCTTTAATGCTCACGTAAACACGTAAGCGCTCAAACTAACGCCTTCTGTTGTACACAGCTACGTAGCTCAACCATACACTGCGTTTCCAGATTTCATGTGAAAATTTGGAACTGATGGCAACCGCTGGCAAAAGTGAGCAATAAGCTGGACCACGGGGACTCAGCAACCTTTTAGATCCTCATACCATCAGCACCTGACAATTCACGTATGTGTTTACCTACTTTTGCTGTGAGAATCAGGAGACAGAACGTGAGAACTGCTGGCATCTTGATTATTGAGAAGAGCAGCTTGTATGTATCGGTGATGCCTTTGGTCTCTTCTTTTGTTGGTGTTAATTCTTTGTTTTCCTTTTTCAGAAGGGCAACAAGCGTAGTGGTAATCAGGAAGACAGCTCCCCAGAAAAACAGGAAATCTGGAATACAAAAAATATTCTAGCACCCACTACAAGCGTTTCATTAACAGTTCACTGAAATGCGCTTTTTCGGCTACCAAACAAAGCACAACCTAATAAGAAAAGTCGAATAAAAGCCGTACGCATTGACCCACCTGAAAAGAAGCAACAAAACCAAAGCACAAGCAGACAGCTACATGCAGCACCAGACAGGGCTCCTCCCTGCCCCTCAGTCTATAATCACGTTTGCTCGAGGTTTAGACACAGCAGCAACCTGGGTCACTTCCCTCCAGGTCTGTGTGGCACCAGTGGGCACGTTGGAGACCAGAAGTCAAAATGGACTTTGAGGAGCTGCACAGAAACCCACTAAAAGCGGATAAAGGAGGAAAAAGGCACACTGAACAGTTACAAGACAGGATGGGAAAAAACTCCGGAGGAAGAAGCCATTCGCCCCCCTGCAGGTGACCCATCGCAGTCCGTAGCCACTCCGCGCCCCGACCCTCCGCTCCGCGCATCCCTCGTCCGAAGGGAACCACGATCGATACCCACACGAGTGCAAAGATGTCCCGATGAAGGTTCCTACACAGTCGCTAAGTAAAGCGTCACTCAAACAGATCTGTTTTAAGAGGGTGTCATATCTGCTATCTCCTCAGTGCTTGACGTTAAGCAGATAGAGTGTTTGCTCAAAGGCAGACGGGAAGGCAGCAGCAGCAAAGCACACTCACGTTTTAGGGCAAGGACGTAGAGAGCACGCTAGCCTAAGACAGCCCTACAAAAGAGGCAAGAAGGAATTCAGTAACGTGCAGGGACTACGACAGAAGTACCCTTTTATCCTTCTGATCAGAAGCAACCCCAGGAGCCTCAAGATAACGAGGCAAGCAGCAAGGGCTGGTGAAAGGGCAAAGACAGGGCAAAGGTTTAGTCAACCATTAGCTGCTTTGGATTCGCAGGAAGAAAGCGCCACAAGCACGGACAAAAACCTGGAAGGCTCCTTTAGCTATTCCCTACCATTTCCAGTTTACAATAAAAGTGGCACTTCAGATTAGTTTCTGCCGCTTCCATGTCGCTTATTTTTCCCGTTTCAAGAGTACTCTAAAGGAGAGAAGACCTCATAACCAACACTGTCAGATTGCTCTCCCCTCTGTTTAAAAAAAGAAACCCTGAGCATATCTTCTGAGGAAAAGATCAGCGTTCAGAGCCACGCTGATCTGCTGCCTACACAAGGCAGGCAGGAGCAGTACCGTGACAACAGCGCCGAGTGCCACCGCGGCAGTGGGACACCCGCAGCGTGAGGACGGGGTGGAAATAGCTCTGAGCATCAGCCCACAAACACTCACCGGCTCAGCCCCGTCAGATGCAATACAGCGGTGGCTGGGGTACCTGAAAAAGGCCGCATGCAAGAGTCCAGACTAAAAAGACTCTTTTCACAGCAGACGTTTTCTAGCGCTTCTGGTGCCACCAGCGCCGCCCACTGCCCCATCCCTATTTTGTCTCTGCCTCCGTACTACCACCAGGAAAAGAAACGGCCGTGCTGGGGCAAAGCAAACTTCAAAACTCGATCACAAATAGAGCAGGCTGCAAAAACATCAAGGAGGCGTGGGACAGGACAGTTGCTTCATCACAACAGCTTTAAGTAACAACGCAGCCCCACATCTCCTCCCAGGAAAAAGGGCACTCCCCTCAGCAGCCTAGTCATGGCTGCTGCACCTTCCTCCTGCAGTCACACCGCACCTCTGTTCCTTCACGTGCCGCAAGCATTCATGTGCCTCCATGAAAAACTGGACAGGAACCAAAAGACGCGGCCAGTCAGCTTTTAAAGAAAAAAATAACAACGCCCTTTGAACAGCAAAGTGCAAAGCTCATACATGTGCTAGCACAAACAATAAGCCCACTGAAACGAGTTTTTTTTCCCCCTCCAGAACTTCAGCCTGAAGAACATTCTAGGACAGCGTTTGTTCTGACGAGCAGCGTTACATTTGTGCACGCTGCTTCCCGCAGTTAACGGGAACGACGAAGGCTGCTGCTTCCCAGCTACCTGAAGCTGACGCGGGGTCACGAAGCGCGGCCTTTTCTTTCCCTTACCAGCAGTCAGTCCGCAACAGAAGCGCTCAGAGAGCTGAACGGGCACAAAACCACCCGTCGGCGCTGCAAAGTTCGCTGTGCCTTTGGCTGCCCGAACCAGCTCTCCCCGGCGCGACAAGCAGAGCGCCGCTCACCGCTGCAGCCGCCTCAGGACAGGCGAGGACACGGGAGCTGTGGCACGCCGGCACGTGGACGAGGGAAAAATTTCTTGAAGGAAGGCAGTTTTGCTACCCAAAAAACATATCCTGCAACTGTAGCGTCAGAGTTATTTGCTTTTCTTGCTCCACCCAGGCTAACGCCCCACACAAGCTAAGCAGGCTGTGTAGGTAGTTTTTGGTTTCAGCTTTTTTTTAAGACAGTATTCCTGTAATAGCAAGAAATCCCTTTATAAAAGCAGTATTGAAAAAAAACACAGCCACCAGAAACCCGGCGAGCGGAGCAAAGCAGACAAACGAAGCCTCTTTAAGCACACGAGTGATTTCCAAGTTGCATCAGCAGCAGAAGACGTCAGCTCGCTGCTGCAGCAGGAGGGAAGAGACACGCCAGCACTGCTGAGCAGCACAACAGGGGAAAGCAAAAGCAAGCAAGACATCAGCGGGGTAACTTAGAGGAGCGCGCCGTGCTTGTTGACACATGGACAAGACATAAATGAGGTCAGTAAGGAGATGGGAAGGTTAGTTAGCAATTGTAGCACAACGCACAGCAGTCTCAGATGCAGATGCCCTCGTGGATCAGTAAGATCAGTTTGCTACCTACGGGGCAGGAAGCAAAAGCGAGTCTTCTCCCACCATCTCACATCAGTTTTGGCACGCCTCTTCTCTTACCTGGTATGCCCAGAGCGATCAGAGAGGAAGAAACTAAACCCGTGAGAACTTACTCTCAGCACTGGCCTGGTCACTCCGAAACTGCCCCCAGAAACAGCGCTGGCTTGTCAGATCCTCCCCGAGCTGAGCTGCCTAACCTCAGCCTCCCAACACACACACGGACTTCCTACAGATCTTCTGGCAACGCACCTAACACCAACAACACCCAGACTTTCTGAGGAAAAAATTAGAAAACACTCCTAGACTAGCAGCTAGAAAAGGATGGCTCACCAGATTCCGTTTAATTCACTGAAGAAAGAGATAACCCTTAATTTACTTAATTAAGACCTTCCTCTGGAGGTTGGCAACGTGGCCAAGCCTGAACGCTTGTCATTTCTGTTTCTGTGAGCAATACCATTTGGGAAGGTTTTTTTTTTTAAAGCTTATTTCCTCTTCTCTTTCTCCCAGAAGAAGATATTCTCAAGCAGCCTCCTTAAAGACAGGCGAAGCGCTTGCATTTTTTTTGGAACAGCAACCTATTCTGTGGTCATTAAACTAGGAAACGTTTAAAAAGCAAGCAAGTCTCTCCAAAGCGCTTGGGTCAGCCAAGTCCATGACCAGGCAGATTTCCCTCGCGCTTCAGGCCAGAGGAGCCCAGCGCACTTGCAGCAGACCCCACCAGCCTCCTCACGGCTCGGGAGGCCAGAGCCGCAGGCGGAGGCAGCGAGCACCCCCAGCCCCGCACCACCACACGTGGGCCGGGGCACCCGGGCGCTACCTGAGAGGGTGACGATGCCCCGGGGCTGGGGCTGGAAGCGCAGGTACTTGTTGCAGAAGGAGGGCGACTCGAGGGCGAGGAAGAGGACGTTGCCCAGGAAGTAGCCGGCCGTCTGGCCCACCGAGTTGCAGGTGGAGGCGTAGCCCACGTTCTCCCGGGACAGCATGGTGAGCGCCCAGCCGTCCACCGCGATGTCCTGCGTGGCCGCCAGGAACTCGAAGAGGAAGAAGGTGGCCGTGAGGGCCACCACGTCGGGGCCGCGGCCCTGCCCGTCGCCCAGCAGCGCGTCCACCCGGCGGGACAGGCAGATCATGAAGAGCCCCAGCACGTACTGGGTCGGCACCAGCCACGACTTGCGGCGCCCGAAGCGCCGCACGTACACGGCGTCCACCAGCGGCGCCCACAGCAGCTTGAGGCTGAAGGGCCAGAAGACGAGGCTGAAGAAGGCCTGCTCGGTGTAGCTGGCACTGCGGCTCTGCAGGATGAGCGGCACGCTGCCCGCCAGCCCCAGCGGCACGCCCTGCAGCACGTACAGCGCCAGCAGCAGCAGCACGCTGCCCAGCTCCGCGCGGCACCCCCGCGGCGCCGGCCCCGCCGCCGGCAGGCCCAGCTCGGGGGGGGGCGGCGGCGGCGGCGGCAGCAGCAGCAGCAGCGCCTCGGCCTCGCCGCCCGCCGGGCCGGCCCCGAGGAGCGCCGGCGCCTCCGGGCAGTGCGGGTGGCTGCCGGGGCGGCGCTGCCGGCCGCCCTGCTTGGCCGACATGGCCCGGCCCAGCCCGGCGCGAGCGGAGCGCGCAGCCCCGACCCGCCGGCGCCGCCGCCGCCTCACCCTCACTGAGGAGACGCCGCGCGCCGGCCCCGCCCCGCCCCTTCCGGCCGCGTGGCTGCGCCTCATTGGCCCGCGGCGCGGCGGCGGCAGCGGAGGCCGCGCCCCCCGGGTTTCACCCCGCCCCCCGAGTCACGCCCCGCCCCCTGGGTTTCGGCCCGCCCCGCCGCGCTGCCGCCCCTCCCGCCCCCTCGCTCGGCCCCGCCCCTTCCGGCCCCGCCCCGCCGTGGCCCCTCCCCTTCCGGCGGGGCGGGCCGGCCCGGCGCGGCGGTGGCGGTGGCGCTGCTCGGCGCTGCTCGGCGGCGGCTGCTCGGCGCGGCCCCCCCCGGCCCGGCCCCCCCCTCCCCCCGGCCCCATGGCGCTGTGCAACGGAGACGCCAAGGTCAGTACCGGGCCGGCCGCGGGCCCGCTCGGTGCCGTGGCCGCCGTCCTGCCGCGGGCGCATGGCGCGGCCTGCTGCCTGCCCGCCGCTTTGTGCGGCCCGCCCGCGGCGCTGCGGGGCCGGGGCCTCCCGCCGGGCCCGGCCGCGGCAACGAAAGGAGCCCGGCAGCGCCCCGCGGCCCCGGCAGGAGGAGGCCGGGCAGCGGCTGGGGCCTCCCGCCGGCATCCGGGGCGCGGAGGGAGGAGCCGCGGCCCCGCAGCGCCTCGGGGAATCCCGGCCGCGTCCTGCCGGGCGCCCGGGCCGCTGCCGCGGAACCGGCCCCGGATCGGGGGCGCCGGGCTCCGCCGTGTCCTGACCCGGGGGTGCGGTGCCGAGGAGCTTCCCCTGCCCGGCAGCGGGCTCCTGCCCCTCGTCGGGGCGCGGGGCTCGGCTCCCGCCCCTCGGGGAGCTCCAGCCCCTGTGCAGGGCTCAGCCCCTCCGCAGGCGCACCGGGGCGGAAGGCACGCGGTGGCCTGGCCTGGCCATCCGTTACCTCGTAGTGCTCGAGGCCAGCAGCGCCTCTTCCTTCTCCCGGTTTCGGAGTGGCCGAGCCGAGCTGCCGGCCGAGGGCAGAGCCGTGCCGTGGCAGCGTGGTTGGAGGCGGTGGCAGGGCTCAGCGCGGTGTGCCGTGGGCCTTGGGTCCGGGCTGCCCCGGGAGCGCCGGGGCCGGGCGGCACGTTGGGTTGTCGTAGGCGGCGTTTGGTGCGTCAGGCACGGGTAGCAGTAGGAGCCTGTCACGTGCGAGATGGTTTCGGGTTTGGCCTTGTGATTTAAATGAGCCGAATATAGATTTTCCCCCCATTTTTCTCTCGGGATGCTTAAGGGCTGTCCCGTTTCCCCGGTCCCGCTCTCCCAGGCCAGCAGGTGGGTGCAGCTCTGCGCTGTGCCCAGGTGCCCGAACCACCTTGAGGGCTGTCAAACCAGGCGTGGCAGAACTTCCCAAAGCCAGCCGTTTCTATGGGATTTTTTGGAAATAGAGCAGGAGAAGACAAGGGACTCCAGCTAAAACCCTACTGAGGGGAGAAAGGTTTTGTCGGAGCCTGGAGCCTCCCCACCAGGCAGAGGGGCTGCAGCCCGGGCTCCCCACACCCCGTTCCTGGGGGCGTGGGGCCGCCTGAGGTCCTCCTCGTCCTTCTGGCACGCACACGGTACGCGGACGCAAAGGCTCAACTGCCGCGTCGGCTGCACGTTCACGGCATCTGCTTCTTTTTTTGATGTCGTTAAATGGAGCTTCCCTCGTTAAATTCGGATTCAAAACCTTGGGGCTGCGCCTTTAAATAAATAAAGCCAGATCCTGCCTCGCTCCTTCCTCCCTTCCCGTGATTTATGGTGGCGTTCCTGCCGGGCCCTGCTCGGAGCTGGGCTCCCTGCAGCCTGACGCGTGGTGCCGGGGTTCGCTGCCCGCTGAGGACCGCGTGCGGGTGGTGCTGATGGGTGCGGGTGGTGCTGATGGGTGCGGGTGGTGCTGACGGGCGCTGGGCGCCTGAGCCCCTTTTGTGCTGGGTTAAGTGGCGGGACGTGCGCTGGGACGCGCCGCAAGGAGAGCGGGCAGCGGCCTGGGAGCACCGGGAGGTGGCTGTGGCTCCAGGCCCGCGTCTACGGGACTGGTGAAGGAGCAGTTACTGGGCCGCCGGTTGCGTGGTTCTGTTTTTTTTGTTGTCGTGTTGCTCGTCTCACGCCGTCCCTGCGAGGGGATCCGCAGTGCTTGCGCTGGGGTTTAGCCCGAACGCCTTCGGCATCGTCTGAGGAATAAAACTGGCTGTGCGATGCTGGCTTCTGAGATCCCTGGGAGGGCGTTAAGGCGCTCCCAGCGAAACTCTGGCAACGAGCTATTACTTGAAGCCTCAGAGAGCCGTCTTCGAGAGCCAGGGGATGATGGAGAAGCGCTCCCGTGGCTGCAGCCCTGTGTGAAGGGGCTGCTCCCGAGGGCTGCGCGCGGCAGCGCTGGCTGCGGGTGCAGGGCAGGGCGGTGCTGAGGCGGCCCTTCGCTACCGAGGGGTGCAAACGCTCGCCCATCGGCGCGGCTGAGCTGGTGCCACCAACAGCTTGGTTTTATTCCTAACCTCGTATTTCTTACCCATGCCGGGGAACGTAAAGCTACCCCTGCGGAGGCGGCCCCCTCTCCTTACAGCCCTGCCGTGCTCTGAGGGCAAACACGCGGAACAACCCTAGCGTGCCATAATAAAAGCTTGAAATGGTTGCGAGCTTCAAAATGCGTTCTGAGGTAGTGTTTGCCAAAGCGAAGCCCTTCCCGGTTTTTCCTTCATCGAGTTACATTGGCAAGGGAACAGCCAAGGAACAAACACCCCGGAGCGAGAGGTTTCGCGAGCAGCAGCGTTTTTTCTGCCTGAATTTCCCGGTGTCTGACAGCGCCGTGGAGTTCACATCCTTCCCCGAAGATCCATCCCTCAGCGAGGGCATTTCCGTGGAGCACTGCCTCTCCTCACGAGCTCTCTTCAAAGACCAAGGAGCCCGTCCTTGCGTTTTCTCACCCTTTGTCGGGCGTAGCTGAGGCTGGCCAGCCAGCTCAAATGCGACGGGGTCGAAGAGAGCCGTCGCTTTGTCCCGCTGCGAGCTGCGGCGCAGCCTGCTCGAAGGCTGCGTTCAAAACTCGCTTTAAAAAATTTCTGTATGAAGTATTTTAGCAGAGGCATTTCTTCTCGGTTTGTCCTCTCTGCGCTCTGCAGGAGGTAGCGTCAAGTGAGAGCTCGGAGGGCGAGGCAGCGCAGTGGGGGAGACACGTTGCTTTTCGTCTGACTTTGCGCTGCCCTGCTCGGAGGGAAAGCCGCCTGCTCCTAATTGTCCCGTGGCGCGCTGGGCTTTGTGCAGAGCCGTGAGCCGGAAGAAGCCGGAGCGGCTGCGGTGGTGAGCGGGGCGTGTTGCTGCTTTATGGAAAGCTCTGCCTTAACGAGGGGGAAAAGCTAACGAGCTAATCTGCACCACGTTTGGTCTTGGGGATGGGAGCGTCGTGTCTGCGCGCGTGCCCCCCGGGAGGGACGTGCTGCGTTCACGTACCGGCCTTTCTGAACCCGAGGATTCTTCATTTCCAATTTCCTCCATTAGTCCGTGTCGCTTTAATTAACACGTAGGCACCCTTAGCGAGCTCTGCAATCGCTAGTCGCTCTAAGAGGCCTGCCGCGAAGCCCGCGGCGTGCCGCCTGTCGCCGCGAGGCGCTGACCGAGCCCTGTTCGCAGCCGGAGAACGCGGGAGGAGAGCTGAAGGACGGGCAGCACCACTACGAGGGAGCCGTCGTCATTCTGGACGCGGGCGCGCAGTACGGGAAAGTCATAGACCGGCGGGTGCGCGAGCTCTTCGTGCAGTCCGAGATCTTCCCCCTGGAGACGCCAGCCTTTGCCATCCGCGAGCAGGGCTTTCGGTAGGTCCCGCTGCTCGCGTCCGCTCCGGGGAACGGGGCCGCGGGGGTGGCGGGCCGGTCGCCTGGCTGCCGCGCGCCTTTCGGCGCAACGCTGCTCGCGGCTGCGTCTTCGGCGTGTCTGCAGAAAGAGCCGGGCGAAGCCTGGGCAGCAGTGTTGCTTTTGTATGCTTGCTTCTTGCCGCGGTGCTGTGAAATGTCATTTTAATCGTTTTCGTTTACAAATACAATGTAAGAGGCTGCATTTTAAACATATGGATCTGCAGAAATTGCGATGACCTCGCTGTTTTATCTGGTAGCCTGGGCAGCTATTGTAAGCACAAAAACAAGTTTTAGGAGTTTCTAAAACTGATTTCCTTAGTCTGACGATGAGAAGCTGACTATTGAAATAACTGTGACTTGGATATTGGAGAAATGGTGAGAAACGATGCCAAGCCATTTCTGGGAAGCAACTGAAAAAACTTAGCTGAAAGTGCCACGCGTTGTTTGCAGCAAGGAAAGGTCTCACCGTTGTGCAGTGCTTTGTACAGTTCTTTTGGGTTTTTATTTGAAATTTTAAATATTTTTGAAATTTATTTGAAATTTTAAATATTTTTTATATTTTTTATTTACCCTGCTTGCCAGGGTATGCCTCTTTTTTTTGTGGGGGGAAAATAAATATGTTACTGTCAGGTGTTTAATATATTTTAAATAAATAAATACCCTGAAGTCTGCAAATCATCACAGACCTTACTTGCTAGGTAGAAATCCAGAAGCACGTCGTATGCGTGTTCCTCACTTGTGCCACACAACAGATGCGGCAGCGCTGTGCTGCGGAATCACGTTTTCCTAATCAAGGATAATTAGCGAGCCGGTAAACAGTGCAAGTCAGATTGGAACTTGACTGATCTCTGCAAACAGAGGGGAAGACCCAGGGGCTGCTGCACCTATCAGGCAGCCGCCCTGGGAAAAGTTTCTTTTAGAAGTGTTCTGACAAATACGTCCTCCTGTCAGATCTCGCTTGTAATTCTCCAGCAGTCGAGCCTGTGAGAGGTGGACGCACCCAGTCACTGCTTCCAGAAGAATTGCTGCACCTCCTCTTTGCCGGTTTGGAGGTGTGAATTGTGGCGCTAATGGTGCAGGGCTTTGGGCTGGTGCTGTGCCCCAGCGGGTTTGCCATGGGAGGGGTTTTCCTCCCGCTCCGTTCAGAACTGAAGGCTCCAGCACGATGTGATCGGACCTGCTGGGTTTGTCGTGCCAAACAACCGCCGTTTAAAATACGGCAAGCACTCTCCGCTCAGCAGGTCACGTCTCGAGGTTGAGGTCGTGATTTCAGCTCATCAGTCACACAGATCGGCCAATAAACCTTGTGTCCCCACTCTTGGTCAATCATTCGCATGCAGGAGAGCATGGCACGCACCGAAGCTAGCCGTTGGGTGCCTCCGTGCAGTGACCGTTGTAAAAACGCGCTCACGGTTTTCCTGCAGCATTTCCATACAGGCTCCAGGTGCCGTGGGGGTGGTCTGGTTTCCGAGTCACAGCGCGTGGCATCGAAGATAAAAACTGAATAGGCCTGGGAGCTGCCCTCTGGTCTGCGCGAGGGTTTGAGATAGGCGGCGAGATGGAAACCTTTGCTGAATTGTATCTACATCCTGCATTGCAGAGCCACCTCCGCAGCTCTCGCAGCTGCAGGGCACTTCCCAGTGTTCCTGGCCACGGAGATGCTCTAGGTGCAGCGTGAGGTGGCGTTAGTCTGTGAACTCGGACACGTTTCAGACCTGTGCCATGGGTCCTGAGCCTTGGGTAGCGATGAATGCGTTTTGCTGTTGGCGTTTTGGTGTGGTTCCTGACGGCCTTTGGTCCATTACAAGTGGGCTTTCCACGGCTAGTTTAGGCTGCTCTGGAAGTGGTTGGAGCCAGACCAGGACTAGGCACGTTCATACCAGAGCACGAAGGTATGTAACAAATCACATGGTGCTGCAATAAGACTTTCAAAGTCTGCATCCCCCACTGCAGTGACTTCTCCTGAGGACAGCTGAGAAGACGCAGGTCGCAGCTTGGGCTGGCTCTCTCCGTTTTCCTCTCACACCTCCCAGTTCATTTTTTTTTCTCGTAGTATTCAGATTGGAAAACCTTTGTGTTCTGCAGGATTTTAATTGGCATTTTTCATTAAAAAAAAACTTTAGCCACACCTATAGATTAAATTCATGTTAAGCAGTGCTCTGCACGTACAGCTCTGGAGCAAATGCTCCTCAGAACCACGGCGGGGCTGCGGCTGGAGGCACCTCCGGGTCCCTCTGCCCCAGCAGGGCCACCCAGAGCAGGGCCCAGGGCCACCTCCCGGCGGCTTCTGGGGGTCCCCAAGGAGACCCCAGCACCCTGTGGCACCCGCCCGGCACAGAAGCATTGCCTGGGGGCCGGAGGGAGCTCCCGGGCTCCGGAGGGAGCTCACCTCCTTGTGCCCACCGTGTCTGCGTCCCGCAGAGGTGCCGCCGACGCCGTGTGTCACCACGTCTCGACGCAGCGACACCCCCTGCCCGCCTCAGCACAGCCCACTTCTGCTGGCTGAAAACGGAGAAAATGTCTGTGTCAGGGCCCGCGTGGCAAACCCTCCAAATAACGGTAGAAAGAACGTTTTGTGAGGTGTACTAAATCCCACAGACGTAGCTTCCCTCCCACCCCACGCTGCGTTTCTCGCTGAGGGATGTGATGTTCCCGGCGTAGGCACCGCGGGGCCGCTGCTGCCCAGGGCCGAGGCCTCGCCGAGCCTGCTGCAGTGCAGCGCCTGCAAAGCCTCGCGGCCAGCCCGTGCTCTCTCATCCCCTTGTAAAAGGTTTAATTTTCTCTTACAGCTTGCAGTGGGCACTTCCGACATTAACCGCTTGCACGTTTGCCAGTCCCAAGCCCCGGCTCGCACCATCTCGCAGCGCAGTCGCTGGGAGTTAGGGGCCGTGTTCGCAGCAGCTCCAGAAATTCAGAGATCTCTCTTCTGAACGCAGCTCTCCTCCAGATGGCACGAGCAATGTGAAGTGTATTTATGTCTTAATGTTAATGCTCTGTGCCTGATACTAGCCATCTTGCTTCCCTCATAGCGCTTGGCTAGGAACTTGAATCACGGTCACATTTTAAGACTGCTTATATTTGACTTTGTTTAAACTGATGAAATACTTCTCTGGTAAACTGCTGTTTCTGCCAGCTATAGCATAGCAAAGCTAAACTATCTGTTAGAATATCTGTATTAGAATCTACCTTAGAATATACAGGGTTATTAAGAGTGTTATAAGTCAATGTCACTGTTCAAATAAAGAGGTTTTAAAGTAAACAGTGCTTTTGAGTTAATTAAATTATCTCTTGTCTGCAGAGCTATAATCATATCCGGAGGGCCAAACTCCGTGTATGCAGAAGATGCACCATGGTTCGACCCGGCGATATTTACAATAGGAAAACCGGTTCTTGGGATCTGCTACGGAATGCAGGTGCTGTGGAGAGAGCTGTTTGCCTACCGCTGCCTCATTTCTGACACTAGCTAGAGCTGAACTGCTGCAGGACCCGCTTTTCCAATCTAAGCGCTATGCCATGTATGCAAAAGATATTTTTAAGGTGCTAATCGGTCACTGAGCATACTGGGCATTCCTCTCTTGCTTCTGCCGTATCAACAGCTTTTCTCCCTGTTTTACTGCTCTGAATTGAGTTCCAGACTGCATTTTTTATCACAATAAATAGACCTTGCAGTCATTAACTAATTCCATCTAGTTGATATTGAAAAATGTGTCCCTCATAAACAGAAGTAGTTTTTCCCTTTGGTTTTCAAGCGCAGAATGTTTCTAGCATAGTTGTGAAGAGTGCTTAAAAAAAAAAAGCACAAAACACCTATTTCTCTTCCAACTTCCTGGTGACCCTGCAGTGATCTAGTAGATCCAAGCCGAGTGAAGAAACAAATTCTCGAGGGGGCATAGGACAGGTTAGGTGCTTGACTTCTGTGTGTGCATCTTGGTTTTTTTTTCAAGGTTAGCAATTTACTGGGCCTTCAGAGGTGCTGAATAATGGCTGGAAAAACTCCTTGAGAAAGGCTGGTAATTATGGAAACAATGTTGGCACTCCCTGTTCTAAAGGGAAATGTGTGTTGTATTAAAATGGAAGTGCCTTAAAATGTCACGCAAATTAAAAACCATGTTAGCTAGCCTAAAGCAGGGGCGTTTCTCAAGGCTGACTTTATGGAAGGAAATTAAATGTGTGTGTTAACACACCACTACTTTTATTATAAAAGAATGGAATCAGTCAAGCACAGCAAGTATAATACCAAACTAGATCTAAATAGCTTCTCACAGCCATGAAACAGCGTAGTCAGGAGGTAAAACTAACTTTTTTTTAAGTTAGCTGTTTTATTTGAAAGGAAAAAAATCTTTAATTTGAGAATTCTGAAATCTGAAGTGCAGATACCTCATCGTGTTGTTTGAAGTTGGGTTTTAGAAAGAAAGAACTTGTTGAGAATTGTACTACTCTGGTATAACAAAGATTAGTGAGAGTCTCTTTGGGCGCAAGAATCAGACTAACGTTGCCTTATTCTCCAGAGCTGAGCAGCAAGATTTTGAGAAGTTTAAGCCTACCTGAGCTCTTAACGAAAGGGTAGATAAGACAGGTTTTTGTTCAGCAGCTTAACTATTTTTCTGACAGCTGGCATCAGATGCTCAGCTGATTTGCAGGCAACCGTTTGTAAGGGCACGTAGATGTACGCTACAGAACATGCGTTATTTTGCAAATCTCTGCTCATCGTCCACCACTATGGATTTCTGTAACTCACTGGGGGCAGCAGCAGTCCCTAGCTGTGCCGACAGAAGGTCAGCAAAAGAGAATGAGCCCAATGCAGGACAATGATTTTTGAAAAGAATTCTCATCATTTCGCAAAGTGTGATATTAGGTGAGAATAATCATGGAAAAACTAGCTTAGTATGTATCGGCAGGCAAGAGCTGTCGTCAGTTGCAGACAGAGCTATAAAGATTAAAGCAATATCAAATTGTGCCATGCTTTTTCACGTAAGCTTGTTTCGGCAGATGATGAATAAGGTATTTGGAGGTACAGTGCACAAGAAGAGTGTTAGAGAAGATGGAGTGTTCAACATTACTCTGGATAACACGTGTTCGCTGTTCAGGTACGTGCACATTTTAAGTGATCAAAGCAATATAGGTAATACCGGCCTGGAGATTGGTGGCTGGGCAAGAGGAAGCGTATGTTTAGGAAAATGAAATTGCACCCATGCTCATCATATAATTTCTAATAATAATTTCTAACCTTTACAACTGTGACTAAGCAAGTTACGTGTTTAACCAAATACTTAGGCATAACTTTTCAACTAACTCTAGAAAGTTGGGTGTGTTTGCTGGAATTATTGTATAAACCCCTTATTTCAAAGTAAAATGCCTCAACTGAGGCACCATAAAGTGTACCGCAGCACAAAAATGTGTTAAGCTCTTGCATCCTTCTTGGTTGTGCATTGCTTTATGTTGGCTGGCACCTACCTAGTTTTTGAAAGGTAAGAGAAAATCTGAAACCATTAGTTTTCTACCTTCCTACCTTAGGAACAAATTAGGTATCTAGGTAGTTCGTCAGTGCCCCTCAAGTTCCTTGCAATAATCATAATGGTTTATTCATTCCTAGAGGTCTGAGTTTATTAACTTTTTCCCTCTGCAGCTACTGTAGAACTGCCTAAAGTCCAGGGTGTCCAGAGCTGTCCTGAAGACATTTTGATTCGATTACAAACAATTTGCTTCATTGAAATAAAAAGCAGGAGTCTGCGTATCCTGACTGACTCTAAATGGTCGTGTGTGCCAGAGAGGGGACATTTCAATGTTGGAGTGTTTTAAAACAGCAGCAACAAAAACATCTGAATTCAGATAAACTACCTCTTGCAGGAAGGGTGTATTGTACAGGAACTTAGGGAGGCTTCATTGAAGGGATCTCGGTTGGAGACGGCTGTTTCTGGTAAGGCAGTCCTGCACGTGTTTAAAAAACGCGTGGCTGATTGGAATGCTTTTACTGTTTCCTAGGGGCCTTCAGAAGGAAGAGCTTGTACTCCTCACTCACGGAGACAGCGTGGATAAAGTAGCTGATGGATTCAAAGTGGTTGCGCAGTCTGGGAACATTATAGCAGGTATTTATTTTATACTGAAATTGTCTTTTGGTAGTCTTTGTTAAAGGAAGGAATTACGTCAGACAGTACCTAATTGGAACCAAATGGGAGTAGAATATTTCCATTTTTTAATTGCCAAATAGTTGAATTGTTTTAAACAAGTTCTTGTATGTGTTTGCTTCCATGCTGTGCTGTCATGCTAATAAAGAAAGAAATAGACATGAAAATGAGTGGTCTTGTTTTGAATTAGTGGTTTAAGGAAAATGTAACTAGATTTTTACAGTTCATTTATGTTATTTTAAAGTATGCATGTATTGTTTCTCTTCAGAATAAAATACTGTGTTCCCTTCAGATAGGGGAGAGGAAAACATGTACCACAGTGTGGGCAGTGTAAGCGGAGGGGTTTTTTTGCACTGTAATGGTACAAATCAAACATGGTTTAGTTATTAAAGCTTGATTAACTCATTATTGAAGTTAGAGAACAATATTTTACATACTGCTCTTAAATGAGATAACTAATTAGAGAAACTAGACAAATCCTTTGTATTATGTAAATTCCCCTTTCAGATTAATTACATTAGAAGGGCAACTTTTCGACTTCAAAAAGAAAGATCTTCACTTCTTGTACCAGGAGTGTTAGTGTAAAGCTTGGATGGCAAATACCAGATTTTCTGAATTTCTCAATAGATCTGCTAATACCGAAGCAAGCAGATTCCTGCTGCAAATGCTGTCATGTCATTAATCATTTACAGAAAACAAATGAATTGCACATTTTGGTGAATGAGTACAGGGAATGACTTCCTAGTGACAACTCTGAAATGTTTCAACTTGCCTTTTTTATTTTAACATTTTTTGAGGACATGCAGTTTTAAAAGTAAAGCTTAATGGATTTGAAGCAAATGTGTTTTTTTGCTGTGTGGATATGCATTTCACTTCCCATTTTTTTTGCTATCCTCATTTCCTTGCACCAATTAAGGTATAGCGAATGAATCTAAAAAACTGTACGGAGCGCAGTTCCACCCTGAAGTTAGCCTTACAGTGAACGGAAAAATGATCCTGAAGAATTTTCTTTACGATATTGCGGGATGCAGTGGTACCTTCACAGTGGAAAACAGAGAACTTCAGTGCATTCAAGATATCAAAGAGAAAGTGGGTTCATCAAAAGTCCTGGTAAGTAGATCAAGTTGAAGTTGAAAGATTATTTGTAAAAATCTGACAGAAATGCTGACACGGTTAATCTGGGTAACTTGAAAAATGCAGAATTGTCATGATTTGGGTAATACATTAAACAGGTTTGAGAAAGCTCGTACCCATTGCACAATTGGCTCAATATGTTGTTTGACTTCTCATTTTCCTCCAAGTCATTGCTGGGAAATCAGTAGTTTTTCATCCTTGTAACAGTATCTGAGGTATTAGTTAACGCTTTCCCCCTAAACAGCTGAACATTTTTTTTTTCCTTTTTTTCTCATCCTTAGGTTTTGCTCAGTGGAGGTGTGGACTCAACAGTGTGCACTGCTCTCCTAAACCGAGCTTTAAACCGCGATCAGGTGATAGCTGTACATATAGATAATGGATTTATGCGCAAAAGAGAGAGTCAGTCTGTGGAGGAGGCACTCAAAAAACTTGGTATTCAAGTTAAAGGTACCATAATTTCCTTAAATATCCTTGATACCCCTAATGATGTGTCTCGTCTCCTAAAATGTACATTTAGTATTCTGTTTCATCGATTTGAACGATCTTTCATGGTGCACGGACTACGTACCAAAGCACGGGTGTTAATCTGGAACAACCTAGGCTATCACGAAATTTCAAACCTAAAGCACTAAGCCTAACTCGTGTGGTGGGAGCATACCCTGAACTGACCCATCTCTTCTGCCCCTGGGGTACGGCAGCTGGCAGTGGGCACAGTGGAGCAGCTGGGGCATGCCTCTGCTGCTGATGCTCGGTCGCTGTTCTGCAGGTGGCCAAGCAATCCTCTTCAGCTGCTGCAGAACTCATTTGATGGCAGTTTTCTTCAGTAGCTTGGTTAACAGTCCTCCACTGAGGCTTTACTTCTTGTCCCATATCTCTGCCTTTTAACGCTGTGAGCTCATTTGGGTGAATCAGTGCCGTTATAGCCAAAAATCCCTTCCCAGGGCTCTTTTTCACTCTCCCAGTTTCTAAATGGGCGCTCTTCAGTTGCTTTTGGAGTACGTTGTTGAGAAGCAGTCTTACAACTTCAAGCACTACATTTGAGAGGGTGGAAGGTGCCTTGTTTTGGCTGATAAGGTTTAGAGTTTTTGGTGCCCGAAGAAGGAGGTCAGAGAAGACCTCTTATGTATGGATTGTGCGGATGATGAGAGCTGCTTTCTACTGTCCAGCTGGTTTGTTTTATAAGCTATAGCTGCGTCTTCCTGGGGCTGTATGTGAGTGGTGTTGTCTAGTCGTCGTCTCGTGTTTTGGTCAGGAAGTGTGGGTCTAGGTGAGCGACGCGTTCCACTAGGCTGCCAGTGTGAAACAGTGCAGGGAGCTTCCACAGCAGCATCTGGCAGCTTGGCCTGCAAAATCCTGACGCGGCGAAGGACAGAGTTTGTTCTGCACACATCAATACAGGATTCTTTTTTGTTGTTTTGTTTTAGTGAAAAGCTAGGCCTTATTCTTGCATTCTCCAAACAGAGAAATCTGGGTGCTGGCTGGCCGCCAGAGTGACACACGAAGGGAATCCCTTCACTGGAAATGCTCCTTCTGGAGGTCGTGGAGTTCACTGCTGGTAAAAGATGCCAGAGAGCCTCCTAGCTGATCTCTGCGTTGAGAGCCTCTCTAAATAAAGAGGGATAATGTACCATGAGGAAATAGCGTATCATTTAATTTCAGTTGCAGAAAGGCCTTGGGGAAATAACTATCCTGTAACTATTTAAATAAAGCACCTATCTAAGAGGGGAGACAAGAACTGAACTTTCATCCTGTTGCCTAGCCTCATAATAAGAAAAAATTGCCCTCTAGAGTATGTTAATAAAAGAAATAAAATACTTTTGTAGCAGTTAATTGTTGAGGTATTAAACAGGCCTATTTAATGCAAACAATAGTTAAATGACTGAAATAGGTTTGTTTTTTTTAAACAGTAGTGATTCTTATTTTTTGCAATCTTACTTACAAATCTTTATTGATTTTGGCAACAAATTCCCGTAATTTCATGCAGTGGTGAATGCAGCTCATTCGTTCTATAACGGTACAACAACTCTGCCAATCTCTGATGAAGACAGAACTCCACGTAAAAGAATTAGCAAGACCTTAAATATGACTACAAGTCCTGAAGAAAAAAGAAAAATTATCGGTGACACCTTTGTTAAGGTAATGCTTATAATTATTATTATTTATTTTTTAATGATTTCTAGATACATTTTTTACCTCAGACTATTTCATTCTAAAGCTCTGTGCACTCAGTGGCATCAATGGTCATACAAGTTGTAGGTGACCTGAGATGTTGGTGCGTTACCCTGAGCCTGAAATTTTTGTCAGTCAATGAGTGGTTATAACATGAGTACCAAACACTGCACTAGACCCACCATCATCTTTAGGTGTAGTATATTGGTGGGCCATCTGTTTCTGTGGCGTTAACATAAATGTACTGATTCTTCACCAAACGGGTAAGAAACTCGAATTTGGGCGCACTTCTGTTGTTTCGCCATTTTTCATGTCAGTACTGGTGATGCAGGGAGAATATAATGCTTAACGAGCACTGGTGTTCCTGTGCTCTGAAGCTAGTCTTTCCATTTGCTATATAAAAAAAATAGAAGCATGGGTTTAGGGGTGAATTTGAGCAGTAGGCTACCGTCATGATTAGTCTTTGTGTTTATTGTTCCTGTTTCTGCAGCTCAGTAGCACTGTCAGGAGCGATCTATTTAGACCTTTGATAACTGAAAAGTAGATCAAAACCCGTCTCCTTTTCTTCTGTACATCTTACAGATTGCCAATGAAGTTATCGGAGAAATGAATCTGAAACCTGAAGAGGTGTTTCTTGCTCAGGGTACCCTCAGACCTGATCTCATTGAAAGTGCTTCCCTTGTTGCAAGTGGCAAAGCTGAAGTCATCAAAACTCATCATAATGACACAGAGCTGATTCGGAAGTTAAGAGAGGAGGTAAATGAAAACGAGGATACTGGTGTTTTCTTCTGGTTCTCACAGATAGGAAGTTGATTACCAAAAATGTGCTGGAAAGTTTTGCTGGTATAGCTGGCCCGTGTTGATGTGGCCCTGTAACTGTGAGGTTGCTTAGGTTCTATTCTAGTATGTTGTAATTTATTACGCCTCTTTCTAGTTGCTACGTTCTCACAGTAGTCAGAATTCTTTCAGTATTGTCCAGCACTGGATACTGGGGAAAATATCAACAGATTGAGTGTGGATTCCTTCCGTGTGAGCAATGCTGTTCACAGTGGCAAGCTGAAAACTTTCTCCTTGCTCTTTTGTGTTTTTAACACTCAAAACAAACCTATGTCTCAGTAAGGAAGCAAAACCAATACCAAATGCAGAACAGTACTTAAAGGCTTTTCGGACAATTTTAGTCTGATTCAGCTGGAGTTCATGATGTAATGGATCGCTTACTCTTCCCTTTGTATCCTGTTCAGAACATCAATCATTAGGCAACCTTTTGTAATGGCACTGATAGCCCAGGTCAAGCAGGTTAGGGATTTAAGCAACAGCAGTGAGGGTGCTTTAGTGAAATGATTGTCAGCTCCAGCTGAAATTGTCCTCTTGAACTTCTTGGTAGCGTTCAGCACGACAGGCCTGGAATTCTCCTCCCTTGAGAGAGAATGAGAACAACGCATTTAAGTGAGGTGAAAGCTAGGGATAGCTCTTTCAGGTGCCTACAGGGATCAGCTCTCTCTGTTCTTAGGCAGCTTCTGCATCAAGTCACCGGTAGCCTGGTCAGCTCTCTGCTAGCAGTACGCTGGTGGTGCACAATCTGTTTACCAGTTGTTAATTTAAGAACCCACAAATCTTTCTGAAATGGCTCGCGTGTGCACCTGTGGATAAAGATGAGGAATTTGCAGACAGTACAAACACAGGAGATTGAACTGGTGACAGAAGGCAGTCTGAAGATGTGCAGCCCAAGCCTTTCTGATTGTATTCACGGTGGATTAGCGTAGTTCAAAGTCCAGAAAAGCTTTTTGAATACATTTCTCATGCAGCAGTCTTAAATATGAGCATATAAAGCAAGCGTAGGAGACTGCACCATTTTGCCTTTTCTGGCATTAGAACGGTGAACGCTCTAGCTATTATAAAATACTCTAAGAAAGAACCAACACATGAGACATCGCATAGCAACCGTGCTGGAAGTTGCTCTGTTACTAGTAAGTGCTACGTAAGTGACCAGTCACAGGAGATAGTTACCTTGAACGATCCACACCTCTGATATTCATCGCTCTACAAAGTGTTTTCAAGGCCTTTAAGAGTGGTTTGAAGATCTGGTGAAGAGAAGAATAGTCTGAATTTTTGAAGACAGTCAGAACCAGATTGGCCTACAGGTGTATTTGCGCTGATTGAGCCATTGATAGTTTTGGCGCACACTTAAACTTTCCTGTCTAATCCCCTCTCCTGTAACTGTTCTACAAAGCCTACATTCACATGAACTTTCCTTTCCAGTGTTTATGTAAGTGTTGGCAGCTGATGCTGTGAAAAGCAGGCCAATTTGACTGCCGTTACCTAAACATTTGAGGCTTTTTGTTTAAATATGTGAGCTAGAATGTAAATCACGCTCTTTTTTTTCTGTTTTGTTTTAGGGTAAAGTAATAGAACCACTGAAAGACTTTCACAAAGATGAAGTACGAGTGCTGGGAAGGGAGCTTGGTCTTCCCGAGGAGCTGGTTTCAAGGCATCCCTTCCCAGGTATGAGTCTCCGTGCTACTTAGTGAAAGGCTACGGGTGGCCTCAGTACTGTTTAGAAGATGCTTAACCTGCAGAATAAATTTATGTTGGAGCATAAAACTTACCTCTAAACATAGAACGAAACTGATGGATTTACTGAGGTTTTAACTTAATCAGGATCTTTTTCCAGGAAAAGTGTTTGAGAGCAGCCTTTTTATGTATAGTGATTAAAAGAAAAGATTTATAATTGAGTTCTTATAGCTGTATTTGTTTCTTTTTAGTTGTATAAGCCAAAGCAAGAATTATCAGTGAAGTGCAGCTGAATGCTGTCTAAGCTGTCAAATGTGTCTTACTTGAAATAATGGCCAATGGCTGCCTGCCTTTCTGAGGGGCAGTTGCTGTTTTGAAAACGGTTGCATGGAGAATAACAGCAACAGTTCTCGACCAGAAAGCATCAAAGTATATAATAAAACAAAGTCCACATCCTTTTAAGAGGGGTATGCTTTTCTTTTCGTGTTTTTAAAATTGTCCTGCAGGGTGTGTAGTAATCACTGGCAGAGTGCATAGACTGTCCTGCTAATGCACCAGCATCGCATGACATTAAAGAAACTGTGTTCAGGCATTTCCAGCAAATTACATTTACTTTTGGATCAAGTAGTTGAAAGGTTGAGTAGCCTCCAGGGGTCTTCAAAACAGTGGAGACTCAACTATGTTATAACCAACTCTCATCCAAGCTGCCTAGCAAAAGGAGGGAAGAGGTTCCCGTTTGCTTTAGCTTGCTACCCACCACGCTTCGTCACCACTAACTGCTGCTTTACACCAACAGCCAATTTAAAGTGTAGGTAAATAATGCTTAACTATATTGATCAGAAATACCGTTCCAGAATAAACTGCTTGCTTATGGTTCTGGTCTGTTTTGTAGGGTAAGACAATTTAAGTATAGGTATGATGGCAAGCGGTACTGTACTTAATGACTGACCTGATGGTCCAGATGCTGTTACCTTTTTAGATTAAAGTCAGTTTTCATGTTACTTAGCATAGTTTTTTTCAACTTTACACTGCAGGTCCTGGTCTGGCAATCAGAGTGATATGTGCTGAGGAACCTTACGTGTGCAAAGACTTCCCTGAAACAAACAACATTTTGAAAATAGTTGCAGATTTTTCTGCAAGTGTTAAGAAGGTAACAAAACTGCTCAATTCTAGTATATATATAGAAGTAGGATTATTATTCCGTAGTGCACTGCTGTAAGGTTTAAGGTTCTGAAAGTTAAAAACTACTTATTTGTGCGCTTTGGGAATAATGCATTCCAGAACTTTATTGAAGAAACACTGAAGGGGAATGCTTACAGATGCTTTTCCTTTAAAACATGTCGGATTGCAGTGTTCCGTAACATGATACTGCTTTGTTCTGTATCTGCACTAGACCACAAGCATGAGAAGTATAGCTTTGAGAAAGAATAAACATAGAAAAAGAGCTTCACGTATGGCCTTGAAGAGCTTCAGCTTAAAATATGTGCAATTGCTTTCACTTAGAAATTGTTGGTAAATGAAAGGTGTCTTGTAAACAGTTCCAAGGGCTAAATGTGGACTAATTTTAGGCAGCTACTTAATTTTATTTGCACTGTTTAAGTTCTGTTGGAGCGTTTGAGGGCTTTAGTTAAAAGTTATTTTTCTGCATCACTGCACAGCCACATACTTTGTTGCAAAGGGTCAAAGCATGTACAACTGAAGAAGACCAGGAGAAGCTGATGCAGATCACAAGCCTACATTCACTGAATGCCTTCTTGTTACCCATCAAAACCGTGGGAGTGCAGGTAAATGAATTCATTCTAGGGATATTCTTAAAGCTGCTTCCTAGCAGCATGGTAGACTGCTGTGAAGCCTAAGAATTGCTGCTGTAAGGTTAAAAAGAAAGGGCTTGACTCTGTAAAATAAATGTCGAAAGAAGGTGATACCTGTGTCATTATTACTTGTCAGTGCTGGTAGTGCGCAGATGTCGAGAGATCTGAACAGACACATGGGTAAATGCCAAGTATGGTATTTGAGGATGTCGTTACTGTTGAATAACATTGGTCACTTACCATAGACAGTTTCTTCAGGCAGTTCATAACCTTGTAGACCTCTGCCATAATCCTGTTGCCTCCTTCAAGGCTGAGGAGTCCTAGATTAAGTTGGTCACAAAAAAAAAGGCAGCTTTCTACATTTGAACATGCTTGTTGCCCTTTCTTTAATTTTTTTTTGATCATATGGTATTCTTACCCATGAGAGGAAAGGAACCAGATCAAAGCAAACTCCAGGATATGGGAACACTTGAATCTGTGTGGTAGCATAGTGTTTTATTCCATCTCACTCCTTTGCCAGTGCCATGGGAGTTTTTGTGGGTGGTCCTTTGTATTCACTTTGTATTTCTGACACTAAATGCTGAGCTGGCATTCTCATGGAAGTGCTTATAATAACTTGGAGAATTTCTTTACTCGGTGATCATAGCTGTCAGGTGTCTTTTTTGCATTATCAGTATTGTATTACAACTTCTATTATCAGCTGCTTAATCTTGCCTCTTTTCTGTAACTCCTTGCAGTCAGCTGTTGTCACTATTTCAAACAGCAATATCACCAGCAGATTTCTGCGCTTTGTCGCAGGCCTTCCTCAGATGGTGCCCTCAAAATACCAATATGCAATCAATCCCTGTGGTCTGACCACCTTAGCTGAATCTTTCCATTCTGAAAACTTTCCTTTTATGTGCTCGTGTTAGCTGATGAGAGGTCTGTCTTACTCTGATTTTTTCTGACTTATTTGGTGTCTCAGCATACTGATTTCAGCAGCTCAGTGCTAAATGTTGACACGAAGTATGGTCCTGTAACTCACAGGATGAGTGGGGAAGGTAGTGTGAATTATTTTGGCAGTGAAGTTCATGTTCAATTACATATATATATTTTTTTTAATTTATAGGGTGACTGTCGCTCATATAGCTATGTCTGTGGGATCTCTAGTAAAGATGTCCCACACTGGGAGTCTCTTATGTTTCTTGCCAGACTCATACCACGCATGTGCCACAACATAAACAGGTAAGTATTCGCTGTTCAGAATTGAACTGTCTTTATTTCTGATCTACTTAATATATGGAAGCTTAGCACTCACAAGCGCTCCTATTTAATCTATGGTATAACTTCTGCACATAATATGTGTATTATGTGGAGGTTACACATGCACAATCAGTCCAAGCTTAGGTTTATTTCTGGAATTACTAACTTGACGAATCTGAAAGTTTAGCTCCTCATTTTAAGCGCTTGATTAGCCAACTTCCGATGTAACTTAGGCAGAATCTTTTCTGAAAGATGCTGAGCCTGTTGATGAGCTGTGATATCATGCGGCATCTTGCTTTGTGTCAAACAGGGAATTTACATAGGACTGTCAGCTCCAGTGGTATGAGGAAAAGCTCCAAAGCTGGGCAGTTTAATCTTAATTGATGTCTCTTGTGAATATGCATTTTCTTCTGAAGTTGCCTAGAGATTAAGTCAGTTCTGGAGAATGTAAATCCTCCTGGCCCAGCTGTAGACTTTCTGACAAAACTGTTTATAATTGCTTACAGCAAAACTTTAATTTTGTCACTTAAGTGACACCTGCTGAAAGAGCTGCTGTTCTTGGGGTGAGACCTTCAACTGGAAGAAACTTTAAGCTATGTGCAGAGGGAACAAAAGAAGGCATGAAATCAGGATTGCGTGTGCAATTTAAAAGTCCGTGCTGCATTTATGGCATTGCTGTCGTCTTTAAGCTCCTTTTGGATTTAATACTTCCCTCCTGAATATACCACTTCCCTGGCACTTCTGCTGTATCAGGGTGTGTTTCTCAGATTTTTTTGTTGGTGTTGATAGAGACATTGAAGGGAGCTGGGAAAGCTGGCAGTTTGAGGAGTGCACTGAAATACTTGGGCTCCTGCCCAATTATGCTTGCAGGCTTTATACTACAAGCAAAAATATGGAATGTGAGGTTTGAATATTTTCCTGCTTTGGATTTTAGACGAGTGTTCTTGGTTTGTATCTACAGACTCAAATAACATGTGTGAATGCATCATGGTAAATCCTTTTGTGAGGCCAGTCGGTCAGTGTTGTACTTTGCTTTTTGTTCGGGAATGTATGAAACAGACTAAAAAAAATCAAGTTGATGTGACTGGCTTGAATTCAGAAGATAGTTTAACAGATGTAGTGACATAGATTTGTAAACAACAGTGTTAGTGCCCTGTGATGAAAACACAGCTATTCCTTAACAAATAAGGTTTACTGTTCAATGATGTGGCTTTGGTGGTTTCCTCGTAGGGCAGAAGATAGAAATTGTAAGTACTTAAGATTATGCTAAGAAAGCTACTTAACTTTTACTGACATCAGAGTAAAACTGAAAAAACATGTGCGATACCACTGAGTTAATATTTCAAGAGAATAATCCTCTGAAAAACTGAGTAAGTAATAGTGGGGCTATTGCCAGGCTCTAGCAAACCAAAATAAATTAGTACATTTGACTTGCATAGCTAGTACTCGTGTTTATAGAACATATCCATTAAGTTATATTAAGTTCTAGCTAGTGGCTAAGGAGCAAAATCAAATATTCAGCTTTTTTTTCAGGTTTCATTATCTTTTCTGCAATACTAACGCTGTAGTCTTCAAGCAATCTGTTTCGTTCCACTTAAACGAAACATGTTTTCCTACCATCTGGCTTGTTTTTCAGGGTTGTGTATGTGTTCGGTCCTCCAGTCAAAGAGCCTCCCACCGATGTCACACCCACGTTTCTGACAACAGGAGTCCTCAGCACTTTACGTCAAGCTGATTTTGAGGCTCACAATATTCTCAGGGAGTCTGGTAGGTATTTAGCTTAGTCCCATGAATTAGACTATTGTTTCAAGATCCTTCACACTGCAGCTGGAGGTAACCTTTCTCACAGCCGGGTATTGCCTCCTCCTGATCTGCTACCAGTTCTCCCACACAGGACTCTCTCTCAGTGTCTAGGTATTGTCTTCTCCTGGTAAGGGCGGAGGTTTGCCTCTGAAACCTTGCGCAGCTCAGAGGTGTGATACTTGACTGCAGCGTAAACTTCTGCAAAAACCACTTTTAGCCACCAGAAAGTCAACCAAACACGAAAGCAAAGAAAGTCAACCAAATAGTCAAGCAGATATTTCTCCTTGCCGATGATCCCAGTCATCAGTATTTGTATGAAGTAAATGAACCATGTAAAGACACTTGGCATGGTTTCAAAACCGTGCTTTTATGTGGAAAGAAGAGACCAAATACTAAGTCCTTAATGGTGGTGGTGCAAACTACCTGTTCTAAAGTGGTTTCATGTTTTTTAATTTAAATCAAATACTGTATTTGTAAATCCAACCACTTGAGGCTAGTAGATGGCATATTTCAAAACCCTTAACATCCAGGGACCATTCAATTCCTTTTGGAATGTGACAGGCCGATTCTAGGAATGTAGGAGTTCTGAGGTTCGGGTTCATTTTTTGTTTTCTTTTTACTTAATAACAGCTGAAGATGTGATATGCATGGGGAACAGTTCATCAAAAGCGTATGTTTTGTAAAATCAAGTTACAAAGGATATCTTTTTTGAAAATACCTATTCTGTTTGCAAGGCTCTCTTACCGTAATTTGTACACAAACAGCCTCAAAATGCTTACGATAGTGCTGTCAGTCACGTCTGTAAAATTAGAGATTTGTCTCACTACCTTTTGGTGATGCTTGGCTTTCAGTGAGTCAGTCCACACAGTAAGACTTGGGTTATCATGGAGTGAAAAGAATCCTAGTGCTGACAGGTCCAGCTGATGCAAGCAGAGTTGTGAGACCCCGTGTCAGTGTCAGAGTGGCTTGGCACTTTGCCACGCACCCGGATCTCAAACCTCTAGGTTAATTTCAGCAGGGAAATCTGGGGTTCTGTGTATTGGCTTTCAGAAGGACGTATTAAAGCAAACAACAAAAAGATCATCTGGAGTTACCAGCAACAGAGAAAATTAAAAACTTTCTTTTAAATATGTCAAAGACATCAAAATACTTTCTCTGGAAGTTACAGTGGGAATTGCGAACTGTTAAAGCACTCTACCGTGGCAGTTGCTCTTGTCTTGGTTTCACTGACGAAGACTGAAAGTTTCTCAAAAGATGCGTTTTTTTATGTGAATGACTGTTTGTGGGGCTTGATGTGGGAATAGCTGGAATTGCATGCTTATGCTGTGCTGGAAGGAAAGTAGATCCTGAATTGCAACCACGGTCAATTACAGGGTTAACAGAGATTGTCTAATTTCGTTCTGCATGCCTGCAAACCCTGAAGATTATTTCAAGTGGCAATTCAGTGTATACACCATTAATTACGTAATTGGATAATCAGTGGGATCTTCTGAGGCGTGGTAGTGAAAAAATCTTAGAACTACAGTGGATCTTTCTGTGTTACTGGAGCTCATAGCATAGCATTTAGGTACGTGTAGGGAAGTGCGGTAGAACTTCTATCATGTTTGTGGTTTTTAAACCAAAATAAAGCACTTTGTACTGATATTTTTCTGAAGGTTACGCCGGAAAAATTAGCCAGATGCCAATAATATTGACACCGTTGCATTTTGATCGAGACCCCCTACAGAAACAACCTTCTTGTCAACGATCCGTGGTTATCCGAACTTTTATCACGAGCGACTTCATGACTGGTATTGCAGCAACTCCTGGTAATGAGATTCCAGAAGAGGTAATACCAATACGGGTGTCCAAGTTTCTTTTCAAAACGATCTGGTGCTGTAGGTGACTTGTTTCGCCTTTCTTCTCCTTTTCTTGACTGCTTGTCTTGATTTTGATTCTGCTGGGAGAGGATGTCGTTTTTGCTAGTGTTGGTTAGGAAAGGTGTGGTGGTGTTCTGGGAAGAACTAACAAAGTGAGAAGCTGACAGTGGTTTGTGATGGAAGTGGCAATCTTACAGGCTTTCCAGCACAGCTCAGCCAAAATACCATTATTTCAAAAAAGAAAGGGTACCCCAAACATTCCTGAGATTTTGAAGTGTTTGTTTGCATTAGGGATTGGAAATGTCCTGACTTTTGGAATTGCCCTTAATGCCTGCTTTAGATTTTATTGAAACCTGCTGCTTCACATCTCAAAGCCTGCTGTTCCCAGTTTAGGTCACTGAAAGGAATCGAGTTTCAGATGCTTTTTCTAGGAAACTTTATTGATATCCAGTTTCAAGTACTTTGGGTCTGTTGGAATGCAGCGTAGGTGAAGGACAGAACTGACTTTTTTTAACACGCTTGCAGAGCAGATAAGGCATTGTGTTGTAGCTGTATGTAACTTAAGCCTCTCCTTCAAGGCACCCGATCCATTTAAAAAGAAATAGTTCAAGATGAAGTTATGCGATCCATTATGGAGTTAGGATTCACTTGATCTTTATACAAAATACATCTAACACGTAAAACAATCACTGTAAGGCAAGGTGAGATAGTGGTAAGAAAATAACAGAGGTTGTGGAAGCTACATGCATTGATGACGGAAATCATATTGGATTATTTTTTTTTCCTCATGGAGAGCAATGCGTTGTTTAATTTTTGCTCACAGTGCAAAGCAGCGTGCCGTGTAACTGCCATTGTTGAGAACTGGGTGGAGTTTATGGAAGCCAAACTTACTTTCGTTAAGGATCACTAAATGACTGCGCAGGTTCCAAACTCTTCTAGAATACTTTTGCTGACAGTAATCAACTGTGTACTCTGGAGAACAACCATCAGTGGAAACTCTTTCCGATAGATGCTTCTTTCTGTTATCTTTTAACTTTAGAGCTCCCTTTTTTGTTTTAAAAGTTCATCATTGCACTCAGGCTGCTGCTTTGGCGGGTCAGCTGGAGACGATGGTCTGAAAAATGCCTGAAGATGATTGATAGCAAAATGTAGCAGTATATAGTAACATAAAACTTCCAAGAAATCAGTTGGAAGCTGAAGAGCTGCTACCTTAAGGGAAGTGAATTGTGTTTGATGCTGGTTGATTGCCAGTGCCAGAAATCAGCAAGTTCTGAACGTGGCTGCAGATACCATGAAGCTAGAGGTTTCCTTTGAATTGTTTTCATTTCTTAACTGCTGGTAATATTCTAATGGCTGCTATAGGCTTTTTCTCTTCTGTTCACAGTAAAATTAGCATGAACAAAGTTTTCCTTTTTTCGTCTTTTGTAGGATGGTTTTCATCAGGTCTGCGTTACGTGTTTTTTTCTGATTTTTTTTTTCTTTTTTCCACCACAATAGGTTGTGTTAAAAATGGTTGTGGAGATAAAGAAGATTCCTGGCATTTCTCGGGTGATGTATGACTTGACGTCAAAACCACCAGGAACTACAGAGTGGGAGTAATTAACTTTTTTTATTGAAGTACTGTGTGCAGTCTAAACCATATCAGAAACCATTCCCAGTGTTGACATGCAGTACTGTGAAAGAGTGACTGGTGCTGCTGCATCCCATCTGACTCCTCTCCTGGAGCATAAATCTGCAGTTAAGAGCTGTGTGGGAATAACTGAGCGGGGCTGAGGATTTGTACGGGTAAATGATCATGGCAGCGTTGCCTGTGCGCAGACAGATTCCTATTGCTTTGGCCTTTGTCTTACTGTTCCTTCGCGTTCCCATGTGGTTTATTGTAACTGTCATTTCAACGTCTCTTTGTTTTTGTACACTGTGTAAAAAGAGACAGTTTATTTACTTCTACCAAAAGCATTGTTACAGCCTAAAAATGTAAAAAGAATACTTTGTGACCAACTGCTTTTGAACAGATTTATTATAAATAAATATTTTGCCAAATGGAGTAGTGGGTACTGTCGAGTTGTGGAATTAATGTGTATCCGTTGTGTGCTGTTAAGCCTGTTCTATATTGTTTGACGTATTAGCCCATGGCAATAATGTTGAGTTCCAAAAGAGCAACGCTGAAATGTTATGAAATTACTTTCTGCCTGTCTGTCTGTCCTCGCTCCCTCTTGCATCACTTGCTAGGTGTGTTGGTTGGTAACAGGCGTGTGTAGGCTGACTGATCTCCAGCGTACACGTCCTGCACGCGTGTGTGTAAAGTCACAGAGCGTGAGGTATCCCGTGTGCTTCTGGGGACTCTGATAGAAGAGTAAAAGTAGTGAGAGTGCAGTTGTAAAAGCTGTGGCACCAGAGCTCCTGGACATGCAAATCCTGTTTCTGTTCTCCAGCGCTTATGCAACAGTCCCTTCACAGCCTGCTGCCGATGTGCTTGCGTTATACTTGATGACAGTTTATTTTCTACACTTTTGCTTTTACGGGATTTTTTTTTTGTATGTATTGTACTTAGCTTGATTTTTAAAATCCTGGTAGTCATTAGTGTGCAGTCACAGTACTGGAGGTGACATACCCAATCGATACAGGTTCCTTCCATCACGTGTATTCTGCTGTTTATGTAGTTAAGCAATAATTTGAGAGGTGGTTACTTTGGACACCTGTGCTTTTCTGGTATATCGAGGCAAAGCTACTTCCATCCACCTAAGAATGTTGAGCATGTCCTGCAACTGCTGTCCGTGGAGGTGCAGTTTGTGTCGCAGCTCTGCCCTGAGCAGCTTTCGGGGGACCTCCACCAGTGGAACTGCTCCTGCGTACCCAGGATCGTCCCTTTTACCCCCCACTTCTTGAACAGTTGCCTTTCATTCAGCTGTTCAATAACATGGGGTATTTCATGGCTGTAGCTACTTGTATTTCCACTTACATAGATTTGTGAACTGGAATAACAGTTGTCGGTGTTTGTTCTGTATTCTTTTGATCGCACATGTTTTCCTATGGTTTTTACATTTACCGCCTACGCATAATGGAAATTTAATTTCTGCTTATCGGATATGGCTAATTTGTGCAAACATATTATTTTTGCCTGTATTATTGAGAGATTGCTTTTCACTGGGGGAAGGAGATGGCGTGTCCCAGCCCCTCTGCTCCTTGAAGCCACTTCTGCCGCACGGCTGCAGGGGAGCGCAGCAGCCCGGCGGTGGGTGCGCGTATCCCGGGCTCCGGGGAGCTGCCTGCCAGCCATGGCTCTGCCCCTGGCAGCTTCTGTAGCTCGGGCAAGTTGGTCCTAATCGATACGGATCTCAGCTGCCTCATTTCTAAAGTGGGGCAGCAGTTGTCACCCACGTCCGCCATGACCTCTCTGAGCTCTTTGATGAGCTTTTTGCTATGTAAGTGAAGCGTTGTTAATACACCTTTTCTTACTGTAAAAGCTGTCGGTCAAAGCCCCTGTAAATGCAGTGTTTGCTTTGGCAGAACCCATTATTCCAGCACGGGTTCTGTTGAAAGCAAACTTTTTATATGTATCTCATTTCAAAAGAAAACTCCCTAATGAAATCCTGGCCTCATAGTGCATCATCAGAAAAAGCTGAGGATAGTTGTTTTCATTATTGTGTTGGTATGTCGTACGTAAATGGTGCAATGATGAGAAAAAAATCCTGGTGTGATGCAGAAACACTTCAGCCTTTCAGTGCTGTAGCAGTTGTTGCTTTTTGTAAGTAGGCTCGCTCTCGCTGCTGCTGCCGCTGCCACATTGCCGGTTACCTTGACAGCAAATAGGGAAAACAGAAGGAATTGCTAAAAAAATAATGCAGGAGAATATAGAGCACCTCTGAAACCCCAAACTTCCTCAGTTCTGAGTGAGACACTTCTAGTTTATCCCCGTGTAAATAAATACGCAGTGTAGAGCCCCGTAGTTCTGGTGCAGCTGGCAAGCACACGTGGGTAGCGATGGCCGTGTCCCTGCATCGGGGCTGGACCCCCAGGCCCCCCGACCGCACGCCTCCAGCGCGCCGGGGCTGAAAGCTGTCGGCTGCACATCGCGTGCTTGTCGGTCCTTTGGGTTGCACCTTAACTACGGGTGTGACGTGTACCCCCACCCTGTGTGGCATACACTTCTAACATCTTCTAATCACGTTGGTTGCTTTCATGGCTAATGAAATGGAGCTTGACAGCAATTCCTGTGCTCCTTAGGAACTTTTTTGTTGTTTTTTTTTAAGCCAGAAGGGTGAATATTGAAACGTTTAGGCATAAACTGTTGCACTATAAACAAAATGTCTTACTGAAATGGAATTTGTGATCTTCCCCCTGTTGACACCTGTGCCATGCGTTTTGGAAGCAGTGGGTTGTTCTTAGGAAGGTCGGTGGTGTTATCCCAGCGGTCCTTGAGTGTCTTATGGAATCCATGTGTATAGGACAGCCAGGCGTGGGGAGAGACATAAATACCCGGTTCACTTTCTTAAAAGAAAAAAGAAAAAAAAGAAAAACCACCTATATTTAGCACATAGTTTACAGACTAATAACCGTAGCTGCCCTGTACAGTTGTTCACCTCAAGTCTTCAGTAAAACATGTCAGCAGTTAGAGGAATTTGTATTGGGGGCATTCCCCGTCATTCTCAATTTTTAACATTTTTCTGCTTGTGAAATGATAAAGTACTGTGAGCCTTAATTTTTATCCACAAATAAAAATATTATGTTTGAACGTTGGTGTGGCTTATTTTTTTAGGGCTTTTGTTTACGCTGTAGGTGGCCGCAAGCCTGCGTGGTGGCAGCCGCGCTCCCTGGCTGCCAGCCGTGGCAGGGTAAGGGACACGGCTGTCCCCTGCCCTGGTGCTGGCCCTCTGCATGCTTTCGTGCTGGGGTAGAAGTACCCAGTTCCTAAAATGCGTGCGGGGCTGATCTGGGGGTAACGTGGCAAATGCGCGTGGCCCCGCGGGGACGAGTGCCCGGCGCCGACCCTGGGCTGAGCGCTTGCAGGCCCGGAGGTGACTGAGCCGGGGCTCGGGCTGAGGATGCTCCCGTGTGCTCTGCGGAGCCGGTGGGTATTTTTAGTTGTTTCTGTAGCGCCCATTGCCATGGTAACGCAGCATCTAAGCGGGCAGGTTCTGGTTCTCCAGCGGGCCTGCTGCTTGTGCTGCTCCGGTGGCGCCAACCCACCCGGCCCGGAGTCGGGACAGGGCTCCTGGCCCCGCCGGGGCTCGTGGCCACCGTGCTGGGGCTCTCCAGTGCCACGAGCTGAAGGTGAGCCCCTGAACTCGCAGACCCGAGCAGGAAGCACTTGCAGTGTGTCCTTGGAGCACCAGGGCTGCTCTCCAGGGAGTCAAACGCTCAGACCCTTGTAGAATCAGCAGATCAGGTCTGAAATGGATGCAGAAAAGGAACTAACACCGTGGGCGGTTCTGCTCCTCTTCTTACAGCCCTGGGGCTGCTGCGTGCGTTAGGCACGGGTCTGAGCTGCTCTTCGCCCTGGAAAGTCTCCCCCTTTCTGGTCGCGGATTTCTTATTTGCTGACCGCTCTTGGTGCCAGCCAGAAATGGCACCGGAGGCTCAGCAAGGGGAAAAACTGCGTTAATGAACCTCACCAAGAATTTCTCTTTTTACTTGGATGTGCTGTTTGGCTCCGAGGTTATAGCTAAAAATTCTACGAGAAGATAAAGGGCTGCAGGGAGCCTCTTACCTCTTCATTTTTTTTTAAATTTCAGCAGGTGGACTCACTGGGATCTGAGGTGTGTGGCTGGGGCACCGGCACCGGATGTGTGCGGCGTGCTGCAACGCCAGCGCTCCTCTGTGGTTCCTGATGAAATACAGCGCTTGTTACCCTCTGCCACTTTTAATTGCACGGGTCTTTCAACCACATGTAATAAATCAGGGCTGAGCAGCATTACAGCGGAGCAGCACCCAGCTGCTGTTGGTCACTCCTAGGACAGCCCACGGGACCCTTCCCGTGGTGCCCAACATCCCCTGCCCAAATTCTCTCTTCTTCTCCCCGCTCTCCTTCCCCGACTCCCCCGGATGAGTGTGGCGGGCGCTGCCAACCAGCTCTGGGACAACCTTCGCCTTGCTCCAGAAATGCATCTCGCTGTGCCCGCCAGAAGAGGGCCAGAAACGTGCGAATACATCAGTACCAGCTTCGGGTGTGCTGGATACTGAAATTGCTTTTTAAAACCCAAGTACCTCGACATATCTGACCCTTGGTCGTGAAGAGGTGCAGAGACTTCTACCGATTTCCCCCAGACGCTGTTCTCGTCGTGGGTCCCTCGGGGTCGGAGGGCTGAGCATGTGGCGGGGAGCTCGGTCGCCTTGTTGCTGGGTGGGACGGGGCAGCGGTGTGGGAACGAGTGCCAGCCCCACGTAGAGCAGCGCGCTTCATCGCTTCGTGCTCAGCTGTGATGGGAAGCACCCAGGTGCACCCCAGCCCTGCGCTCAGGGGGGGCTGCACAATGCAGAGAAACCGCAGCTGGTGCACGGCCACAGTTTACATTCACCCACGGGCTCTGCTCCCCGGGAGCCCCTGGGGTGCTGGTCCTCGTGCTGCTGGTGGCAGCTGGGGACAGGGACACAGCGAGGCTGGGAGGCCGAGGAGCCCCGAGCCTGCTGCGTGCGGGTTGCTGTTCAAATGCCTTCTGAGCGGGGGGGAAGCACTTAGAAGCTATTACGTACCCTAATGAATCCTTCCCTGATGAGGTTCCAATTACCTTAAGTAGAGGATAGCGTGGAGTGAGATTGCTGCTAGCCTAAAGGCTATCACTTAGACTTTTGCTAATTGGATCCTGCATTTGGAAATTACTTAGCTCCTATGGGACGAAATCTATACGTTCACTGAGCTATCACTTACAGATATTTTCCAGCTCAATCTGTACCTGTGTAAAGCTCGCCTTTTTCTGCTAAAATCCTCTAAACAGGACCTGCCAGGCTAATTGAGTGCTGCCACTTTGTCCTGCTTGAGTCGATCTGTATCTCTACGCAAATAGATTTTAGGAGTGTGTATACGTAGCTGAAGAATTTTTGGGAATGCTTATTGAGAGGAGAGTAAGGAATCTGAAATGCTGGGATCAATTTTAAGAGAATTTCAAGAGGATGACTCTTAAAGCAATTTTGTTAGCACAGCTGGAGAGTTGATGGATCAGAATTTGCAGCCTGTGTGGGAATGGGGCACAAGACATTCCCTGGGAAGGCGAGAGGGCAGACGTCCCCGCACAGCGTGGCGGGGCACTTGTCAGTCAGCACACACGGTGACCTGAGCCAGCCCACCCTGACATGGAACCGGTCGAGAGATTTTAAAAAAGGAAAACACTTCTAAAATGCAAATTGGATGAAGTGTATTAATTCACCATGGAAACCTAAAGCTTCTCTGAGTAGAAAGCATGTATTGGAGGCTTTTATAAATGTTCCTCTTATTAAATCGGAAAAATGCTAGGTTCGACTAAAGCGATGTCTGAGCCAGAGGAAAATGCAGTCAGTTGGTGTTGTGCTGCGGGTGGCCAGGGTGGGAGTCAGGGGAGTGTTCTGCGTTAAAGCTGGCGACACCGACGTATAGTGCTTGCTTTTTAGTGGCTGTTCTACATCTCGGCGTTGCTGTTCGTTGTAGCGATGGGTGCTCTGACCTCGCTTCGCTCCAGACCATTATGGGTTGCACATTTAATACAGCTGAGTGCCAGCAGCGGGGGGATTAAGTCCCTCGTGCGGGGGCAGCTGTGCTTTGCAGCCGGCCGGGCTGGCGGTACCGCCGCTGCGGGGAGCGGCACCACGGGCATTTTGGGGTCACGCATCCAGCTCGGAGACAGCCGCTGGAATAAAAGTGGATGTTACAAAGTGCTTTAAAAGGAACTATAGGCACCTTCAAAGCCTGGAGTAAGGACGTTGGTTATAACCTGCGGCAAGTTCCAGGCACACAGCTCACACACACAGGTTTTTGGAGGCCCGAGCGGTGCCTGCCTGTGCCCCACAGCAGCCAGCGGCCAAGGCTCCCCTGCTGCCCTGGCCCCGCCGCAGCTCGGCCCAGAAACATGCATCAATGTTTAACAGCACCTGGCGGCTTCTCTTGCAGGCAAGTGATCCTCCTGCATGTTTTATGGGGTGAGCGGGTGTCCTTACCTGGCAGGACATGCGGCCTCCCCGGAGCGGCGCCCGATAGCATTACCTACCCGGGTGACACGTTACGGGAACGGCCGCGGTCACGGCAGCCTGCCGTGAAAGGAACACTGCTCCGTTTAGGGAGGAACAAATTGCGAGCAGGTGCTTTTAGAGTAGTTTGCTTCTATAGTGACTGAAACCTGCTCAGGGCCTTGTGTTTGTGCGTCTATGGCTGAGTGAACAATAAACACGAGAGACTGGGTGAGCACCATGTCTGTAACACAAATGTTGAAGAACTTTATTTTGCTTTTGTTAGCCAGCTCCCAGGTGAAAGAACTCAAACAGTCCTGTAAGGCTTGAAGGTGTGTAGCTGTAAAGCAAGCCTGCACTGCCTGGGTTGCTCTGGGTTGGTTTAAAGGCTTCTGGAGTTGGTGGAAACCCTCTCCTTCTTGGGACGTGCTATGAAGTTTAGTGACTAATGAGATCACATTTACAACAGGCACAAACCTAGGATATTTTAGCAGCCCGCAGTTTGAGTTGTTTCTCTAGAATTTTGCGCACTTTAGTGTGCAAGTTTTAGTGTCACCTCTGCTAAACAGGCCAGGCAACACGCAAGCTTCTGGGGAAGGGTAATTTTATAGGACTTCTTCCACAGGAGAATGGAGCTGCTTTCTTAAAACACACCTAAAAACATCTTTCTTACTGTGGGCACACCCTGAAATGTGGTGAGCCCCTGGCGTGCTCGCCCTGTGAAGGAGACAATCCAGCAAGGCGCAGGCTGCCGGGGGCTGCAGCTCACTGAGGAGCTGGGCGGTGGGGGCTGCTGCGTGGCCAGAAATGTTCCTCGTCCCTGTGAAGCGTCCCCTCCCAGGCCCTCAGTGCCACTCCATCAGACCCTTGAACAAGCCGCGTTCTTGTGGCAGGCGGGCTCGGGGCCGACACCTGAGGCTGGGATGTGCCCACACCAGCGGGCTGTGAAGACAAGAGGCGGTGTTCTGGTGCTGCGCTGCCCAGCCTCACCCGACCGTTCTGATCCCTCTGCCTTTGAATGCAATGTCTTTAAAATCCTGCTTGTCTTCAAGGGTGTATTTTTTGAGTAGTTTTGCCTTCCCCTCTCTCCAGCCCTGCTCCTGAAGTGCCTGGTGTGATAACTTTCCAGCGAGAGGGAAACCAACACAATTCTAGCGTCCCCTCCTTTGACACATTCCCCAAACGCGTCGGTAAGAGCCCCAGCTTTGTTCTGGCCTGGCGGGCGGTGGGGTCCCTGCGCTGCCCCAGCCCGTGACGCCAGGGCTCCTGCGGGCCGCGGGGGCTGCAGGCCCGGCACAGCCCTGGCCCAGCCGAGCTGGTGCAGGTGCGGAGGCACCGGGGCCGGATCCATCGCGGAGCTGGG
Organism: Cygnus atratus; assembly: GCF_013377495.2. NCBI lineage: Eukaryota > Metazoa > Chordata > Aves > Anseriformes > Anatidae > Cygnus > Cygnus atratus. Next base: position 25,298,563 of record NC_066370.1, on the reverse strand, counting down.
CCTGCCCACGTGCCTGTCTGCGTACCCACGGGGCGAGCACACGTGGCCTCACGTAGGCTGGAGCCCGCTGGCGTTTAAAGCTTGAGCGAGCCAGCCCACTTTTCCCTGCAGTCCACCCGGACGCCGTGTTTTGAGCAGGTCCCGATTACACACCCAGTCCTGCCCAAGCTCATTTGTAGCTTTTTAGAGCTGCCCCCCTTGCTTTTGGCAGACCGAGGGCTGCCGCGGTGTGCGTTTCAGCCTGCTGACATGCAGGACGCCGTACAGATGTTTCCATGAAGAGGTCACGGCTCTTCTTTCGGGTTAAGCTCTGCGGCCACATATCTAATTACGGCTTTGTGGCCGGCATAGGGTTATAGCGGGAGGAAGGCGCATGCTGGAAATCAGTTTAAATGATTTGAGGGCAGCGGCTCGGCGCTCCCCTCGCGCCGGGGGCGAGCCGCGAGGATGCTGGCGGCACGCACGGGCACCGTGGGGAACAAGAACGCCGAGGAAGCGCTGAAGCTGAGGAAGCAGTCGGTGCTGTCCCTGGGGAGCCGGGACCGAGCCCCGCGGAGCAGCACCGACAGCGCCAAGGACCCGCGGCTGAAGCCGGCTGCGGCGCAGCAGCGGGCGCGGAGGCTGGCGCTGCTGCGGGAGCTGGAGATGAGCTGGTACCTGCGCATCTGCGAGCTCTCGCACGAGCACACCGTCGCGTACACCACCGGCATGCCGCACAGGTAGGAGGCCGCCTGCTCTCGGCACAGGAGGGGCTTGCACTCCTTGAAATAGTAGTAGTAGTGGTAGTAGCAGTAGTAGTAGTAGTAAGTAGTAACAATACAAAAAAAATAATAATAGGAAGCTTTTTGTCTTTGTGATTCTGACATTTCCAGTTGTTTGGGGGCTTTTTTTATGATGAACGTGAGATAAAGAACTGGACATTTTGCAAACTTGTTTCTTGGCTTCCCAAACTTCTCAGCCGAACCCACCTGTGACGATTCAGACTCATTTCTCACAGCCGTTTTCTCCGAGTGACCGCAATTTCATCAGACCTGGGTTCAGGTGGTGTGTGAGGGCTGTGTGGGTGACATGAGACGATCGCATGGAGGAGTTGGCTGGTTCCTTCCTTTCACCCCAGACCCGGGAGTGATCTCGATGGCCTCCAGAGTCTGATCTTGCTCCTTTAAAATGTTAGGGGATCTCGGCATTAGTGGAAATTAGATATGCGGCTTTAATCTCTTGCCCAGACTAAGACCCTTAATGAAATAGGACCTAAATGCAGGCAGATGCATGCTGTTGTCTCAGTCTGTCTGTCCCAAGCAGCAGGAGCATAGGGATGAGCTCTGTTGTACCTGCTGGGAGTGATTTTAGTGACTGGAGAAAGGGGGGTGTTTGTTCAACTCACCCTGAGAGAGGAGCCTACTTTCAGAGGCTGGTCTTTAGCCCTGCTCTGCACAAAGGCACCCACAGCAGCAGGGATTTCAGCCTGGACGTCAGGCAAAATCCTCCCGAATCTCGGGGAATGGGGGTGTTTGAGGTGCCTGGCACAAACCGAGACTTGCAGCTGTGCTAGGGTTGAAATTAATTAAAATGCCATCAGAATAAAAATTAGAAATGGGATAGCTCAAAAGGAAAATGATGGAGACCCATGAGAGATGGAGAAAGTGTCTGTTAAGTGCAAAACTGTCTGTGCCTGCCCGGCCCTGCGCTGCTTAGCGGCACCACAAAGCGATGGACACGCAGGATGACTTCTGGGAACAGCAAGGTTCTCGTGGTGCTGAGCTGCGCGAGTCCCTGAAACTCCAAACCAGTGAAACTTATGTCTAAAAACTGCAGAGGAGTTGCAGAAGTATTTCTTTGCCTTTGGTTCATCTTGCTTTAGAGGCAAGCAGAGAGCCGGACCTGACAGGAGGTAAAACAGAAGGGGACTGTTGCAGGAGCTGGGGATGGGACCAGCCCTCCGCTGGTGGCCCAGCACCCCAAAGCCACACTTGTAGGGAAAGGGTAGCTGGGTAATCCACGTTGCCATGCAAAACTCCTCTCTGTGACATTGAATTATAATCTTTTAAAATATGGTTTTTTTTAGAGATCAGTCCTTGTTTATCTGCTTTGAAAGCTTTACGGATTAGTTGAGTTCATGATATATCCATCACTTGATTATTTAACTTATTTTTCAGATGTATTTGGGATTGAAAGGAGAATCAGAAAATGGGTTGAGTTTTTAAAACATAAGAGCCCAGAAAATCTGCCTCATGGTGCATCTCGTACACTGGTCTGTTCCCTGGTAGCTGGACCTGGCCAGAGCTGGTTGCTTTGGCCCTGCTGGATTCACCTTGACTGGGGGGCTCTGGGTGCCCCCAAGGTTTGCACCATTTCTCCGTCACCCCTCGGGGACGCAGACCCTGGAACCAGAAACTCTGTTTGCACTGGTAACAGGACGGATCAGCTACAGCTAGGGGAAGGGGGAAGTCAGCAGACTGCGGTGTTTCCACGACCTCAATACCACACCTGCTGCTGGGTGAGGGCTTGGTGGAGAGCGTGAGTGGAGACGCAAGTGTTTCCTTCTCCTTTCTCACCCCTTTTTTTCCATGCCAGAGACCCAGAACAGCTGCAAACAGGCATCTCCATTACCATTCAGCTCTTGTTTTAATACGAGCAGCCTCCCAGCCACTGGTGCTGCAGCTCCCGGGGCCTCCCCTGGCTGCTGGAGCCAGCTGTCTGCTGGTGCTCGGAGGGGGCAAGCACCCCTCCCTAAAACGTGCGGCGTGCCCGCAGGATCACGGGCAGACTGCTGCGCGGGATGTGCAAATTCAGGTTTCTTAGCTGCCTCCCACGGTCCCTGGAGGAACAGCCCGGAGCCTGAGGCCCCCTGTCCTGTGCCTGTCCCGTGTCGGCAGAGAGCAGCAGCCCCAGGCGCTCGGCTGGCTGCAGCAGGAGCCCAGCACGGCGCTGCCCGCCTGGTGGCACGAGGCCAGGCACCGAGCCTGAGCTCCTCTCCTCTCCTCCCCTGCCCCTGCGCGCCTGCCCGTGGGTCCTTCCCTTCTCAAGAGTTTCCCTTGTCTGCTTGGGTTATTCTTTTCTGCCAGGGCTTCGGCAGCTCCTTAGCCTTTGTTTGCTTATTACTTGCATCCTCCTGGGGCTGTAACAGGTAACAGTAAAGTTTGCAGGCCAGTTAACCTGAGCTGTGAAAGTTTACAAGATTACAAGAAAACAAAAAGTTTTAACGGGTTGTATGAGAGGTGCTTGCAGTGTTCATCCGTCCAGCCCAAGGCCTTAAATAAACCCCGTGAGAATATTATTTTTTATGTTCGTTAGCCTTGGATGGAATCCCAAACAAATATTTCTCATTATCTAAATATAAGACCTGGGAAACAAGGTCGGCGCTCCATTCCCACAGGCAGCCCGCGCCCCTCGGAGTACTTGGCCATGATAGGCTTCGGCCGGTGGGACCGATTGCCGACCCTGGCCAGAGCCCATCTGGGCCCCAGCTAAAACAAGCCCGTTGCAATGCCGTGAACAACGTCGGGGACAAAAACACGGCTGCGTAGCACCGTGCTCCTGCCGGGTGCCACGGCCGGGCTGATGCCATCGTCCCCTGGCCGTGGTGCGATGGCACCAGGCTCTCCGCGCAGTGGGTTTTAAAGAGGGGGCTCTGAGAAGCCCCCACCCAGCGGCTGCGGGGCCAGGGGCCAGGCTGCTGGCGGCTCCCCCAGGACCATGCATTTGTACAAGCCCGCCTGCGCCGACATCCCCCCGCACAAGCCGAGTTTGCAGAAACCGAGCGAAGCGCTTCTGAAAGGCAAAAAGCCAAGCGTGGTGCCCAAAATCTGCCCCCCGGTGTCCGGCTGGGCAGGGAAGGCGAGCGGAGCCGCGGAGCTGAAGCAGCTGGAGAAGTTCCTGCACGTGCATGGGCTGTCCCTGCAAGAGACCGTCCGCGCGGAGACGGGGATGAAGTACAGGTACTGGGGGGTGCCGCGGGTGTCTGTGCGGTGGGGATCTGCCAAAACTGCAGGATGCTCTCCCTGGCAGACGTCTGGCAATGGCAAGGCTGTGTCCTGGAGCCTGAGTGCACCGCCGGGCAGACTGCTGAAACCCAGAGACGCTGGCTGCTTTAGGGGCTTCTCTTCTCTCGGCTAGCTGAGCACCGTAAGAAATTAGCACGGCCTCGAGCAATGGTAAATGCACAGGACTTCTTCTCCCAGAACTTTGAATTTGGTTAGTCTTCTCCAATATTAGTTGTTTGTGCCCAGCTATTAAACTGACCCTTTTAGATTCGGGTAGAACTACTTGCTTGCTCTGACGCTCTAATGAAAGCTCATTTATTTGTGCCAGCAGCCGGCTCACGGCTGAGGAGCAGGTACGGTGCCAGCAGCCTGCGGTGGCACTGCGGCAGGGTGTCCGTGCTCTGCTGTGAAACTGGGGCACAGGCACTGGGGCACGAGAGCCAGAGTCTGTGTCTGGGTGGCAAGGTACGTGGCTGGCATGCTGGAGCACACGAGCAGGACACGGACCTCGTCCATGCACCGCAGCTGGCACAGGGCAAGGGCTGAAGGACAGTGGGTGAAGAAGACCTCGGCGTGCTTAGTCCATCGTTCGTCCCTTTGCTTTGTTTCAAAAGCTCCATTTCAGAAGGGTGACCCCTCTGAGGGCTGTGAAGCAGCACGCGAGGGCTGCCGTGCTCTGAGCACAGCTGTAGTAGAAGCAGTCCCGGTGTCACGCGGGTTGGAGAGCAGGGATCCTGTCCCTGAGCGAGAGCCTCACATATACTTATCAACCTTCTTTTTTTCCGATCTGGGAGCTTGCCTCCCTCCTAGTGAGAAATTCTTTTGCGCCCCTTCTGATGAGCTGAGTCCCCTCTGGCAGCTGTGCTCAAAACGCTTGCTGTCAGTGCACACGGGGAAATTCCCGTGTGCCTTTGCCTGTTGTTCGTCTGCTCCTTCGGCTCTTTGCATGGGGCTGGGCCGTGCCAGACGTGGTCTAACACTTACAGCTCCCTTGCTGATGAGTTCAAGTAGTGCCGTAGCCACACCGTGCACCGTAAGGCAGTGGGAGCTGGTGCCCGAGCTGCCCCCAGGATTGTGGCCCTACAAACTACCCAGCTCCAGCTCCGGCTCCGTCTGTCACCACCCGCAGATGGTCCTTGTGTGCCTGCCTGGGCTGCTTGGCTTGTGGAGTGCAGTGGTCTCCATCCATCAGAGCCTTTAGCGTGATGAAATAAAGCGTGCATTTAATTCCTGTTGAAGCTGATGGATTCGAGCAGATCCATCCTTTTAAGTACGCGCATTCTTCAGAGCTGACAGAGGCAGCTATGAAATATTGCAGCTCACACACGTCACACCCCGGTGTGGTGGGCGGTGGGCTGTGCAGAGCACCTCTGATATACAGTGTGGGGATTTCCCAGTAGTCCCCATTATTTGGGACTCCTGACTCCTATTTTCTGTAGGTTTTTGTTCTTCTAGATTTAGACGGACAAGGCTCTCCCAGGCTTACTGTGAGTGTGAATGCTTTTCTTCCCCAGTGCGGCTTGGTTGCCTCCCAGACCCTTCTTCCAATATCCACAGGTCTAGTCTAAAGACAGCACAATAAAATAAAACATTAGGAATAGGATATATTATATAATATAGGAATAGGATATATTAGGATATTAGGAAGAACTTCTTTACTGAAAGGGCTGTTAGGCATTGGGATGGGCTGCCCAGGGAAGTGGTTGAGTCACCATCCCTGGAGGTCTTTAAAAGATGTTTAGATGTAGAGCTTAGTGATATGGTTTAGTGGAGGACTTGTTAGTGTTAGGTCAGAGGTTGGACTGGGTGATCTTGGAGGTCTCTTCCAACCTAGATGATTCTGTGATTCTGTGAAAAATTAAATAAATATATATATTTATGAAGAGCTATTTAATTATGTGTGAATAGTAAGGAAGTGTTAACAAGAAACACTAAATACTCCTAAGCTGCTTTATTTATAGGGTGATTAGTTCTTTTCTCTTTCATTGCTTTAGCAAATAGAGCTTAGTTCAGCCTGTTATTGAATAACTGAAAGTGCAGCAGTGCGTTGGCTTAGTTTGTTTCTGATGATAACAGTATTTCTCTCAGATGAAACACAATTTGCAAAGGCAATTTGGTGCTTTATTATCCAGCAGGGTGCTCGTTGCGCTGCTTTCCTTCACACACACTGTGCTGGGCTGTGAGCCTTTACAGGCTGAGCCGCGTGGGCTGGGTCTGTCCCCCCGGCCGGCGACCTGTGGCCGCACAACTCCTGAACCTCCTGCGGCGACGTGGGAAAGAAAGCAGCACTTGGGCAGCTGCTCGATGGGATCCCCCGGACCCCCGCGTCCCAGCACACCGCGCGTCCTGCACTGGGAGCCTACGGGAGTCCTACGCCCTACGTTCAGGCTGGGCATCGGGAAAAAATTATTTACCGTGAGGGTGCTCGGACACTGGAGCAGGTCTCCTAGGGAGGCCGTTGGTGCCCCAGGCCCGCCAGCGTTCAGGAGGTGTTTGGAACGTGCCCTCAAGAACGTGCTTTAAGTTTTAACTTTAACTTTTGGTTAGCCCTGCAGTCCCTCGCTTCAGCTTCCTGAAGGAAATGTCTTGTGTATAGGCGGCGTTTTGCTTCGTCGAGCAGTCTAAAGGATGGTTTTGATCTGTTTGAGAGAAGAAATAAAAAGTGGGAATAACAAGTCGGTTTTTGTGATGGAAGCGGGACTGCGGGAGAGTTGCTGTGGCTGTGGGGGTGTCCGCAGCCCCCAGGGGAAGGGATCGGAAAATCGAGACTGAGCCCGGCCGCCTGCGGCTGTCGGGTGCTGAGCGGTGGGAGGACGCGGCCACATCTCAGCTGTGAGTCCACAGACGAGAACGTTTAATGGGGAAAAAATCACATGGGCTGTGCCTACCTACAGCGCCTCCGAACCGCTCCGGCTCCTCGGGAAGGAGAGCGTGGGTTTATTCATGAAAGGTCTTTGGAAATGTCAGCTCGGTGGCAGACACAAAGGCAAACACCCTTTTAAATACGTGACATGCGTAACAGCAGAGCACTGGTTTTAATAGTTTTATGGGAGCTGACATTTCATGTCCAGCATCCTGTGCTGGCCTTCCCATTTCAAAGGGACCCGGTAAGCGGCGAGCAGGGGGCTCTGCGTGGTGGAACCATCCCCGCGCGGGGCGATTAGACAGGCTTTCGGCTCAGGGAAAAGATGACAGGCAGGGATTACAGCAGATGTGCTTAAAATCGGGAGCAGGCTGCAGTAAGCAAAATGCTGTCTCCCGTACTGTAGGATCCAGGGGGATGCAAATGAAATTTCTGGACAGCAGGTGTAAAACACAGGGAGAGCTTTCCTTGCGTCTTGTAATTAAATCGGGGATCTCATTGTCGCGTTCTGGGTGCCAAAAGCATGAAGGTGTTCAGAGCATTATTAGATGCGAGTCTAGGCCATCGAGGGCTGCCAAGCACAGAGGGCTGGATTTAACCTCTAGCACAGCAAATTTTTGAGTCGCTGGTGGCAGAAAGCAGAGAGGATGCACAGGGAGAGGCGTCGCTGCGCCTTCCTCCAGCTCCTTACAGCCTGTCCCCAGCGCCTGCCCCGGCACTGCCCGGCTGCGCTGCTGCTTCCCGCGACGCCTTGCCTGGGCTGTTAGATGCTCGTGCAAGAGGAGGCAGCTCAAAGCACACCCACCAGTCCCTGTCTCGCCTCCTGGGTTTCTGTTCGTGCCCCCGTAGAGCTGCTGTGGAGGAGGGGGATTTGGGAGCAAGCAATTTTCATTAGCCGCTCTTCCGGGCTCCATTGGGCAGGCTCATTTCAGGCAATGATCTTTAAAACGTTTAATCGCTAGATGGCAAAATACACGAGAGCACTTAACGTGGTCCTGTAATCCTGCGCTGTAATCCGGACCTAATCTGCTCGTTCCAGAGCGCAGCTGCATCACATTTATGGGGATATAGCTTACCCCGTTCAGAGCTTCCCAATTCCTGTGCCGACTGACCGCAAGAGCTGCACCCAGCTGTGCCCTTTGTTCACCAGCTGTAATTTTTCAGGAGTGTTTTTTTTTTTTTCTTTTAAAATCTGATCAAACTTCCCTGCCTGCTCCCTATCCAGTGGTGATTGCAGATACTCCCGTGCCTTTTTCCAGACGATTAGTTTCCCCTTGCTGCTTACTGCTCCCGTTATCTTTACGCAGCTCCTGCCCGTGCTTGAACTAACGGGGGAGGACGGCGGTGAAAGCAGCAGCTACGTGCGGGTGAGGCTGCGGACAGTGCACCCACGGATGTGTTCGGCAGTTGCAGCGGGGTCCTTCCGCCCTAAAGCAAGAAAGGGGGGTTCACCCCGGCACAGAGGGCTCACTGTGCGGCCGAGGGGGGCTTTGCAGCAGGAGGAGCCCTTCAGCCGCGCACGGTGCCGGCCGTCGGAGCGCGTCGGTGCCAGCAGTGAACGTGTGTGTGCACGTGCACATGCCCACGTGCATGCACACCCACACCTGCACGCACGTTTCCCCCAGCAGTGCTCTGCTCCAAAGCCCTCTGAGCACACCCCGGTGTGCACAGCTGTTCCCACACCAGTACCAAGGCTGCGTGGAAGCTCAGCGCCGCCCTGCCGTACTGCCACGGCCACCCACGCCTCTGGGGAGGGCTCCCGGCGCCACAGCCGCTTGGCTGGCGTGGACAACGATGCAAATTTTGTCTTCCCTGTCCGTAACCCTAACAGGAAATTGCTGCCAGCCTTCCCCTGCCTGCAGAGACCCTGCTCCTGCTGGCGCCGAGCAGCAGGTTGTGCCCTTGCTGCTGTGCCCTGCGCGTCTCTGTGTCCTGGTGCACCCCTGTCCGTGCCCACGCAGCTCCGGGTGCTGTGCTGTGGGCTGGTGCTGCCCCCGCCCGCAGCATGCGGCCAGGAAAAGGCAGCTACCCCCCCTCCTCTGCCAGCTGTCGGCATCGCTGGTCTGCTCAAGGCGTTATCCTTTCGGAAACGATCGTCCCCAGGGCTGTGCCAAGGCTTGGAAGAGCGCGTTTGTGCAGCAGCCGCCGGCAGGCTGGGAGCAGGGCTTTGTGCCGCCAGCGATGGAGCGCGCCCCGTAACGCGGGCTCCCAGTTTGTCCTCACAGATGGCTGCGGTTCAGATGGAATAAAAATTGATTACGGTCCTCGTACAAATGCAGTGCTGATGCAATAGCAGCCTTTTTGCTTGGCTTCATTTAAGGAAATAATGCAAGGCAATGGCAGCTGCTCTTTCAAAGTCCCTCTCCCCTCCGGCTGTTTCTTCCTCACTCAGCACTGAACGGGAGCCGAACAGGTGATGCTTTGCACCGGTCCTTGGGTCAGGAGTTGCTTTTTTTATTTAACAACTTGAAGAACAACTGACCGAAATGCACCTGTTTGCCCCGTGTTTCTCGCCCACGGGGAGGTGGCGGCCGTGCGGGTGGCACCGCAGGCAGCGGGCTGCGGGCTGCGTCCTCCTGCTGGAGCTGGGGGAGGCCGACTTGAAAGGCAACTTTGTTCTCTCCTGCAGCTCCAGTGCCTGCTGCAGGCCTGCTGCCGGCTGATAAGCTTTTTTTTTTCTTTTTTTTTTCTTTTTTTTTAATTTTCAGTGCTCGGTTTCATCGCGGCTTGGCTTCATCCCCGTTCCAGAAAGACTTGAGAAGGCGACGCTGCGGCGTCTGTGTAATTCCAGCAGCGCAGACGCTGCCTTTCGCGGGGAGGTTGTGAAGTCCTCAGGGAGCGTGTCCAAATGCTCCAGAGACAGCTCTGAAACCAGCAGCTGTCCAGGGACGTTGGGAAAATGGACCTGAATAAATCTCAGGGCAGCTGCAGTTGAGGTGATAACTGTTGAGAGGGGAAAAAAATAGAAAAGGAAAGGGACAAAAGAGAGAAATGGTGGAGCAGTGTGGATTGCAGCAGTTAAAAGGCAGAGCATGGGCCCTTGGGCAGCTGGAGTGAAAGGCAAGGTTTCCGTGGCGTTTCCCATGGGTTTCCCATGTCAAACAGGACGTTTGCCCTGGGGCTCGTGGTCGGAACAAAGTTCCGGGAGCTGCCGCGTCTCGCAGGGCTCGCCCCTGTTCTGAGCCCCTGCCAGCGCATCTCAGATCAGAAGTTATTGGCAATAATTAGTCATCCATCTGCTGTAGTGCATCCCGGGAAGGACAGAGCGGGGCTGTTTATTATTCAGCTCCGAAGACTCAGACCTTAGCAACATATTTCTTTATATAAGTTAATTTGGAGTTTTAAGCTGTTACAAATTATGCTGGGGTGGTATTTGACGCATATGGATAGCAGAATAATGTACGCAATTGCCTGAAATGTACTATTCAATAAGCACAGGCAAGTTGAACAACACACTGGGCTGAGCTTTATTTGGAATAAATATATTAATCACGCTATGCGAGGAACCGAGGGAAAATCTGCGTTTTCTGTGCGCGTGGTCTAGTGTACGGCAAAAGGGGGAAGCGCGGGTTTGCCACACGCTGCCAGCCTCGTGCGCCTCTCTGGCTCTTGCTGGGCTGTTTTACACCGCGGTGGCCAGCAGCCGGGCACGGGCGGGAGCAGCCCCGGCACCCAGCGCCGACTGCCCTGCCCTGACCGCCAGCTCTGCGAGCGTGCTGCTTGGAACCGGTTACCAGGGCTCTGAGCAGCCACACGGCCCAGGGACAAAAGCGAAAATCCCTTTTGTGTGGAGCAGAGGCTGGAGTCAGCACTTTTTACTGACGTGCTCCAGGGGAGCCAGATCGGGCTTGAAATCCGGCCTGAAGTCCATCCAGCATTTCAGGTAATCAGACGGAAAAAATGTTCTGGCATATCTCGGTATCTGAATGAGGCAGAGCGGGCTTTGTACAGCTCTCAGTGCTTTAATCGGATGCATTAAAATAACGCTCGTTGCCAGGCCCCATCTTGGATGGCAATGGCTTTCGGTCACCTGAAAAATCAAGCGGATAAAATGGGAAAGTTGACTTTCCTGTATTGAAGCAGGGAGCAGCGCAGTGCCTAGGGCCGAGGACACGGCTGGGGATGCTTGCCATCTGCGGGAAAGTGACGGGGTAATTGAGCCGGGCACCCAAACTGAGCACCCTTTTGTGAAGGCTGTGTGGCTACAGAGGCTGTGCCCTCATGGGCACAGGGGAGGCTCGGTGTCTCAGAGCAGTGCCAGCCCGTTCAGCTGGCAGTAAGTGGTGGTTTGTCTGATGTCCCCCAAATCCTACGAACCCTCTTAAAGGAATTCTTTGTATAACTGTGTGCTAGGGGTGTCTTTCCCAGCTGTAGTTTTGAACAAGATGCCTTTAAAATAAATTCCATTGTGCAAGGAGAAAACGCAGAAATTATATTTTTGTTTTTTTTCGTGTTTCTTTTGCCGAGGACATTGTTCAGCAGCGGGTTCGGAGTGCCGCTGGGCTCTCGTGCCAACCACCACCCCACCAGGCTTCCCAACAGCGGGGCTCAGCTCGGGGAATTGCTGCGGCCACGGGAGCAGGGCACCCTGCACCGGCACCGGTGGAGCACGGGGCACCTGCACTGCCATGCTGCCAGGGCTGAGTACCGAAAATCTGCTGCAAAGACGGTTTTTAACTGAAAACTTTTAATGGGAATTCGGATGAGTTTTCCTCAAGTGCAATTATGAATGCAAATTTAAGTTTTCCATGGGAAACTGAGATAAGCCCCGTGTTTTTGTCCTGCAGCTCATTTCCTTATCGAGCCCCCAGCTCCAGCTCCGGGGCTTTTCCCCGCTTTCCTGGGTGGCTCCGCTCACCATGCACGCTCGTTATCTCGCCCGTGTACGTATCAGACCAATTTAGGGAGATGTAACGGAACTGCTGCCATCAGAAGTAATTAGCCCAGCGGGAAACCTGGTCTCAAGCAGCTTTGAGATGGAGAGGAATGGCTGAGAGATGAGCACGGACTGTGTTCGTAGCCAGAGCTCCCCACGGCCTGGTGAAACTTGTGCCGGGAGGTAACACGAAATTTCACTGAGCGCGTCCTGCTGTGCTAAGGCACATTGTCCTGCGGAAACCAGGTGGTCAAGGATTTCGGGTGATGCATGAAGACAGTTCCCGCAAAGGCCGATGCTGGCAGCAGCCACCCAAAACACCAACTGTGGGCCTGGGGCAGCTGTGGGCAGAGCCGGGTGTTGCAGCGAGGCCAGGGCTGGCCGCTGACACAGAGAAGGGCATTTTTTGGGTGGGCAGGCTCCGTGGGCAGAGCTCTGCGAGTCCCACGGCTGCACTTTGTGGAAGGATCATGCCATAACTGCGGTGCTGGGGGAATTTTTTGACCTTCCATGAAGCTTTCTGAGGTTAATGTGATCCAACTGTATGGCATGCAAAGTCCCGCTGAGCACCTGTCAAACTGTCCAAAGTGGTTAAAGCTATATTATGAGCGCCAAAATCATATCATCAGCGTGCCTGCCGGCGGCTGCTTTCCCTGTCTGGCTGTGTTTTGCCAGCCATGACCCTGCCCTGAACGCATGGTGCTGTCCCCAGGACCCAGTGGTGCACCCAGGGCTTCGTTCTCCACCATTCTCTGCTCTTTTCTGCTGCTTTCTGCTTTCTTCTCCCCAGGTCCTGTATCCAGCATGCAGCCAGGGAATATCACGGTTATAGGCGGTGAGAGGTGCAGCGGGGCGGCCGCGCTTGCCAGCTCCCTTTTTCCTGTACAGAGCAGACAAAAGCTGCAGACGCAGCAGCAGCGATGGTCACAGTGCGATGCAGTGCCTGGGACTTGAGGGCTGTGGTGCACTCGATACTGACAGCTAGGCTGCGCGCAGGCTTTGCTCTCGTGCAGAAAACCCGCTCTTGTAGTCGAATGATTCTCCACAGCTCCTCTGGAGCTGCCCAGCCGATGTCCCACAGCGCAGTGCAGAGAGATGCTGTCCGAGTGGAACCGGAGGGGAAAGGCAGCTTTGGAGGGAGCGGGGAAACAGCTCAGGTTGTGCAATTAAGGCCGCGTGTAGCTGTGCAGTGTCATCACAATGCCGATACTCGCACCGCCATAGGGAGCACAGATAGCCGTCAGCTTATAATTGCGCCCAGCATTGCTGTGGCATCAGGAGCAAAGAACTGGAGCTGCCCCTAGCAGCAATGGCCTGGGACACATGGGGGTGGTGTTATGGCCATAGTCCTCTTGCTGCTGTGTTGTTAAGCTTATACAATTTTTTTTGTCGGTATTTTGAAATACAAATTCAATTCCTGCAGCACGGAGTAATCATGTGAATAAGGAGTTGCTCTTCCCCCCCAGTACATGATATCTGTATCTATACAGTCGCAATTTAAATAAAATATAGCTAAACTGAAAATAACTCCACGTATTGCTGAAGAGGAAGACTACAAGCAAAGAAACTTTGCCGAGGGGCTTGTGTGACATTGGTGCTGGCTGGGGCTGCACTCACTGCTGTGCTACGTCGCTGCCTTCTCTTGACAGTGAAGGATTTCAGTTAAAGAGCTTAAAACGGCTGAGATGGCATCGTTATTTGTGACCCGGCTCGGTTCAGCACGCAGAGGTGTGGCTTTATGCAACCCTTTATGCTGCCTGCGGCTGGCGCCCAGGTCTGCTCCCCACAGCCGGTGTCCACTGGGCCCCTCGGCACGTCGCAGCCGCCCCTGTGCACGAGAACGGGTTACATTTAGAGTCAGGCTTTAATATTCTAAGTTAGATTCTCGGTGTGTTTGCATGACGATTTAGCCTGTAAAACTTGGGGGGCTGTGGCTGGGGGCAGCCGTGTGGAGTTGGTGCTGCTGAGGGTTGGTGCGTGGGGCTGCCCGGGGGAAGGGAGGGCATCGGTGTTAGGGGTTTCTGAACTGAGGCCGACGGCCTTACACCGAACGAGGCACTTCCGATTTTAACACCCTTTGGTCCGAGAGCAGTCTCATCGGGAGCGGTTGCTTCTCTCCTTGGAGCCCCTCGGTGTGACAGGGCGTGCGGAGAGGTGGCGATGACCTTGTGGCCCTCGGTGTCACGCTCTTTGGGGCATTTAACGGCGTTTATTTGCGGTCTACGACACTAAGCTATTGATGATGCGTGTAGAAGCTGTTCTGAAGCTAGGTCTTGTGTGTGAGATGGAGACTCGCGGAGGTCTGTTCGTTCGGTCAGCCATTCCTCCGTGTTGGGGTGTTCACCCCCAGATTCAGGCCTCGCGGGGAGGGGTCCACCCCCCCAAACGTGCACCCGACGGCAGGCACGGGGGGCTCTGCTCACGGCTGGGGGGCTGCGGCTCTGCCGTACGATCCACTATCGATCACCTATCGGAAAACACCGGGAAGTGATTCCTTGGCTCTTCTACAGCGCTCCCACATCCCCTCCCCCGAGCCCCTCTGGGCCGTGCGGTGCGGGGGGGTCCCGGCCCCGGGCTGAGGCGCGGACCCCCGGGACCGCCCGCGGGGGTGGGCGGGGGGGGGGGGGGGCAACGCGGTGCTGGGGGGGCTCTGCCCGGCTCGGCACGCCTCCTGCCGCCCTCCCCCTCGTTTCTTCGCCGTCCCCTCCCCGCCCGCCGCGTCACGCCGCCCCTCGCGCTGCTGCCGGGAGCCGCCTGCAGCCGCTCGCAGCGCCCGGCGGGGGCAGCCGCGGGGCCCAGCCCGGCCGGGGGGCACCGGGGGGGAGCGGGGGGGAGCCCCGCAGAGGCGCGGAGCCTGCGGCAGGGCAGAGCCGTGCCGGGCAGGGCGGAGCCGAGCCGGGCAGCGCAGGGGCAGGGCGGCCGGCGGCGGCTGGCCGCGGGGTCGCGGCCCGATGTCGCCCCGAGCCCCGGACTAGGCGGCGGCGGTGCCCGAGGAGCGGCGCTGAGCCCCCGCCGCGCCCCGCTCGCCTCGGCCCGGCTCGGCCCCGGGGGAGCCGGGGGGGCCCCGGGTGCCGGGGTCGCTCCGTCGGGGCGCGATGCAAGTGTCCATCGCCTGCACGGAGCACAGCCTGAAGAGCCGCAATGGGGAGGAGAGGCTCAGCGGCAAGCAGAGCGCCGCCGCCCCCAACGTGGTGAGCGCGGCCCGGGCCAAATTCCGGACGGTGGCGATCATCGCCCGCAGCCTGGGCACCTTCACCCCCCAGCACCACATCTCGCTCAAGGAGTCCACCGCCAAGCAGACTGGCATGAAATACAGGTAAGGGGCCGCGGCTCCCCCTCCGGCTGCCCGCGGGTCCTCCGCGGCCAGCGATGGACCTGGGAACCCCCGCGGAGCCCAGCGGCATCGGGGCCGTGATGCTTTTTGGGGCGGGGGTGCGCGTCCGGGGTGCGCTACGAAGCCCTCCAGCCCGTGTCGGTTACGGGCGATCCACGTGAATTTACAGCGCTGGCGTTAAGATGGTTTCCGCCGAGCGCTCCACGTAACTCGCGCTGGGGTTAATGAGCAGAAAGATCAATTAGCAGAGCGGGTTTGAGGCTGGCCGGGAAAAGTTCAGGTGCAGCGTGCGTGGGGCGAGGGAAGCGTCTGCCCTGGGTACCGCTCCGTCCTGAGCATCACGCAGACTTCTTAGCCGGTGTGTATAGCAGGGAGGGGATGAGAGCCAATTTAAGTGAAATGCAGGAGAAAACCGTCAGCCTTCCCCTGGAACGCCTCATGTATCGCGCTGGTTTCTGTCGCTCTTAGCTTGGGAAGGACAGACAATAAAGGGCTGCTCCTTCTCTCTGAAACGCTCCGTGCGGGGAGCTGGCGGCTCTGCCACACCTTCGGCTGAAATCAGGAGGCTCACGCTGCCTCTGTCGGCTTTCTCCTGTTCCGAAGGTCCCTTTGGTCAGCAGCTGGCTGGCGGTGGGGCCGGGGCAGTGTCCGACCCGTGCCTGCCCCAGGACCCCCCCACAGGGGCTGCGGGGCTGCGGCCGGTGCTGCCGTGGCCGTGCTGGGCAGGCGGTGTGGTGCTGGGCGCTGCTCCGGGCCGGCCCTTAGCACGGGTGCACGAAGTCCGGCTGCACGTGCGGCTCGCGCGGGGCTCGGTGTAGGCAGCGTGGCTGTTACAAAAATTGCCGTATTAACCCTGCGGGAGAGGCACAGGCAGGGTGTACGAAGACAGAGCGGGTGGGATGCTTTGAGCACTGGTGCTGTCCTTCGGCAACTTTCCACAGGGGCCGTGCCCCCCCCTGCTCCTGCACCGCAGCAGAAGCGATCGGCATGGCAGGCGAAACCTGCCGTGTCTTGGAGCCCAGAGCACATTCAGAGCTGTAATCTGTTACCGAGGCACAGCTCCTGCTCGTTAGGCTTACGGGCGCTGCGTACTAATTGTCAGCAGTTATCTGTGCTCGTTTCCCCAGGGCTCCCCCAATTACCGACACACGGGGTGGCTGCAGTTCTCTGCTGCCTGCAGGACACAGCCACCCCTGCAGCCTCGCAAAGTTGGGCCTCTGTAAATCATCCCTGGCTTATCGCTAGATAAGATTTCAATAGCGGAGACTAAATTCTCCAGCTGGCATTCGGCACGGCTCTGACAGCTCCCCCGGCTCCGGCTGCGTGAGACCTGGGGGATTGCATCAGGAATAGCATTGCGTTTGTGACAAGGCTGATGTTTTATCTTTATGACTAATCCCTGGTTCTGCTCCTAAATCACTCCATATCTAGAGAAGATTTCTCCCCCAAGAGAAGCAGGGCAGGGGAAATTGGAGAAAGAGCTGACTAAACCTCCCGGCTCAGCTGTGGTGCTGCTGGATCGAGATAACCTTTGGTTGGGGAAGGCGCCTTGCGACAGTGCCGGGGCTGATATTTTGTGTTCCTCTCCGGTTCCTCAATCCGAGGGAAATTTGGTGCCTGGAGAAGCCAAAGGCTTTTCCCGGTGGCTGCAACAGCAATGCTGTGAAGTCCTCAGCTCCCTTTTTTCAAGCTGAAGTCTTTCCCAGTGCATTTTCTGCTTGCATTATGTCACTGCTGACAAGCTTTACAATGTGTGCCACCTAAAATTACATGCTAGTTAAAATGCCTCTCGCTCAGTGCTAAAAATAGATAAATCTGCTCCCTCCCCCCTGTGAGACCCTGTGCAGAAGATGGGGGTGCTGCGGCCGGACGGGCCGTGGGGCATGGTGCCAGCCCGGACGGGGACGGGGACGGCAGGCGGTGGGGAGAGCGATCCTGCCCCACCGTGGGGATGTGGAGGGAGGTGGTGACAGTGTGAGTGACGGGGCGGTGGGGGTGGCAGAGCCGGCTCTTTGTCAAACGGCTCGTTTCTGGCTTTGCTCCAGATGAGAGAGCAAATTGGCATGCAAAATACACAGCTTACTGGAATAAATGCGTTCTTTTGGGAATATCTGCAAATATTGGGATTCAGGTGTGTTCCCGCGAGTGTGAGCCAGCCTCTGTATTTACTTTGCTCCGTCTCGTTTCATTTCCTTCATAGCAGATTGTGGCATCAACTGGGCATCGAGGCGGTGGAAAGCAAACGGTGTGTGGCTGCGGGAATCGAGCCACTGCGTGCGGACGAGCCCACGTGCAAACGAGCCCACGTGCAGCCGTGCTGCGGGGCTGCCGCGTGTGCTGGCCATCAGTCAGACCGGGCTTCCCCGGGTGCCACCTCTGCTGGATGGAGGCTGCGTCACCGCCGGTGACACGCTTCTACGTGCGGGGGTGCCCGGGGGCTGAATCCTGCCCAGGTGCTCGGGGAGGGCGTTGGGGATCGCCTCGAGCCTTGCCTCGAGCACGGTGTAGCTGCGGTGTGCGGCTCGGAGAGTTGCAGCCTGCTGCATTGTCCCTGGTAACAAAGGGCAGATCGCATCCTTCGGATGCACGGCACGGGAGGAGGGGGGGCAGGCTGAGGGTTCAGCATCTCTTGGAGGTCACCGACTGGGTTCTCCTTCCTCCTCGTTTGCCTCTTTTTTTCCTAAATGTACCGTCCAGCCCAGTCCAAGCTGTCTGTGAGGCTGTGCCCCAGGCCTGATCCCGGCACACACCACGAGCACCGCAGAGAGTGCCGTGCCTGGTGGGATGCCGTCAGCCCTGTGCAGGGCAGCACTCGAGTGGGGGCTGAAACAAAACACTTTTTAATTACAAACGCAGGCAGGTGGATTTCACAGTGCACGTTTGCCCCATGGCTGGCTCTGAGCCACTGGCACAGGCTGGGGAAGGGCAGAGCACACACGTGCCGGGCTGGAAGATGTGCTGCATGCTCAGGTCCCTCCTGCCCTCCTGGGTCACGGGCAGGTCTTGAAGCCACATGTGCTTACAGGCAGCCCTGCAGGGTGGCCCGAGCATCTTTCCCTTCCGTGCTTTCTTTTCCTGGCTCCTTGCCTAAGTGCTGCTGCTTTCCAGGCTGCAGAGCTCCGTCCTGCGAGCTCTGTCCTGTGAGCTCGCGAACCGGCGCAGAAGGAGGCAGGAGCCAAGACAGAGAGGAGTGGGACCCGGGGACGCCACGGGCCCTTCCCCAGGCACGACCCCATGCACAGGGAGCGGTGAAATGGGGGCTCCTGGTGCTAGGGATGAGGGGGTGCTGTGGGACCCTCCTGCACCCGCCCAGCACCAAGGCAGTGCCCTGGCCAAATTCCAGCAGAGATAATTGTGTTCCGCCAGCTGAAAATTCCTCTGCAATTTGAAGGTGTTTTTCTTCGCTGCGTGTCTGTGATCGTGGGTTCTTGTCGGAGCGCTTTATTAAGGAGCTGCTAATGCGCTTCGTGTGGCGGTGGGCGGCCGTGGGCCACGGGGGGTGTGGTGGGCGCCGCGCTGCTCTCCTGGCACAGGCCGCCCTGCGCTCTGCCCACCGCCCACCTGCAGTGAGGGGCACAAAACGGGACCGAGATATTCTACCCTCTAATCCAAACCCATATCCACTAGAGAACATGATTAAAAAACTCCCTCCCAGAGTTATCCCCCAGGCCCCGTGGGCTGGGCCCCCACCCGAGCGGGCAGCGCTGCTCCGGGGCATCGTCCCCCCGCACCCATTCCCCCGAGCAGTTCCTTCCACTCCTTCAGACGTGCACTGGGGGATCTGAGGGCTACAAGCGAAAATTGCGCTGCTTTTATTCCAGTCTGGATTTCTCGTGTAGAAGCATTGCGTTATTAATGCTAGAATTGCACTGAGGAGGCACGGCTTTGTATGCAGATGCCGGGCAGCGTGCGTGGATGTGCAGAGGTGCACAAGTGGGGGCTCAGCTGAGCTGAAGCAAACCTCAAACGTGTCGGGCTGGGACGAGCCCCTGGCCTGTAGGGCCAGCAGGTGGGCTGGGGACACACGGTGGGTCCGCGGTGCTTCTGGAGGGGCAGAGGTGAGAGCAGGGGTTCCTCGCAGGCCTTCAGGACTCCAGCCTCCCTTTTCCCTACTTCTTGCTGCAAATATTTGCCACAATGACTACCTCGTGTATTTCGTAGTTCATTGTTTTTGCTGCAGTTACGAGTGGCTTTAAGCACTGGTGTGAAATAGCCCAATTATTCTGATAGAAAATTACATATTATTTCAGTAGTTCTCTTCAAATCAGGTTTGTTTTTATGGTTCGTAGACTGATCTTCGCTTTATTGCTGTAAGTCAAGACCACTCCGGTGAACAGAAAGGGTTTACCCTTAAGTTCACCACACATTTGCCCTCAGGACTGCAGCTTTTAATGGCTACAAAGGAGGGAGGAATAGCTCAAAGATGGGGAAAAGG
This sequence comes from Cygnus atratus, assembly GCF_013377495.2. Lineage (NCBI taxonomy): Eukaryota > Metazoa > Chordata > Aves > Anseriformes > Anatidae > Cygnus > Cygnus atratus. Next base: position 25,279,072 of record NC_066370.1, on the reverse strand, counting down.
CAACCGGCTGAATAAACAAAATCTGAGCTGATTTATGCTGCTATGAACTCCCTGATGGTGTCTAACAGAGAACTGGGACATCCCCTCCCGGAGCCACACACAAATAATGTGGTGACACACCCCAGCCCGGGAGCGCCTGGGCCGTGCAGGCCTCTGCGCCTTGCCCTGTGGTCCTGGTGCTGAGCAGCTCGGTGTGGTGCTGCTGGGCCTGGCTGCCGGCCCGGCCCGTGTCCGCCGTGTCCCTGGCCCCCCAGGGGTCAGCTCTGTCCCGGTGTCTGTGCAAGGTGTGGGACAGAAACACCCCCCCGGGGTGCTGGCACTGGTGCTGCGGGGCGGTGGCACTGGGTGGCACCGGGAGGCTCAGCAGCGAACCGGGGCCGGGGCCATTCCCAAACTCGCATCTGAACCCCGAGAGAGGTGAGCTGAGGGGAGCCAGGCTGAACTCAAGGACAGCCGATGTTCTGAAGTTCACACTTGACATTTCTTTATGCAGGTGGCTTCTTAAGCAGAGTCAAAGCTATGATATTTTAAGGAGGCTTTTAAATAATGCAATGGTATTCTTGCGACAGGCTTTCGAAATGTGCCAGCAGCGGTGCCACACGATGGGCAGACGTGGCCGCGGGTGAGAGCACTCCTGGGTGGGCGATGCTGGGGTGTTTTGGTGCCCTCCTGTGCCTGAGCCCAGCCGGAGCCTCCCCACGAGGCTCTGCCCATTCACCGGTGCCTGGGGAGCTCAGCAGGACGTCCCCATCGGCACTGGGCGGCCGTCACCTGCCTGCGCCTTGTGCCACCAGAAGTGTCCCCTGTGGCGGGGCTGGAGCAGGCTGGATGGCTGCGGGCCACCTCTCTATCATCAGGCAGCATGTGCTGGCTCTCCGGATCAGTTCTCGGAACTACCGGAGTGAACGCTTGCTAAAACTGGTCCTGGGCTGTTCCTGCATTGGGATTTTTTCCATTTAAAGGCTGCATTACGACATTAATCTAATGCCTAAATGGATGGAAGAAAAGAGGTGATGTAGAAACACCGCTAACTTAATTGCTAGTGAAGTGCACAGTTTTAAACATTTTAAAAGTATTATTTTAGCATGGCTGCTCTGGCAGAATCCAAATTGAATTCCGAGCAGACTTATTTTTATGTTAGATTACCGCTGTACGCTGCAAGCTGTAGGGACAGCTTGGAAAGGAACCCCTTCTTGGCAGCCAGAGGCGGTGCTCTGGTGTCTGCTGCGCGCAGGGTGCTGGAGACAGGGGCACCTGTGGGGGCTTCTGGCAGCCGTGCAACAGCTCCCCAGATTTTTTGGAAAACATTTTTTTTCTGGGGGGGAGCCAGCAACAAGAGAGGGGGCAAGGGGGTGGAAGAAAGCAAAGCTTTTTCCACTCTGCAAGGAACAAAGCCAGGCATGAAGGTGACAGCACTTTGCTCTTCGCTCCCAGAGCCAGGAGGGTGCCGAACCCACCCCGCTGCGCCCCACGGCCGCAGCAGAGGGCACGAGGCATTTGGGCACCATTTGGAGCGGGTGCTGCGTGCCCAGCCCCGTTCACGGTGTGGGACTGGGGGCCTGGCAGCGCCATGTGGCTGCCAGCAGCGCCCGCCGCGGGCCCTGCGCTTGGCTGCGGCCCATTCACTTTCCCTTATCTGCATGTTAATGCGTCATCCACAACTTTCCTGAGGAGGCAGCCAAAAAAATTCTGGGGAATTTCAGCTAAGATGGCCACCTACGCACCCGGTGGCCCTGCGAGTAATGGAGATGATTTGGAAAGTGTGACGGGAGCCAAGGGAGGGGGCACAGATGCCATTTAGACATCTGCCGGTCCCCGCGCTGCCTGCGCCTCGGCTCTGCCTCGCCTGATGCCAAGCCGGTGCTCCCACCTCCCAGCACCCGCCTCCTCGCTTGGCGGCTGGTTAGCAGCTGATCGATCCTTCCCTATCTTGCCTCTGCAGCTATCCCATTCATCGCATCCCCCCGTTTTCTATCGTTGACCTAATGCTTAACGCCTGTGCAGCGGCTCACGTGCAGCGGTGGGAGCCATCACCACCTCCCCAGCAGCACGGGAAGGCGAAAAGGGGAGAGAGGGTGCTCGGGAGGAGGAGGGCTCCTGGCGAGCGGGGACGCAGCGGGAACCCCACTGCCCTGGTGCTCAGGACTGTGCTGCCTGCCCAGCGTGCTGTGCCAGCCGTCCCTGGGCTCCTGCTTCTCCAGCACGAGCCCGGCCACGTGTCTCAGGCTTTTGCCACCCAGAAATCCTTTTCCACCCCCTGCCTGGCTGGGCACGGAGCTGGATTCACACCCACTGCGAGCTGTGATTCCTCCTGGAGCACCTGCACCGGGCTGCGGGGACAAGCAGGGCTCGAATCGGATCCAGCTGGATTTATAGCACCGCAGGTAGAAGAGATTGCAGAGCAGCAGGCAGCGACTGCCAGGCAGCATCCCCCAGCACGTCAGGCACCGCAGGCGTGGGGCTGGGCGATAACGCAGCTGTGAGAATGCCAGTGCTCAGCCAAGGGACCCAGTGCTCGTTCCCAGCGCGCTCAGGTGTCTGGTGGATGATCTGCAGTGCTCCAGCATCTTCTACAGCTTTGTGTGCTCCTCTGTGCACCTTACCACTGGCAGACGGAGTTAAACTGTTCCCGAGGGTGGGTACTTTGCGTGAATGTCAGCAGTGTGGGAGGCAGAGGGGTACCCATGTGCTTGCTGCAGCTTTCAGGCTCGAAGGGTGCCCTCGGCTCCTTCTCTCCGTGGTGCCCTGACCCGAGCAGCCCCAGTTCCACAGACACGCGCAGTAACAGGGAGCGTTTCTGGGGCACCGACAGGAGTGTGGTTTACATTAGAGTAGGGGAAGATTCTTTTAAGACTTTGGTTAAAAACCACGATTCTTGCTTTCCGAAGTCAAAGGTTTTAACCTCTTTCCCGCAGTAACCCGTTTTACGTGTAGAACACGATGCTGCCTTGAAACGGTACTGGAGGAACAGCTGAAGGGACAGGGCCGATGGGGCGTTGTGCTGGTTTTTGCAGGACTACAGGGGACGAAGCAGGGTGTCGTGGGCTCTGCATCTGCCCGTGGCTATCGCCTGCCGAGGCCGTGCTGGTATCCAGGCCTGCACGGAGCCCCTCGCTTCGCTATCTCTGCGGCAGTAAGTGGTTTTAAAATACATAAGGGAGTGGAAAGCCGAGGTTCTGCATCGCTGCAATTACTGCTAATACGGGCTGTAATTTAAAGGAAACTGCTGTGCTTGTTGTGAAGTGTTTTGTTCACAAAATGGGAGTCAGAAACCATTATTTTTCTCCCTTCCCACCCACACCACTTAGAGACACCCCTCGTACCAGCAGAGCTCGCTGGAGGGGCACCCAGCAATTTCCTAAACTCTGCAGCTCTTTTTGAGCTGATGAGGCAAGATTAAATCTAAGGGGAGAGGCAGGAAGGCGCTGAAGTTAATTAAAGAAGAGAATTAACACGTCTGCGTTGCCTTGCCCTCTGCCAGCAGCAGAGCTAACTTGCGCTCGGGGTTGTTGCAGCGTGATGAGCCGTGACAAACGGTGCTTGCAGGGCGCGGGGACGTTCAGAAGTGCCGAGAGCGCTTCGGGGAAGCGGCCTGCGGCCCCCCCGGGGAGCCTGGCGGGTGCGCCTTCCCCTTGGGAAGGGGTGAGGCCGGGCCAGCCTCGCTCTTCCCCACACCACCCATGGGAACACGAAGCAGCCTTGGCGCTGCCGCAGGACAGGACGGGAGGTCTGCACCGAGCTGTGCCGGGGCGGCACCGGGGCCCCCAGCGGAGCAGCTTCGCTCCGGCTCCATTTCTCTCGCCGCGAGCAACCGGCCGGTGCCGTGCTCCCGGCTAATTTTTTTTTTTTCTGCAGACTCTGCCTGCAAACTTGTCAGCGTGCTGCCAGCCTCCAGAGGTGTGGGGAGTCCAGCGGAGGGAAGCGGGAGCCTTAAACCAGTCGGCTAAGCGCCAGGCTGCTTTTTGGTGGCTGCCGAGCACCTCTGCGCTGTCGGCTGGGAGGGCTCAGCCCACCTCCTTCCCTCCCGCACACTCCAGGTTTCTCCTGCTGCCCGCTTCCTTAAAAGAGGAGGTGGAGAAGTAAGTTTTGGCTGAGCTGTTCTGTCCGGTTAAAGGCATGCTGGTGGATGTCGGGGAGCAAAACCCCGGGGCTGCAGCCTGCCCGGCGGGCGTGGGGCGGTGCAACGTCAGCTCCGGGAGTGTGTGCACGAGGTGCCGCCGGGGCCTGCAGGAGTTCTGCAGCAGGAAGGAAGAAGCGGACTTGGAAAAGTGCTGGGGACTGTGAAGTGGAGAGCTTGGAGGGGAATTCACCCCGCAGAGATTTGGCATTACAGGGGGGCGAGAAGCAGGCTTTGGCAGGGAGGGGGAAGTGGCCAGAACCCAGTGCCTGGCGAGAGGCTTGGAGCCCGTGTTGGAGGGGAGACCACCGTGGAGCGGGCTTTGCTTTTGCCAGGTCTGGCTGGGATGTGCAGCACTGCTTTTTCAGGGAGCAAATTACATATTTTATTCATTTTCTGTGCAAAAAGGAGCTGTTCTGAAGCAATAATGGGGATGTTTCTAAGCAACGTTGTTTTCCCACTGCAAGCTTCAGGAGCGGTGACATTTTTGTACGTTTTTGTAACAATAAGCCAAACCGCCTGCTGTTTGCACACAGGAAAGCCTTGCCTTGGTTCTCCCAACTTTGCCTACCCGGGTGGCTCGGGGGCCTTTAGCCCCAGCCCCGGGCTCACCCCATGCAGATGTTCGCGGGCACGGGGGGCCGGGCTGCTGCAGGGCAGAAGGGCTGGGTGGGGGCCTCCAGCAGGACCCCAGGAGGCTGTCCCCGAGGGTCTGCCCACCCAGCACCCCGTCCTCGTGTCCCACCCAGTCCATCTGTCTGCCAGAGAGGGCTGGGCTGGATCCCGCTTCATGCACGTCCCGTGTCACCCTCCCTGCTGGCCCTGAGGCTGGGGACACGGCGTCCTCGTCCCGGCGGCCACCTGCTGCCATATCGGGGGGGGGCTGGCCCAGGCAGGATGCGTCTCCTCCATCCGGCACTTCTGGTAAGGGTTGGCCGTTGTGGGCACAAACTCCAACGCAGGGCAATCAGGCTGGGGGTGGGAAAAGGGAAGATCGGCACGATTGGATTTCTGTGGAGCTCGTCGGTTATTCTTCCGTGGGTGTGGAGCCTGAAATGCCTCCGTCACTGTATGTGGTAGCGCATAGGTTTCTTTACAAAACTTGTGTTCTCCCTTAAAAATACACTTTTTCTGTCTCATTCCTGATAGATAGATGGGTGGATAGGTAGATAGATGGATTGATGGATATACAGACGGAGGGATGGGTGAATAGATAGACGGGTAGATGGATAGGTGGATGAGTAGACAGGTGAATGGATGGACCGATGGACGGATGGGTAGCTAGACTGATGGGCAGAAAGATGGATGGATAGGAATACAGACAGGCTGGTTCCCCTCACCGTGTTGTTCAGGTGGGACCATTGGAAGCAGCTGAGCTTTAACCAGATTCTGAAGCAAAGCTCCTCGGCAGCTCCAGCTCCCGAGCAGCCTGACTGTCTCTGCTGTGAAGGTTCACGCTCTTCGTTTTCCACCTCTCCTGAACACAAGGCTGCTTTTGAGCCATTTGCAGCCGGGGCGTATGCAGGGCCCCCCGCCGTAACACCCAGCGCCGGTGCTGGCCCTCGGGGAGCTGGGGATGGGGCAGGGAGCCCCGCCGGGCCGCGCTGCTCCTGTGGGGGGGCTGGCAGAGGGAGGTGGGCAAAAAGGGAGCATTAAAGAGCAGCTGAATGTAGCGCTGCTTTGGGGACCGCCCGCTGGGGCTGCCTTCGCTCCCTGTGGACCACCTGCAAGGGTGAGGGATGGGCGGTGGGGTGGCAGTGGGGTGTTTCTGGATAACCAGCGTGTGTTTTCTTCCGATTGCTTTGTCCCTTTGCCATCGCGGGAAGCAGCTGCGGGTTAATGAGTTGATTAAGCAGCGCAGGAGGCTCAGACCATAAATCACTGCCAGAAGGGGCTGCAGGTGTGGGTTGCCTCGTGTAGGAGAGCTGCTTGCTGCCCTGCAGCTTCTGGGAGCGTGAGGAGGGGTGTGCTGGGCTCGTGGGGGGCTGCCAGGGCTGGGTGCCCCTGCCCGTGGGGTGAGATGGGCTGGGGGCAGTGTCGGTGTGGGGCTGGTCCCCGTGGGGTGGCTGCTTCTGGCACTGCAGCCATCGCTGGGTGCCCGTACCCATTTCCCTGCGCTAGAGTTAATTAAAAGCGAATAATTACAATCGCTTTCTGCCCCGTGCCACAGGAGACAAGTGCCACTCCTGCCGTATGGCACGGGCTGCCCCTCAGGCACGTTTCCTCCCCCTCTCCTTTAATTAAGGACGCTGGCAGCTCTGGATGTCCCCAGGACACGACCACGCACCTCACCACTGCCCCGGCCCAGGCTGGGCCCGCCGCAGCAGCCCGTAAAGGGAGCAATGAATTACAGATTCCCTTTGGTCTCGCTCAGCTCTGCCTGCACCGTCAGCACTTACCCTTCAGAGGAAATAATTAAACTAAAAGTTGCCGTAAAGCATGTGAAGGAGGAGCTGGCTGGAGGCAGAGGACAGCGAGGGCCGTGCTCTCAGATCTCGTCGTGGCTGTACCTGTGCTAAATGAGGTGTCCGGGCACGGGGCCGAGAGCTCCCCGTGCCGGGGCAGCTTCACTTGGAAAGGTTTTTCTCAGCTTGGGCGTTTGGCAAACAGGGGATTATAACGGGCTGCCCCGTACGCCCCCGAGTTAATTGGGACAGTGGCATCGCGGGGAGGGATGGGTTTTGAGCAAGAAATGGTTTAGCGGTGCTCGAAGCTTAAAATGCTTCCTAAGCAGAGGGGATCTGGAAGCAGCTTGCAAGTAGCTAGGGCGGTGAAAAGGCCGTCCTGACGGAGCAGTGGGGTGGAACTGAGGGGACAGAAAGCTGTGGTCAGACCCTGCGGGGAGCTGCTCGCAGCGAGGTGGGGGGCACGGCTGAAAGCAGGAGGCCGCAGGCGTACAGGAGGGGCTGTCCTCTGGGGGGATGAGGCTTCTGAAAGCACAGCCAGCAGCCCGGGGGGAGCTTCCCAACCACCTCGCGTCCCCCTCCGTCTAGCTGCAGGACCGCCCGTCGAGGCACAGGCAGCCAGCGGTGCTGTAGGACTTCGTTCCCGTCGCGTGTCCTTCCAGAAGGAGTTAAACGGGCTCAGCCTTGCCGCATGATCAAATTATTCTCGCTTTTCATCGCCGAATATTCATCTCAGTTTTAAGCCTTCTTGTCTTTTTAACTAAAATTAACATTTATTTCAGACAATCTAATCTTCCTACAGTGCCGCGTTACAAAGAGCAATCCCCTGGGAAGGGATTTCAGCCTCCTTTGTTCCTGAGATTCTTGAAAAAACGTGATTTTTTTCCCCCTGAATTCTTACAGTCAGCCTTTATCCCGGGTGCCTCTTGTTACCCTCGTCTCTGTTCTGGATTTCCTGCTGAATGTATTATTCCCCCTCTTCCCGTTTCTATTGCTTTTTAACTTCCTGATGCTGAACCAGAAAGCTCTTGAGGTCAGAAGCTGCCGTCTTTGCCTTTCTCATGAATGTACAATTGTGGCTTCAGACGTGCAGTAAGCAATTCCTACACATCTTTCAAATCCGATACACCTCTCCGCCTCGTATTTTTCCTGGTTTCGCTCATTATTTTGCTCGCAGCAAAATGGCTAACAAGCAAAATAACTTTTTTTTTTTTTTTTTTTCCCCACTTTTGCAGAAATGGAAGGTTTTGCTTATTCAGGCTTGTTCAGCATCCCAGTCAGGTCCAGAACCAAATTATCTTTTATGAGGATAATTTTGCGTGCATTAAAAAGCTGAACTGCGTGGCAGGTTTTTGGCTTTGTTGGTTTTCCCTCTGCGGTTACAAATGAGCAGCACTTTCCCGTCGGCCCTGTGGACTTCGAGAAGGGTTTTTCCGTGCGGAAATTCCTCCTTCCACCTCGCACCCCGGGTGCTGCACGGACGGAGGGGTCGTGCCGTGCCGTGCCGTGCCTCCCCCGAGCCTCTGGTGGGCCTGGAGCCGCCGCCGAGGAGTGGGGCCGGGGCCAAGGTGTGGGCACGGGGAGCGGTCACTGGGGCGAGCCTGATGGCACGGGCGCTTCCCCGGGAACCGAGCGTGCCCTCGCCTTCAGGAAGCCTGGTCAAGGGAAAGGCCTGCCCTGCTCGTGTGCTGCTCCCGCGCCTCCGTGTGTTCCCGACAGCGTCGCGGAGCTGCGAGCTGTGCTGTCAGCGAGCCAGGCCTTCCCCTCCTGCGCCCGCTGCCCCAGCGCAACCCGGCGGAGCCGCCAGTGCTGCGGGAGCCGCTCTGATGTGCACCGGGAGAGAAGACGGGCGTGCGCGGCTTGGCTTTGGGGGCCTTTTCCCCCTCTTGCGCGGAGCCCCCTGTTTGCAGGGGCTGCAGCTCACCTCGGACGGGAAGGATGCAAGATTTAGGTCCCGCAGAAGGAACGTGTGGGAGACAGACAGCAAACGGCCAGCCCCGCTCGGTGCAGTGGGGGGCTCTGCCCCTCGGGCAGGGCTTTTCCCTCTCGGTGCGGCCACGGGCAGGGCTCTCCCTGCTCGGCCCACCTGCAAAGCGCAGCAGCAGCTGCCGCTTCTCACTGCTCCGCAGCCAGCCGTGAGCTGTGGGTGCTCCCTGGAGCTGCGCTTTGGTCCACTTAAATTAATCCTCCCGATTGGCTTCTGCTGGACAAAATCAGTCCTCCAAGTGCAGGCTGCGCAGGGCCCCGATGCATTTCTCGATCCCCAGGGACACGAATGGGGTAGAGGCGGGATGGGAGGCGCGTTACCGCCGGCAAGGAGCCGGGCCGCCGCGGGCGCGCTGATGCAGCATCTCGCTGACCGTGTCGCATCCTGACAAAACGCTGCGTTTTTCAATCCAAACACCATAAAATTTGCTGCATCTTGCAAACTTGCATCTTTCCACCTCTGCCTAGCTGTAAACCTTGCGAAGTTTAGAGAGGAAAAATTCTTAACTACTGCTGCAGCCTGGAGCATCCTATCCTGTAACGAGTGCAGGGACAAAGACCCAGGGAGAAGCACTTTCCCTCTGGCTTTGGTCCGTCCTGCTCCTCCTAGGGACATTGCTCTGAGGAGCATCTGTGCTGGGTGGCTGGTCCCCCTGTCCTGGTGCCGTCCCTCTGTCCCTGTGAGCTGCGCTCAGGAGCAGGACTGGGTTAGAGCAGTGATGTCTGGAGGAGGTGGCTCTCAGGAAGGTTCTTGTTTTGCTTTCTTCTTCTTTCTCTTTTCTCTCTGAAAATGTAGCTGCTTTGCTTTAGGCTTTGTCTTTCAGTAGTCAGGGAGGCGGTGTGGAACGCTTCTCAGGCCTTGCTCATGGTGCAGGTTTGGGATAAAGCAAACCAAGGCAGTTTCAGACAGGCGGTTAGAAGCAGTTTGAAGGCTGCCCCGTGCTGCACCCAGGCAGCCGGAGCCAGCAGCCAGTGCAACCTTCCTGCGCTCAGCAGGGGCTGGCAGGGGCTCGTCCAGAGCTCCGGCCTTGCAAAAAGATGTCAGAGGTGGGAGAAGCCAGGCAGAGCAGTGAGAAGTGGTGTATGAACAAAGGAGAGTGCTGCTGAGCTGCTGCAGGGTGAGGCAAACCGCACCTGAGAGCGCTTCAGCCTGGCTCATCTGGACCCGGTGCCAAACCTTATGGAAAATGCACAGGGTAAGCTGCCCCGTTTTTACATCAAGTGAATTTGGTTGGAGTTGAATTTCTGATGCGTGCACGATGTACTGGCCCCCTTCCTCCAGCCGAGCAGCTACTGAACTCAATTTGCGGGGAGGATCTTGCGCTAACAGGACTTGGCGTTTTCCGCCGTTGGCTCCTTAGCGTAGACATAAATTTTTCCAAGCACCGCGGTCGTGTGCACGCTAAGTAAACGGCAAGGACAGCTTTTGGAAAGTCAAACGCGATGTTTCCGCCCAGATTCGTTAGAGGAGCAGCCTGCGAGGAGCCGGGTGGAGCTCGGAGCAAGAGGTGCTTTCCAAATGGGAATGGGGCTGGAAATGTGCAGCACCCCTTGGCTGCTCAAAGAGGGCCCTGGGCTGGGCGGGCTGGAACGTGGAGTTACACCACACTCCTGACCCTGAGCCCCAGGTCATGTCCCCTGCCGGAACGGCACATCCCTGGCCGGAGCGCCAGGCAGCTGCAGCTGCATAACCCTAACTTTTTTAGGGTTATGCTTTGGGCAGGGGGAGACGGGCATCGCCTGTGCCAGCACCCTGCACGCAGCGGGTTTTGTTACGTGGGGGTCTGTCAGTGTTCTTATAAAAAGGTGTCAGGTCGGTGCCTGCCCCAAATGTGCTGTGAGCCTGGGGCTGGCGGGGCTGGACGCGCTCTCTCGCTGTCTGAGCACAGCTGAGGCCCTGATAAGTCAGCGTTTGGGGGGGTTCTGTCCTGTTCTTTCTTTTGGATTTAAATAATTCATTACCAGCAGCAAAAAAAAAAGTGCAGTAATTGTTCGCCGCGCTCTGCAGCGGAAGGTAAAGAGCTGGCCCCCAAATTATACCTCGATCTGGCAAAAAAATTGCACAGATCCGGCTGTGATGTGAAGGTTAAAGCAGGAGGGTATAATTAGCGGGGCATTTCGTGCTGCCGCGCCAGCTTCACGTTAGGGTAGGGGGTTCATGTACGGCACGTCTCACGGCCTCGCGGCTAATTATCTTGTCTGCAGCCCTGCTCTGCGGGGGGAGCACCAGAACAGCCCCTGCGGCTGGTGCAGGGCAGCCCGGGGAGCGGCAGGGGGACGGGGAGGTGAGGGGACGGGGCTTTTCTGGGGCAGCTGGATGGACAGGGGCGCTTTGGCGAGTGGGAAGGGGAATGAAGGGCACGCTGCTGAATAAGGCAAGTGCCCCAGCCAGGGTTACTGCCAGGAGTGCTGAGCGAAGGCAGGGGAGCGGCGTGTGTGTGTGTTACAGCCCCTGCTTTGGCCCCCAGCAGCCCGGCGGTGCCTGAGCCGGTGGAAATCTGCCCGCCCCCCCCCCGCACGAAAACGGGTGCTTCAGATGCACACCTGAGGGTCTAACGTTGTTTTCTTCTTCTTTTCTTTTTTTTTCTAGAAACCTTGGGAAATCCGGACTGCGAGTTTCGTGCCTTGGCCTGGGTGAGTTTGTGCCCCAAGCCCTGCAGCTGTCCTTTCCCTTTCCCTTTCCCTTTCCCTTTCCCTTTCCCTTTCCCTTTCCCTTTCCCTTTCCCTTTCCCTTTCCCTTTCCCTTTCCCTTTCCCTTTCCCTTTCCCTTTCCCTTTCCCTTTCCCTTTCCCTTTCCCTTTCCCTTTCCCTTTCCCTTTCCCTTTCCCTTTCCCTTTCCCTTTCCCTTTCCCTTTCCCTTTCCCTTTCCCTTTCCCTTTCCCTTTCCCTTTCCCTTTCCCTTTCCCTTTCCCTTTCCCTTTCCCCTGCATGCACCTCACTGCTTCCATTCCGTACCGATCCGAGAACTGACGAATAGCTTATCAATATTTTATCCTATCAATATTTCATCAAAAAGGGCATCTCTGGGCACTGCAGGACGTGTGTGCAGTGACAGCTGCGTGTGTAAATCCTCTGCTGCCGCCTCCCGCAGCGGGCAGGAGCGGGGCCGTGCTCACACAGGTGCTCCCTGCGGTGGCAGGCTCACCACTCACAGAGTGCTTAGAAGTGCATTTCTTCCACAGCGCCTTGAGAGTTGATTTTAAAACAGAGGGGATGTGAAAGTCACCCTGAGTTGTAAAGTCATAAAAATAAGGCCTGTTCCGGCAAGAAGAGCTCTTCTGGTTAAAATAGCTCCTGACTTGCGAAGGACTTCCTCGCTGGGCACAGCAGGCTTTTTTCGTCCTGGCAGTTTCGCCAAGAGCAAATGTTGGGGCGGAGGCAGAGCTACGGGGAGGAAGCAGCGGCAGGAGAAAATCGCCTTGCCGAGCGTTTCTGTGATTGCGAGCAGGTGGGGCCGCAGCGGCGTCTAAATATATCTGAGTATATCTGAACGTATCGGGCCTCTGTCAGCACAGCTGTGGGGCCGGGTGCTGGGGCAGGCACGGGGCCAGCGCCACAGGGCAGGAGCCGGGCAGTGTCCCCAGGCTGTCCCCAGGGCCCTGGGTGTGCCGGGGACAGGGCCTGGGGATCGGTGACATTTACAGGCGGGGGGGCTCCCTCTGCAGCGCGGCTCGGTCGCCTCTCCCACCGCAGACACATCCCGTGCCTGTTTCAGTGCCAGCCTGAACACTTCTCTAAGCAGTTCTCTTGTGCGGCTCCCCAGAAGACCAGTTCACTTCCCTAAGCTCTCCTCAGTAAGAATCCACTTTCAGCTTAGCAAAGTTTCCGAAGGCTCAGCGATCTTCCCCAAAAGAAGAGGCTGCTCACGGCGGAGTCCCGACGAGGTACGAACCCAGCAGTTGTGTGAGCAGGAAGGGGCCAGGTCTTCCCCTAGCACCTTGTTCACTCCGCTCGGGGGCAGAACTTTTGCAAGCCCTGCAAATGATGGAAACGCAGCCCTGGACAGCAGGCGGGGTGCAGAGCAGGCAGGGCCGAGCACCCACCATCGATCCCACCCAGACCAGTGCCAGGAGCCGGAGGCTCCGCGTGGCATCGGCCTCGCTGGGAGCAGGCTGGGGGAAAATCACCCTCGCAGGAGGCTGAGCCTTGGCTCCCAGCCAGGGTGCTTTTATTTTTCTGAGAGGTGACACATCTGCCGGCAGTGGAATTATCAAGTGGTGAATTTTGCATCAGCAAATAACCCAGAAATAGTCACACCACGCGAGGCTCCGAGCTGTGATGGAAACGGAGCCGGATCTGGCTTAAATGCAGAAATGCCTCTGCGGGAGCTGAGGGCACCCAGCTGGAAAAGGCTTTCCACCGTGGGCAAGGGGAGCGGCTGTGCCCTGGGCCATGCCCATGCTCCACCACAGATCCCACACTGGAAATAATGTTTTTTCAAGTCTTTTTGTCTTTTCGTCGTTTGCGTTCCCGCAGGGCCCCCGGGTGGGAGCACACCGCTAATCGGGACGGGCCGACGGGAAATGGCTGTTGGTAGGGGGACAAGTAAGGGTTAGGATTTATTTTTTTTTTCTCTAGTGTATTTTTCTTCCAAGCTGCTCCTCTTGGCTGGGCTGTGAATCATCCTCGATCTGACAGCCGCTGCTGGAAATGCCGAGGGAGCCTTGTGTTTTCTGTGAGGGTTTCTTAAAGCACCCCTGCTGCAGCCCCCAGCCTCCTCGTGCCCCAGCAGCGCGGGCATTTTGTGTCGTACACGGGGCTGGGGGGCTCGGGGTGCCCCTGCTGCTGTCCCTGTAAACCTTTTGTGGTGCTCCGGGCACAACTGGTGGCACAGGTTTGTAGGTACATGGAGTGTGGGGTTTGTGATCCACTGGGTGCATAAATAACCCCTCTTCTTCTTACCTGTGCTTGGGACCTGCGTGCGTATTTAGGCAAAAAAATCACTTCGGGACAAACAGTCTCAACACATTTTTTTTATTTTCAGAAGAAATGCATTTTAATGTATTCCGGTAAAAATAACACTTCTGAGGCTTTAACATGGAAATCGGTCTTCATTTAGATTTTTTTTTCACTTGCTCAGAGACGCTTAATGACAAAACGAAGCCTATTTTCACTTGTACCGGTGCTGCGTGGCACCAGAGCCTGGGCAGCGCGGGGCCGGCTCCGCAGCTCCTGCTGCAGCTGCGCCTGCTGCACGTCCTGGGCTGGAAGAAGGAAACGCAAAATTAGTAAAAAATACCATTTAGTTATTCTGGCAGGATTAGCTGTGGTCGGGGAAGAGTTTCGTTCCCTAAATGACAAGTTTCAGCACCATCAGAACGTTTTCCAACTGCACACGACTGTCAGTCCCTCCTGGTGGGTCTGAACACCAAGGAACCTCTCTGGTAGTAACCAGTTATTTTGTTTTTTTTCTAGGGACATGGGTCACTTTTGGAGGCCAAATCTCAGATGAGGTAAGTAATCCTTGGTTTAAGTATGATGCATGAAGCAAAGCTAATGAGAATAGGTTTTTAATGAAATTGTGGCCAGCAAATTACAGGAGCCTGATTTGGTAACAGCAAATGGCAGAGTCGGTACGCAAAGGAATACAAATCCTGGCTTCTGCTACAAAAATCCTAATGAATCTGACATTTCCAGAGATGAGCTTTAATAAAAACATCTACCCCTTGTAACTAGCTTTTCCCCGCTGCTGGGAGTGACGTTTCCGTGCGTGCCGTTGGCAGCGGCACCACTCCTGGAGCAGGACTGGGAAACTTCTATTTTTGCAGAACGTGTGTAATCTGCGGCAGCCATAAACACCAGGGGCGCAGCATCTCACAGAGGGCTGCCCGATGATTTTAGTTCATTTTAGTTCTCTTTCTCTCCAAAATAAGATGAAACAAACGGAAACGTGCTCGGGTCTCCTCCCCACCCCGGCCCACAGCAGATGGCTCTCAGCCTCTGCTCGTGCTCCTGCCCGCGTGCTGCAGAGCACGTGGACCTCGCTGCCTGCCAGGTACACTGGCAACGCTGTTCATAAAAAAAAGGCAAACCTTCCAGCAGCCTGCCTTGTAGTGCTGCAGCAGAAAATCCCAAAATAACTTCTGCAGCAGGGAAGAGGCCCAGGATTCTGATTTCAAACCTTTTTTTCTTTGTAAGCGACTTGACCTTTGCGGGTATTTCTGCTTGCCGCAGATCACTGGGCTGAGTTTATTCCTGTTTCTCAGTATTGCAGGCTGAAGCAAAAAGAGTTGTTTCAATGACAAATTTGGCTCACTTGCTCTCCTTGTTTAGAATTAGTCAATGCATGGAAAAAAGAAGACTTAAACGCATTTCTGCACTAAACCCCATACATCCGCAGAGCAATTTCTGCAGCCCTATTAAATTGTTGGCTGCTTTCCTGTTAGCAAGCACAGGACTTCCCTCTGGGAAGAGATTAATTCCTCCCAAGACGGATCCGAGGGAAGGATCCGAGGGACGAATCCTGTGCAGGATGGCACGGTGGCACTGGTGCCTCTTCCTGCGCCAACGAGGAGCGAAACGTCCGGCGCAGGCGCTGCCAGGGCTGCGAGCGGTGCCCGCGCTCAGCCCCGTGTCTGCTCCCTGCAGGTGGCCGAGCAGCTGATGACCATCGCCTACGAGAGCGGCGTCAACCTCTTCGACACGGCCGAGGTGTACGCAGCGGGCAAGTGAGTCCCCGGCTTTGCTGTGGTGCGGGGCGCCAGGGGTCCCTTCCACAGGGCTCCGTCCGACTCCTTCCCTGTGCCTCCGGCCGTGGCTCTGCTTGGGAAATCCCATTTAAAAAATGTTATTTTTGGAGCACTCTTAAAAAATGACCCCGCACCCAGCTGAGATGTATGACTGGTGCTGCCATGAGCGCTCACTCTCGGCACAGGGGGGAAAGTGTCCCGAATAAATGACAGTTTGGTGCGTGCCTTAATGAGGATTAGCGGCCCGTGGCGGTGACCCTTCTGCAACGCAGCTCCCTGAGGGAGGAGCAGTTCTAGCTGCAGAGAGCTAATAATGCTCCTGGTGTCATTGCTGGACCAAACAAAAAGAAAAAAAGAATCCCCTCGTAACGTGTCTGACACTGGCCGATCAGTGCTGGGCGTGGGAGGTGGAGCGGGGTGCAGGGACGGGGCCCAGCGGCTCTGCTGGCGTTGGCACAGCACCACCGTGCTGGCCAGGGCGGTCACAGAGCTCTGCCTCGCGCCTCTCCTCTCTGATGGGCTCTCTCTGTCTTGTGCAGGGCCGAGGTCATCCTGGGGAACATCCTCAAGAAGAAGGGCTGGAGGTACCGTACCGCCGCAGGGACCCTCGGGCACAGGGGAATGCGCCCGGTCCTTGCGCAGCCGGTGCTGTGCGGGGCTCGGGAGCGAGCGCTGCTGCCTGCAGGCAGCACCAGGGCTGCTTGGGGGGCAGCTCCGGAGCCAGGCCTTGTAACCGCAGAACAAAAACGCTCTGTGCTTTTTGGGAGCACACACTGACTCCATGAGGCTGCTGTGGTTGACCCGAAATGCAGGTTTGAGCAGGTCAGGACACCTGCAGGTTGTCCAGAGACTGGTGCTGCCCTGACCATGGCACAGGACCACCTGTCTGTGCACAGCAGTTACCTTCCCCGGGTGTTTGTCCTCATTTCCATGCACGGTACGTCGAGACAGATGATGTGTGCATCGGGTCTGTGCGCACGTACAGAAGGCTGTGTATTAGGAATGCAAAGCTGTGATGGGCCTTCATCCTGGGCAGCCTGGTAGGAGATGATACCTCATGTAAATGAAGCGCATTAGCATACGTTGTGTCGTTTTAAGAGCATTTACATAATCTTTAAAGATTATGTGTGTCATAGCCAGCCTGCAACCGCGGAACAGCCCCAGCGGTGCTCTCCCAAAATCCGTGCCCCTGTTCCAGGGGTGATCACTCGGTGTGAAGCATTCTGCGTCCTGCGGAAGAGGGAAGTCGCATCTAGCGAAGAAGCAGATAAATTGTGCTACACACCTACAATTATGCAGCAAAGTAGTTTGCGAATGATTGATATTTGATTTAATATCACATTGGGGTGTACAGATTAGTTCGGCTAATGCATCATTCCCGGGGTTTAATGCCTGAGGGAACACCCCACACTCAGGATCCGTGCCCTGTGCCCTCGGCAGATGGGCAGGAAGCTTTGCGGGCTGCTGCGTGGGTTTTCTGTGACGATTTTATTTAACAGTTTTTTCTTTTCTTCTCCTAGGCGGTCCAGCCTGGTCATCACAACAAAGCTGTACTGGGGTGGAAAGTAAGTTCCAGTGACTCGGGGTGGTGCTCGCCCCCGCAGGGCTGGGGCTGCTGCCTGCTCGCTGCGCTTGTGGCCGGGTTTTTGGGAGCTGGCGCTGGGCAGACAGGTTTGGGGGGGCCCCCCCCGGGCAGACCCCACTGTGACCCGCTGGGAGGTTCACCCCTAATGTTAGTTTGCAGACTAGTGTCTGGGTGGTTGTCATCAGAGATAATGCGCAAGTGATTAAATTGATCTTCCCCCCCTTGCACTGAAGTTCATTTCGCTGTTCGGCAGTGGAGGTGCAGCACAGCTCCCTGCTTCCCACCGTAGGGCTAGGAAATGGGGATTTTTGGCACCCGTCCCACCTGGCTGCATTGCTGCTCCCCAGGCCAATGCTGTCACTTTGGGGGCGTTTCAAGCGTCGCTTCTCGCTGGTGGCTGGTGCCTTGGACCCCTAACCGTGTGTCCCCGCTTTGTCTTTGCAGGGCTGAAACGGAGAGAGGGCTCTCGCGGAAGCACATCATCGAAGGTGGGTGCTGGGCCGGGCGTTGTGCTGTCGGGACAGGTCCGGGTCACCCCAGCAGGCTCCCCACAGCTCCCCGCAGCCCCGCGACTCCATCCCGCGGTGCCCCCGCTCCATGCGGGGTGGGTGCGTGGCACGGCGTTGTACAGGCAGGGCACAAACAGAGCAGCGCCTGTAAAAGACACGCTTCTGTCGTGGGAAGGATGCGCAGCGTCAGCTGTGACCTTGTTACGGTGAGAGCGTGCCTCCCGGCAGGGCTCACGGCAGGGGCTGCTCCTGCCCCGTCCCACCTGACGGGGTGTGTGTGCAGGGCTGTGGGGCAATCGGCCCTCCCCAAAAAGCAGCCACCACTGCAGGGTCCCGCTGCCGTGTCCTCCTCGCTGCTGCGGGATAAATGCCCCCGGTACGACGGGTGTGTGCGGGGGAAGAGCCGCACAAAGCCGTGGGACGAGGCTCGCCGTGGTCGCACGGGGCACGAGGGAGCATCAGGCTGTGCACCTGTGCTTCACAGCGCCGCGGCACGGCTCGCAGCAGCCGCCTCTCGTTGCTGTCTGACCCACTTCTGTCTGCTGGCACCGAGCAGCGTGGGAAGCACTTGAGGCTCCCCTGGAGCTGTGCACGAGCTGTCAAAGCTCCCCGAGCCCGGCCGTGGCGTGCCTGGCTCAGCCGTGCCCAGCGTGCCAGGGTCAGGCCGAGCCCTCCCTGCTGCCCCTGCCCCCCGACTTGTGGGATAAACCCGCACTGCTTGCCGGGGCTGTTGCACGAGGCAGTGTTTGCTGCCAGAAACAGCTAGGAAAGGAAAATTCGGGCTCGTCCATGCTAGGTACCGTGGTGTCAGTCTCCAGACAGAAGGCATAGGGACAGCTCTGCCACGCTGCTATCTTATAAAATAGGTTATATGGAATATATTACTGGTATATTTGCTTTACCTGCCCTTACCCGGGATTTCAGTGCTGCCCACACCACAGCCTGGCTGTCGCTGTGCAGAGCGGGCGCTGTGGGATGAGCATGGATGGCCACAGCACACTCGGCGGGCGGAGCTGCAACGGGGAGCGCTTCGAGTGAGGAGCAACTGCCCTAGAAAACTTCCATCACTTCACACTTGCGGAGTTCAGCCGCATTAGCGTGTGCCTTCCGTGTTAAGGTAGTGCTGGGGAAAGGTTCTAGCCCCGTTTTATTCAGTGCCCCTTTGAGTGAAGCCCCGTGGTGCAGTGTTTGGGCCGCTGGCCCTGCACCCGGGGTGCCTGGGGGAACCGCAGCCATTTCACGGGCAGTCCGAGCCCACCCGCTTCCCGTTCCTGGAGGAACTGCTTCGTGAAATGGCAGAAAAATCCTGGCAGCAGTTGGAATGGTTTCGCAGCAAAAGTAGCAAATAACGTTAAGGTCAGTGGTAGCTATTTTCTATAAATACACTTGGCAAAAACAGCCATTTTTTAATCTCAGAATTCAGCGAATGTTTTCAGACTGCTCTATTTTGGCTTGTTCTTCATGAACATTCATAAAAAACATTTTGTTCCTGGGAAGATTCATAGAAAATAAGCGTTAGGAATTCTTTTTTATCTCTTGCACACACGCACATACCTACGTAGGCTCTGGATGCCGGCTCCCGTCAGCTGCTCGCAGAGAAGCCGAGGAAGCCCGGCAGGCAGGGAGGTGAAGGGGGCAGAGCGCGCCCCCAGCAAGGTTGTTAGCAAGCAATTAGGGTTTATTTATTGTTTTAAATGGGAGGTGACCCCCCTTGGGGTGTTAGATTAGCTCTGAAACAAAACCTGCACTCGGCCACTTTGGCTCACCGCGGGCACTCGTGATGCAGGCGTCTTCCCATCCGAATCTCGGTGTAATTAAACAGAAGCACAAATTACCACGTTTAGTCCTAAATGGCTGAATAGATATGGGGCAACATTACACGATGCGGAGTATCCTTCTGATGCACCATATGGGTGTATATATTCATATACACAGATACACATATGTGCATCCAGATACAAACCATACACCTACAAGTGAAGGAGGCCGTCCCCAGCCCCACCACGGTGCCCCCCTCGTGCTCCTGCGCTGACCCCGGGGGTTCTTCTCTCTGCTCTGCCGTTTGCAGGATTAAAGGCTTCCCTCCAGAGGCTGCAGCTGGAGTACGTGGACGTGGTCTTCGCCAACCGGCCCGACAACAACACCCCCATGGAAGGTTAGTGGGAGCTTTAGCTGGAGGTTTTCGAGCGACTGATCCTGGCTTACAGGCTTATGCCTCTGATGGTAGGAAATGAAAAGCAAATCTTTATTAAATATTCAGGCGAGGCAGCTTAAATACAGAATACCTGCTTCATGATATCCTGGAGTCCTATATATTTACACTTAAATGGAAGGAATTTGTATCTCTTAAATGGGAATTGAAATTTTCTTTAAATCCCAGTGGTGCCCTTAACATTGTTCATTCCTTAATTTCCTTTTCCCAATTGCTTCAGACAAAGCTGAAATGAATTTGTGTTTGCATTCAGCAGATCTCTGTGCCAAATGACACCTGTGCGCCCCTGCCCCGCTGCAGCCAGCTCTGGGGAGGGCAGTGGGCCTGCACCATCCCTGTCCCCATCCCTGTCCCCAGGCAGCCTGGATCCGCCTGCTCCTCACAATGTGAAAATGCCGGGTGTGATCCCAGGCGGCTCCTCTGATGCGTGGTGTGAAATGAGAACTTGTTGGGGGGGCATTGCCCAGGTTTCTGGGCAACTGGGGGGAACGGTCCTTGTTCAGTTCGGTGAGGGGGGCAGATATTTAGGAACGCATGAGAGCCACGGTGTCTGTTCCCTCTAATGTTTCTCGGCTGATAACTGCCCATCGTGTAAGTGGCCGTGTGCCCTGGTTAGCCAGGAGCCCTCACCGGTACGTTATGGGGTGAGTGCACGGTTTAATGGGGAGCAGTTCCCATTTCTCCTGCTCTCAGGTGGGAGCTGACGCAGCTGTGCACGCCGTGGCAGGGGGAGATCAGCTCCACAACCGCGTAACAAACAGGCAGAAGAAAGAGGTGCAGGCAGCAGGGCTGTCACAGCTGAGTACATGGCAAACACAGCGGGGGCCTGGCCGCCCCCCGGGCTCCAGGAGGCACGAGCACCTCGGTGGCCCCGGGAGCGCTGCGTTACCCCGGCCCTGACCCCGTGCCAGCAGCCGTGGCTGCAGGAACATGCCTGGGACCCTAAAGGCAGCACAGACCTGCAGTGCATGGCGAGGTCAGGGCGCGTGGCGTGCCGTGTCGCGGGGGCAGGAGCACCTCTGAGCTCCGCCAGCTGTGGAGGCGCCGTCCATGCACGCGCAGCGCAGCCGAGCTCCGGCGCCCGCAGCTACGGATACTGCTCGCGGTGCTGGAGCCTGGCAGCAGCGTGTGAACCGTGGGGCTTGGCGAGACTTGGAGCAGGGTGAGAAAAGGGACGTTTTTGTTATGAATGGTGCGGTGTTTATTCTTTCTATGTACTTCGTGCTTTTTTTATGGTTCACCTACTAAGCCACTTCCATCCCAGAGCATCTGTTGAGCCATCTGTCGGTTCGGCAATATCTGGCACACGCAGCAAGTGTTAAGCTACCTTCACAAGGCATAATCCCAGCTATGCTCGGTGTCCTTAAGTGGCCATGCTTTTCCCACGAGTAAATAGCTGCTTCCCAACTCCTGCAGCCCACCGTGTCCCATGTGTGCAGCGCTGCTGGACGAGCACCTGCAGGAAGGGCTGTGCGGGGCCCCAGCCGGGCAGTGAGCGCAGCGCCAGGGGCAGGATTAGGGACAGGGGCAGGGACAGGGACAGGGACGGGCAGCATCGACCCCGGAGCACGCCCGAGGAACCCGTTGCCTACCGGAGGGGATGGATGGAAGCTGTCCGGATGAACCCCAGCTCACAGCACCGGGCGCTGCAGCTCGCTGGGGCTGCTGAGCACCAGACAGGCGTCCTTTGGCTTGGTGACACTTGACTGAAGTCCAGACACGCTCAAACCCCTGGCGAAAGACCTGCTGCTTTTCTTTTCCCTCTCGTGATGAGTCTTGTCAGCTCTGGGCTTTAAAAAATTTCATTGGAAAAGCGTCCCCTTTCTGATAGAAGGAGATATCCACGGTCTGCTCAGATGGGCGCTTCTGTTCCTGACCCTTCACGCTTCGTTACTCCGGCTGCAGATGCGATCCCCTGGCCGTGACAGCAGATGCTTCTCTTCGCCCCGAGCGACGCTTCCAGCCGAGCAGAGCCAGCGCTGGCTGGGGCAGGGGGGGCTCAGCCCACGGCCCCACAAATGCGCCAGGAGGGGACAGGAGCGGCTCCCGAGCTGACACTGCGCTGCTGGAGGCTGCCTGCCGGGGCTCGGAGCAGTCATTTTGAAAAAGCCTCTCCTTGAAGTGCTGTCATCTCTGCCATCCTGCGAGCAGATTGAGTGGTCCAGACGGATGCTGTTCACAAACTGTCCCAGAGGCGTACCCAAGGGTGAAGGATCTGGTAAACAAGAGTATAAATATACATATATTCTGAGCTGACTCCAGTTCTTCTTGAAAGGAGTAGAGGTGGGAGAAATGAAAACAACTGTGGACCAAAATGCGTAAGAGGCGTATGATAAAATGCTTATAAAATTCCTAAATGATCGTACAGCAAAAATAGAAAACCCAAAGCAGTGAGAAGTGGGTGCTACAGGGGGAGGAATTCCCCTACAGGATCACCCTACTGAAACCCTCCAGCATCACCCTACAGCTTCACACCACAGCCCTTTTTTTCTTAAAAAAAAAAAAAAAAAAAAAAAAAAAGAAGGAAAACAATATCTGGCATCTGAACTCTCCTCCTCCCTGGGGGAAGGAGCCCTCAAGCCGATGTTTCCGTCGGGAGCAGTTCTGCCTTCCCGACGCGAGGCCAGCTGCCCGTGCAGGAGGCACGCTGCGCTTTTAGAGCCCGCCGAGGGTTATAAATGGAGGCTTCATCATGTTTAGCTGCTTGTCGCTGCCTTCGGGAGAAATCTCACAATAACCTCCAGATTGGCAGTGTAAACTACCCTCTGCCAAGCTTTTTTTTTTTTTTTTTCCCCATAAATAGGACGAGAATCCTCATGTATACAAGGCAGCTTATCTTGTTCTTGGTAGCGGTGCCCAGCACCACGCCCCAGGAGCCCCAGCCGTTACCTTTAGCTTTAACACCTAGACCCAGGGCAGGCTCCTTTGTGCAGCTGGGTGCTGAGCGGGGCTGAGCGACCTCACCTGGGTCAGGATTTCAGAGGCGAACTCCCCCCTTCTTGCAGCTTTCCGAGGACCAGCGCGCTGCAGTCCGGCAGCGCCTGCCGGGTGTGAGGTGCCTCGTGTGTAATGGCAATGGGGATTGTTTTCTTCTGCTTCCCAGCTCCCACTTACCTTGTTTCTGTCGGGTTGAACAACGCGCTGTTAGGGGCTCACATCACCTGTAAGGTTAAATATTTTTCCGTGCCATTTTTCAAATGCTGTTCTGTCGCTGGGAGGATCCCATTCCCAGACAAGAACCCACCCAGCCTCTTCTGTCTGAGGGCTGCCTTGGCATAAAGAAAGGAAGCAGAGGAGCTGCAAGATGTCCTCTTGTGACAAGGGTGGAAAATGAACAGGGAACGAAGGGAGGCCCCGTCCCTGCACCGCGGGCACCTCTGGATGAGCGCGCCCCTGGTGCCTGGTGCGGGGCTGGGGCCGGGGCTGGAGCAGCACTTTCAATTTATTTTTCGACTGTGCTGCCCTCTTGTGTTAAGTTTTGGAGGGGATATTATTATGGGATAATATTAGACAATAGCCAGTTGGTAAAAGTTTTTAAGCAACTGGACTTTTTACATTTACGCTGTTATTGCTTCTTCCTCCTTGCTCGAGCAGGAGAGCTTGGCAAAAGCAGCGCGTTGTGTGAAGCCCCGTTACGAGCCGAGCCGTGGAGCTGTTACCTGGCTTGTTGCCCGCTGGCCACGTAGCCAAGCAGCCCGGGCTCCTGCGGCTCCTGCGGCTCACCGGGGCTCTGGCCGGAGCATCCCTGGCTCTGGGAGCAGTGCTGGCAGCTCGCTGGGCTCTTACTGGTGGCTTTGGGTGAGTTTGGTGCTGATAAATCTGGCTCTGCAGAGTTCTCTTACTTTTTTTTTTCTTTTTTTTTTTTTTCCTGCAGAAATCGTCCGAGCAATGACACACGTAATAAACCAGGGCATGGCGATGTACTGGGGGACGTCACGCTGGAGCGCCATGGAGATCATGGTAAGGAAAAGTCCCTTTTCCTGGCACCCCCGTGCTCAAGGAGACCAGTCTGTGGGTGGCTTGTCCGGTTATGTCCTGCGAGAGCCTCTCGGCGAGTGCAGTGGTTTTTTGCTTGGTTTCTCTCCTCCAGGAAGCCTACTCCGTGGCCAGGCAGTTTAACATGATACCGCCCGTGTGCGAGCAAGCTGAGTACCACCTTTTCCAACGAGAGAAAGTGGAGGTTCAGCTGCCGGAATTGTACCACAAAATCGGTAAAGTCTGAGGCCGTGCATTTTATCTATTTCATTTTCAGAGAGAAATAAAGAATGGTCAGACCAGAGGCTCCTGAGGGGAGCAGTGCCCTTCCCTGCACGCCCCTGCTGCGGGTGGAAAGCGAGAGCCAAGTGCCTCGCTAATGGCCTAAAGGAAACCTGGCTTAGTGCCTCTGGTAGAAGCGGGTGTTAATTGGAGTGGCTGCTTCTGCCCGCTGAGACCCCGCGGTCCGTGCAGGTGTCACAGTAAGGCTTTGGATGAGCACCAAGGGCACCCCTTGAAAATACAGAACAAGCAAACCCCGTCTGCCAGGAAGATGCTCTCGACACCCTTAAAGGGACTGAAGAGCACTGGCAGCTGCCATACAAATAAGCAGGAGTTGTTTGCTCTGTGCTGAAAGTGCAGTTTGTGACCCAGCTCTGCTTTCCCCAGTGCCCTAAAACCTCTGCCCTCTCCGCAGGGGTGGGCGCGATGACGTGGTCTCCCCTGGCCTGCGGGATCATCTCAGGGAAATACGGCAACGGGGTCCCCGAAAGCTCCAGGGCGGCTCTAAAGGTATTTTTTCACATGCTCCAGAAGAGCGGGTGTGCTGCTGTGGTGAGGGCTGGCAGATGCCAAGGAAAGGCAGCCCCGTGGCTGGAGGCTGCCCTGCACGGACGGGCTCGGTTCCTCTGGCCCCTGGGCTGGCAGCGGGTCGGGGCTGGCCGTGGGTTCAGCTCCTGCTCTTGGGCACTGGGGTGCTCTTGGCCAGCTCTCACAGCTTCCGTAAGCTGTGCCGCTCCTGTATCACATCTGCCTTAGGTGGCTGACTTTATTCTCAGGGCTGGAGAACACCTACTTGAAAATCCCAGTACATCAGCTGAAAGGAAAGGCACAGTGTGCACTGACCTGCTAACAAGCATCACGAA
Organism: Cygnus atratus; assembly: GCF_013377495.2. Lineage (NCBI taxonomy): Eukaryota > Metazoa > Chordata > Aves > Anseriformes > Anatidae > Cygnus > Cygnus atratus. The sequence goes on along the minus strand of NC_066370.1, from coordinate 25,254,449 downwards.
TTTCAAACGTGGCATTTCATTGCATTTGTGATTTTTTTTTTCAGAACAAAGTACACCTTTCAAAACAAAATATGTAATATTTGCTGCAAACTAGCTGAGAAGGCATCATTTCCCAGAGGGATCTGAATTGAATCAGTGAATCAGAATTGAATTTCAAGTCTGGAGCTGGGAGAACCGAAATCTCAGCCTCTTCTAATTAATTTTCTAATCTCAAACATTAGCAGTAAGCCTTGAACAAGATCACATGTTCTCTCACTTGTTTGCTGGGAGGAAGTGGGGTGTCAAAAGTCTTCTGCAGTTGACCAATATTTCACCTTTTTTCCAATTGCAATTGGCTCCAGCGGCCCAAAAATAAAGCTGCGGGGGTCCCGATTCCAGGCTGAGCCCCTCAGTGGCACACAGCCCGAGCAGTACGGACGTGGGCTGCTAAGGGCGACGTCCTGCCCCCTGCCACAACTGCTTCAGGTAGCAGAGCACCACGTTGTTCATCCCCCGGTTACCTCCCGGGTTGGACATGATTTTTAGAGGTGCTGATAATTGCCCTTACCTTTCCACTTTGGTCGATTAAAACTGACACCTGACTGCAATGTAATTTACTTCCAGTGCTACCAGTGGCTGAAAGAAAAAATCGTAAGTGAAGAGGGAAGAAAGCAGCAAACGAAGCTGAAGGACCTCTCGCCTATCGCGGAGCGTCTGGGCTGCACACTACCTCAGCTGGCAGTCGGTAAGCAGTAGCGCAGGGGCTGTGGTGGCGCCGTGCCTTTCCCTGCTTTTGTCAGATAAAAGGGTCCAGGTGAGAAGATGTTAGGGGCACGCCTTCCTTGGATCGGGTAGTCCTGAAGTACTCAGCTGACAGAATTGTGTAGCTGACTGAGGAACCAGGCCGGGAGAAGAGCAGTCCGTAAGGCGGTGACTGGTGCGGATGCGGTAGGTCAGGCATCCCCAGCTCTCGTTCCGTGGGAAGAGGAAGAACAGCCCGATGGAACGAAAGACAGCACTTTTAAAAATGGAAAAAGGAAGTATCGACACGATGCGTGACTATCCTGTTTAATTGGATTAGGAATGACTCAGAGGGGACCTGGGAAGTGACAGCTTCCAAAAATACTGTTGTTATTTGTCAAATAGAGACAGAAGTTCTGGCAATTACCGGGATCAGCAGTAATGCAGTGCAGTGAACCCTTTGTTCCTAACCATCCTGTGACTTTGTTCCCAGCGTGGTGTCTGAGAAACGAGGGGGTGAGCTCTGTTCTTCTAGGATCTTCCAACCCGGAGCAGCTGATAGAGAACCTGGGAGCCATACAGGCAAGTGCTCGCGGCGGCCGCGTGGCAGCTCCTGCCTGACTCCTGCGTTACTTCAAGGCAACGTTGGCATACCTTGAGACTAGTGCCCTTGTTTTCTTAAGAGTTTTACTACTGTGTGTTTTGTTTCAGGCCTCTTACGGTGCTAGTTATACACATTAATTAGGCAAACCTACCGCACTTCACCACGACTGACACCCCTGTGCAGCGGCTGTGTCCGTGTTCAGCAACAGGAGGGGGATGTCAGCAGGGTCAGTGGCTTGTTCTGCTACTCGCCTCAAGGCTTAATTGAAATAAGCAAGTGGTCTGAGATATTCTACCCTAAGTCTTCAGCACTAGGCCTGAGAAAAGCACAGGGCCCGTAAGGGCCTTAACTAGCCTCTGTTGCTGTTCACAGATAAGAGCTTCCTCTGGTGTTCCTGCCACCTCCGCTGCAGTCGAGCAGCATTGTGCACACAGTTTAGGACAAGCATTTCTGCGGTTGTCTCACAGCATAAAGTTGCTTTACCTTTTTCCCTTAGAGGAAAACTGTTATTAGATAAATGTTCAAATACGTCTCTCACACACACACAACCCCAGAGGAGACGTTCTTTGATGAAATCTAGATTTAATTTTGGAAAAAGCTGCGACTGTCTTTAATGGAAGCTTGACTAAACCTTGGCTTTCTTCTACCCCTAGGTTCTTCCAAAGATGACATCACATATTGTAAATGAAATAGATAATATTCTGGGAAATAAGCCCTACAGCAAGAAGGACTACAGATCATAATGCAATGCATGAATTACCTGGACTGCATGGTTTAATAAGTGCTCTGTACAGAAGTACAGTCCTGAGTTAATATCCGGTCATTAGAATCAGTCAGCAGCTTGCTGCTCCGTGTCTACTGTTACTGGATCCTTCGAGACGTGTGCTGTTGCTACCAATCTGCAGTGAAGTTTAAAAGCACAGCTGATCTCCTTCACAAGCAAGAACTATCTTGTATTTTCTTACCTTCGACGGAATTCATTAATTTTTACTTTCCTCTTAGCACCTCATGCTTGTGCTGTGAAAAACACATGTAAAGCAAAAAATAATTTATAACCTTCAGGTACTTGGTAATTAAAGAAGGATGTACAGATATATTTTTTCAATGAAGAAAAGCCAGATACAACTTAGGTTTTAATAAAATCACATTCGGGAATTCTCAACTATAAAGTTTCTTCAGTTAGGTTAACAGATAGAATGGGCAAGTTCAGATTTTCCATTTGCTTTTTTTTAATGCTGAATACATGCTTTAGATTTTGTTTGTAATGGAAAAATGAACTTAAGTCAGAGAATTAGTTATACATTCTATTGCTCGACTGCTAACTAGACAATTATTTCAGCCATGGGGTGCTCTTAAGACATTACGTCAAGTAGAAGCCAGAAGAGCACAGTTTAAAAACCCCCAGATGCATGTCAGGTTAAGATAAACAACTCCTGTTTGCAAAATTTTAATTCTATATAAACTTTAAACCAAGAAATCCATGGTAAAATAGTTTTTTGCATTTTCTAGAAACCTGCCTCTACTTTTGCCTGCTTGTAGACATAGCTATTGCAAATTTCAATATTCATGAGCTTTTGAGGATACAGACACTTATAGATATATGTAGTGCATAGCTGCTGAAAACTACCAGAAACAATCAGGTGTGCATTTTGGTGGAAGGCTACATTTGCTTTAACTTGTTCTGGAATCGGGCATAAGTAAATGCATTGTATTTTTAAGACACAGGTAGTTCTTTTGTGAGCATTTCATCCTTTACAGCAGTTGATAGTAAACATTTCGCTATTAATTTGCCCACCTTCAGAACCACGCCATATTTTACCATTAGTTTGCTTTGTCAAGCGCGCCTGAGATTTTGGTTAGTCCTTCACACTGGTACTGAAACATACTTTAGGGACATAATTCCTAGAGGTACAGCTATGTACAGTATTCGTAGGACCCTTCTATGCTATTCCTCTTAACTTCAGGATATCTGCGACGCGTGTGGCGCTCACGGGGGGGGCCACGTGAACAGATACGAATACTTGACTTGTTCTCTCCTGTATTTAATCCAATAAGCTGTGGTATGTGTAAATGACCTTAGCTGCTGTATATCAAGAAATGCAGTCTGACTTTGACTTCTGCTTGGACCCAATAAAAGCATTTTGTGCAACTGATTCTATACTTGGAGCTCTGTTACCAATGATGACACCGGTTATGATAAAGCAGTGGCTTGCGTTGAAAACAGCCGTGAATCATTCTGCAGCGAAGTCAGCCCACTACAGCAGGCATCGGTCCTACGTAACGCTTTGGCCTGAAACCAACCCCATGAGACCATCCTTGTGGCAGCTCCCTGAAGCCCCACTGCATTTCAGCGACCGGCCTCCCATGTCCGACACGGGCTGGTGGGGCACGGCGAGCGGCGGCGGCTGCTGAGCACCCGGCACCTCCCGTACCAAGGTTTGTCACTGCTCGGGGCCCCCTCCCCAGGCCTGCCAGGAGTAACTGTCACCTTCCTTCTGAAAATTAAATGGGTAAGTGGTCTGAACTCTGCTTCGTGGGCACTAGCCCTAGGATCAGCGCTGCAAGTCAGACCAGGAAACTACCGAAGCTGAAAAGTTACCTGACTACGTAGAAAAAAGAACTGTTTCCATTTCCTATGCAGAAATTACAAGCCGCGTACGCTATCTGGCTTGCCTTGCAGTTATCTCCTGAACTTCAGAATCTTCTTTAATAAATTTTACATGCGGATGAATCTTATTGAAGCACGAAGATCAGCAAAGTAATTTTTAGGTTAAATCTGATTATAAGCTTTCTCTTCCTTCCTACAGATTGAAGTTTGTAACAGCAGTATCTATGACTTCTACACTAAATACAGCTCCATTAATAGTAGCAGTGTTTAGCATTTTAAGTAACAGCTGCCTCACTGATAGCATGGAAAAAAAAAGGATTGCCTGATAAACCCATTACAAAAAGCCAGCTGAAGCATTTTAGTTAAGTCACGCTAGGAAAAGCTGCAGGTTTTTTGATTTTTAACTTCAGAAATGAATGGGGGAAAAAGATTCAAACAAATTCAAGAATGTTTTCTTAGGAGATGCTGTTCAGATTCTGTACTGACTCAAAGTTACTTAAAAATGAAGAGTATTTCCCCTGAAAACAATAAACATGTTGACTTGTAGAAGCCTCTTCTCTAATGGAAGCAGAGTTGACAAGCCTATGCACGTTGCTTACCCCCAGAAATACCCGCTTTCAGAAACTGACAAAGGAAATACAGGAAATTAAATGACAAAAAGCCTCCTTTTTATTAAAACTTTGCAAGTTACAATAATGATGGATTGTCACTTTTCACGACCATGGAGTTTGGCTCTTACAATAGCCACCGAATTTACAGGCAAGTTCTGTTACAGGGTTCGACTACAGCTGTTCTACTGCTGTGCAGCACCCTTATGGTCTGCTTGTGTTGTTTACTGGTCTGCAGAATCATCACACCCGTGAAGTGCTTCAGGAAGGCTGTCTGATAACGGCTCACACGCCATCTCCTTTCAATGCTAAGTAAAAAAATTTGATTCATTTATTGAATAACACCACGCAAAGATACCAAATGTATAATTCACTAATTTTCTGTTGAAACCCTCCCCCCAGACCCTCAGGCAGTCACATAATAAAAACATGTATTCCTATTCCTCCCTGAAGCTTTTGTGTGGAAGTTGAACGCTGCCACAAGAATGAACTGTGGGGTTTTTTTGTGTCTACTTGGATCCTGTAGATAGCAGGGCGATCAGTCCAGATGAAGCACTTATAGAAAGGATATAGTTTCTGTAGGAAGAAGGTTAAGGATGTACACATGTAAAGATACCACTGCTTTTTTTTTTTTTTACAGAACATTTAGTAGAAGTTGTATGAAAAAGAACAAATTGAAGCAGTCTTCCTCTGTAGACTTAAAATAGGACTGCAACACTGGAGCTAGCAATACAGCTTACCATCAAGGCTATCAGCAAGTCATCAAATACTTCAGAATGAAGGCACTCCTTCTAAAGTTTAAAGTTTAACCTGTTCTCTTAGAAGTGTTTCTAGCAGTATTTAAGTAACAAAAAAAACCTTGTAAATTGACTGAAACTAAACAGTTCTGTAATGTAGCAGCACACGGCAATTAACACCGATACAGTGTTTTTACAAGAACGTGAGCTGCCTCCTTACTGCATAATTACAATATTGAAATGGCAAAGCCGTAAGAATTTTTGTAGATTGCCCAAGTAATATCTTTAAAACACCTAGTGACAGACGATAAACATTTATGTGATTTTGGATGTGTTTTTTTTTTCTTTTTGTATTCTCTCTTTTTACATGCAAGCGTTTCTAAGCTAAGGTACTAAAAATGAACCGCACCCATCAGCGGGGCCCACTTGCAACCCAGCTGATAAATACAGTTACCAATGACAACAAACAGGAACAGGGCTTCGGTTGTTCCAGGCGTGGCAATAAAGGATACACGGTGGGGTTGAAGTTCTTCAGCACAAAAAACGAAGCGATGATGACCAAGACCAGGAAGAGGGTGTTGTTGTAGAAGATGGAAAAGGTTGTTGCTTCGTAATCTGCAACTTCATTTTTCTTCCACAGAATTCTACGAACAGGTAAAGACATCATTTCACACGCTGAAATCAGGGCATAGCCCAGCACACCCACCATTTGAAGAGACCGGCACCCAGAGGTGTAACAGACCACATCGTGCAGCTCTTGTCACAGCCAGCTTCTAGAAGACAGCACAGCAGAAACTACCCGTCAGCTCATCAGTTACAGACAAAACCCTGCGTATTCTCTGCACTTGCCTATTTACTTACGATTTGTCTTCTCTCCATGCGCATCAAACCCGGCCCTATATAAATAGCAGCGCTCGCAGGTTCGTGTCTGTTAGATACTAACAGCACGGTGGGCTGTAAGGGAAGGTGTGGCTTTTTTGCTCCAAGGAGAAGATAGTTCTCCTCCTTATGTCTTACACAGCCCTGACCGGCACCTACGCTAACACGGGGCGCTGTCTGACACTCATCGGGCACAGCCCGGGTACTCGCCGGAGCTACTACAGGGGAAATCTGCACACTTGCTTTCCCAGTCACAACCGCTGGGGGTGCCAAGGGCAACCACCGATGAGCAGCACAGCGCAGCAGCAGAAGGAAACGCGCTCCCGCAGGAACTTGCAGTCCGCTACGCCACGTATGTCGCATGCGCCCTACCCTTCAGCGTCCCTTCAGGCAGTTACCAGCGGGCCTGTACTAAAAGGTGTTTTGCTTTGCACCTCAGGGACTGGGAGGCTGCCTTATAGGACCTTACTGATAACAGCTTTGATGTTTAAGACCGTTCACTGACCATTCGAAAGGATTTATAGCTGAACAAAAAGCTGACAAAATAGCTTTTACTTATCGGGGGGAAAAAAAAAAAAACAACAATTTTTCTACTTACCATAAAAAAAAGGAAACAATTTAACTTACCAGAAGAAAAAGTTTCTAGTTACAGAGAAAAACAACAGCCAAGCAACAGTGTCTAATATCCTACCCGGAGCTTTAAGGATGCCAGGCATTATTAAAACAAGAGAAAGGCAGCAAGAGGTTACCTTTCATCCTTCTCCTTACGGGACATCTTCCTGTTGTCTGCCTCAGAAAGCTTACGAGTGACTTCTTTGGAAACAGCGTCTTCTCTTTTCTGTGCCACCCTGTAAGAAACACGATTTTTGTTGAAGTTGCAAAATGAAAAAAAAATGCGACTACAGGAAGTGGCATTTTACAGGGAAGATTAAAAGTCAGCCAAGATACCGAACAGCTTTGCCAGGCTAAAGGAACAATAAGCAGTAATTAAATTAGGAGCAGTGCTCGTCAAATGGGGTTTGTGGCAATACCCACTGAGACCAAGGGCAGTTCTGCTGTTTCATTGTGCTGCTGGCTGACAAGGCTGGTCTATTCCGTAACTACAGGGGAGGTAACAGAAACCAATTAGGATTTATGGGTACCAAAGAAGCCTGGCAAGTACACGATCCATGTGCCTTTCTCCCCCACGCTGAAGTTACCAGCCTCGCGGTAACAGGCAACAGCTTTAGGAAAAGCGTGAGTGGACATTTTGGTGTCACACCTTAAACTCCCATCAAGGACTTCCAACGGAAAAGCAGTCAAGAAGCGAAGGTCACGGTTAAACGCTGCAGTTGTCACTTTTCCCCCTCACACCGTCACAGCTTAAGATCTGTATCGGTGTAAGTTAATGCAATTCAGCAGCTAATGCAATGAATTGTGAAGGCAGCAAAAAGCAAGACAAAGTGCTGGATATCTTCCCACTTCTACATAAAATAGCTCTTCAGAGTAACGTTTCACGTTCTCACTCATAAAAACAACGCAAACGTATTTCGCGACGAATTAACTGACAAGAGCCGCTGCGCTTACTTGTGCTTGAGCACAAACTTGACGTTCTTGTAGGCGAAGGCCACGAGGTAGGTGCTGATGAGGGTCATCACGCTGTACAGCACGGCGGACTGGACGAGATCCATGTGCCATATCCTCCAGTAAAGCCCTTCAGAAACGAACAACGGGCACCATTAGCGCGTTATCGCCCCGCGCGGAGCCCCCGGCACCCCGCAGCCCCCCCCTCCGCCCCCAGCCCGGCCCGGGGCCGCCACGTCGGCAGCGGGGGGGGGGGGGGGGCGGGGGGGGTGAGGACGGAGCCGGGCCGCGGGCAGGGCCCTGAGGGGGGGGGGCGCCGCTCCCCGGGCTCAGCTCGGCCCAGCCCCGGTGCCGGTGCCGGTGCCTGCCCCCCGCGCCGCTCACAGATGGGGATGGCGGAGACGATGAAGGCGTTGCCGAAGAAGAGCGCGGAGGACTTGGCCGAGAGGTTGCGGCTGAAGTCCTGCAGCAGCAGGTCCTCCTCCGACTGCTGCCGCCCGCCGGGGCCGCCCCTGGGCGCCATGGCTGCCTCACCACACGGAGCGGCGCGGCGCGGCGGGGCGGGGCGGGGCGGGGCGGGACCCGTCGCTTCCGGGACTCGCCGAGGGGACTTCCGGCGGCGGAGGGGGGCTGACCGGGGCCGACCGGGGCCGGGCCCATGCGGAGACCCGGGACCGGGACCGGGACCGGGACCGGGACCGGGACCGGGACCGGGACCGGGACCGGGACCGGGACCGGGACCGGGACCGGGACCGGGACCGGGACCGGGACCGGGACCGGGACCGGGACCGGGACCGGGACCGGGACCGGGACCGGGACCGGGACCGGGACCGGGACCGGGACCGGGCTGAGGGCGCCCCCGGTGCGGAGAGAGGAGCCCCGCCTCGCCTCGCCTCACCTCACCTCACCTCGCCTCGCCTCGCGGCCCCCAGGTGCGCAGCACGAGGAGGGCAGGGCAGCTGGAGACGAGGTGGGTTTGTGTCACCGCGCGTACCCGTTATAACGAAGAAGAGACGTACAAAACGTCTGTAGGCGGAGCGGGGCTCCGCTGTTCGGCCCCGGACCGAGCTCCTCTCACTGAATGCGGTGGTGGCGTCGCGGTGCACGCCGAGCGCGGCGCGCAGTTAGAACATCACCAGCGTTGTGTTGTTACCTGCAGGGAGCGACGGGAGGAACGCGCCTGGTGCTGGGGCCGCCCTTCCTCCGTGGCACGGGATTGTGCCTGCAGCAGGGCCCCCGGGCTGCCCCACAAGCTGATGAGGTGAAGTGAAGCACAGTGACCCCGATGAGGTGAAGCGCAGTAACCTGCTGAGATGAAGCACAACACCGCCAAGCGCCAGCAGAACGAGCGGTGAGTACTGAGCGTGCTGTGCCCCCGCGAAGAGGCTGGGACCCGCCTTGCCCCTTCATCCACCCCCTTGCTCTTCGTCGCTCAGGTGGCAGCACCACCCGCGCACAGGCACCCTGCTGTCACGGGTCTCCGACCGCTGACAGGAATCCCATCGCTTGGGAGCGTGTGGCAGGGGGCCTCGGGGTGGCGGCCCGGGGAGCTCTGGCTGCTGTCCTTTGGCGTTGTTGTTCGCTGCAGCTCTTGAGCAATCGGTGGTGGCTCCCACACCTAGCTGGATTAAACTATTTGAGCTGCGCTTTCTTAATTTCTAAATATTTCTGTGGCCGTCTAAAAACGGAGAAAAGATAAACTTGCTTAAAAGTAACAGAAAGGGAATTCAGACTGTCCTAATTAAATATTTTTCTGTGTGGAAGTTGAGGTCATCAGAGGCATTTTAGTGGACGGTTGTTTCAAGGGCTTTAACCTTCTAAGCATGCACGTGTGTATTGCGCGGGACTTTCTTGACAATCTTGTTTGTAAAACCCTTTAAAACTAAATGTGTAGTGGGTAACGTCGCCATTTGATCAATATTGTAGGAATTTCCATATTGAAGTGCATTGTTAGAGTTGTCAAAAGTAGTTGGAAAGCGCAGGACAGATTACGTGTAAGATTGTTTTAAGATTCCGGCTTGTTGCCCGTGTTTCTGCACAGATTTCTTCCTCCACTCATCTGGGTAAATGTGCGTTGCGGTGGAATGTAATTAAGTTTCCGTTCTGGGTTTGGGTTTACGTGAGCAGCACGGTAGCATTTCAGAACGCAGTCTGCCCGGTGCCCATCTGGCTCTCCGTTAAGATGAAGTATGACTTGAAGAGCAATGGCTCTTGTTCCCAAAGTGAAACTTGTTCTGCTAACACAAATATTGGTACTGCCAGCCTTGTAAGTTATGAAGAACGTTTCTTACCAATTTTCATATTAGAACGCAGAAGGAGTGGTACGTATTCTGGAAACACGGGGCTTATCTTTGCTTCTCACGCTTCTAAAACTCAGCTGGACTAAGCTAAAAGCTGTAAATTTGGGCAGAGGCATTTCCCAGCAGGGTTTGTTCTGCCTGTTTTGCTGCCTCCACTTCCCTGTGCGAAGTACAGACTCAAAGCCACGTTGGTGTCAGGTTGGAAAGTAGACTCTGCCAGGCAGCTGATAAGCACCGAACCAGTCTGCTCCTCAGCAAAGCTGTGTTCGTTACCTCCTGTGCTAACAGGAATCTGAATGTCCCGGGGTCTGAGAACGATTGTCATCGGTCTGACCGTCTGACTTTGGTGTGTGTTATTGATCGGATTCTGACAGTCTGCGTGCTTAGGGTGCATGGGAAAATAATCCTGAGGCTGCAGCACAACGACTCCACGACGTATTCCTAGGTTTGTTTGGTTTTTCAGCTGGTTGATTTGTGCCATCTCTTCGTTTAGGTTTCAGAATCCTGAGAGAATCCCTAACATGCAGAAGGGGCAATCCCTGTGAGGCAGCGCAGGCAGGGGCAGCCTCAAGGCGGGTCGGGAACAGGACCAGGAGAGTTTTGTGGTGGCTCTTCCCGTCACCGTAGCAGCGCTAGGAGTAGGTGCCCTGGGGCTGGGGAGCTGCAGCGCCTTTGTAGCTCCAGTAGCAAATTCCAGTGGTGTAATGCGGAGTTGCTCTGGCGACGTGGCGGTTCCCGTTATCTCACGGGTCTCCAGCAGGTCAGTGCTTGAATATCTGGGGTGTAATTGGTGTCTGGGCAGTGCGGGGTGGAAGGAGCCGGGCATTCGTGGGGAGGAAGGCAGAGTCTGTCTGCTCTGCTGCTTTAACTGAAGTAACTCACCAAAACTGAGAACAGTGTAGATCTGGTCTAAAAGCTTTGTGACAGTTTGCAGCTGTTTATTGTTATTCTCAGGGGGAATTGTGTGTTCTCCTCATCCTGGCTAGAAGAAGTCTGGACAGATTTTCTGTGCTTCTTACACCCGCGGTGCTTGATAGCTGGGAATTAAATTCCACGGTCTTAAACCGCTCAGTTTTCACCTTTACACCTGCATTCAGCCTGACTTCTGAACGGCGTTCGTTCCAGAGCCAACGGACTAGGCTTTGTCAGGGATTTGGGGACCCTTCTGGGACCCCATCTGGGCGGGCTGTGAGGTCCCTTCTGACCCAAACCAGTCTGCGATTCTGTGGTGTCCAACAACGAAATTAGAGCAGAGCAAAAAGCTTCACTGTAGTTAAGACCGGGGAAAAAAAACCCTCTTTGTCGAAAAGAGAACCCTTCTCGTATTCCACAATCCCCGTGTTTACTTGGAGGTGTTGGAGTTTGTCATGCAGTGAGGGGTGAGTGCTCTGAAGTTGGATCAGCTGATGGGGGATTGCTGAAATACGAAAGGAAGACCTCCTTTGAGTGAAGAGGCATGGCGCTCATAAACTGAGTGGCTTCTGCTGTCTCTGTGAAATAGGTGGATGAGAAGCCTTTCAGTTCTCTCTGTGCTGTGTTGTGTTTGTTTGTTTTTTTTTGTTTTCTTTGAAGTCTGAGGTTTAAAACTGGAGACAATCTGGCTGTATTATTTTTCAGACAAATCTGTTCTCGGGTGGGGTTTAGAGCGTAGCCCCCAAAACAGCGCAGCTGTCACAGCTGGAGGGACAGGCCGTGGGCTGGTCTTGAACCAGTGTTCTTTCCAGACAGCTTGAGGGGATGGCTTCCTGACCTGGGTATGAATTTGAGAGGAATTCTGAGACGCTGTAGGCAGGGGAGAATGTCTGAGTTGCGCTTCTCTGCATTAGGAAGAGGGAAAATAGCTGCAACGGTCGCTGAGGTGAATAAAGGAGGGTGCGTCACCCAGCGCTGGCGTTCCGTGAGCTGTTCCTTTTTAGCTTTTTAGAACATGCAGCTGCAGGAACAGACCCTCCACCTAGAAAGGTAACTTCCCCAGAGACTCTTGCCCTGAGTGTGACCGCTACCGTTTTTTTCTGTCTCTGCTTTGTGATAAACCTTTGTTGTTTCATGGCGTGGGCCTAGGTTCGAAAGGTGCCGCTCAGTAGCAGTGCAGAATGGGAACCGCTGTGGCGGGTACAGGACCCCGGTGGCGCTGGGCGGTGGGGTCCCAGCTGCTTTCCCAGGCTATGGCACGAAGCACGTGCCGCTCCCTGGAGGCCCTCCTGACCTAAAGCTGCAGGAACCAGCGTGGCCGGAATTCGGTCATTGTTGAGCATTCCTAGTGGAGAGAGACTTTAACAGAGTATTTGTTTAATCTCAGCGGGTTTGCACCTTGGAGTTCCTGCTCTCCTCACCCTCAGTTCAGAGCGAAGCGAGATTCAGCCCACTAGGTGTCACTCCGACAAAGGCCCCCGGAACGTCGGTGTTAACCTCTTGCTGCCCTCCTCCTTGTTCGTTTCCTTTGGCGGCCCGCGTCATTTCACCTTCGTGTAAACACATCGAGCGCTTTTTTTAATTCTTAAAAAACAAACTAAAACAAAACAGACAAAAAAAACCAACCCGCAATTAAAATTCCTGGTCCTGGAATTCAGAGAGTCGATAGAAATAGACTCGAAGTGCCTTACTTATGCAATTTGTAAGGGAGGGGAAAGAAATCTACATCCCATAGCCTGAGCGTGCTGACGGACAGCATGATGAAAAACGGACTGTTGCACAGCTCCTGCAAAAGTCTAATAGGAGGGGAAGAGTCAGCACATCTTAACAGCAGTGAACTGCTCAGAGATCCTCTTTCTTCTGTCTGTTAAAGTGTGAAAAACCAATCTGCATCATTGACACTTCTGTTTCCGTGGTACTGAGATAACCTGTCTGCTGGCACGTGGCTGTCGGAACAGGGGTCGGGCTAGAAATGTTATTTGAAGGAGATTAGCACTTGTCGTCATCGCGCGTCATGAAATGGGAGAAGTGAAGAAGTTGTTGAAGGAAACCCAGGTACCACTGAAGACAACTTGGTTCTCGTCTTGATTTGTGGTGGGAGGTGAGGCGGGTTGCTGGTGCTCTGTATGCCCCGAACGCACCGGGGGCGGTGTTGCTGAGCATCTCGCTCACAGGAGTTCTCTTTCTTCATGTCTTGAAATCCGTGAGGCCTGCCTAAAACTGCCTAAAGACAGTGTTGTCAGGCATCCCCAGAAGTCCCGCTGCAGAGGTTTGTAACCTTTAACGGGAGGGCTTCCTCGTGCCCCCTGCTAGCTGCCACCAGCAGCTCTTCCCTGTGATGTGATGGCAGAGGATCTCGTAGTGCTTTTAAGGAGTCCTTCAGCGGCTCAGCGTTGCCTTTCCGTGATGGGAACCGTAACCTTTCCCATGCGGTAATGCAGGCGTGCACATCTGGCATCACCGTGTCCCTTTTTTTCCGTGTTCCTTCAGAAGCCTTTTGTTTCCCCTGCAAAGTAATTTGACCGTAGTTCCTCTGTGTTCCTTCCGTGCTGTGTGCCGTGAAGGGAGTGCTCCGTTACAGCAGCCCAACGAAGGCCACGAGCAGTCCGTTTGCAGGGGGAGGCATCCCGAGACCACGCGAAGGACGGTGGCTGGAGGAGGTTCGGCTAGCTGGGTGATGGGGGAGCTGACTAAAGGGCTGGCATTTACCTCCTAAGCTTGGCGGCGCGGGGACAAGTTACAGAGGACAGCGTGGCGTCTAACAGCTTTGTCCTCTGCTGGCTTATCCGCCGGTACAGGGAGCTAAAATTAGAGCTTGTGTCAGTGCCGGTTCCTCTGCCTGTTCTCTCCGGGAAACGCAGGGGGCAGCAGAAGCTTAAACGAGCCGGGCTTGGGATTAACGGCTCTGGGGGAGCCGAGGAGGTGCAGCGCGCCTCGTGTGTGCCGCCTGCTTCCGCAGCATCCCTCAGCGCCCCGCACCATTTGTCGACTTCGTATCAAACACAGAGACGGAAAATCGCCGTGGCCGTGCTGTGACCCGCTGGGGGCGGTTGAGGATGGCCGTTCTGCAGGTGCTCAGAAAAGGAGGTCTCGCGTCTGCCACGAGAGCGATCAGAGCCTGCAAACCTTGTTTTAACTGCGAGCACTGAAGTCGCAGACGTTCCCCTTCTTTCCGCAGCAAATCGGGGCGCCTACTGCTGGTGGCGTTATTTGAGGGACGTTATTTGGCGTTATTTTTCGGGACCACTAAGTGCCGCGTTCGCCCTGATGCGGTTGCCGTTCGGAAGGAGTACGGAAAGCTGGCCTCCTCTCGCTCGAGGTTTAAGCGTGTTTAGAAATGAGGCCACGCGTCCACCGCGCTCGCAGGTTCTTTCCAGGTTTCAGCGGGGCGGCCTCAGAACTGGCTGCGCGTTCCGCTGCCGTGCCAGGGCGTTTCCTTCGGTGACACACGTGGCTGGAGAGCGGCGGCAGCGCCGGGCCGCCCTTGCCTCGCCCCCCGCTTGCGGCGGCGCCGCTGGGGGAGCCGTGGCCGCGGCGGCCTCCGGCCCCGTGTGCGGGCTGTCGCCGCCTCACGCCCGAGCGAGCCGTTGCGCACGCCTCCCGGCCTTGGCACGGCAAAGGAAAAGCGGCCGTGCCCCCTGCCCTTCGCGGGCCGGGGCTGCGGTGCGGTGCGGTGCGGTGCGGGCCGTGGGCTCGGGGAGGGCTTTGGCTGCCCGGGGGGGGGGGGGCACGGCACCCACGGCCCCGCCGCGGGGAGGCACCGAGCGCCGGGGCGCTGCCGGACGGGCTGTGCCGTGCCGTGCCGTGCCGTGCCTTCCCGTCCCGTCCCGTCCCCGCACGGGCGGTGCCGGCTCCGCCCCGGGCCCGGCGGCTCCGGAAGCGCCGCTTAAAGGCCGGCGGGGGCTGGGGGGGCGCGGCCGTGCTGGGGCCGCGGGCGGCGCTGCGGGCGGCTCGGCTGGGCTCGGCACGGCACGGCTCAGCTGGGCTCGGCTCCGCAAGGCTCAGCGGCTGGGAGGGCTGCGGCGAGAGGCCGGCCGGGGCAGGCGCTTTTGATTTTTCCTATTTATCGTTATTAGTTCTTTTTTTTTTCTCTTTCCTGTTTTTTTTTATTTTTTCTGTTTTTTTTTCTGTTTTTTCTGTTTTTTTTCTGTTTTTTTCGTTTTTTCTTTTTTTTCTTTTTTTCCTTTTTTTTCCTTTTTTCTGTTTTTTCCTTTTTTTCCTTTTTTTTCCTTTTTTTCCTTTTTTTTTTCTTTTTTTCCTTTCCTGCCTTTTTTTTTTTTTCCATTTTTCCTCCGTTTCGCTGCCGCTGCCCGCCCCTCCAGAAGGCTGCCCGCGCCCGGCGGTGGCGGCGTTGGCCCGCCCGCAGCGGCCCCGGCTGCAGCGCCCTGCCGGGAGCGGAGCGGGGCCGAGCCGAGCCGGGCCGGGCCGAGCCCCCTCGCGGGCGGCGGGGCCGTGCTGCCCCCGCTGAGCCAGCCGGTAGGTGTGCGCGGGGCGGCTCTCCCTACCCTACCCTACCCTTCCCTTATCTTCCCCCTGCCTCCCCCTACCCCATCCCCATCCCGCGGGCGCTGGGCTCACCCCTTCGGCGAGGGGCAGGAGCCGTGGGGTCTGGTGCGGAGGGGCTGAGACCCCCCCCAGCAGGAGGTCTCCTTGTGCCGGGCGCCTTGTGCGAGCAGGGCACCGCGCTCGGTGGCTGCTGAGGTTGCTTCTAAATAGTAGTGCCGGGGGATGGCTGTAAAACGGCTGAGGTGGAAGCAGGCAGCCCTGCTGTCGCTGTGCCCGCTGCCTGCTGTTCGTAGAGGCGCTGGGAGGCTCAGCTCCGTGCATAAGGCAGCTCCCTAATATAAAGTAACCGCACGAGCAAGCCGGCATTGAAATAGCGTTGGAGGCACAGCTGAGCAAGACCCTAAGTCACTCGTGGCGCTGCTTGGCACAGCGGGGCGCTGAGCCTGGGCACGGGGAGATGAAGCAGCTGAGGGGGCTGAAGCCTCTGGAGCTACCTGAAGGTTTACGGTACCCTTAGAAAGAGCGTTCCCTGCTACGCGTGTGCAAGAATAAAAGAGAAGCGATAATGTTGGAGTTTGCTGTTCCTGGCAGATGTACTGGTGGCTTTAAACTTAGGAGCAGGAAAGCAGAGAGGTCCAGCTTCTTTTTTTTCCTGGCTGCCCTGACGGTGCCGTTTCCCAGGGCAATGCGAAAGCCTTGCAGTGCGTGCGCCAAAATAGGGGAGGCTGGGTGAGAGATCGTCCAGAGCAGATCCTCGGCAGTAAGACACGAATGCCCAATTCTGTCAGTTTTCTGATGTGGGGGTGAAATGGGCAGGCGCTTTGCTTGGAATGCGTCGACCAGGAAGTGATCCTTAGTGGGCTCCGCGCCAGCCTTGGAGGCTCCGGGCAGGGCGAGCGGAGAGGGTCTAATTAAAGGTAATCAAATGTTACGTGACTCCTGATTAGCAGGCAGACGGCTTGCTCTCCGGTGACCTACGAGACGTACCATTGCTTTGTACTTCAGAAAAAAAAAAAATTACTTTTCATCTTGGGGCTAATTGGGTTTGTCTCCGTGCCCGAGCTGCCGGCCCCCCTTTGTCTCCCTCGCCGCCCGGCTTTCGGCCCCGCCGCGGAGGCTGGCAGGAGGCGAGCGTGTCGGCGTGCCACGGCCCCGCGGGGTGACCGGGTGCGGGAGTCAGGCAGCGCGCCGTGGGCACGGCCGGGTGCGCGAGGGGGGAGCGGCGGCTGCCGGCTGCGAGCCCCGGGGGCGAGCGCTGCGAGGGTTGCGTCCCGGCCCCGCTCAGGGCACTGGGACGTTGGGCACGAGGCTGAGCGAAGGCAGCGGTTCTCTAGCGCTGCTGCCGGGGGCGTGTACGGGATCGGGTCGGAGGAGGTATGGTGGGATGGAGGGAGAGCGTCCGTCCGTCTGTCCGCTGCGAGGAGAGGCGGCGCGGTGGGAGCGCTGGGGCTGTGCATCTGCCGGTGTGCCTGGTCTCGGGGCTGTGTTTGGGGGGGACGTAGAAGTGACCAGCACGGCGCCTGCTTTTGTGGAATGTAACGAGCCAAAGTGCTGCTCGCTAGTGAGCATCATCGCGGGGAGGAGGGCATCGCCCCATCCCCCTTCCCGCCCCCCTTAGGGACCGTGTGTGCGTGCCTGAGTGTCTCTGAGATCTCATGTGTGAGGAGCTGATGAGTGTGTGTTTGGGATTAATTAGCCGGAGTTCAGCTGGTTTCATGCTTTACGTGCCTAGGGGCTACCCGCAGTCACAGAGAGGGGAGGAGTTCTGCTGTTGCTGGCTCGAAATCCTCTCCAGGGGTGATCTTGTTCGTGTCAACCATGAGCAATTAGAGAGATTAACTGTCTTGTTTTCCTTTCTGCCCTAGATTGATTCTGGTGAGGCTCTGGGACATTTGAAAGTGATTTGGAGAGAGCAAAGTCTGTGTCTGATGGACACCGAAGCCAAGCCAGCGTGTGTTGTGCAGCAGGCTCCCTGCCCAGGAATGAAGTGCCCTCCTCCGGAGGACTTTCCTCCTCAGATAAGACTGTCGGAGAAGATTCCACCGGTGAAGCCTTGCTTCAAGAAGAAGCAGCAAGTGCAGAAGAGGCTGGACACACAAACGCTGCGCGCTTTGCGGCCGATCTTTACCAGTTTGCTGGGAGCTGGGACCCTGGATAGGGTCTTTGTGCCCCGGGGCCAGGGTGGTGGAGGTCATAGTGGTTTGTGTGAACCTGCTGTGAAAAAGACTCTGGAACTCAGTACTTCGTGCCCCCAGCCAGAAAGTAACGTGGCCGTGCTGGTGCCCTCAGCCCCAGATGTGCAGACCCAGCTGCCGGGGGCTCATCCTGCTCCTGGGCACCCTGAGCAGGAGGTGCGGGCAGGGGAGCGAGGCTTCTCCTCAGAAACTCCTCCTGGAACCGCTGCTGAGACAAGCGCTGAATCGTTCCAGGATCACCCTTTGCACCCACCTCCTAGCGATGGTGCAGCTTGTCCTTTGTTCCCAGACAAGATTCTGGAAAGCTACACCTCTGGCTTATTCCCGGAGAGTAGCTGTCCCGTGCAATACGCTGTGAACCCAAGCAATAAATTCAGCGCTGGGATATTCCAGGATAAAAGCGAGGAGGCTTCTCTCGATTTGGTATTCGAGCTCCTGAACCAGTTGCAATATCACACCCACCAGGAGGATGGGATAGAAATCTGTGTGGATTTTCTCCAGGGCGCTTGTGTTTACGGCAGTGATTGTCCCAAACATCACACGGTGCTGCCCTATCACTGGCAGGTGAGGAGGACAGCAACTCAGAGCTGGCAGAGCGTGACCAACGATTCCCAGGAGCACCTGGAAAGGCTCTACTGCAACCCCGACAACGACAGGATCAAAGTGAAATACCGGTAGGTGCCTGGCTTCGGGTACTTACTAGCGAAGGGGTGCTTAACCATGCCCTGGTGCAGAAATAGAACAGGACGTGCCCTCTTTTTGTCTGGTATCTTGTATACAAGTGTTTTCCAAAGCTTGTCGTGACGTTGCCTTAAATATGTCAGAGAAGTTTGCTGCGGAAAATTCTTGTGTGCCTCTTAAAGCTGCTGTTTAGAACCGGGAAGTGCTCTCTGGAGCAAAAGGAGCTGAGGCGTGTGAAATGAGAATCCTGCAGAACTGAAGTTATGGAGAGAGCTGACAGAGACTGTTGTGCAACGTTGTGCTCGTTCTTGGCATTCCTGAGTAGTCTTTCCTCTGTTAGGCTCATTCCTGCTGCCGCTTTCTCTGCAGTGACTGAACAGGAAGGATACGGCAGTGCTTCTGTCGCGGGGAGTCCAGGTTGAGTCTGGATCCAGACTGACCACGCACTCCGGGCACAGCCTTCCTAATCGCACGCTAAAAACTGTAGTTAGGTTGGTGCTGTGCTAAGTTTCTCGACTGCAGCTTCCTCCTGGCTGGTCACCCGGGGTGACGTTTCAGGTCGGTGGGAATGACCTTAGCGGCGCGTTCAGAAATGCTGGGTTTCCATTTAAGCCTCGTCCTCTAAAAATGTTAAACTGCATTCAAAGTTCTCGTTTCTCTGTACGTAGTAGTGTTCTCTAATCTCAGAAAATGACTGAATAACGTGGGAAACCAAAAAGATGTTTGTTATCAATTCAGGCTTGTTCCGGCGCCCTGAGATCAGAAACAAAACTGCCTCAGCGTTGTATCGCCGCTTCCCTTTTGAATGGGAGCAGCGAGCGCCCTTGTTTACGAGTTCATCGGGTCTATGTGGTCTGTGCTCTGAGTGCGGGGTGTAGGCTTCGCTTCTGAGTTCTGAATCATTTCTTCTTCTGGAGGAAATAAGAACGCACGTTTCTCATAGCCCGTCTGCCCTGCCGTACCCTGGGGGCCTGGTGCTGCTCGCTCCAGCAGCAGTCGAGGTTCAGAGACATTTGGGTTGCAGGGGGGACTGCGAGTTTGTCTTTGCCACCCAAGTCCTTGTGGATTTGTTCTTGTTGCCCCTTCTTCCTTCTACTTCCCGAAGAAGTACATTCCTTCCTGCTGAGATTGTTGAGGTTTCCTGTTAGGTGTCAGCGGCCCAGTCTAATGCTCCGTGTGTCAGAGTCTTTACGTGCACCTAACTGGGCATTGGGTTGGGCGCCAAATCTCAGCTCCATCAGCCTACAGGTTCATCTCTTTGTCCTGGGGAAGTACAGCAATCTGACCTAAAATCTTGTAACTATATAGCAGATAAAATTCGCTGTTGTTTACAGAAGAGACACTTCCATTTTTTCCAAATGTTTAAAACGATTCCTAAAAACAGAGAACAGCAAATGTCGGTATGAGAAAAGCCTCTGCAAGTAATTCAAGTTTGAGCTCTGTGCGAATAAGCAAAATGGTTTTTGTTCTGTTTTTTTTGGAGCGTGTATCACAGCCTGTTGCTACACACACGCTCCACCTGCTCTCAGCGATGGAGCCCAGGGTGATTAACTCTGAAGGAAACACAGCTCCCCGATTGTTTAGTCATCGCATCCCTGGCCTGGAACGTCGGCTGAACCCGCCGGCCGCCTTTACGCTCATTTTGCAGGTTTCCAGCCTGGTGAGTGAGTGTTCTGGCCTCTCGGTACCCTGAGTTTCTGCCTGAGCTGGTCGGGAAGCAAGGCGGCAGGGCTGCTGGCAGACACGCTGTGTGCTGTCACCGGACCGCGGGCGCCCAGCGCTGCAGCAG
Source organism: Cygnus atratus (assembly GCF_013377495.2). Lineage (NCBI taxonomy): Eukaryota > Metazoa > Chordata > Aves > Anseriformes > Anatidae > Cygnus > Cygnus atratus. Next base: position 25,234,347 of record NC_066370.1, on the reverse strand, counting down.
GGCGCTGCCGGGGCAGGGGCAGGTCCTTCGAGTACCCGATCGTGCTCTCGTGCAGGGTTGGAAGGCTGTATCTTCATCGTATCTTCTCCTGGAACAATAAGCTGCAAGGTCTGTAGCTCCTGGACGGATCCGCCCCCTCGGAGAGCTGCGTGTCCCTAGCGGGTATCAGCAGGAGCCCAGGAGTGAAACTTCTTTAAGACCGGAGTTCCTGGCTGCGAGCCTTGAATCTGATACGCCTTGAAACTGCGCGTGGTTTTAAGTGAGGTCTGGAGCTGGGGGAAAACGTTTGCCCGTGACTCGTGGTGAGCTCCCTCTCGCGCCGTGCCATCCCCTCCCAGCAGACGCGGCCGTAGCCCTGCGGCCGGGCCGGGCTCGGGCCGCGCGTGACTCCCGGTGCCTTTGCTGGGTCACCGCAGGCCGGCCTCCCCCTGTCCCCGGGCTGTGGCGTCTCCTGGCAACGAGATGCAGATAGCAGCGCGCCCGCCGTGCTGCGAGGCTCGCAGACGTGCTGGGACAGCTCACGGTTCGCATGGTTACCGCGTTATTTGGCTAGAGCTATTAATCTCTTGTGGTCAGACTCGCCGTGCAGGCCGATCTCTCCAGATTGCATGCGATGAGGAAATGTCTGCTCAGCGCTTTGCATGTCCAAGAAAGGCCGTGCAGAAGCCGGCCTGACTGATAGCCAGCGGGCGGTAGCTGTTTGTTGGCCTTTGTTTGAAACGCAGTTTATATGGCATGATTACCGCAGGCTGCGTGCCCGGTACCGTCGGGGTGCGCTGCCCCCGTGAAGTGGGGCTGTTCGCCGAGGTGGTGGGAGAGTGGCTCAGCCGGAGAATAAGCTCCAAACTCAAATAGGATGTTCTTCGAGTAGCTGTCGGGATAGATCTTTCTTCGTGTCGGCGTTATCGAGATGAACGATGTCAAGTAAACATTCACACGCTGCCTCTCACCTAAGGGGGACCTGGTCTCCAGGCGGGAATAGTGGCAACCCCCCTTCAGTCACTCCTTTGTAACAAGGTGCCTCGGCTGCTCGCTCATTAGTTTGGCCTCAAACTGAATCTCAAACTTCGTCATAAGCTCTGGTTTTGCTTTCTTAAATCTTACCAAGTAGTTACAGCCAAATACCAGCCTGCCTAAACAAAGGGGGGATGTGAGCAGGATACAATACCTACAAGCACTCAGTTTTCTTCGTGCATGTGAGGAGAGGCCCTGGAGAAGTTCCAGCTTGTAGCCGTGTTGGGGAGAACAATGCCAAGTGCTGCTCTCCAGCCTGAGAGCACCCTAGCTGTGATGTTTTGAGATGCCCTTCAGTAAGGGGAAGCGCTTGGCTGCAGAACCCAGCAGGTTTTCCCTGTGCACGTACACCTGTCTGATCGTGCATAGGCTGCTTCTCAAAACAAGCAACCTTGCTGCTGCTGACAGGAGGATTTGTTTAAAACAACTGTGCACTTCCCGACCCTCAGATCCCCCCTCTTTGGCTGGAATCCCCCCTCCTCGGCCAGGGGAGCCATCCCTCTGTGCCCGGGGACTTGCAGCCTCTGCTCAGCTGCACCCGGCCTATCGCAACTCACAAAACGACGGCTCCTCGGAGGTTTTGACTCTGTTGTGTTTTTTTTTTTTTAATGTAGCGGCACTCTATAAAAATAGAAATATCCTGAAACTGGTTAAAATGCAGTAGTTAAGAACACAACCTGCTGTAGCCCGTCTCTGCAATCTGAGGCCATGCGGTTGCCCGGTTCCTTTTCCGCCCACCTACATCTGTCTTTGCTCTAAATAAAGCATAAGCCTCACTGTCCGACTGCAGGCAGGTTCTGTAGAGGACTAAAAGCCTCTATTTTCGTTACACGTGTGTGTTATGAACTGATCCCTGTAGCTGGAGAGCACAGGCCAGCAGGCACGGCTGCAGCCAGGAGAGGCAGGTGGGATGCACGGCCCGTGTTCTGCCAAGGAAAGGTAGGGACAAAGGTTTGTGTGCAGGAAACGAGGCTTCCTTCGCTCTTGGCTTCGTGCTATAACTCGTTCTGGTGCTGTCAGGATGTGCCTCTGTGATTCTGGAGTCCGGGAGGGCACGGTGGAAGCACGTTGGTCGTTCAGGGGCTTCTGCACGTGGTCTGACGTATTAAATAGTTAAATTTGGGAAGTTTTCGTTCTGATCTGCACAGCTGTCAGTGTGTGAGAGAACTTGTGTTATTGATAACACCGGAGCTGAGAAAACAGCTGACATTCACTGTGCCTTGTGATTTTGTGCGGCGTTTCGTGAGTACGCACGGCTGAGTGGTTCTGAACGTCTTCTAATTCCCCACTAGAAGGAATGCAAAACAGGGCCCCTACGTAAAGAGCATGTGAAGTGTTTTTAGAAGTGTTTGCCTTGCGCTTGATGCCAGCGTGCTCCAACGAATGCATTTTTACCCCGATTTATAGCAGCATTTACATATGAACTACAGCTAACTGGCTCCGGGCCGTACAAATCGGGTGAAGTTGCAAGCACCGCGCGGAGCTGCCAGGAGTCAGCAGTCGCTCCTGTCCCTTGTCTCGGTTCATGTCAATAACCAGATTTTGGAAACGGCCGTCACCTGGCGTCAGGCTGAGGTCAGGCTGTTCCGTGCGTACTCGGGGCGATAACGCAGCCCTTTCTGAAAGAAGGACTGAGAACTGCCCAGACGGACTGCGCAGAGGAGGTGCCTGCAGGTAACCCGGCAGTCACAGCGGTGCTGCGTTGTCTGCCGGCCCCCTCCGTTAGGGATGGGGAACAGAAAGAGGCTGTTGCAGTTATTTGCTTAGCGAGAGCAGTGATCGTGAAGTTCCTGCCTAGTTGGCACGTGTCTTCGTTGAAGTCGGCGTGAATTGGGGCTGAGTGATAACCGTAAGATGTGCTTCTTGTAGTCAGATGTATGAAGAAGTCTCTTTTCTGGGATGCTGCCTGTGGAGGATGTGAGATGAAACACCTGGATGGCATTCGGAAGCCGAAACATCTGGACTGGTGGTTGCTGGTGCAGGTTAGCCTTGGCCTGTCTATGGTCGTGTTATGTAAAGCCTTGCTGGGACTGGTACGGTTTCAGTATTTATCATAAATCTCAGAGGTGCTTCTCGGTGGTTAACTCCTGAGATTGGATAACATTGTAAAGCAGAAAAAAGCTCAGGTGTGTGTGCGCAGGAAAGCTTTGAAAAGTGGGGCTGCAGACTGCGTCTGAATGCTTTAGAGAGTGCTGGCATTGCGGCTGTGTGAAAGCAAACACCGTTCTCAAGCAGTTTGAGAACCTGCTCCTATCCAAGCGCCACTGCCACGCAGAGCTGTGCTCCTGCTGTCTCCAGAACAAATACCATGGACCCCTGACCCCAGAGAGCACTTGAAGGAAGAAAAAAGAACCTTCTAGTCAGTACGTTTTCAAATTTACACTTCTAAGGTGGTGTAAGAGTCGCTGAATTTGTAGCCAGAAACCCCGTTTGTGTTACTACATGCATGGCTAGCGTCTTGGGTCTTCCAAGCTCTAAAAAAAGTGTTCACTCCGAAAATATTGTAAGAGCTTGGGGTCGAATAGCTTAGTCCCTCACGGTGCCCCGTAGCAGCGGCAAGCTCAGCCGACGGGTTTTAGAGCTGCTTTGTGCCATTGCAGTGATACCAAAACCCAGACAGAAAGCCCCGGGTGGAACATCCTCGCCCGGCGTGGGCAGGAGACCTGTGAGAGCAGCACGCTGCCTCGGACAGGGGCATCCCTGCTGCGAAGAGAAGCTGAAACTTGGATCCAGGTATGAGAAATGCGGCACGTGCAGCAGTCCTGGGAAGGTCTGAACACGTTTGCCATCCTTATTGCTTTGTTAGGACCCGGCAGCAGCTGACACCAAAGGACCACGTTACCCCAGCACCCCGCTGGCCGCCCGGCGGAGGCTGCCCGGAGGGGAGGGAGGCAGGAGCAGCCGGGGCGTGCTCTGGGCACAGCCTGCCTGCTGCAGGCCCTGATCCCGAGCTGGTGCCTGCGTCTTGCCAGCTCCGTTGCTGTAGTGATGGAAAAACACGGGGTTGTGTGTTTGTTTGTTTGTTTTCCGAGGCTGGAGCCTGTAGCTGCGTGGTAAATCTTTCTGGAGCACCTTTATCTCTTCTGCTTCTTTCTGACCGTACATCTGCTGCGTGCCTTACGGCAGAGAGAAGCAGTGTCACACGGGAGGGAACAAATTAAGTGAAACAGCGAACCCATTTCCTGCCCTGTCACCTGCTGCCCCTCTCGTTTCAGTGACAGAACACCAGGGACCGATAAGATCGAGGCTGCGGGCTCGTGTTTACCAGCTTGTGTTCCTTCTTGCCCCGGCGCGCAGCAGTGCTCCGTGCAGGAGGGTGATGCTTTCTTTTCGCAGACGTGTTCCTCTTAGCAGCTGGGTAGGGTCTGGCAGCATTTGCATTGCTGTATTGTGAAGAACTGTTTGAAGAGACCCTTGCCGAGTGCTCGCTGGGCCCTTCCCTTACTTGCTGCTACTCCCAGCGGCATCGGTACCAATTTTGATGGGCGTCTCTTTAGGCTGCAGTCGTCTAAGAGCTGCTGTTGGTACTACCAAGTGCCGGCACCTTTGCTTAAAAAGAAAGGTCTCGCTAAGACGTTACACTTCAAGTGCCGTTCTGTTCCACGCAGCGCTCGGCTTCCTCTCGTCTCCCACCTGGAGCCGTGCTACGACCTGCAGCGTCCAGCACTGCTGGCCAAGGGAGGGGAGCTGCCGCTGGTGTGGGGTCGGCAGGCAGCGCGCAGACCTGGCTCACAACTCCTGTAGTAACTGAGTTGGGTCTGGCGAGCTCCGCGGGCTTCAGTACTACAGGTTTCCGTACCTGTTTGGGTCTCTTAAGTTCGTTTGTTCCCCTGAGTGCCTTTCGGGTTGTTGCTATTGCAGAGAGGAACTGGCTTAGTCATAGAGAGAAAATCAACAGTTTCATCATCTAAGCAGTGTTTAGCTCTCAGTCGTGCTTTGTATCACAGCTGTTCTGATGGGAACCGAGTTTCATTTCCTGCGCTAACCTTTGTTGATCACTCCGTTTCTTTTTTTTTTCTGAACTCTGTTTGCGGTAAGACTCATGACATGTAACTGAACCTAGGAGAAGAGTTTGAAACCACACGCGTTTTCATAGCATTTACAAAAACTATTTCTTCTAGTCATCTATTTGTACATAGGATGAAAGTTCTGCAATTCTTATGAAGTGGAAAGAGCGTAGAAGATTCACACAAGACTGAAGTTCTTCAGAAGAGCACAAGGCAAAGTGAACCCAAACCATCCTTACTTTAGCAGGCTACCTTCATCACCCCAAGGCATTAATGTTATATTAATATTATTAATATTATAACTTGCTGCTAGAAGTGCCTGCCCAGTTCGGTGTCCTGAAGAGATTGTCGTTGTGTCAGGCCTTACAGTTAGGGTACAGAGAAAATGTGACTTACTCGGGGAGCCAGGTTCTGCTTTTGAGGGCACTTGTGGAATTTTGTTTTGAACTGCTGCTGTTACACAGCACCAAATTTGGTTTTCTTTGTGTGCTGTACTCTTAATAGGGTTCAATATGCTTATTCTTTTAGTGAAAATAATTCCATTGAGCTGCTTTATTTTATAAACAGACCTTTATTTGGTTAGTCATTGAGGAGGAGTTCTTAAGAAATCTCTGTTCCCACCTCTTGCAGATTCTCTGTATGATTTTGGAGAAGCTGTTTAAGTCTCTCCGGGGTAAAATGGGGATAGCAATCTCTGCTTCAGAAGCAGGAAGCTTTGCGGTGTTTGCAGAGAAGTTCAATAAATTTTAATTTGGAAACACTGCAGAAAAAACCTGTTGGTTTTATTACTCATTTCAAGCTGTCCTGCAGCTTGTTCCTGCTGCAGCGCGCACAGAGAGTAACGCTTTGTCCCACCGAGGTATCCGAAGCCTGCCTGCTTTCCCGAACACCTGCCAAGCTGGAGTCACCGTCTCCTTTCTGCTCTTCCCCCGGCCCTGCGTGTCCGTGTGCCGCCGTGCCATCGCCGCAGCACCGCGAGCGTGGGCACTGCCATGTGCGCAGCTCCCCACGCTGCCGCAGCTGCGCGCCGCGCCGCCAGTGCTCCCGTGCTGCTCCGGGGAGCAGAGCGGTGCCGCGGGTGTCTGGGTGGCGTGCTCTTGGCTTCCCCCTCCCCATTAGGATTCAACCCACAGTCGTTGCTTCATCCTCTCCTCTAGGTCACAGCTTTCTGTTTCAGCGTACGCTGTGCCTCGGAAGGAGCTGAGCATCATGCTGCGGTGAAGGTAAAGTGATGTTATGCCAAAGAACATTTCAGACGTAACCTTGAGCATCCAGCAGTCTCTTCTTGAGCCCTAAACTTGGGGTCTTTGTCCTGTATTTAGGCCTTGGGCACTGGAGAGGTACAGTTGTCACATTTGCTTTCATCACCGGTGTCTTAACGCTGCAAGCAGGAATATAATCACGCAATCACCCACTGTAATCACAATTCATTTTTTTCCACGGCCTTGCATTATATAAGCTGGTAATAGGCTTTTTAATATACAGAGGAAGTGCTTAAACTGAAGAGCTATTATTAAACAACTGCTAAATATGTTTCAGGATTTCAGAGCTTGAATGCCAGTAAATGTTGTAATTTGAAAAAGTGAATACTTCTGAATAGAGATAGAAACTGTTAACGCAAATAGATAAAAAAGTTATCTATATTTTATGTGATTTAAGATTTTTAGCAGAAGAATGTGGTTTCTTATTCCCCATATTATAAATTATCCCCCAAAAAATCAGGCAGTTTTTCGGCACGTAATGTATTTTTCAGATGCAGTCACTTAAATAAATGCATTTGTCTAAAATTTTCAGCTGTATAAAATGCATTGTTATTCTAACTACTGTTAGGTACAAAATGAGGGGACTTTAAAAGTATATAGTTAAAATATTCATGGAAAAATTAGTTTGTGTAGATTTCAGTTTAGATAATTTGATCGCTCAATTTTCTGTTAAAATTAATGGAAAGTAGCATTCTAAACCCTCCACTGACTTTAAAAAAAAAAAATAAAAGTGCCATTTCAAAGCATCCCTATTTTAACAGACGTTTGAGTTTCGGGAAAATTCTTCTGCGTTACATCCTGAAGGAAACTGCTGAAGCTTTCTCCATCCATAGCCGAGGGCGATGGACAGAGGATGCCGTACCAATTTTTAAATTATCCGTATGTCAGAAATAGCTTGAGCCCACTTTTTCCCCAAGGAATACGGGCGGCCTCCCGGGGTTCCCCTCTGCAGCTCTTTCCCCAGGAGGCTGCCGAGCTGCGGCCCCGTGGCAGCCGGGGAGAGGCGGCCCCGAGGAGGGCCCGTCGCTTCGGGTAACAGGCACGCGCCGATGGGCTGCTCAGAAACGCTGTGACCTTTACAGGCAGGCAGACCCATCATTTCTGTTTCGAAATGAGAAGACAAGAGCGCTTCACGTGTTGTATTCAAATCCAGAGCGTACATGCGTGTTCGGCCCAGGGCAGGCCTCATGGCGGCCTGCGGCTCCCTCATGGGGGCGGGGGGAAGGCGCTGAGCTCTGCTCTCTGGGGACAGCGACAGGACCCGAGGGAGCGGCATGGAGCTGGGACAGGGGAGGGTCAGGCTGGGGGTTAGGGAAAGGTTCTGCACCCAGAGGGTGGTCGGGCACTGGGACGGGCTCCCCGCGGGACACGGTCACAGCACCGAGCTGCTGGAGCTCGAGGGGCGTTCGGACAGCGCTGTCACACACAGGGGCTGGGTTTTGGGTGCTCCTGTGTGGAGCCAGGAGCTGGATTTGGTGACCCTCGTGGGTCCCTTCCAGCTCAGGATGCTCTGTGGCTCTAAGAAGGAGGGCTGGCAGTCAGCTGTTTGGGTGGTTGATGCCCAGGTTTGCAGTGCAGTGACCTGTCAGCGTGTGGTGGGGAGCAGAGAGCATCCTGCCTCAGTTTGCTTACAGGGACGTGGATTTGACGGAGAGGAGGCATAAACAGAGCTGCAAAAATGTAAGAAATTCCAACCAGCAGACAGAATCACTGCGTTTTTCAGTAGTGAGAGAAACAACTTGGCACGTTCTGTACAGGTTTCACAGAAAAATGCTCAGCTTTCAGATAAACTATTTGCAGCGTAAGCTCCCATTAGCTGCCAGCATTGTAAGTCTCAGATCCTTACGAGATAGACAGGTACAACTCAGCTGTAGCGAGGTTTTATTTGCTATAGGAAATAAGCTTATAGCAATTTCTTTTACTGGAACTGTACGTGAAGCGTTCACATTGTTACAGCACTGCTAGAAGAAAGCTGCACAGACACCCAACAGTTCCTCGCTCGCTCTGCAGTTAGAAAATGTGTGCGCAAAAGTCTCTTGAGTATGCACCAACCCAGGGTTTTGGGAGTTGGTCCCAGATCCTGCCGAGATCAACTTGCTCTGCAGTAAAAGCATGAGGAAGAGCAGTCTCATACTGCGTTCATCTCAAAAAATGTTTTTCCTTCCACAGGGTTCCCCCACCACATTACTTTGATTCCCGTTGCTCTGCCACTTAGCTACGTGTGCGTGCCGGAGGCTGCGTTTTAACACAGTTAAGCACATGTTAGAAATACCCCAGTCATGTATCAGCAGCCAGCCACGCTTCAAGTGCCTGCAGAATTTGTTTTCCAGTCTTCAGAATTGTGAAGACTTTTAACTTCTTAGGGTGTTAACCAGTATGTGACTGTTTCTTGAAGTGTTCGGCATGCTAGCGGAAAGCTTTTATTGTGTTTAGAGTGTATCTCAATTTTCAGATTCCCTTTTCCTTGCACTGCATTACACACAACTACTGCAAACATCTTTTCATGATCTGTTCTGACTGTACCACAGGCAATATACAAAGTTATAGTAACACTACATAAACCTCGAGGTTACTGCCTTTAAAAGAAAATATCTTACATACGAAGACAGTCTTTTCCCTTTCTTTGCACTTTCTTGAAGGTCACAGATCTTTGGAATCTTGTTACGGTATTTGACTTGAAAATAGATCAAAGTGAGAACAAATGCCTCAATCGTGAGCTTGCATTGAGAAATGCCTTTGTGTGCGCTTGTTTCATAAAGTCTGTAGCACCTTATCTGGGGGTCGTGGTGCAGGACTTGAATTCCTAGGGGCAACACAGCCCCAAAACAGGGAGTCCATCTCTTCACTCCGGAATAATACAATAGCAAACTAAACTCGCTTTTTACTGGACCCTGAAATTCAGAACGGTAGCAGTATGTATATTTTGATAAAGAAAGAGCAAATGTCCCTAAAGCAGCGTTAACATATATTTGTGAAGAAATTCGCTTAGAAATCATTCTTGTGCTGCCTGCTAACTAGTAACCCAGCTTGGTATTGCAGAGAGATGATTTCCTCATGATTTCACACATTGTTTTCAAATAAAGTAGATTGTTGTAGCCTGTTGTTAGGGAACAAAATGACTACACACCAGGAAGGTGGGGTGACTATTTTTTCGCTACAGAACTTGTGTGTTTCGGTTTGCTTGGGGTTTTGTTTTTGTTTTTGTAAGACCTACATATAATTTCAGTCCCTTCATACTGGGCGTTCATTTTGAGTAGTGCTCGTTTTCCTTCTGCAGATCTCTCATCGCCTGCGCCTGGCGTTTGTCTTGGTCTTGCTGCTGTGTATGAAATGAAGGCTACAGCTAGATGAGGCTGGCTGCCGCGACGCGTTGCCTCGAGCAGCGTGGCTGTCTGTGCGCTGCCATCGCTGAAGTGTTGGGTGGCATGGCAGCCTCCGCTGGGACACCAGGGTGGGACGAGCTGGGCTGGGACGAGCCTCAGGGGAAGGCGCGGGTCCTTAGGGCACAGCTCCTGCTCACGGGGTTGCTTCCCCTGCGCTCATGTTCTGACTGCGCTGGCTGCGTACGGCTTTGGTGCAAGTAGGGAACAAACTGTTAAACCTCCCACGGGTTTTATGTGATGGCGTTGTCTTGACAAATCTTTCAGTTTAATTAATTCTACTCTGTGACAGTTTTTAGAGAAGCATGGGGTTTGTGTCCGGAGAACTGTAGACAGAGCTCCCGGAGCTATGTTCTTAGGGCATGTGGTTCGACTTCTGAGACTATTCTGTATCTCTAAGTCTACATTAAAAAAAATATCGGAGACAGAGTAATCTGGATTTGCTCAGACAGCATTGGATGAACTCCCCTGGTTGTGGGCTCACAGGAACAGGACACGTTGCCTTTTCATGCGTGTCAGGAAAGCGCTAGGTACTTCCAACTGTGCTTAGCCGTTCACAGACCAAATGCAATGAAAGGAGGAAAGCAGACATGAAGGACACTTCCAGCTCCAGCTGATGGTCGTTTTTTAAAGATCGTACTCTTCATTAGTTTTCTGTGAGAGTGGTATAACAAAACTCAGCAACTGTGTAAAAGCTAGCAAAATCACAACCGTTCTCAAGCAAATCAGCATTCGTAAACTCCTGTAGATGTTTAGAAGAGCTGTCACTTGATGTGGCCGGTTTCATGCACAATACTTTGATGTTTATGGTATGAGTCTGCCAAAACTTTTAAAATAAGCTTTAGATTTCAAGTGTCAGCTTCATTTATGTTGCTGTTAAGAATTCAAAGAAAATATTTGATATAGTCTCAAAAGGTGCGTTTCCAGAAACCAGTGGTTTGTAGCTGCTAGTGAATAGCAGTGAGCTGACAACTTGTAGGGATTATAAAATAGAAAACTAATTATGCAGAGAGCATTATTTTGGAAATATATTAATCCCAGTTCTAAAAATAAAAAAAAAAAAATTGTAGTGAATGAATGCTACTACTATCATTTCTCTCAGTTTCTATAGATTTCTTGTTCTAAGTTCTCATTTGCTGCTAAATCAGGGATTGGAGATTTCTTTTTTTTAATCTGAGGTGTCTCAAAACTGACTGATGAACCAGCGTTGGAAACTGCTTGCTGAACCGCTCCGCAGCCATTCTTTGTGAAGCATAGAGAAAAGGCACTTTTATTTTTTCCTCTAGGTAAAGGGTAAACTCTCAGGTTCCTCATCTGCAGCTCCAGTTCGTTGTCGTGTCCTTTTGAAAGCGCCAGACACTTCACGTGAAGTCGCGTATCAGTGTTGATTCTTGTAGCAGCAATGTAGCTACTTGAAAAAAGCCAATATTCCTCAGCCCTGGCTCCGTGACAGCAACATCCCGTCATCTTTTCATATTACACTGCTTCTCTTCTGTCACACGTGATGAAAGACACTTGAACTCTCTGATGGATTGGCAGCAGATGCTCCTCATCTGGAGACATTTACATTTGCTTTTCTTCCCCGGAGCACTAACTTTCACAGGAATAACCTTTTGAATGCTATGTGGCTGCTTCGTCAATCCGCTCGTGTGATGTGTGTACTCAGGTAGCGTGCTCCAAATGCCAAGGATCCGCGTATCGATGTGTGCGCAGCGCACGCACACGGAATAAATATCACCGGGTCAGGACGACGATTGGTTTGGTCTTCTGCTTTTCTGTGCTGAAGGCCACGGTTTTTTTTCACCGTTGTCCACGGGGTTTTTAATGGCTTGCAGGCGGTGAGAGTTCTTTACTTCTCTTGTTCTTTCCAGGGGACACGAGTTTTGGGTGGATTTGAATGTCATGAAATTATATGAAACTGCTGAGTTTGACCAAATGCGGAGGCTGTCCACGCCATCCTGCCCCAGCTCCAGCTCCAACTACTACACGGTCTGGAAATACTTCTGCAGGGACCACTTCGTCTGGAGAGAATACTCCGAGGTATTTAATGCTTTCTGGAATCCTGCTTTTGGGTCGTAACCCAAAACTATACATACAGTGTACACTATAAACTATATATATTTTTTCAGTCTGTTTCCTCTTTGAACAATTTGGAAGGTTACTTGGAGTTATTGTTGAGCTTAATCAAGCAGTTCAGTATTGAACATAGTTTGCAAAATCAGCAATCAAAGGAGAGCTGTGCCCTGCTGTACTGCTCCATGTGCTATCCCTGAAAACATCGGAGATGCAGGGGCTGCCTGACTTGTCAAATTTGGGAGCAGACTGGCCCACGTCAGTACCAAGGAATTTTTCTAATCCTTAGAAATGAGGTTTTAAGACAGGGGAGACACCTTTCTGCAGCCTTCTTATTGCTTACCCCTACCATTTAGCTTTTGAGTTCTTAGTTTCTTGCCCTGTTCCCCAAAGGTAGCGCAGCGCAGGATGCGTGCCCCGAAGTCGCTGGGTCCAGCTGTTTGTCATGTGCTGCTGCAGCAGGAAGGTTCCCCAGCTGCCACCCCCAGTAATTAGGAACCTTTTCCTAAATGTTTGGTTTAAATCTGTTCACCAGTGGTTTATACATACTCATCTTAGTGTCACCGTTGTCCTTTGGTCTTTACCAGACACAGTTTTCCATATCAAGCTTTAAACAGGCCTTCTCTCTTCCAAGCCTTTAACCCCAGTTGGGGACTCACAAGTCACATCCACTGTTAAACGCAGTCGTGCTAGAGAAAACCAAAACAAAAGCAGAACGCTTCTGTTCACTTCATTCCAGTAAGCTCTCCAGTAAGCCTTTTAGATACCTGTGGTAGTAGTTAAGAGCTCATCTGGGGCTGACTGCAGCTGTACATAATATTTTGAATAAAACCTCATCAGTGTCTTACAATTTTGGCAGTACTAGATATACCTTCACCAATGTAAATTACATCACGCACTCCTTTTTCAAGCATCATGCTTACTTTGTAAGCATGGTAGGAAGCTTAAAGCAGAGCACTGTATACAATCTGTGTACGGTTTGGGGCATTGCAAATTTAAAAAGTGCAAGTACTGAAAAGAGTCCAGAAGAAAGCACCACAAATAACAAGAAGCTTAGGATGTTTGACCTTCAAGAAGTTAAAAGAACTGTGTTTCTCTAGTATAGAGAAACAAACACAAATGATGAGAATGTATTACTGTATAAAAGATTGTGAAGAACATAAGCTTGCTGTAGAACATTTAGCAAAGAATGACGAAAAGTGAATAGAGTGATTTGTGGCAAGGGAGTTTTAGGTTAGATATTGGGCCTAACATTCGACACGTAAAAATGCGATAGCATCAGAACAAATCACATAGGAAAGTTGTGAAATCTGTCTTTGTGGGAGATATTACAAACGAAACTGAACAGGCTTTGGTGGTCAGTGTGTTTCAGGGGAGGGGAAGAGAGTGGTAGAGGGACTCTTTGAGGTCCTGGCAAAAATATTAATTTTTGTACATGTAATTTATCATGTCTGTGTTTAATTTTCTTCAAACAGCCTGTTGTAAGACTGATAGAAGAAGCCAGCTGCCGGGGTCTGAAAGAGGTCCGGTTTGTTACCTGGCATAATCAGTATATCTTAAACATCAAAGATGGATTCCAGCAAAACGCCTGTTTCAGACGAGAAATCAAGAGAAGACCCCTTCTGCGCTCGTGCGTGGTGCTGATGCCGTTCTTACAGTATGTATCCCAGCAAAACAGAAACTGCATTTGCTCTACGTGTCGGTGTGTCCACGAGACTGTATTCATTAAGATGTGAGCAGGAAACAGGTATCATTGGGTAGAAAAATCAGAAGAAATAATAAAAAATGTTGGTCATATTGGCAACTATTTGCTTGTTACTTCTCAAGACAAATGTTCTCGGAGGAACTCCTCTCCGTTGGGCTGTTTGTTATTTGAAGATTATAATGTACCTTTTGGATCTCAGAACATCAGAAGCACAGATGTACTTTAAGTCCGCCAAACTATTGTCCAGCTTTCAGCATTTCACCCGCTATCATGACTGCCAGGCCATCACTTCTAGGTCCCATAAAAAGGAGTGTTCAAAAACATTTCATAATTTTTGAGCACAATTAAAGCATTCCTTGTTTTTATTGTCATCTCAATGGGGGTGAACATGCTTACCATCAAAGGCAGAGTGAGGAAAGTGTTGCATTGTAGTCATTTTTGATTACAACTCATAAAAATGCCATTTTTGTGATCTCACCAGCACAGCTGGAAACGTTATTGTCAGAGTTCAGTAGTTAGAAACACATTGTCCTGTTAGCAAAGGGGTGGAAGTCATTAGTCTGACTGGCAACTTGGCATGCTGGGCCAATCAAAGGAGATTTAGCAGCTGCGTTAGAGCTAGAATGCTCGTTAGCGCTTTGTTGTTCCAGCATCTAATTGTGAGGCAAAAGTGAGTTTGGTCAGAGCCTCAAAACAAGTGGTGGTTAGAAACATCTTTGGATGCGGCCGTACAGGAGGAAAACCCAGAATTATTAGAAAGATACTTGGAGGATGCAAGGGAAAAGACCAAACGTGAACTTTCTTGTTATGGTGGTTATGATTCTGATCTTAACAAAAAGTAAGGTTTTAAGGGATTTTTCTGATGTTTTGCTAACAATGACTATTTTACTACAAAGTCTGTGATTTGGAGAGATGCTAAATTATGCAATTTTAGTGGGGGTTTTACACCCATGAGTGTTTGACTGACTGTTCATGCCGTCTACCAAACCTATAAATTAAGCCCTGAAATTTCTGTTGTTCTGCAGGAAACCTATTCTTAATTTCTTTATCCAAAGGCCTTGTAGTTCTGACTTAAAAACCCAGCAATTCTCAGTAGGGAACAAAAGAGTATTTTGAATATTAATGGGAACTATCTTTAAAAAGTCAGTGTTTGCCTCTGCCTATCACACAATGCTACCTGAGTGTTTTTTTTTTTCCCCAACTGCTTAAATAAGTTATAAAATTGGAAAAGAACAGAAACAATGGTAAATGTGTGATAGTAGTTGACAAATGCCAACATTTTAGTGCCTTCCCTTGTATAATAAATACTTACACATCAGTCACACTAGTCAGAAAGTGAACAAAGTACACCAAAGGATGCAGCGCTTTTATTGTGTTTACTGACTTACTCATTAATCCATAGCTTACAGTTAATTTGTGCTTGGTCTTCCAGTCTGAGTGTCAGTGCGTGAGGTGCTGCAGTAATATTTCTACCAGGAGACTTTGGGAAGAAAAAAAAATAAAGAAAACCACGGTGGAATATTGCAGACTGCTATTTTAAAACTCACTCTAAAAAAATCCATCTTTTGGGTTTCTTTTAAACTATTTATACACAGTGAGAAGAAGTGTGAGTTCAGTCAAATCCATGCAAATGAATTGAGGTCTCTTTTCAGCTTTGAACAGCAGGTGAAAGCCATGTGAAAAGTATTTTAAAGAGGGTTTCTGCTCTGAATAGTGTGAGTGCTGTTACAGCTTACTGTCTCTGTTATCCAAATCAGACATATCAAGTTAAAAATAGTCTCCCCCCCCTTTTTTTCTAGACTTGAAAAGCTCAAAAGCAATCAGAAAATCACATGAAATTATTTCTAGGTCACACAAAAACTAACACAAGGTTCTTTCAGGCCCATGTATCAGCAGCATTAAAAATTCTGGAAGGCAACCGTAATTGACGTCTCAGTAGCGAAGATGTGAATACCTGTAGAGTTGTTACTTATCTAGATAATTACGTTGGCTCTGCAGAGAAAGCAGGCCAACAGGCATGGAAATCCGAAGTTACTCTGCAGGTGTTTTTAGAATACCTTGGGAACAGATTGGCTTTCAGGCAGAATCGTGTGTGAACGGAGGATGACTGATTCTTGAAGGTTCACTCTGCAGAAAATAGTGTTGCCTTTAGCAGAGCTGAGAATTTGTTCCCCAGTAAACCTGCTTTCTGCAAAAATAAGGTGGGGGAGCTGGTTTGCCTATCGTTCCGATGTGCTAAATCCAATTGCATGTACTTGGGGGGGTCAGGGCTTGGCCTTGGATGTTGGCAAAGCTCGCCTTGCCCGAGGTGAATGCACAAAATTCTCTTTCCCCGTTTCCTCCTAGGCAGAACACATTTTCTCCTTATGTTTTAGCCATGATGTTTTACCAGAACACAAGTGACCTGAGAAATTCATGAGCGTAGTTAAGATCCGCTGTGCTCTTTGGAGGCAAGATTTGCCTTCTGTCTTCCGAGTCAGGCAGTGGAGAGCTGGCACTTCATAACCTTTCCTACCGAGAGCTGCCTGCTTCTGATTGCACATCACCCATTTGTCGTCGTTGGTTGGTCCTGGAATCAGTAGCACCTTTTCCTATAAGAGAGCACTTTGGTAGAATGTTCATCTGGTGAAGGCTGAGATAATTCCTTGTATTTGTGCAGCTTAAAGGGAGCCTCACCAGCTTCAGCGTGAGCTGAAGATCTGTGTGCTTACAGTTTGAAACCAGAGCCTGAACCTGCAAGCTTTGCATGTTCAAAGTATTTCCATTGACGTAAGTGGGAGAACTCCAATAAGTAAGGATTATTCAGCTGAGTAAAGCTTGCTTGTTCAGATTATAATCGGGTGAACATAAGCCACAAACACCATACTCATTATCTAAATTCAGCAGGTTCAAAAGCATAACAAATTGCACAGCGGTGCAGGTATTTATTAAGAATGAAATCTTGCCTGTACCACAGTCAGTGTCCACATCAACTTGATTTTGCCAGGGTATGTTCCCTTTCTGGTGTACACTGTGCTCTTCTGCCCTGAGCATTAGAGGCAGCAGTTCCCCTCCTTCTTCCTTTGCTGACCTCTTCTTACCTGGCAGCACTCCCAAAAGGAGGGGCTGCTCCATCACATGAAAATAAGTAACTGCAAATGCAAATCTGCAGCTGGCCTGCGCACATGAGAATAGGGAGAGCCTTCCTCAGTAGGATACTGGGTAGTACTAAAAACATATACTCTTTTCTTCTACGTAATGTAGTGAAATATATGCAAGTTTTGCCCGTAAAATGTTATATATAACATAGAGCTATTCCTTATTTATGCTGAGCAAGAAATGTATGTTTCTGTTCCTTGTATTGTAGTCTCTTCTCTTATCCGGTATGTTAAAATGAGCTTACAGTTATAAAGCAATTGCATTTGGTAGCATTCTGCCTGTGCTCTAGTTTATCACCACTACTCCACCCTTCCACCTCAGGATGTGAATGATACAGGTGATAACAGGCTTTTAAATCCCCACCAGCCAGTGAGAATTTTGTAGGTGGGACGGCATGCCTGAAAGTCAAGGGTTTGGTATTGGCTTGAGTGGATGCAGGAGTTTAAAAAGAAGAAATAGGTGGCCTGACCGTTTTAAACAAGCATTAAGGTTATGTAAATTGTTACGGAACCAAGGAGAGCAGCGATTGTTTAAGAAATGTTGGTAACCAAATAAATGTGATTAGAAGCTGTTTGGCTTGGGAATATTGAAATGCAAATCTGTTCTTCTTCCCATCCTAGGACTCTAGGTGGCAATTCTCCAGTACCCTCTCTATCAGCTGAACCAGTTTCCTCACACGTCTTATCTCCAACTGCTGTTACCTCTCCAAACTTCTATCCTGAAACCTGGATTAGTATGGATCCATCTCAGGACTTCATCCAAGTGCCTGTTTCGAAGGAAGATAAAAGCTATAGAACCATTTATAACCTGTTTCACAAGACTGTGCCAGAGACCAAATACAAAATTTTGAAAATTCTGAGAGTGCAAAATCAGTTTCTTTGGGAGAAATATAAAAGGTAAGATAATGCTAATGCCATTCTTTTACGGTAGTAGAAAAATACCTTAGAATGTCTGATTCGGGCTGCAAAATATAAATTTATCATTGATTAGGATACATAAAATCCAGACTTCCTGAGGAAAAGCAGCACCTTCAGTTGAATATCTAAAAAACACTGAAAAACATCTTGTCCTGAAATTACCTTCGTAAGAGCTTTTGTAAGCTATCTATTGATAAGTTCTGTAAAATGTGTTTTCACAGAAACCTCAAAATAAATCTAGGATACTTGGTTGAAAACTATTTCAGTTCACCTCCAAGCCAAACGAAGAGTAAGCAGTTTTCAAGCTGCTTTGTCTTTGCTGCTGTACAGATGACAGACCTCCAGCAGGATCAGTTCAGGATCTTTCAATAATACAAAATTCATGCAAAAGCTTTGTTTGAAAGCAGAAGACCAGTCTTGTTATCCACCCAGAAATGTTTTCCAATCTCCTCTGGCAGCTCCAGTATCGCAGAGGATAATACTGATGCCTTTTACTTTGAGAGCTGCAGTGAATACTGCTCTTTGTTTGCAGATCCACAATGAATACTCATCTTCACTTTCCATTTTCTATTCCAGGAAAAAGGAGTATATGTCCAAAAAAATGACCGGGCTTGACAGGATAATGAACGAAAGGCATTTGTTCCATGGCACCTCCCAGGACGTGGTGGATGGGATCTGCAAGCACAACTTCGACCCGCGTGTCTGCGGGAAGCACGCCACCATGTTCGGACAGGGCAGTTACTTTGCCAGAAAGGCGAGCTATTCTCATAACTTTTCCAAAAGGTCACCCAAAGGAGTTCATTACATGTTCTTGGCTAAAGTACTGACGGGAAGATACACAGTGGGCAATCACACCATGAGGAGACCTCCCCCCGTGAACCCGGGCAGCATTACCAGTGACCTCTATGACTCTTGCGTGGACAATTACTTTGAGCCTCAGATTTTTGTCATTTTTAACGATGATCAGAGCTACCCTTATTTTATTATCCAGTACGAAGAAGTTAGCAACACTGTCTCCATTTGAAAACCTGTGCTGCTAAATTATTCATTTTAATGAACTCTTATTTACATTTGTAGCGGTTTTTGTGTAAAAAAATAAATAAATTGAACGTTGCAGAACTGAGTAAAATTACTTGCTTGCAAGGAGTTAAATCTAAAAATAGAGAAAGGAAGATCTGAAGTGACCAATTGTGCACTTGCTGTTTGATGATGTATGTGCAAATTGTAAATATTTTTCCATTGTTTATAGTTGAAAATCTGTGCCTTTTGTTATAAAACACTGTTTATTTATGTTAGTAAATATTCGTGTTTAAAATGGTGTTTGTGTGCGTACTTTCGGTTGCGTTTTGTGCATCTTGCAGTTACTAGAAATCTGATCTTGAAATCTCATGGATGGCCATTTCCAGATAGAATCGTGGAACCATCTAGGTTGGAAAAGACCTTCGGGATCACTGAGTGCAGCCACCGACCTGACCTACCCTGTCGTGTCCCTAAAATGTGTCACAGTGCTGCACTCACACTTCTCTGAACACCTCCAGCGCTGGGGACTCCACCACCTCCCAATGCTTGGCCACCTGTGTGTGAAGAAATTCTTCCCAATGTCCAACCTAAACCTCCCGGGGCACAACTTGAGCCTGTTTCCTCATGTCCTAGATAATCCGAACCAGATAATTTTCATCCCGAGCATACTAAATGCGAGATGCTCCTAACCAGTATTTTTATTGCTTTATTTCGAAAGGACTGGGACGATTACAAAGTAACATCCCGCTCATAGTTTGGATTATTAAACACAAATAAATGCATCATTTTCTAAAGTCAGTCCCAAGTAAAGTTAGGAAAAGGTTAGTGTGGCCTGCAGTCCGTGTGGGTTTAGAGCCGCTTGGTGCCTTCGGCAGCTCACCAGCAAACCTTCAGCCGAGTCTGGCACTGTAGCATTTCCGATGCTACAAAAAGGGATTTATTTCTGTGCAAAATCCCAGAGCTGAGGGTGCTCCACAAACTCTGTCCCGGCCATCGCCCGCTGCGGTCCAACCAGGCAGCGCCCGTGGTGGTCACCAGCCCCCGGCAGCCACCTCCCGCTGAAGGGCAGGAGTCCCAGCTGTCACCGTGCTGGGAGCGAGGCCGTCCCTGGGAGGGCTGAGTGTATATATGGGCTGTGTGCTTGTGCATGGCGTTTTTGTATACATACAGCTGAACTGAAACCCCTGCACGGCGATCACAGGTGGTCTGCTGAAGTGCTCGTTACTGGGTTTCCTGCCCTCCCACTTCCCCTTGCTGTTGTTACTGACCTGAGCTTTTCCATGTGTCGGCACGGAGGTTTCTGGGGCAGGATTTGTCCTGTCTGTGGCCGCCAGCGCCCTGCACGGTGCTGGGCTGTGGTGCCGAGCTGGCTCCGGGTTTCCTGCAGCACGAATAAGTAATCGTGTCGTCTTGTCCTGCTTCCGGTGGCCTCGCTTGATGCAGTGATGCCAGGTGGGAGCACGGAGCTGTGGTGCATGGAGCGGGTCCCAGGAGCTGATCCCTGGGCTCGTGCATGGTGAAATCGCCTCCCCGTCATTAGGAGGAGGCCATGAGGATTCCGCTGGAGGGAATTTGGTACTGCTGGCTCCAGCACCGCAGCCTGCACGCCTGGCACGAGGCTTCAGCGGCACATACGGCACGGGGGTTGTCCTGCAAACCCCAGCAGTGTGGGCAATGCGTCTTCTGAGCTGTTTTTACATGGAAATTTGAGGTACTCGCACAGTAATGAGAACTGGGAGCTCAGTTCCAGAACTGGAGAGCATCTCCTGCCACCGGGGCTTCTTGTTGCCCAGAGGGGATGTCCCATTCCTAGAGGTGTTCAAGACCAGGTTGGATGGGGCCCTGGGCAACCTGGTTTGGGTGGGTTCCATCCCAGCCCGTGGCAGGGGGTTGGAACTGGATGGGCTTTGAGGTCCCTTCCAACCAAGCCATTCTATGATTCCATCATTCTGTGATTCTGTGACCTCTGTCACCAGCAATCAGCAGCGTCACCTCCATGCTAACGTCACAGCAAGTGGAAAAACCCTCCCAATTAATTCTTCTCTTATGGCCATGAGGTCTGCTTTTATGAGAACATTTTCCCATCCACTGGACAACAATGTCAGATTGACCTAAGGGCTGTTCTTTCCTAAATTTCCGTCGGGCTCCCTTTCCCCCAGCCAGATGGGTACAAGTTGTTTCAAATGTACTTAGCCCATTATAAATCATCTTCCGCTTTTCTTTCTTCCACGAGGAACGCGTTCTCGTGCATTGATACGCTTGGTTTTGTTTTGTCTTGCTGCAGGACCTGATGCAATCTTCATACCTCCGAAGCTGATCCGCACAGAACTGTTTACCAAACTTCACCCGGAATGAATCTGCGGCCTCTCCCAGCAGCAGTTGGAAGCAGAAATTGTGTGACGAAACGCCACGGGTGCCGGGCCTGCAGCAGCTCCAGCAGGACAGGGTCCGGGTGAAGGAGGTCGCTCCCGACCTGGGCCGTCCGCGTGAGGAGGACCTGTTGGCCTGCTGCGCTGCCAGACCCAGTCACGGAGCAGCTCTGAGGCGAACTTCTCCTTTCTCGCCCCAGCAGCACCCGTCCAGTCCGCTGCCAGGAATTTCCCTGCCGTTTTCACTTCTGGAGACCAGAGGGGAAGAGGCTGCCCCAGCTGCGGGTGCACGAGCACACTCCCGGCGTGGCCCTGCCGGGTGCGTGTTGGTGGGTGAAGGCAAGCGGCCTTCAGCCCCAGCCTCTGTCCTCTGCAGGCCCCAGGAGGACAAACGGCCTCTCCCGTGAGGCTGCGAGCCAGCTCGGGTGCCCTTGCCCACAGCTCACGAGCCTCGCCACGCTGTGGAGCTTTAGGAAGAGGAGTGTAGGGCCAGGAGGGATGGGGGGGCACCAGAGGAGCCCCCCACCAGCACCAGCACCAGCACCATGGGAGGCTCCTGCTGCCAATGGGGCCTTCCCCTTGGGGCGGGCAGGCCGGTGTGGTGCTGGTGCTGGTGCTGGCACCACTGCCCGCCTGGGCTGCACAAGCACTGGTGTTTCTTGGAGCTTGGTGTAACGGTGCATCATGATCCCGACTCAGTTTGGGTCGGAAGGGGCCTCACAGCTCCCCCAGCCCCCTCTGCATGGGCAGGGCCCCCTGCCCCCAGCCCAAGCTGCCCAAATCCCCCCCAGCCCAGCACTGCCAGGTTCGGGGCAGCCCCAGCTCCTCAGGGAAGCCTGCGCCAGGGCCTCACCACCCTCAGGATGCCCTACAGAAAACCAGAGCGGAGGGCAAGGGGCGCTTCTGATCCCACAGCAACCCATGGGGCTGCCTGGGGGCGACATGCCGCAGCTGGGGGCCAGTGCTGGGGGCACTGGCAGCGCTGGGGAGGTGCGGGTGCAGGGGAGAGGGAGAGTGAAAAGGAAACAGGGAAGTGATTTAAGAAAAGTGAGAATTGGTTTCTTCTGAGGGGGAGGAAGGGAGAGTGAAAGGAGCAGGAACAGAAATTGGGCAAGGGAGTGTAAGGAGCGCTGAAGGAAACATCCACCAGGAAACCAACGGGGAAGAAACACGAGTAGAAAGCGGGAGTGGGAGAGAGGAAACTTCAGGGAATGGAAAGGAAGGTGCCAACGGCTGGAAATCAACTGTCAGGAAACAAAAAGTAGGCGAAAAGCAAGGAAATCCAACGCCCGGGTGCTGTTGCAGGTATTCTGTCAGGAGCGGAGGGTCTCTGTGAAACCAGGCGCCGCTTCACACCGCCTCGGGCCTCCCACCACCTGCTGGGGCTATTTCTCAGCGGGGCTCGATTTGTTTGGTTGGTTTTTTTTGGGGGGTGCGTCTTAAAAAATTTTGCCTTTCAGCCTGGATGTAAAAGCTTACCAGTTAAATTAAACCAGGGCTGCTCTACCCTGGGTGAGCCCACGCTCTCGTTACCAAAACCTTTGAGAAGGAGTGGGGCAGGAGGGCTGCCCAGCAGGCTGTGTGCTCCTCCTCGCATGCGTCTGCAGCTTGCAATTAGGCTAATGGGTGTTGTCAACCAGGCAGAACTGGGCCAGCACGGTCCCTGCCCAGCTGGTGTGTTGGGTGTGATGAGCAGAGACATGGCGGGGCTGGGGAGCAGCCCTCCTGCCTGGGGAAGGACGAGCTGCAGGGGCACCAAGGGCCCCGTGCACTTTGCTGCCTTGGAACCAGCTCGAAATGGAAGGAGGGAGCTGCGGATACACGCAGATACCTCCGTTCCTGCTCCTTCTGGAAGGCCAGGCTTTCTGCAGGAGGAAATGGAAATCCTGAAGCCACTGCCCGGAGTGGCTCCAGCGAATACTTTTCCACAGAGTAAAACTGGAAATGACTTTTTAGTAAAGTATACAGTGATTTGTCAGGGTATTTTTGTTCTGCAAAATACCTCATCACAACAGGCAGCATCGTCACTGAGAACAAAAACAAGCACATTGCTAAGGGTGAGCTGGCGTCTCTGCCTCCTTGCACTGCAAGCAAAAGCTGGCTCGGTCTGTTACTCACGTTGCACAAGCCGGGAGGGTTTCATCGGTGTAACCGCAGATGTCCCGTGGTTAGCAGGACATCTGAGGTAACACAAGCAAGGGAAGCTGTTGGGTGTGAAGTTGGCCGGGGTGGGACGGGCACAGCCGGCTGCGGGCAGCTGCAGGAGCAGCAGAGGTTCGGGTGCTGCTCTGTCAGCCTGGTGGCAGCCGGCGCTGGGCTGGCGCCTGGAGCTCACCCAGCACAGCCTCAGCTGCCCCGTAAAGCATGGCTGATGTCTTCCTCGCCTGGGGGATGGCTTCGGGCTCACACCACGTCTCCACCTAGGCTGCTCAGCAGCCGGCTTTACAGGTCACAATCCCTCCCTGCTTGGGAGAAGTGCGAGCCTATCTCGGGTGTCAGAGCAGGGCCGAGAAAGCCCCCGGCCCGTCCAGGGGCGTGATGGGCTCGCATTCGCTCTGCAGCACGCTTCTGAAGTCTCTC
Source organism: Cygnus atratus (assembly GCF_013377495.2). Taxonomy (NCBI): domain Eukaryota; kingdom Metazoa; phylum Chordata; class Aves; order Anseriformes; family Anatidae; genus Cygnus; species Cygnus atratus. The sequence goes on along the minus strand of NC_066370.1, from coordinate 25,210,882 downwards.
AGAGCTGGGAAGTTCAGAAGCCTCCTGGATATCTGCTGCAGTTACCACAGCCCCTGACGAGCAGCCCGATGACGATGACGTGCCATAAACCTGCTATTGCTCATCCTGGCCCCGTGCTGATGGGCGGGCAGGGCCCTTCCCTCGCAGCAAGGCCTGGCCTGGCTCCCTCACCCCATGCTCCTCTGGCCCCACGGCGTTTCCCTGCCTCTCATTTCCCAGGCTGTCTGGCCTCTGTCTGTGCATTTCAAACACCTAGCAAATTTAAACGTAGTAACCATCCCCATTAATTAAATATCAACAGCTTATTAAAAACAGCTCTATTGGAGTGACATCACTGGTCATAAGCAGGGGCTGTTGGCCTGGTTTCAAGCCGCCGGGCAGCTGCTTACATGAGCGCCTCCAGCCCACGGCTGCCCCTCCTTGCCCAGCAGCTGCCGGGGGATGCTCGAGGCCGCCCTGCTCTTCCCCTCCGCCGCAAAGCCAGCTCCAAGCCTCGCCTGCTGGTCGGCCCAGCAATAAATGGCACCGACAGGTCTGTTTATCAGTAACCCCGGGCAGCACGATAAGAGCCGCAGCCGGCGCGGCTGCTCCACCTGTGCCGTAACCGCGCTGGTGCGGGTGGCCACGGCGCGCCCTTCACCGGGCGTAAACACTGCGGCACGCGGCGCGCTGGCACCACTGTGGCTATTACCAAAGGGCTGTCAAAACAGCTCTCCGACTGGAATTCATGCGCATGGTTAGGTCTGCTGCCAGTCCCCTCAAATTACAGCTTACGCACCTGCAATTTTTGGTAAATACTCCAGTGCATTTCTTCATGCATGGGTGTGAGAGCAGCAAAACCCGCCCGCGCACCACGTCCGGATGTCTCGTTCTCGCCTTGCTCCTCCAACACGCCCCATGGCCTCAGCACGTGGCACCCGGCGAGGGCTTTCTTTTTTTCTTTTTTCTTTTTTTCAAAAGATGCAGTTTTTCCATGAGTTTCTCTCTGAGCTGGGATGCAGGGTAAGAATTTAAACAGCTGTGATAATGTTGTGGATCAGTTTGTAAGGCATTTTATACTCTTTTCTTCATGGAAAAAGTCAAGCTGGGTATTTAAATGCAATGATATTTCAATAATACACAGGATTTCTTTTGTTTTGCACGCCAAGACAAATCACGCACAGATGTACAAAAACTGGGACCTCCATGAGAAAAATCTTACACAGCTAAGGTTTGTGCAGGAGTTCACACTGCTGCCTACCAGGACAGGATTTTATTGAAAATGCCATTACAGCACGCCTGTTGTGCCAGGCTGTGCAAAGGCCTTGGTAAGGAAATTTTGCAGTAAATACCACTATGGAGTCCAATTCCTGTTTATTTCCCATGAACTCAGTATTTGCTTCATCAGACTAAAATACTTTAATTTTCACCCTGATAGCGGTGAGGCCAATGCACTGCCTGATGTCTTTTCCAGATAATCTTCAGCTGCGATCTGCTGAAGTCAGAAGGCTGCAGCTGACAGAGATGCTACGGGTGCTTTCTCTCTCACTGCTGCAGTTTCCATACCCAGAGCATTAAGCATGTGAAGCAGATTTCAGAAATGTTCAATAAAACCGCAGAAGTGTTTACAGGAGTCTACATTTTTTACCACATTCTGGAGGCCATTAGCTTTTACAATGCACAAACACAAATAATTATTGCGAGCAGCACGCCAGTTGAGCGACAAGCCTTGCTTAGCACGAGGGCACGCTGCGGCCCAGCTTGCGAGCTGGTACCGATGCTCATGGCCAGCATTTTCTGTGGCGGTGACCAGCAGCACCTTGCTATGCCTCCAGCACCTCCGCTTCCAGCATCGGCCCTAAAATCTCACAAAAGCCACCACAGGCTTGGTCCTGTCCGTTAACTCCTGGCGGCTGGGCCGGTGCAGACAGGCAGCTGGAAAACTCCCAGGAGAGCAGATGTGTACGCGTGGGCCTGGCACAATCTTTTTTTTTGGGGGGGAAGAAAAGCGCCGGGCTTTACCCCTGCTGGTAACCAACCTTCTTCCCTCCGTCCCCTCAGCAGCCCCCAGGAGGAGCGCCTGGCTCAGCCACGCCGCATCCTCCGGCAGAGGCTGGTGCCACCAGAAGGCAGAGGGACAGTGAGGGACAGCGTCACTTCACATCGGCCTCTGGATTGTATGCTTTAGCAGCTGGTATAAATCTCTGCGCTGCCTTGGTGTGCGCAGATCGAGGAGGTGTTGGCCCCTTCCCAAGCCCTTCTCGTGAGGCCCTTGCTTGAGGAACAGGAGAGCTGTCGCCTGCATGTGCCAACGTCTGCTGCTGGATGCTGACTTTAGGCCCAAACAGAAACAAAACCTCTTGGTCCGTGTTTCTGCTTTCTTTCTCAGGAAACTTATTCAGGAAGGACTTGGTCCTTGGCGAGGGGCTGGTGCAGCTCCCCTCAGCCCCGGCCGCGGAGCCACTAGGCCCTGCAGCCATGCACAGGACATTGCTGTGGCGCTGGGGATGAGGGGCTACGATAACAGCATGGCAGCGATCGTTCTTGAGGAATAAGATGCCAAATAGTACGGAGATTGCCTTAGGAAGGAGCAGCAATGGAAACGAGTGGTGTGGTGGAACAGCCAGCGGACGGGGATCCCGCAGTGGAAGGCAGCGTGCGAGCCGTGAGATGATCTCTGACCTAAGAGGCTTAGAGCCCAGCTGGAGGCGACCGGCAGGCGGAACAGACTCGGTGGGAGTGTGAGCCGGGGGGATTAGCCTGGTGACAGAGGCAGATTGCACAGATTAGCCACCGGTGGCACGGGGCTGCCATGTCCCCGAGGAGCCCCCGATGGCTCCTGCCATCTCTCTCCTCTCTCCGGAGCCCTGCCCCACAGCCGGCCCGGCCCCGTGCAGACCAGTGGGTACAGGCAGCACGACTCCCAGCACCGGCGTCTCGCATCGCCAGCTGGGACTTTTTGCTGATTTCACCAGCCATCATGTAGGTCCAAGCCAGAAATGTGTTTAAATCCTATTGCTTTCAATGCCACTCAAATACATGCTTAAAGTTAAACAGATGCTAAGTGCTCTCCTGATACAGGGTGCAGTAGTGGCCTGAGGTTTTGTTTCTCTTTTTGCATTATGTGCTATTATGGCATAAGTAATGTGCCTGAACTACTCTGGCGATCTTTGTTTCTGAAAGTATCTCGTGGCTTTCAGAAGGGAGGTAAAGCAAAAATAGATGTAGCCATTGTATTAAATAAAGCTCTCAGCAAATCCCAGATGCCAAACAGGGGAGCATTACCTCTCTAGAAAGAAAAAAAAAAAAAAAGTGGTCTTCTACGGTGCATTTTCCTTTTGCTGTGCCTCTGCAAGGCCAATTAACATTAATGGGAGTTGTATATACCAGCCCAGAGCAGAACAGACCCTTACAGGAGGACCTCGTTAGCTCTTTCTGACTGTGGTTTTCATTCCGAGTTGCTAAATTTTATGGATTAGCAAGAATGCTAACAAATATGGAAAAGCAATCCTGGCTGTTGCCATACCGAAGTGCTTACTTAATGAATTTTAACAAGTCAGGTTTGAGAATGAATTGGTGGGACCATTTATAACTAGACCTCTGGAAAAACTATACAAAGGCAATCTGATCAGCCAGCTGTACAAATATCCCACTGCGTGGTCCTGACCTCTTCCACTCACACAGTATAATTCCCTGAGAAACAGTTTCCAAGGGAAAAAACACTAGAAATTCACATAAACTTTGCTTTCTCGACCTGCCAAAGAAGAGGGGTTTGCAAAGGGAGTCATGCATAGGAGAGCACCCAGAGGATCTCCTTGGGACAGCAGTGATGCAAGGACTGCTCATCTCCAGGGATAATGCTGCGAGCCCCCAGCCATCCTCCAGCCTAGAGCCAACTGAGCTGGTATTTTCAAGGACACTGTGTATTTAAGACAACTATGAGAAACCTGCAGCCTCTGACATCATTTCTCTGGCCTATGGATGTTTGATTTTTCCCACGTTATGGTGGGATAACACTAGATGTGTTTCATGTGTGGTCTCCCAATGGTATGTGAAGAGCCCTCAGCAAGGAAAGATTCTTCCTTGTTTCTTCTTCTCCCCATGGGTCTGAGGGAATGCAATTGCAAGAGGAAGGCAGGTTCAGCAACAAAGCTGTTTCTCATCCCTCTCTTACCATACGCACCATGTAGGCAGACATTTAAATCCATGTAATTATTTAAAGCAGGCTGTCCTATGTAAGCGCTAGCAGCGCCCACAAATTCCTCAGCTTGAATCTGCAATTGCATCCCCACAAGGCCAGCGATGGGAAATCAGACTCATTTTTAAAAAGAAAAAGTTGAAAATCTTAAAGAAATGCACGTTTTAAATAGAAAGATGTCCATGAGCAGCAGCAGGCATTTCATCCAGCTGGATTCCTGCAGCACGCCCTGCCTCCTCTCTGGCATACAGTGCCCTGTCCTGTGCTGCATGGCAATTCCTCGCCCTTCACAGCCCAGCCGTCGGAGAGGCGACTGCTGGTGCACGAGGGGCAGTGAGCAGCCCCCACCCCCCGCAAGCTCAGCTCATTATCTTTATCAAATGAAAGCAAGCTGCATTCATGGGGAGTTTTCAAAGGCCTGGAAAGTCTCAGGACTGTCCGGATGCTCTCTTTCCTTCCCTGCAGTCAGCTTCAAAAGCATTTCTGTTCTTGTCTGCATCTCCATGGAATATTTTCCATTCTTAAATTGATTATTTGCCCTTTCAAATGTTTCTGTATGAGGATTTATGCTGCTCCAATGAGGCACATGAATAAAAAGCTGAACACTAAAAGCCGTGCTGCCTTGATTACATATCTCTGAATTACCATTTTTTTCTCCTGACTGCTCACCCTGAGCGTCCACTTATCTCTGTCTGCATCTCTGGTCTGTACCAGACAGGTCTCGCTGCTCTGGGCTCACGGCAGGGCAGACATCATTCATTGTTCTTCCCCCAGACGACACACAGACCGATCACTGCTATGAGCGCACCACTCTCATTTCACCACTTTGCTTTTGAAATTCTGTTACGTTAAATCGTGCCGTGCCCTGGCTGGGTCTCACTTGCATTTTCTTCTCTAGTATGCAGTAAAAGCTGTAGCTAGCATGCCAGCTGGGGCAGGCGGGCTCAGGGCTGAGTTCAGGGATGCCCAGAGCAGTGGCAGACAGCGAAGCCTCCAAATATGTCTGGGTGTGCAGAGGAAGGGGAGAGCCAGGCCCGGGGGGACTGGGCAGGAGAGCCATGAGAACGGCCATGGAAGAAGGGGCTGGCGGTGTCTTCTTTAATCTCAGTCTGTCGCCGGTCCATCAGTCCTCTCCCTGCCTGTCTGTGCTTCCCAGGCCAGTGGAGCCCAGCCTAGTTTACATCGCCTTCTTCCAGGGACGGGACTCCAGCAAAAACCATCCCACAGAGGGAGCGGGCTCCCGCAGCCAACCCCCACAGGATGCCTGGCTCTTCTGCTGTTCTAACCATGGCTTTCAGGCTCTGCTACTTCACACCTAGTTCTTGGGTTGAATTTAACATTCTTATTTTCAAAAAATCAAGCAAACAAAAAGGCAAGTTTTTCTTTTCTGTTTTTATTGTCATTTCCAGTCCAGCCTTTTTTTTTTTTTAGTGCTATTTTTAGACTCTTGTATTTTAATGCTGTGGCACGAATTGCTGGGATTTCCCTTTGCTACCATAAAATAGACGATCTGCACTTTGGAGTTAGCAGTCAGACAGGAAACCCATGCCTGTTGCCAAAAATGGGCCTTCTTTCATAGATCTGTATTTGTTTTAATTTCCCTTCGCAGCAGAGACACGCCAGATTAGCTGCATTGGTTTCTTGTCATATTATGTAATGCCATATAACACGCCAGGCTTAACTGGAAACGAGCGAGCAATTTTGTCTCTGTTTGATTCACCGATGATGCACGCAGCTGGGAAACGCTGGTTTGCAAGAACGCAGGGAGGGGGCTGTTTTCTCATCCCCGTAGAGAAGAACTGGCAGAAGGCAGAGTTCTGCAGGGAGCTTTAAATGACTGAAAACATAAATGATGATTCCTGTATGACTAACTGCCTTTAAGGCCTTGATAGAATTAACTTTTACTGATCACACATTTATGACAAGGCAAGGAAGTTGTAGTCAGGTAGGCTGAAAGCTACTGAAGCATCCAGAGGTCCGGATCCCCTTCCAGCTCTGCCAGGCCGTGAGCGACCTGCCTGTTTTGCTGTGAAATGGAAATTGGTCTGCTGATCCACTGCTTGTGCAGCCTGAGAAGGAAAAGGGCTCTGTATAAATAACTTGTAATTAGGCCTCTCTGGATCAAAGCTAAGTCCACGACACTCATGTCCTGTTGCTACTGTGGCCGGTCTCTTCCTCTCAGCCAGGAAGACATTACGTGGGCAGGCTTACGTGAAGCAATTTTTTAACATCTATTTTTAAGAGTTCTGAAAGGCGATACCTAAATGTTACTCATTGCCATCCTTAAAATAAACCACGAGGCAGCTCCAGGCACCTCGCCGTGCAGGGGGAGGCGGGGAGCAGGGCCGTGGTGCCTGTGGTGTGGCCGGGCTCGTGGCCCTGTGGGCTGGGCTGCAGCGGGGCAAGGCTCCGGGAGCGCGGTGCCAGCCCGCACGGCTCCTCACGCCCCCTCCAAAACCACAGCTTGCGCAGACACAGCCCAGCAGCACTGACGGCAGCCAGTTCCAGGACCAGGGGGCAGGAGGACTGTGTTTTATCTCACAGGACGAAGCCACCTCCCAGGGTTCAGCAGCTGTTCAGGGCAGCCTGCTGCCCTTCGGTCCTCAGAAGCACTCTCCAAGGTGCCCCGCGAGTGCTGCTGTCCTGGGGGTGACCTGGCAAAGCCCCACCAGCAGGTCAGCCCAGGCGATTCGTGCACTGCTGGAAATGAACAGAGTGTGAGGCAGCAGCCAGTGAGCAGATGATGCGAGACCTACATTCATTTCTCATGAGCAGATCCCTGGAGGCTAATGAAATCCCAGCGAATATGCTGGCACAAATGCCTGCGCGCTGTTCTCACTGCAGCGTGGCAATGTAGAGGAATGTGCGTGTGAAGAACCAGGTCACAGGCAGCAGCGACAGAGAGTCGAGAGGCACAAATGCAGCTGGAGCAGCAGTTACTGGCCTCGATTTATTCCTCCATGGCCTGGCCTGCAGTGATCAGCTCCTCGGGCATAGCAGGCTCCGTGCCGGAGACCAGGAGGACAGCCCTGCAGGCTCACATCAGCTCCCTGATATGAAGTCAATTTCTAGTGAATAAACTCATGCCCACCTGGGCAGGCTGCCTCAATTGTTGCTTTGCCAGAGAACCAGTTTGCTGAACGTGGGTTTCCCCTAGACAGGCACAGGTCTGCGGCCTCTCCTTAGCTCTGCCCCCTGTGCTGGGTGCACCCAGGCCACGTAATGCGGCTCCTCCGTTGGGGCTGTGCCTTTGAGCTCTGCCCAGTGCCGGTGTAAGGAGCGTTACACATTCTTGGACTACTTGATCTTATTTACTAGCAGGCTGATTTCCACGGGCAGACTTGTGCTAGGAGACGAGTCCTGTTGATGCCACGGCTGTCCCAGCCGGTGAGAGGTCCACATCCCATCCCTGCACTTCCCTTCGGGGTCACCCCTCTCCAGGATTTCCTCTGCTGTCAGCCCAGCGCTCTGACCAGAAGCTGCTGCCTTCGGTGCTGGGCTCGGTCACGTCCAGGCATGGGCCCTGCTTCCTGCCCCGCGCTGTGGAAGCCGCGGCTGCCACGAAGGCCAGCGGTGAGCAAGCAGCCCCGTCACACTGCCCACTGCAGGCCACCGGCCCGACACGGTGTCACCTCCCTGACTTATTAATGCCTGCAACACTCCTGTGAGAAGCTGCAGTGTTTGATAGCTGGTGAGTTGCACAAGATAGGAGCTGAGTCAGTGGCCCAGGATGTCTGAGGAACAGGAATTGAACGCGGACCTCCCACGGCCAAGGGCTGTGCTTCTGACTACCTGAAATCCTCTTCTCGTAACAGCAAGAAGGTTGTTTCAGGGGAAGAGCTACTTTTTGATGCAGAAAGCCCCCCCTGGGCTGCTTGGTTTGGTTTTTGTTTTGTGGCTTGATTCCCTCCCACTCTGCCCACTGGCAGGGCGGCGTGTCTCACACCAGCCGGTCGCTCTCAGCAGAGGGTCTGCGGAACCAGCAGGAGCCAGGGCCTGGCACCGAAGCAGAGCCCTCTGCCCTCTGGCACCACCGATAACACGACTGGTCTTTGAGCAAACAGGAGCTTTGTGAAATGGGCATGGCGGGACAGCCCAGGCAAACAACCTCCCCAGGGCCATTGGTACGGCCGCGCTGGGGCTGCATTCTTTCGGGGCAGGGACCGGCCCTTATCACAAGCTTTCAGAGCACCGAGCGCTGTGGACCTTAATCCTGATGGGGCCTCTAGGCGTGACAGCTATATCAATATTTAATGTGCGGAAGGTGACTTGTATCCCAAGAGGGAGTGCTGATCCCCGGGCTGTGTGACGCTGCTGTTCCTGTGCTTTAAGATACGATGCTGACTATCTGCTACAGTATCTGCTAGTGTATTGTGGAGTGTACTCAACAGTGTACTGCACAAAGAGCAAACAGCAGCACGGGGGTGCTTAGTTTTCTGTAATTTTCTGTTCTGTAGGGAAGAAAAGCATTGGCTGTGAAAGGAGCTTGTAAGCTGGTGTATGCAAGGTTTGCGCTTCTCCGCAGCTTTCCTGTGGCTCAGGACGTGACTAATCCCCTGTGACAGCCACATGCTCTGAGCCTGCTCTTCTTACTGGTGCAGGTTGGGACACTGCCACTTTTCCCTTTAAAAATGTTGTCCCTTGCTGTCCCACATTACCTGGGGAGCAATGTCACCCCTGTGATGTATTTGGGCAATTCTCTAGTCTGCCCTAACTTGTACCCCAGTGGCTGCAGCCTCCGTGGGCTTTCAGGAAATAGGAGGCAACAGCTACGTCTCTTCTCAGCCTCCTGCTCCACAGGATGCTGCGGCGAGCCCAGGCTCAGCACCGCCAGCCCCTGTCTGCCACAGACCCTCTATTTCAGAGAGTTCCACAGAAAAAGCTCTGGCAAGTTGTAGCACCCCGGAGTGTCGATGTAGCTCAGAAATTGCTGCTGCAGTTCACTGGTGCAAAGCTACTGGTGAAATATTATGTAAACAGGAAGAAAATATGCCTGTTCCCTTAGTGACTCCATAGTGACAGGCAAATGCTGTCCAATTTCACAATCGTCTCTTTCCTCTTATGGGTCAAGTTTTATTTGTTAGCTCTCCTGCCCAGGCGCGCTGCTGTCAGGTGAGTGAGACAAGCTGGTTTCAGCCCTCCGCAGCACTTTGTACTTGCAGAGTGCTGCACAGCATGACACGGCCAGCCCTCTATGCTGTGCTGCCCCTGGACTTCTGACCTCCCACCTCTCCCTAGAGACAAGCTGCTAGGCAGCTAAAACATACACCGTGAGCCCCAAGCTCCGGTAAACAGCTGGACGTTAACTTATCCTGAGCCTTATCGGGGAGCGAAGCGGTGCAGAAATAGGACCTGAAGCCATTCCACGTGCTGATCTTCCCTTGGAGCCTGGCAGAGGGAACACGGTGCTGGTGAAAAGCTGCATCCCAGGCCTGGCTGGCACCAGACACACTCTTAGCAGAGCTACAAACACTCCTTTGTGCATACTCCTGATAAGATACTTCAGTCTCCACTCATGCTCCCAAACATCTCAACAGTTCTGGGCCTTTTACTGACCACCGTGCCAAATCCTTCAAGAGCTTTTTTCAAAGCAAGTAACAAAGAAACCTAGAACTTATAAGGCAAATGTTTTGTCTACAAATTTCCTTCCTTAAACCACTTGGGCTAATTGCAAATACCACACAGATTGTGTAAATCACGACTTGCTGACAGGTAATTCACAGAAATGAGAGCTAACCCGATGGGACAAATTGTGGTGTGAGCAGCTCCCCATGCTCTTAAGTGCTGTAGGAGACCTGAAGCAACCACCCTGGAACTTAGCTCTGTTGACTTCTCTCCCAGGTCCCTCACAAACCAGCTCGCATGGTGACGGTGATGCCTGCCACAATTCATTTAGCTACGCGAGCTCTCACGAGCTGTCAGCCTAGCCAGCATCAGAGCCGCAATGCGATGCAGGCCACCTGAGATGGCCAGAGGCCAGGATGCTGAGCTCACTTTTCTTTGTGCACCACTGCTGGCAGCGCAGCTGGACACGTTGGTGCACAGGGGCAAGGGAGCACAATCAAGTCAAGCTCACCTGGCCATCACCTACCCCTATATCTATCTTCAGATCACTGAAACAAAACAAAACAAAACAAAACAAACAAACAACAATCCCACAAAAGAAAATATATATATATTTTGCACTTCAGTAATATTACTTATATCAAATAAAAAAATTACAGGCCCCGATTTTGGATGGGGTCTTGACCATACCCCATTTGAAGTCAAGGAATGTAAGAGGGAACAGGTTAGGCTCTAAAGCAGAGCAAAAAAATTCTTTTTGTTTCATGTTTTCACCCAAGAGCCACACACCAAGGTATAATGATATGGCTGTATGTTAACAAGGTTGTAGCTACAGCGTGCAATCAGCATACACACAGTGTTATCTTGTTGTGGTAAATAAATTGGAATTGTCAGGCCATGCCATGGAAATGCAACATTTGCATTTTCCTATCAGGATGTGCCAGGACATTACACTGCAATCGCAAATCATGAGGTAATATTGTGAAGTGGAGGAAGGAGCAGCCTAATCTACTGCAGAGTATTTGCTGCTATTTAGCGTTTTAAAAGGGCACCCATAGCACCAGGAGATGGGGTGGAGCCTGAGGAAAGCTCCCAGACTGTTTCAGCAGTAGGTATCATGGTACAATTTCAGGGCTTGCAAACCCTGACCATCCTCAGTAATCCTCCTTCGTATGAACAATCCCATTCACTTAATTGTAGGCTGGGAGACTGCAACATCATTCTTGCCAGCTGGATCTCAGAATGATGTATGTAGGCCTACTGATCTTGCTCCCAAATTCAAGTCAGTCTCACCATCCTCCTTGATATTCCAATTCCTGTAAACGTCCAAGATTTTCTCATTTGTTTTTCCTCTTTATCTTTCCCTGTTTCACAGTGACTCCGCAGTTCCTTCATCACAGGATGATATACGTTTCTTCCAGTAGCTCACTAAGGCTGCGAGTAACATCTGTCTTGTTTCATCCATTCTCACACTCTTTCTTTCAATGGGGAGGGCTGTGTGTGTGCAGTGAAGTCTTTTTTTTTTTTTTTTTTGTAAGCCAACAGTATAAACGTTCCCCTCCCTACAGATTGTGTGTTTAAATTAGGAGAGAGCAGATCAGTCTGCTTGTGGACAGGGGGAGGGGAAAGATTTATGGGGTTTCCGAGTTCCCGTGGGAGTTTCCTAGCAGGCCCCTGGGAAACTGCTGAGCCCCGCACAGACGAACCTCACCCGTATGGTTAAGGTTCTGTTTTGCCTTAGGAGCCATCAGAAGTGCAACCATCGTTGTCGTCCTGGAGCTTTAGGTGATCTTTCAGATACGCGGAGTCCAGGCCCTTGGCTGCCTTACAGCACAGAACCTTGAACCCCTCTGCACTGATCTCCCAGGCGTTTGGGCTTCTGCTTGGTCACTTCCCCCCGAGCACGTCCTGCTAGCTGGCTGTCCCTGCCCTCCTGCCTTTCGTGCCTGTTCTGAATCTGCTGACTGCTGAAACAGCCTCTGCTCCCTATTTCTTTCTCACTTCAGCCTTGTATCTGGGACGCTTTTCCTGGCATCCTTCCCAAGCTCTCTTGCTGCCAACTCAGAGTCAGTATGAGCTTCTTGTATTCCCTTTCAAATCCTTTTTTATCACGGCAAATAAACCCACTGTCCTCTACGCATACACTATTGATATTATCCTTGACAGCTCTTCACTCCTGGCACTTAGCTGCTGCTTAATCATACAGATTCCTCCTCTGATTCACCTCATGTGCTCCTCCAGCCAAAAGCTTGTCTTTGATTTGGCAATGTCACGGCAGGAGCACTGGGATCTCCTCCCTTATGACTCTTGCCCCGCATGTCCCCCTGTTGTTAGCACGCTCCTATTTCACTTCTTCTGGGGCTGGCGTCACGCTACCTTCTGCGTCCCGTACCATCACCTCACCTCTGCCTTTCTGCCCCACTGCCAGTACCCTGCTTCCTTATGCTCCCCCTGGTTTTATCGTTTCCATGCTGCTTTGGAGAGCTTCTGTCCTGCTATCGCTTTGCACAGGATGACCTGCCTGACCCTGACTCCCAGGTAGCCTTCACCTTCAAATCCCTCCTCCAAACATCCTTTCTCTGAGACTGCTCTCCCAGGACGACCTCGTCCTTGTGACATTGGTAAAGGGGAGGGGGAGCAAACCAAACAAACCTCGCAAACAATATGTCTTGAAAACAGGAACTAACACGATGTGCACGCACCACCAGAAATAACCTCGCTGCCGTGTGCGGTGCAAACCCTGTCCTTCCCCTGACCCCTCCGTGCACGTCTCCTGCCATCTCTCCTCGCCGTCAGCCGCCGCTGCAGGCCCGGCGCAGGGGCCTCTCGGGCTCTCGGCACAGCTCCCGGTGCCCGTACCTGCGGCTCCGCAGCGCTGAGCGGCAGGCGGCTGAGCTCGGCCCTGCCACGACACCCAGCAGCTTCCCCAGGGGTTCTCAGGCAGCGCTGCAAAACCGCTTCGCTGCGCTGGTCTTTGTACCGAGCACGTGAAAGGGCAGCCTGAAACTAGGGGGCTAGTATAAAAATACCACTTTTCTTTTAATCAGGAAACTGGGTTAACTGGGAAATGTTGCAGGCGCTGGCAGACCTGTTCACCCTTGCACTCGGTGACCAGGTCCTGCTTTGTGTGAAGAGGGTGTTCGTGTTTATTAGCCTTTTTCCCTAGCTGCCCGCTGGCATGGACTTTGCTCCTCTGGGCTGGGATTTGCAGGCAGCGGGAGGCTTTCCACGTGTGTTTGAGAAGGTACAAAGCCTGCAGGAAAACAATGGAAATAGCCGGCTTATGACTGCTGCGTGTCACGCACTCGTTTCTTGCCTGGTGGTTTGTCCTTGGAGCTGAGCACGCCGCCTGGAACCTGATCTGGAGCGGTGGCGGTAATTGGGGCTGGCACGCACGCCGCGCTGCCGCCACGCCACGTGGGGAGCGGGCCAGCTCCCGCCGGGCTCCCTCGCCCACCCCACGGGGCCAGGCGTCGCCTCCCCGATGGGAGCTGGGAGCCTGCAGGCAGGGTGGTCCCGAGCCGTTCCTGGAGCACGGCCGGGGGACTGGGGATTTGGGGGGGGATTTTGGGGTTGCCTCAGAGCAGAGCGAGGCGGGAGCTGCCCGTCCTGTGCAACGTTTCTCCTCAGGGCCCCCTGACCTTGAGCAACTGGGGCTGGTGGCAGCAAAGCCCCTGGCAGGCTCCCCTCATCCCCCATGAGAGCCTCCTCAGAGCACCCCCACGTCAGTTTCCTCACAGCCCCCATGTCAGTCCCCTCGCAGCCCCATGTTTGTCCCCTCAGTCCCATGCCTGTCCCCTCACATCCCCCATATCAGCCCCCCACAGCCCCCCCATAGCCCCCACGTCAGTTTCCTCACCGACCCCACGACAATCTCCTCACATCCCCTCATGCCAGCCCCCCCGGCCCCATATCAGCCCCCCAGCCCCATGCCAGCCCCCCAGCCCCAGATCAGCCCCCAGCCCCAGATCAGCCCCCAGCCCCACGCCTGTCCCCTCATCCCCCGGGGCCGGGCAGGGAGCGGTGGGGCGGTGCTGCCGCCCCGGGCCGTTGCGTGCCTGCCCCGTTTCACAACCGCCGGCTCGGCACGGCACGGCACGGCACGGCACGGCACGGCACGGCAGGGCCCGGCTCCGCACGCCACGGGCGCCCATCGCGTGCGATCCGGCGGCCCCGCCGCACCCCCCCGCCGCGCCGGCAGCACGCAGGGCCCAGCTGCCGGGGAGGCGCTGCCGGGCCCGCACCGCCCCTCCCGACCGCACGGCCCCGGCGGGGGCTGCCGCACGCCGCCGCCTTTGTGCCGACCTTGGGCGGGCGGGACGCGGCTGCGGGAAGGGCTGCAGGGCGCTCACCGGGGCGGCAGCCGCAGTATCCCCCGGGGCACGCAGCGGGACACAGTGGGACGCACATCGGCACGCACCGGGGCACACACCGGGACACTCCGGGGCACACCGAGGCACGCATCGGGACATCCCGGCACGCACACCGGGGCACACCCTGGGGCGCACTGGGGCACACCGGGGCGCCCCCCGGGGCACAGGGGGGGCACACACCGGGACACATCGGCACAGCCCGGGGCACACCCCGGGGCACCCCGAGGCACACACCGGCACACACCGGGGCACACATCGGTACACCCCGGGACACCCCGAGGCACACCCCGAGGCACACCCCGGGCACACCCCGGGGCACACCCGGGCCGTTTCCCCGCGGAGCCCCCCCGTTGGGGCTGTGCCCTTCCCCCTGGGGCGCTGTGCAGCCCCGCATCACCCGCGGGCCATCACCGGGGGCACGGCGAGGCCGGTCCCGGCCCGCAGCCCCGAGGCACCGGGGGGGACGGGACCCGCTGCGGGTGGGGGAGCACCGCCCCCCAACCCCCGAGCGCGCTCCCGTTCTCGCCCGCGCGGGGGCGCGCCCCGCGGCCGTGCCGCGCCGTTGCCGCGGTGACGCCAGGACGCCGCCGGGGCCCGGCGAGGAAATGGCGGCGGCCACGGAGCGGCCCGGCCCCGTGCACGCCCTGCCCCCGGGGATCCGAGAGGTACGGGGCTGCGGGGGGGGGCCGGGCCCGGCTCACGGCACGTCGGGGGCACGGCGTTAGGTGGGGCGCGCTGCGGGCTCGCAGAGCTGGGAGGCGGGCGCTGCCGTTACACACGCGGCGCAAGCACCTGCTAGGGGTGCGCAGGGGCACGGGGGGGGGAACGCGTTCGTGCTGCCGCTCCGAGCGAGCCTAAGCCCGGTACCGCACGCCGTGTTTTGCTGCCGCAGGGGTGCAGAGCACGTAGCTGGGCTGAAGGGGTGCTTGGAATTGCGTGGGGAGCTCAGCCCCGATTATCTCCTCTTCAGGGCTGTTGGGGTGTCAGCTCAGAGCTGCGGGTCTTTAAGGAAAATAATACAACTGGGAATTTAGGAAAGAGCAAAAATAGTAAGGAGCTTACGGGTCCGTTGCCCTAGGAAAGGGCAATAGAAGTGGGTTTACTTGCTCTAGAAGATGCCTCAGGGCACACTGACAGTATTCACACGCGTATGTAGTTGTCCTTTATCTCCAGCTGGAAATTAATCTTATCCTCACCGTTCTGGACTTGCTTTGGTTGAACGTAATGAACCCAGACGCAGGGGTGGAGCACTGGAGCAGCTCAGCAGGGAAGCTGTGGAATTCCTCTGGTGGTACTGGGGGGACAGCTAAAGCAAGGTTTTGCTTTGGAGCGGAGGACTGGGCAGGCAAGCCCCTGAGCTCTCTTTCGGTTCTGCGGCGTGCCGCTCGCAGAAAGGTCTCCATGCAGAGGGTAAGCCAACCAGCACCTCTGGGTATGAGCAAGAGTAGTCTCATGTTCCTGTCCCATCCTACCCAGTCGCCTCAACGTGAGCTCTAAGGCAATGACAGGCCAAGATTTTGGGATCTGTTAGGAGTCATGGTTTTACGCATCCTTTGCTGCCACTCATTTCTTCGCTCAGCTGGCTTGCGTTGTAGTTGCAGGATAGTTACAAGATACTGGGCTTGGTTACAAGTCATTCTCACAATTTCCTGTCCTTGTATTTTCTACCTTTTATGTAGACATGTTCTTATTCCCTTCGCATTCTCTGCTTCTTGGATTTTATAGCATCTCTTTTGTAATTTCGCTTTTAGGTCGCTCTTAACATAAGCGGAACTTGTGCCAGCTGTAGGTTGTTCTGCCAAACGGAGCACATGCTCCCAACATGCAGCTAGCTGGCTGAAGGAACATGTGTATCCAGAGGGAATATGTTAAGCATTGTGATTTCAGCACCTAGCAGTGAGCATTCTTGGTTCCGTAGCTGCTTTGAGCTGCCTTGCTCGGCTGCGTGCTCAGGAGGTTGGGCTGTAGGGCTCAGAGTGGGGCAAAGCAAAGGATGCAGCCCAGAGCTGTCATCGTTCTGCTCTTCTGTGCTCTGGCGGATGGAGCTTCAAAAGCTGCTTGTCAGTACTTGACATCGCTGCCTCCAGAGCTGCACTCCTCTAGAGGATGTCACTGAGAGGGGAAGGGGAGGGAGCATCAGCCTGGAGCAGCCTGTCCTGCAGATAGTTCAGCTGCCAAAGCCTGCTGGGGGGGGAAAACCTGTCGCTGTAAAGCCGTGGCCAAGTTCTGTGTTTGTTTCAATTTCTGTTGCCCTTTCAATGTACCTGGATGGGAAGGTACAGTTTTGCCAGGAAGATCTTAGCGAAGAGGGAAGCAAAGCAGCAGCCACCTCCAGAAGAGAGTCAAGTGACACCCTGAGTCCTCCAAGTAGCAAACAAGGTTATGCCTAATTGTATATTTTATTTGGCAAGCAAATGACCCTTGCTTAATACAGAGCACATAATTAATTGGGCACAAGATATCCTTACATATTAGTAGTTCTCTCGCCCTAGGAGCTTAAGAAAGCAAGCAGTGCAGGAACTTCGAAGCTGTGTTGCACATCGGGGCAGAATGTTCCCTGGTATTTGACTGTCCACAAAACATCACGTACATTGCTAGCAGCAAGTGGTTACTCGTTAGATTTGCCACATGGACTGTAGATTGAGCACATAATGGTATCTTTACAAGCACATTCTGGTAACTTTCTGTGCTGTCTTTGGACCTGGGATTATTTTTCTTTACATAGATTCTTACATAGTTCTGTTTGCTTTAATTAGCTAAAGAATCTGTCATGCCAGCAGTGACTGGCTTGGTAGATGCGAACAGTACCCAAGGTCATTACGTACATACTACTTGCAGTGTTAATATTAATTTATAAGCAGCAGTACTTCTGTTGGTGCCTCTGGATGCGCACGGTAGCACTGACACGGAGTGGCAGGAGGTCCTATTGGCACCTACTTTACGAATGCTTCTTAAGATGGCGTTCACAAGTTGCCCCTGTGTTCACAGAGATTTTCAGAACTTAGCTAAAGAATTTTTACCGTTTTGATTTCATTGGGATGACAAGCTCCAGCTACGTGAGTGTTCTCAGTGGCTGCAACGTGCTTTGGAAATGTTCGAATGTATCTCCCCATTTTCGGTCTGAGCCCGCGTAGTACAGTCTGAAGAGGTGGGAAGCTCTCAGCGCTGAGCTGGTTAGCCACGGACCTGTGGTTGATTTAGGATAACCAGCTTTCAGATAGTAACAGCAACCTGCTTTGTTACTGCTGTTTGTCAGGGTATTGGAGGCTTTGTGAGAGCAGATCTCCTGAATGCAGACAGTGAAGTTCAGTTGTGAGAGTTCTGGCGTCGCTGGTGATCGCCTAGGGCAGCGAGGCGTTTTGATCTCTTGCTGTGCTCAGAAGGCTAGGGCTGTGTTCACTAGATTTCACTAGCTTTTCTGTGTCCTTTCTGCAACCAGTGTCCAAGTACCTTGCTAGGAATTTGAGGGTTGGCAGAATCTCTTGCATCTCAGGCGTCGGGGTTGTAGCTAGGGGGGACTTCCCAATGGTTGCAACTGCCGGTGTCAAATCAGTATCGTCAGACGAACAATAGGTTAATGATGGGCTAGATCATCAGTTCTCTGCACAGGCGTCACGTTTAGTTGCGATACACCGTGGTTCAGTTATAGGAATTCTCTGCTGTGTGTTGCACCGGAGAGCTGGAGCGTGCCACAGCACAGCCCCAAGGAGCTCGGGAGCAGCAGTGAGGTCTGCGTGGCACGGCGGACACGTGTTGGATGTTAGCAGGGCTCGTGTGTGCAGACAGCAGCAGTGCAGCGTGCTCTTTTATGATTCATTAGTCTGCTTTAAACACAAGCAGGAAAAAATTAAAGCTACCTGAAATCCGAGTATTATTTCCTGTCGTGGCAAACTGATTATTTTGGGGCATGTTTTGAATGGGATGCTTGAGAGCAGGACATTCTGGTTTTGCTGCAAGGCTTTTCCTACATTATTCATATGTATTCAAAGCAAGTATTGTTATTTTTATTTTGCAACTGCTTTTTTTATGGAAGTTGAACAAATAATTATGTATGCAGCATGGCTTAGCATTGCAACCTGCATTGCTCTCTGACTAGATGCTGACTGAAAACTCTGCTCACAATAAACTTTATTTTTTCGGAAGTGACAATTCTACTGGGACTCAAAATATTTCAGTGGAAAAATAAATAATTTCAATCAACTAACTCTTCGGTTTTGCATATGCAGTGGAAGACACCTCTTTCTTCCTAGAATATCATTTGTGTGGCTTGAGTAACCATTTCTCTGTGTAACAGGGATTAGGTAGTGTGCTAGAAGAGGGAAAACAGCATGAAAGAAATGGAAGTAGTATGGTAGAGGGGGAGTAAAATGAGAAGAAAATACGTTCAGATAATCAGGTAGAGGCAGAATGAAACAATCAATACACAGAAATAATATAAGAGCACCCAGCTGTAGTATAAAGAAATTTTATTTTCTGGAATATTGTGTGTAGTTCTGCTACGAGTGTAGGTTGGACAAATGCAGTGGTGGTTTTTGTTGTTGTTTCGGCTTGTTTTTTTTGTGCAGTCCTTGCTAAAGCAGACTCAGCGTGATGGAGCAAGTGGAGGGGGAGCACGAGCTGTTACTGCTGTACTATGCCCCCGAGGGGCACGGGGTGATGCGGGGAGGATGGTGAGTGCCTCAGTTCCTAAAGCTCTGCCTCCCCTGCACTGTAAAAGTAACGTACATGGAGTACATCTGTGTTCATGGCTCTGTTTTTAATTTTGTAGTGCACAGAGACACATTCAAAACTTTTTAAAAGAATCTCATTAATTGTGGACTAAAGGTCTGGCTTTTAAGCGTCATGGCCATTTATTAGTTTCTTGTTACTGTCTGTTTCCAGCATTGGTGACCCGTATTCTGGATGTCTTAACAACAAGGCACTTCTAAGTGCATAAATAGGCTACTTTTCTTTTAACAAGAACTTAGCTCTTTATTATTGTAAGGTTTGCCAGTGGAATTTGAAATACTAGTGGAGGAGAATGCAGTGCCCAAGTCAGCATTCCCTGTCATTATTTGGTCAAGTAGAAATTATGTAAATTCCTGTCACGTCATATTTCAGAAGCTTGGAGAGAAGCTTGTTATTCAGAAAGCTAAAAATGGGACAGACCACCAGTCTTTTTTTTTTTTTTCTTTTTTTCCATATAACGTATGTTGTGCATATGCTTACAGTACTGAATCAGACAGACTGAGCCATCCTGGCTCAGACCTCCACTTGCCCTTGGTAGCTAAAGGTAACCGTGGAATAATATTAGTTCTTCCAAAACTGAACGCAGCTCGGAGCTGAAACTGCTCCCACAGCTGCTGGAACATGGTAGCTAGAAATACTGCCTTGTGAAGTGGTTTGTTCTGGACCTAGCTCTGTCCTTCCTATCAAAACTGCAGCTCAAAACCTTATGGATCAAATGTATTCCTGGCTTATACACTTTGTCCTTAGAGAGTTGCTTTGCTTTTCTTTTTGTCTTGCTAACTCAACTAGCAGGGTTTTTTAGTATCCCTCTGTTATCTTTTCATTTCTTGTTTGCCCTGAGTTTCTCTGTCCGGGATGACCAAAACCACAATATTAAATTACCTCCCTTTTTAAAAAATTCCTTTTTTTTTTTTTTTTACTGCTTATCCTCACAGTCACTTTTCTAGTTACAGTTCTTCATTTTCTGGTCCTTCCAAATTGCTTTTCTTCCCTTATTTTTTTCCTGTTTGCATTTGAGATGATGACAACAGTCTTCTGATGAAATGTAAATAGGGAAAAATAGAATCTGAAAGTACGGATCATCATGTCCGTAATGCACACTCTTGGCAGTTACTCAGTACTCCTCTTCCAGAAAAGGTAGCTTTGTAAGCAGAGAACTAATGAAAACTTGTTCCCTATCTATTTGTATGTAATGATTGATCAACTTTGGTGCCTCGGATGCGAGGAAAGGAGTCTCGTGGAATCCTTTCTCCGGCACAGACCCTTCACAAGGCCTCTCCTGTCTGGATTACCTGATAAGGACTGAGCTCATGCTCCAGAGTTTTCTTCAGTAGGGAACTCATGAAGTCTTTCTTGCCCGTCTGGCTGTCTAACACTTCTAGACACTCAAATATTTCTGCCCTTAGTGTCAGGTTTGGTTATAAATAACCAAATGTTCTGGTTCACAAATCTTTGAAGGATGGCAAAAGAGAAATACACAAAAAATAATACTATTTCTCTTAGAAATTGTGCTGCTCTGAAAAAGATTTCATTTTTAAGTAATTTTCAAAGCTATAAAAAGCTGTCTGGCTCCGACCTTTAAATTGGTGTAGCCTTAAGATGGCTTTGTCGTTCTTTTGGCTGAGTGCAGTCAGCATCTGCCGCCTGGCAGCATTGCTCTGCACCTGTCTGCGTGCACTGCAGCAGCTTCTGCAAACGGTCCTGCAGCTCAGGGATTTCAGGGGATGCTCTCGGTGCCAGCGAGGAGCTCGGGTGGCTGGTGGCAATGACAAAAAGAGAGATTGAGAAAGTCCTGTGTGTGATTTGCCCACTGTGGGCACGAGGCCAGACTCTTGGATTTAGGATGAGAATGCGGGTTTGCGTGCCCCTTCCTCTGCTCGGTTCAGGCCTTTTGGGGCTATTTGCTGTCACCTGGGTCCATGCCGGGCAATGTGTCCCCTTCCCTCTTCCTATCACCTGGGGAATGGGTGTGAGGGAGAACAGGAGCCTTGTCCTGTTGAGTCCAGGTGTATATTATTCATTGTGCTATGACATGATTTATTTTTAGGCTCAGCAGCAAAATTAAAGTTGAAAACTGAAAAGTTTTAGTACTTGCATAAGACTTTTTTTTTTTTTAATCCTAGCACCCAGTGGAATTTCTGTAACTGTTTATCTGAAAGACAACAGTGGTGGTGCTACAAGAGAGCACAGTGTTCTTTTTGGGACAAGAGCCACCTTTCTGTCCTCCTAATAACAGCTCATTTTGTCCTTTTTCATTACGGCAATTTCAGTGCTTTGGAACCTTATGGTATTTATCCTGAGTAACAGTTTCATATTTCCAAGCACAGTTTGCAGCTGCCAGGAAAAATAAACTTGAATATTCAGTTCATTCAGAGCAACTGTAACTAAGAGTATTTTAAACTGGGGCAAAACTTAGAAATCGGAAAGTAAAGTTTGGCCTGGTAATTCCAGGGCATCCTGAAATATCATTTTTATCAAGCTATATTTAAAGTGCTAAAGGTTATTGAATCATGGGATAAATTTTTTTTTTGAAAGCTGTTTTCCTTCACCTAAGTATTGTTTCCTTCAATTTATCCCAATCTTTCAAAATGTCTTTTCATTTTTTGTAACACAAAGGATTCTTATATTTTCTAACTTAAACTGCTTTCATTTTTCTCGTTTTATGATTTTTGTAAGTCATTTTGTTATAAGCCTTATAACTGTTGGTAATTGTAAGAAAGGTTAAAGCACATTTTAAGCTTTTGGTACACAAAGACTACGCTGCCAGCTGTCACCCACTTCCCATCTTTCATGTCTTGAAGCTTGCCAAGAACTTTTTATATTTGTTGCTTTGAGGTTGTCTCTTCAGCTGTGTGATGCGTGTCCTCTGATGTAGCCATAATTCTGATCATCTCCTCTCCAATGCATCAGTGCTGTGATGCTCCAAGAATGGGGTAAAACCTCACATTTTCAAAGGTCATAGAATAGCCCAGGGTCGAATGGACCTCAAAAGCTCATCTGGTCCAACCGTTCATGGGAAAGGGAGCCTAGATGAGATTATCTAGCCCCTGTCCTGTTGCGTCCCGTCGATCTGTGCTGGTGAGCAGGTGCTCGCATGTCCTCTACCGAAGTGTCAGACCTTCGGCGTAGGTCTGGTGAACTTGTTTACTCAATATCCATTTCTTGTGCAGGTTCAGTTCCATATCACTTGTAAACTGAGCATTGCTTTCTGGAAGGGAAGAAGATTAAAATACATAGGAATGACACGCTGAGTAACAAGAACGTATTGAAGTCAGGGCACATCTATCTGTTCATTTTTATAAAGCTTTGCATACTGAAAAGCTTAGTAGTTTGATCAATTACAAAAGTATTGTTCCCAGTTTAATCAACTGTCTTTCAATTAGTTATCTATTACTTTGTGTTTTTAATCACTGATGAATATTTCATACCTAGCAAACTGCTTACATTTTCCACCCCACTCAAGTGCCATACACGCTACATCACAATAATATTCCCATCTTGACTGAATTATGTCACTCCAGTCACTTTTCATCTTGCCTGCTTAATTGGATGTGACTTGTCAAAAACATAGTAAGTAAAATTTTTCTGGCTCACACAGTCAGAATTTTCTTTAAGGATACAGTTTTGTAAAACACAGAATAGTTCATTTTATTTGAAATTAGTACATCAAGCATAACTTGGAGGTACTTCAGTTTGTAATTCCAGTGGGAGTTCCTACATAGCTAATTGCATAATTGATCTGCCTTGGGAAGTTTCGGGTAAGCAAAAGTGCTGCTATAGTTTGTCATTTTCCTGATGTTGAATTTTCTTTATTATTTATTACTGCAAGAACATATCCGATCGTAAATGTTCCATAGCATTAGTTTAAACTGTTTGGAATAGAAACTAATCATTCAGTTTTTGTGTTGTGCAACTTGTTTCTCACATACAGTCTTAAAATTGTATCTCTTTGTAGATGTCTCGGGAGGAGACTGTGTGTAAATACTGTGGCGTCAGCTATTTGATTCTTCATGAATTTAAGGTGATGGAAGAAAAAGTAAAAGCAATGGAAAAGCAGATTGCATTTTATGAAGGAAGTATAGAACGGGAAAAAAGACTTCAGGAAGAATTGCAGTCTCTTTACCAAGACCTTGAACACTGTCGAGCTGACAGGGAATCAAAAACAGAAAGGTCAGAGCATGTTATCTAGTCTGATGTTATTCTGCATGCGTATGTGTTAGGTAATGCCATTCCAAAGAAGTTAAAAATACAAATGAGATTTGTCTGTCTTTTGTCAGATGTAACATATGTTGTAATGTGTAAATCCTATTTTGTAGTATTCTGTAGAAGTGAGTTTTGAATTCCTTAACAGTTTAAAAACAGTCAATATATTTAAAGTGAAAGAAAGGCCTGAAGGCATTTCGGAGGTATTTTCCCCCCCTACACTACACAAAGGGGAAATGATCAAATATTTAATCTTATCATTTTTGTAATAAAAAATACTTCAAAAGAAATTCTGTGGTGCTGGGGGTTTCACCACTCTGAAGTTTGTACTTACTGTCTCCTATCAACGCTCTTTCCCTAAGGAGCTTACAGTTCACTATCAGTATGATGATACAGAAAGCTAAAACAGTTACTTGGGTGCTGCTTGTGGCTTTCTTCCTCAGAAAAGGGAGCCTGCAAATGCTTTCTGGTGGTTTGTGAAGGCCCACGTTAAAGGGGGAAGTGTGTATTCCTTAGATCTCTGGTATGGCAAAATATATATGTGGCTCTGTTCAAATTGACTGCTGTTAGAATGATGAAGTATAAGCAAGGGAATTGGGAACTTCTCAGTAATTCCTTGCTCATCTGAATCAAACTGTTAGCCAGAAGCTTTTTACAGGAGCAATATTATGATTTTAGTATCGGGACAGTCCTTTTGATTCTGAAGACTCCCAGCTGGGGTGTTTTTGCACGACTGACTCACACCCAGTAGCAACTGATCTAGGCCTGAAAACATGGAGCTTTTGGGGTATTAAGGTGCTCTCCCGAGAGACTGGAAACACTGGAGAAGGAACTATGGGTTGTCTGTAGGTGAGGCACTGGCACCCATTTACTTTTTTTTTTGTGAATCATTCAGATACTGTAACAAGTTAGCATAACTGTTATTATGTTTAGTTAGGATGTTGTAGTGTTTGTTAATGTAGCTAATGAAGCACTCATTTTGACACACAAGTTCACCGAAGGTTGAACAAAATGTATATTTCGTGGATCACCCTCCTCGCACTGTACTTTAGGATATTATTTTCACTGGCACCAAAACCTCCCTCCTCCCCCGTCCCCAGAACGAGTTCTTTGGTGTAACAGCACATTTCTGAAGAGCGAATTCACTCCTTGTTCCTTTAATGGCTCTGGGCAGCAATTATAGTGGCAGTATTCAGTGTGTTAGCAGATACAGTGACAGCATGTTCTTGTTGTTGAGGATCATTTGCCAGAGGAAGACTTACATTTTCATTTAGCTGACTTTTTGTGGAAAAGCTGGAAGAGTTAATGAAAATTTAATCTCTGCACTTTTTCCCCCTGAGGCTTGGCTTGATTTAAAACCTGCTGAAATCAAATGGAATACTTTCAGTAGGCTTTCATTCAGGCCATAAATCAACTATTGTGCTTTGTTAAATCAGCTGTCTAAATATTCCTTATCTCCTCTCTACTATTTTGGGTCTCTCGTTACCTTGTGCCATTGGCATGAACTAACTTACTCAGTGTACTATCTTTCTCCTGGTTCTTGCATGGTTGACAAATCGTTCTTCTCAAACTTCAAGTTTTTATCAGAAGCCAAATAAGCCCCTTTTCATCTTTGGTAGACCAAGAGATTAAATCCTTCTTGTTAGGTGCAAACTATTTCATTTTTATATTGCTTTTTGGTTGAAGCATTGCTATTGTTTGTACCTGTGGTTAACACTGAAAGCCACCTGGGAGCTTCAGCTTTTGTGGAACTCAGTTACCTGCCCTTTTGAAACTTTATCGGAAGAAGGGGAACTGACCGTCATGCAGGTAACTATACCGATTCAATCTAACACAATGATGTGTGTTCAGACCTGTAGTAAGAAAACCTTGTTACTGTTTGAAGAGATTACTAATGTTACCAGAGCATCTTTGCTCACCTCTGCATGGAAGCTCACATACTTGCATCTTTCTGAAGATTCATGCTTAAATCCACTCAGTCCTTTAAATGATGCTCACAGTTTTCCTTGCTATGGCAGACAGTCTAGCCACGTAAATTGTTATGATAACTTTGTCTTGATTTAAACTTAAATTGCGTAGCTTAGAAAGATACTAACCTGGCTAAATATCCTAAACAGTGTAGGTCACTGTATAAAACTTCCTCATGAGGATTGTTCTTTTTGTTTTCACCTTCAGGTTTTCAGTGTGTCAGTACCTTTTGAGCATCAATAGCAGTAAGACGGATGGAATCCCTTCCCACCCACTTATCCCTCCCCTTTCTATGCCCCCTCCCACCCCACTACCCCCAAAAAGGGAAAATAAAGAACCCGAAACCCCAGCATGGTGTTCAGGTTTGTGGTTTCGTCAGAGAAATCTTGTGTTACATGACCCTTGGGAATTTTGGAGTTTCTTTTTCATCTTGTCACTTTGGATATTGAACTGTTTGTTTAAAGATTCATTCTCTCCACGTGATCTTATCAGGCCTGGTTTCTTATAAAATTCCAAGATTATGAGGACTATTGCAGCTATAAAGAGACCTTCCTCAAGGAATTTACGCTTTAGAGAGGACCTTTAGATACTCCCAGGTTTTTCATTTGTCCTAATTTCATCTCTTTATCAGTGTTCTCCAGTCATTAACTAGTCTAACTGCAGTGGGTGTGCACTTTCTTGTTTCTGTTTTTCATTTGTCAGAACTCTGTTTGTTGTGTCACTATGGACTGGTGGGAAGAAAGGATTTAATCAGTTATTATGTCATTAATTAAGAAATAGAATTACGTTGAACTCCTCCCATTTTCAAGCTAGGAACATGGTATGAAAGATGTGTTTACAATATCCTTGATGTTTTCAAATCACTCGGAAAACATAAAAAGCTCCATTAGAAATTAATAATTTTTAATAAGTATCAAATGCGGTTTGGGTCATGCAGTCAGTTATTCTTATTGTATCTGGGTAACTTGGGAGTCGTGTTCTTCTTTTCACTGTTTTAGAAAGCATGACTAACTGCAGATCTGTCAAGTACTTTCAGAATATTGGAATATAATTTATCTGAAAAGAAATCAGTTCATAAAGTAGTAGATGAGTACTTCACCACACTATGGGTGTTCTGGGTGAGTCTTGGGTACGTGCTCCTTCAGGGCTTGGTGGAAAGAGGCGAGTAAATACAACAGCAAGAGGCATTGGGTGGGCATGGGCTTCAGCAAGTCCCCGGGTTTTGCACAGATCTTTTCCCAGCAAAAGGAAATAACGTATTGTTTTTTATACTGTAGAGGGAATACAGAGCACAGAAGTGCTGGAATTTGTCTGGCTCTTTCTGCATTTAATTCTACTTTTAGACAGCTCAAGTTGCAGCATAAAGAAGTAAGAGCACAAGAGCTGTTTTGTACTGGGAAGTGCCAAGTGCGTGCGAGTTTTTTCTGAAGAAAGGATATGAAGTTTAATCAGAGACTGCCTTCGACGTATTTAATTGTATTTGTTTTATAGTGTAACAGTACATACTTCTTCAATTAGCTACATGATAATTTTAGGGTGTACTTATTAACCAGGAAAAAGCAGAATTTTGTATAATGCCAAAGTGTTTTAATATGTTCCCTTCAGTGCTTGCAAACTGATCTGTATATTCTGTCCTGATGGTGTCATCAAGATGCCTCAGGTATTGCCCAGCCTTGTGCAGAGAGCCAGCAAAAACCTGATAAAGTTTAAGTGAGACCCTGTGTTCACCATCTGTAAAGCAGTGAATTTCACCCTTATATTTAAAAACAAACAAACGAGAATGGGAAAAAACCCCACACTGACAAAAACTTGTCACAGTCTCAGAAAGCTAATCACCACAGTGCTTTGGGGAAACGATCTCTTGCTGTTGGACTCTTATGTTAGGGATGTTGAAGCCAGTAACTTCCCTATACAAAACATCCTTTTTGCTGACTGGTGATAGCTCAGTCCCATTCTTCATGTGTTAGAGCTGTGATTGTTCTAGTTTTGTCAAATTATTAACATCATTAGCTGCCAAGATCAATTACTAATAAACAAAACAAACTCGGTGACTAAGGTAGTCCAAAAGCGTGATTCACAAAGCACAAAACTCTGCGATAAGGTTTAATCTTCTCCCAGGTTCCTAGTAAAAGGAACTGTCTCTTGGTGAGACAGAATTCCCTATCTGGAAGAGACAGCAGTCAGTGGAAAATGCAAAAAGTAACATGAAATCTGCATTTTTGCTTCCGTGCGTTCTTTTCGTATGTATTTCATATAAAATATTTTCATATTTAATAAGTAAAATTAAAATTTAGATTAAAAATCACAGATGTTCGTATCTGAGAATGGTGCCACATAATGCAAAAAAGGCCTTAATAGCTGTAAAATGATTCTGGACATAATTACAAGGCTTTAAATGGTTTCTTTCAGTTCATACTCAGACAAAAAGACTCACTAAAATCCACAGGGCTTCTGCTTCTTTATCTGTCAGAGTGAAATTTGAAAGCTCTGCGGTTGTTTGCTGAACGAGGTTAATACGTTGCGTGCATGTGCTTGTAGGACAAGGTGTTATTTTCTGGTGTTTTCTATGACCACATAGCAATGAAGCTCGGATGGGACCGGGTTGAACTCAGGCTAATCCTTGAATACCTCTCCCCTGTGCTGAGAGACCTATTTTTACTTTGGCCTTTGACTTGCTCTTGAACTTGACTCTGCTTCGACGACTGCAGAACGGGACGGTGGCTGCCCAGGATGCGGGGTGAAGGCTCCTGCCCCGCTGCCTCCTGAGGGAGTTCCTGGCGCAGGAGGCGAGGGGAGATGGGGCGCCTCGAGCTCTCGTCCTGCTCTGGATCGCGAGGCTCTGTGGACTGGAAGGTCGGGGAGCCTCTCGTCAGAGGGAAGACACAAAAAAAGAGGTTTCATTTGCTGCGAGAAATTAGTAGTAAAAAGATGAGTTTACATGGATTGTTATTATTTTAGAGTTGAAAGGAAAAGCTTAGTTTCTCCTTGTACTCCAAGTTGTAATGTATGCAACAGACTTGGCTCATCAGCAAGACATTTCTCTAGTTTGGGGGGAAGAAACACCAAATCCATAAAATGCAATACATTTCTATTTGGCTAGATTTGTATTATGTTAGGGAAACACAGTGTAGTGTCTTTTTCTATATAATTATGTGGTCTCTACTGTACCTGCAAGGACTAGAAAATTTCTGGTTAGGAAGTATACACTTACTCACGCGCCTTGAGAAACTTCTGTTGAAATTTGCAGGTGCAAATATATAGTATAAGTAAAAAGTCACCTATAAATTTGCCTTAACACCATTTCTTTTCTTACGCAATTATCAAATTACTCATAACTGTAATCTCATTTATTAATCTGTTGAGTCAGGTAATTCTACTGACTTATAAGAAGTTATTCCTGAGTTACCCTGCTGTGACAGAGACTATGTAAATTGCAATTACTGAGGGTGAAATCAGCAGCTGGAGTGGTAGCTCTGAGAAATAAAACCTTAGGTTTCTTCAAAGGTGAATTTTGACCTGGTTGTGACAAGGCAGTCATCTTTCTGTCACTATTTTCCAGACCTGTTCCAGAGTTTTACCTTTGCTTGAACAAAAATTATCCAGGTTGTCTTCACAGCATACTTTATATTTCTATTGCATTAATAAAGATAACAATTAATACAAGACTTGAAATGACTGTCAGCTTACATGAGACTTAACAGAGACCTTCACAAAAAGCCTACAGATTGGTTGCCAGAGATAACTTGCATTTGCAGTCAAAGTGGGCCATACGCTAACCTGCAGTCCACAGGTGAATGATTCTGTAGTGGCAAACAAAATCTGTGAAATAGCCTGGTCTTAACTTGGATGGTCTAAAGCTGATCACACTCGTAAAGGCGCTGTGTACCACGTAGCCTGCAAGAGGGTTGCTTTTTCAAATCTTAACTTTTGAGAAATGCGGCTTCTTAAATTTGAACAGTTGTGGTAATTGTCACTACTTTTAGGACAATTAATATATTTGTTTGCTGGCAATAATCCCTTGCAACTTCTTCTGTATTTTCTCGAGCTATTCTTTTCATTGCCGGCACTAGTAGTTAACATGTTATAACTCAACTCCCACTCTGCAGGCTTCCTCCTGTGTTCACAAAGAAAGTATGCTGGCTGCAAAGATTGGAAGTTAATTTTCACAGTTCATGCAAAATACAGGACGGAGGACAAGACCACTATGTTCTCACACCTCTCTTTTAGTTATGTCATCTAATGATCTGTTGAATTCTTTCCTTTGAGCTAAATATCACCAAAATAATATGCTTATTTTTTCCTCCTTCTTTTGGTGATGAGAGTAGACAGTGCAACTGTCTGGCATTGTCCGCATATATTTTTGTGCAAACAATGGGAAAATACCAATAATGTCCCTTTGCACTTTGAGTCTGCAATTCTATGCTAACCTCACTAAATCAAATGTTTGGAGTGGGGAAAAAAAAGTCTGCTTATTTGGAAGTTTCATTTTAAAACTATAATCCCAAGAAATTTATGGGTAGGTGTGGGCAAATTTTCCTAGCAAGGTAATGCTAGAATTTTCTTCATTTTTAAAGTTATTTTTATTTTATTTCATTTCAGTGATCACAGTTGAGCCCAAACAACTTGCTTTTTAATTACCAGATGTTCAGTTCTGGTTTTGACAGAGCTCTGCAGATCCAAGTTTCTTTATCAGGACTCCTATTTTTTTAAGTTTGCATTTTGGTGCAAATGTGTTATAGATGATCCATCTGATAACACTAGCTGATGCACAGAAAAACAACAGGCTTTGTTGTTTATTTTTAAGCTATAAATCATTTTCATTTTCTTTTTAAAATTGAAGCAAATGCTAATGTAATGCTTCTGCCATCCTTTGGTTTTGTAAAATACTTGCGGATTCAAATATTATTTATTTACTAGTGACAGTGAGTCACTAGTAGATAAATAGATCATTTACTTTTACAGTTAATCTAGTGTGAGTAGTGTTGAAAAGGACTAGTTTTTAAATTACATGTCCTTGTCATTGTGCTTTCAGGGATAGAAGAATATACTATAATAACTGCAGCTAGCAACTGAAAAAAAAACCCCTGCTGTAAACTGCTAATGAATGTTGTATGTGGTGTTGTATGTGATATTCTCTTTGCACATGTTACACAGGCAGATAGTTGGGGTCAGCTATCTGATATTCCTGTATGGTTCCATTCATTTCATTGCAGTTGTGGGAATAACCCAGGAGTCACCGAAAGAACAATATTTTAAATTTTATTTACACTGCTATAGTTGTGCTTGAAAAATACACAGGTCAGAACCGCTGCTGTAATGAAGAAGTTCAAAAGGTAAATTTTAGAGGCAAAGATGAATGCATAGGTCAGTTTATCTATTCCTTTGAACTGGCCGGCTGTGTTTGCTGGGGCACGAAGGTGGGTCATACCCTGTGCGTGCAACAGACCAGCACACAGAGCTGTGCACAGCTGCACAGTGATGGAGAACTCCCAGTGCCCCCGAGGGGCCACCCACCTTCTCCTCTCCTGCAGGCAGGTGATGGTGGAAAAGAAATGCTGGGTTAGTTCTCCTGCATCGTGGGCCCGTTTTATTTCAATATGTATTTACAGAACTATAAGCAAGTCAAAGGAGAAAGGCACATGAAGGTTGTTCAGCTACACGTCTTCCATAACTTAGAGATGGCGTTAGTTTGTAGACACACATAACATCCAGTAAGTGGATTTTAAAAATAAATGTAAAAAATTACAAAAAACGCGGTGCTAGCGAATAAACTGAACGGCCGTAGCAGGCATCTCTGCGTGTTTCCAGGGGCTGCAGGAAGCTGCACAACCCAGCCCCTGCTCTGCCCGCTGCGTCCCGTGCCGCACGGAAAGGGGAAGGCTGGGAAGTCCCACGGGCAGGGAAAGCCCCAGCCGGTCGGTGTGCTCCGCCGAGAGACGGCTGGTTTCGTTCCCGCTTCTTCGGGTGAGAAGGGTGGCGAGGATGGGGCACAGCCCCTCTCCCGGCTGGGTGTCACGGCTGTGTGACGTGCTGCTGCTGGGCAGCGCCGAGAGTGGGGTTTTATCACCTCGTGCTTACCGGGTGCCTCGGCTTGAATACTCCTGTACCTAACCAGCAGCACCTGCCTTCTGTTTCTGTTCACCTTTCCCCTAGCACAGATACTTGGCTTTTGCAGTGTCATAATCTCATTTACATAGACATAACTGAAGTACGATGGGACAAACATTAATTTGCATTTTTAACGTGCGCGTTATATTTGTGAGTCCAGATAACGCTAAGCTCCTTTCCTTTCCCAGTCCCAGATTTACGATCTTTCTTTGGTGTCAGATTTGATGGAACAGCTCAAAGCACAACCCACACTGTAATTTAAAAGTCTGTTGCACGCTGTTGTGACGACGCAGGAGAAGACTTTTCAGTCTATTTAAGGCAAATACTTAAAATGTGCTGTGACAGCGTCTCCTTCGATCCTCTGCTGTAGGGATGCTGCTTGCAGGCGCCCCGAGGAGAGCCGAGGCTGTGGCACGACCCGGCGCCCTGCCAGCGTTTGTCAAATGGAGCAACCACACTGTGGCCTTCCCACCCCAGCTTGTGGCCAAGAGTTTTCTCAGCCCAAACGCTGCTGATGTATTTTATTTTTATTTTGCTTCCTGGAAGGAAGAGGGGGAGTGAAGAGAAATCAACGCAGACTTTCTGGTATATCGTTAGTCTCGCTGGGAACGTAGAAACCTAGCTCTAGTCCAGAGCTTAACTCTTCCCTAAGGAAAATACAGGAAAGTGATCTTACTGACTGGACATTTTAGATCAGTTTGATACCAGTGTGATTGCTTGAGTATGAACAAGTAACACTTGGTGAGAACATCTTTGTGAAAAGCCTCTCTTTAGACAGAATATATTGTGTGTATTTTTCCATGATTATTTGCTGAGCACCGCTAATTCAGCAATACACGAGAACTAGAATGTGAAACGAGACAAAAGAAAACGACCAGTTGGGATTCGTGTTTCGCAAAAGCCTGAAACTGCGAAATAGACGAACAATCAGAATGGAAAAAAAATACAGTGCCGGTAACAAAAAATTTGGTATTTCCTGTTGGTTGGCTTTTGACATGTCCCCCTGCAGCCTGGGGGAGCTCTCTGTTTCCCTTTGCTGCACGTCCGTGCAGTGGTGCGCACAAGGCACGCAGGTGGTGGTGGTGCCTTGAGTTGCCCTGCGGGGATGAGGTGCCTGCTTGTTGGGCACTGCAGCGTCAGGCCCTGTTTTACAGAACAGCGTGTGTTTTTGGAGGATGAACGTTAAGGACTGATCTGGGGGTTGATGCCTCCATATGTTGGAAATGGCGTAATTCTTCAAAAACAGTTACTTTTGATATACATACCTTAATTTAAGAATGAAAATTAGCTGTGTTTTTCATAAAACCTCTTCTTTCATGCCTTTGAGATTAAAAACATACAAGTAAAAATGTGACTATAGTTTAAACAACTGAGTAGTTCTGTGTGGCCTCTGTGGATAACACTGCATTCTTAGTGTATTTGTAACAGCCCGTGAGCTGATACCCATAATATGCTTGCACATGGAAGCACACAGTATTATTTCGAGAGTGTTGCTGAAGCATCTCATACAGTGGGCTTAAGTTAGATTCTCTCCATTTGAAGGTCTGGTACGTCAATCTGAAAAGGCAATTATCATAGGAGGGACGTTATGCACAGTGGAAACAAAAGTTGGAGATTGGTTAATAGCGTGAGTAATACTTGGTTTTATTTAAATCTGTAGAATAACAAACCTAACAAAGGAACTAAAAACCAAACAAGATGAATTAAAAAATGTGAAAGAAGATTTGCGGTATTTCCAAGAAGAAAAGGAAGCTGCCTATAAGCAATCACAAGTGCTCAGGTAAGAACCCAAACAGAAATCCTGGAGTTGTGGCTCCTGCGGTGTGCCGTTAGTTGAGAGGATTCAGCGGAGCTGCAGGCATGGCCAGGAGGAATACCGTGAGAGGGAAGTGTTTGTAACCATCCCAGTGTCTCTTGCTTTTCCAGGATATGGTGAGGCACTGTAGTGTTACCAGAGGTAACCAGAAAATGCCACTCCTGATGGCTGATACTGTTAGCAACAGGCTAAGTTCTTCACAAATTTAAAATCATTAAATAGCACTTAAAAGCAAGCATGTTCCACTTTTAACACAGTGGAGATACAGTATTTCTTACATAGGTTGTCTGTGAGAATTCAGCATAAGCTTGGATATATAGTTACTTAAGCCTTATTGCTCTGATTTCTCAATAAAAAGTAATTGTACAATTTCATTTTTACATATAAGTTTAAAATGAACATTTAGAAGGGTGAAATTTCTTACAAATTCAATGTTCAACATATTTCATTCACTGAATTGTTGTAACCCAATATGCTACAAAATATCACGTAACAGAAAAGTAATCAGGTTTACTTTATCAGGTTTATAAATAATTAAGATAGTTTGTCACGTATATTTGCTTTTAAAAATGTACATCTGGTATTACTTTTCTGTCTTGCAGAAATACATTGGAACACCATTGCTCAGCTCTGAACAAGGCTGTCTCACTGTTTCCCTTTATCAGAAGTGAACTAGAAAATATTAAAGAAGTCGTGTCCAGTAATCTAGAGAACTGGGCTGCCCTGAAAGAAGAAATTTTTGTCCAGATAAAAACCGTTAGCAAAGAAGCTTTGACAGGTAAATTATCATACTGCAATAACTTCGGTCAAGGCGAAATATTTTTTGGTAGTTGAGTGTACCACGGTAAATTTGAAGGTAAAATCAATTAGATAATTTCTAATTCTAACATTTAATTTGTCCAGATGCAAAGTAGTACAGGATGTCACGGCACTGTGTGAACAGCGTTGAACTAGTCTGGCTCCTGCAGGATTAGTGTGTGCGCTGCTCACTGCAGACTGACATTGAAGTAATATAAATACCGTGAATGCGTGGATATGGAACATAAATAATATAAATTCTTACTGTGTGTAGAGATCTCAGTGCAAAGGCACAGAGATATTTAATTTGCTGTGTGTCTCCTGTTGCCAGTTTTCTTCCCTTGAGCAAGCCACTGGTGTAGGCGTTGGGTGGTCTCCAGTACCGGGGCCACCGCAGGTGAGCAAACCTGCACCTGGCACCTACTGACTGCCTCCTGCTGTGCCTGAATAACAGCATTTAATCCCCAAATACCACTCTTTATCCGAGGGGGCTTTGGAATTGAAAGGGGCATGGAGCAGCCCATGGGCTGAGAATAATTCAGTTGGCCCACAGCCTGCTTCCTGCTCAGACAAGGGCAGCCTTCAGGAGAAGAGAAGCTGGGAACAAGTCACAACTGGTGGCTTGCTCAGGAAGGTCGTACCCAGCCCTCAGGCTGGCAGTTGGACTTGAGAACTCAGATTTATCCTTGAAAACCGTTTTTGCTTTGCCTCAGTTAAGAGATTGCACCATCCAGAGCATCCAAATAGGCCATGTGTTGGCTTTTGCAGCTTTAATGGTCTTTGGACACAATTTCCATATATGTGTTCCTGTCCTTACAGTTTTTCAGTGTGTTCTGTATCAATTCATAAACCAGCATTTGGTCTGGAGCTTAGTTTTATCAGGGTTATAAGGTAACAAAGGAGTAGGTGACCTGACATCACCCTTTCTGTCCTTGTGAGAAGGACTGTGAGGGCACGGTGGGCAATGTGCATCTCCCAAATTGCTGTGCTGATGAAACTGTCTGCACCCCGTTGTAAATGCATAGCTTAAGTGAAACCTGCACGCATGGAGTATCTCAGAAAGTAGGTAGCTCCATTTTAAATAATGGCTCCTGTGAGATTAGAGGTAGTTTTTAACGTGTCCAGCAATTGCTTTTCTCACACAAGGAAGAAGTGAGCGGGGCATCTGTGCTGCAGGGGCGAGGGGACTCTATCCCCTGGGGCAGCCCCTTGGTCCTGCAGAGGGCTTGGGGCACTCAGGCTGCTGCCTGCTGGGACCAGCGTGGTGGGAAGGTTGCTCTGTGGCGCTCAGCTGCCGTGCGAACGATCGGGTTAAATGTCAGCACCAGTATCTTGCATTTTGATTCATGACTTCATCTCCTAATTAGACTGAGCACAGAAAGTATCGTGTGTTCCTACGAATTCCTCTCTTCCTGTGTTCTCTGTGTTCTTTCTAGTTAATAAGGAGAGCATGTACATGCTTTTCTGCAGACATCTTCAGGTTCAAGGAGTTTCATAACATTGTAAAGCATCTTTTTCTTTTACTTTACTGTTATTTGCAACAAGATTTTCAAAGCTTTTCTACATCAGATTTTCAGAAGAAAAAATGTCGCATAAAGTGCTACTCTTTATGCCTAGACCAGTTTCCTTAGTTAGTTTGAAAAAAAAAACAAGTTATAAAAGACTTGTGTATGTAAATTATTTAGCTTTGGTTAATTAGTGGCAAATAGGAGGAGGTATAAGAAGTTAAAATCTTTTGGAATTTACATCATTTAGTCTAACAATAAATCCATGTAAGTGTCAAGTAGTTAGACAAGATAGTAGATAATGAAAATGTAATTTAAATTTTGCACTTAGACAATATAAAAATATGTAACAGCTGACTTAATGATATAATTAGGGTTCATCTACCAAGAATTGTCATCACTAATATAAATAAAAGTGATATAAGTTCTTTGGACAACTGAACATTTAGGTCTGTAGTTGGAGAGGGCATAGGAAAGAATTGCAACTATGGGAAATGTTAAAGGGCACTTATCAAGCTAAGCTAAGGTCAGGAAAAATTATGAAAATGTAGGAGATCCACTATTCCCACCCCGATTTACTTATGTACCTTGCAGTAAAAACTACCTGGGAAGCTTCCTGGGGACTGCTGCTTTTCCAAGTTGAAGAGCTGATGAAAGCTAGAGTGAAAGAGCCTACCTTTAGTGTAACGGATTGCTTTAACCACAGAAAGGAGGAAATAAATTGTAATACACATGCCCAAACATCTTCTGAACCAAAAGTTTCACACTGAGCTTTGGCAGAAGCTAACCCCTTTGAGATATTTTCTCAAATTAATTTAAAAACAAGTTTGCAAATGTTTGTGTATGTCAGCAATGTTTCGTGTATCTCCTTGAGATAAAGTTTGGGTTCAAGTATTTGTCACCTATGGTTATTTCATTTGGAGTACATATATTCTAATTTGGTATTATGATCTTAGAGGAAATATGTATTATTGCTTAGAATAAAATTTATATGCTTGTCAGTAGTATCTGTTTGGCTAAGTACAGGTTACCCATGTGAAGATTTATTGCACAAGGCGCTTTCTTTGGCCCTCTGCTCTCAGCAGGAATGTTGCTATGTCAGTGGCTTACACTGACCCCTGCACAAACTAGGGTTACTGAAGTCCTGAGGTCATAAATCAGGTGAGCTGCTTTTTAATGAAGAAGGTAAATTTGACAAGAGGCTATATGATTTTTTCTCCTCAGAAATACCCAAATTGAATCAAAGGTTAGCAAAATCCCAGAGAGAGAATGAGTGCCTTCAGGAAAAGGTAAAACATCTGACGCTGGTGGCCGACACGGTTGAGCTGAAAACTCAACAGCTTCAAACTTCTCTTCAGCAAGGGAATGAGCTACAAAGCAGGTGCCGTGAGCTACAAAAGGAAACATTAGGTAAGAAAATTTTGATATTCAAAGCCAACTTCCAAATAAAATGAAATGCAGAAATATTTGAAGTGTCTAAGTTCTGGCTGTTACTGTGAGTGCACTCAACAGCAGAACTCAGGCCCTGATAAAGCATGGATGTTGCATGGTCAGAAAGACAGCATGTCAGTCTGAAGTCTGTTACCTTGTTGGAAACACAAGGTAATTCTCAATAAGAAATAAAAATAAGGAAGCGAGGAAAATGATGCAGATGGTGGTAATACTGTTATGCTGTTACCTGTCAATATGTAAAACGTCAGGGAGAAGGCTCTGAGATTAAAATCAAAAGAGGTGCTCTCATTTTGATTGGGAAGGCCAAACTGATCTATCAGAACTGATAAACGTTAGCCTAAGCCAGTCTCTTTTCCCCTAGATTTATTGAACTTGAATCTGTCTAATGATTTGCCCTTGATAGTTTGTCTCAAGAATGAAGAGTCCTCTTGAAAACTGTAAGAGAAGTGGTAGCACTTGGAATTATAGCATCTTGTGAGCTTTGTTGAGACAATGACTCGTTACAAGAAGATTATTGTGTATTTATGTTAGTATCTCTTGAATCTGTTGTCTTTATAAAGCAGGATTGTATTTGTGGTGCTGGCTCAGAGACATTTTAAGACACTCAGAACGTACAGAGGTTGTGCTGTTCCACACATGGCTTTGAGTCATCAAATTGGCACTGCAATTACCTCGCTGCCTTATGCACAGTATGTAATTTCAAGTCTAAAGCAGTAGCTCTCAGTGCTAGTCATGATAAAGGAATTTCACTGATCCTTCGATAGCGGTGATAATATCAAACGTGAAACTGAAGAGGGGAAGACCGCAGTGACTGTGGAGGACTCATCACCCAATGAGTTATCAATCCAGATTGCTGAGGGCAGTCTTCATTTCTGTCACTGGATAACGATACTGATAGGAAAGCTCCAGATTTGAATGCCAGATATGAGCAGATATCTGAGCAGATATGAGCAGGTAACTGTACAGCCTTCTCCAGGCACCATCCACACAAGAAATAAACTTTATATATCTTCCTTTTTTGTGGTATTTATTCACAGAACTGACTTTAAATGAGTACAAAATCAGTTAGACTTGGCTCTGAGAAGCTTCTTCTCTGTGGACTGTTCACAGTGTGCTGTTTTGTCTGTTTTTTCTTGGGGAGCTACTGAAGTGAACATAGTGATCCAGTGTCTCAAGATCTTGTCCGTGACGTTTTCTGGTAGGCTCATTGTCTGATCATAGCTACATCCTGTTTCTTAATCCTCTGTTCAGAGTAAACTCTGGCAGGCAGGATCTGGGGGGAGGGCTGCCTTAAAAGTGTTTAATTGTCAGTAATTAGTCACAGTAGCTCATTCTGAAGATCTAATTAGATTGGAAGAAAGGCATCAATTTTATTTCAATTTCATTTTTTGAGAGAATCTTGAACACAGTGAACACATCTCAGAAAATGTGTACCTTTTTTTTGGCTTCTGTGTAAAATCACTAGGTGAGATTTGAAGAAAGCATGAAATAAAATACTGGGAGTGCATAGATGGTAATTGCTGTGTTGTTTTTTTCAAGAAAAGTAACCGATATTATCTGTACACATGCATATATATATAATATAATATGTCTGAGATAAGTGCCTAGGTTTAAAAAAATAAATAAACCAAAACCCGAAATAAGTTCAAGATAACATCACTTAATAAGATAGAATTGAAGGCATTAAGTAATTGCACAGGTTTACCAAATCAAGTTGCTTGCCCCAAGAGCATGAGGTCGCCTGTGACTCCTTATGTTCTACTTGAAACTGTTTTGAAAAAGGTTTGAAATGCATTCATTTCTGTAGAAGAGACAAGTGTGTTTCTTCTCCATTAAGAGATTTATGTTTTATCAAAATAATCTGTGTAAATGTCTAGCTGCCAGGTTTGACTATTACAAAACCACAGTCTAAAACTTGGAAGTTGTATACTTTAGAATATTCTTTTTTTTTTTTTTCTTAATATATTTTTCTGTCCTTATATACTCTGAAGTAACCACAGAGATTGAGCTTGGAGGCTTTTGCTGTACTGGAAATTGCTCGAGCAGGCAGTATCACTGAAAAGATAGCCAAGGTGACTGGCTCAAAAATAGCACAAGAGTTGCAGATCCTGCAATAAGACTTAGAGCAGTGATTTGTTAAGTTGATTAAGCTTTTCTTTCTCTTCTAAAAGGGTAGCACAGATGGAAGGTTTGTTTGGTCCTTAGTGTGGTCTTGTGCCATGTAAGGAAAATGTCCTAAAGTTCATTAGTACAGCAGTCTGGGTGTTCTACTGGAAGTGCTGAGAAATTGCAGTTATTTGCAAGTCAGCTTGAGGATGGTTGGCCCCAGTACTCTGTACAGAATCTGTGCACCAGTGCTTTGGTCCCTGGTTGCTACCTGGTTGAGTATTGTCATATTTTGGTCACATTGTTGTGTTTTCTCAGTAGCAGTGGATACAGAAGGCTTGTTTTGCCCTAATACCTGACTTTCTTCTGTGCTCAATATAACCAGCAAACTTATTTTCACTTCCTTTTTAGGAATAACTTATCCCCTAACTTTGTATAAATAAGCACAAATAACGGTACCTCGTAAAGCAGTTACAGACCGTTTATTACTTG
The DNA here is from genome assembly GCF_013377495.2 of Cygnus atratus. Taxonomy (NCBI): domain Eukaryota; kingdom Metazoa; phylum Chordata; class Aves; order Anseriformes; family Anatidae; genus Cygnus; species Cygnus atratus. The sequence continues at coordinate 25,171,591 of NC_066370.1, read as the reverse complement.
TCTTTCTCTAGAAACCTGAGTGGGTGTACTAACTGACTGCCTTGAGGAAAACATAATTACGTTTGACATGCATTTTTCAGGTGCAAAAATTAGTTGAAATGAAATAATCTCAGTGCAGAAATAGCTCCTTCTCAAGTGCACTTTGACATTCCATTTGTGTTAAAATGCCTTTTAATTCTCTGTACGAAATAAGAAACTCGTGGGCGGCACAAGTTAAATTGCCACCGGAGCTGTGCAGCCCGTTGTAGTTCCTTCCTCAGAGTAAGCACTGAGAACACTCCTGCTTACTCTGCTCAGGGCTGAAGATTTTGCCTTATATACGGTGCCACATTCGATATATCTCAGATAATCTCACACATTGCTGAGTGAAGTGGCTGTATGTGAGCATGTGGGAGCTTGGTGATTTCAGCGGCAGTTCACATGCATTCTTGGGAGCTGGAGTGTCAGCACTCGCTGCTGGTGGAGGAAGTCTAAAGCCCGTTTAATTCAGTATCCTGTCCTCACCACTGAAAATGGCGTGGTTCGAAGGAAGGTACAGGAGCTCTACAACAGCAGTTATGAAATAATCTGTCATCCTTACGTGTCTCATCCTGATCTAGGAGGTCATTGAATCTAATAAGACAATCTGTTAAGCTTTGAAATATGTGGCTTAATATCTTTACATAAGATGTATCGTCACATTTACTCTGGTATGAAAATTACACAGGGTTATCATTAGAGTTCCCCTTTCAGTTTTGTAAAGCTGTGAACTTCACAGGTTCCTGTAAATAAAGAGTTCCATAGTTTGTTTACATGCACTGGAAAAATACATTTTCTTGCTTAGCTTTCCCCACATTTTAACTCCATGGAGAATTGCCTTATTCTTGTGTTAGAAAATGAGAGAAAGTGGTTCACAGTCAACTTCTTTTAGGCTGACCAGTGTGTAATATATTTTTGTGATACTTGCATGGCTTTATGACCCATACTCTTGAAAATCTGAAGTTAGTTCCTTAAGTTAGTACACTGCACCATAACATCACACCAAGCAGTTATAGTTATGTTCTAGTTTTTTGTCTTTAATATGCATAACATAGTACGTTAACTGTAGTATACGTATGCCACATCATGAGCAGGTTCAGACTAGCTCACACAGGGCACCTCTACTTGTGCTGAAAAAAAAAGATCCTTAAGCTTACAAAGAAGTTTCTGTTCTAGAGGCCCCATTGTACTCTGTGGATCTTTTTTCTTTCTTTCTTTCTTTTTTTTTTTTTTAAGTATTGTTGTATAAGTCTACCAAGATTGCTCAACAATTGCTAATAAAACATCATTGTTTTCAGTTGCTTAGAATATTACCAAACTTAACTAATCATTAATTTTTGAATGGTAGTTACACAAAATGGGCATAGCTTCAACAAGGGTAAGATGGGTGGAAATGTCATTGGATTTTATGTTTCAATCTTACTATGCAAAAACTTCGTTGAAAAACCCTTGGACCTTCTGTTCCTTGAGGAAGGACTTTGAGTTGGTGGGGTTGACAGTATTCTTGATGCAGAGGGCCATGTTGAACTGATGTCTAAGCCTCTGAAAGCATTAAATATCTATTTGTTACTGTGGTGGCCAAACTCTGGTGTTCTGGCCCCAGAACACCGGGCTGAGCAATGCTTTCCCATGCGTTACATGTCACCGTGGTGCTGGGCAGTGGGACAGAAAGCAAGGAGGGATGTGGTGGAGACCAGCGAGGAGCAGGAGTGAAGAGGTTAGGGCGTTGTGGTGGGGAGGCCAGGGAACTGTCCTGTCAGTAAGCCAGGGAGCGCATGCTGAGCAGTGGGATGCAGGTCTTGAGTAGCTGGATTCTTTGATCTCGCAGCAAGAAAACAGTATGCTGCTATGTCCTGAGCGACTGTTTGGTAATGTGTAGTTATCAAGCATGAAAAAGCCATCTGGTATTAATTTTTTGTTCAATTCCAGCACTTACCACAGTCAGTAATGCAGGGTTTCTGTGTATCTTGCATGCGTCCTAGACTGTACGCTTGGGTTGCTCAGTGAGGCAGCATGGTCAGAGCCATTTCCCTTTTGACTTGAGACCTGCAGTCTACTGCCCTGCTCTCCTTCTGAGTCATCCCTGGATCTGTGGTCACTGCAGGGAATGCAGTTCACAGAAGGAAACTGGAGCCGTGTCCTAAAAGAAGTAAGTTGCTCTGAGTAGGATAGCCGTGCTGCGTGGTGCCTGGGAGGAGGGTGCTCTCAGCAGGACATGTCAAGCAGCTGAAATGCCTCTTCCCCAGGCTTCGTGTTGTGCAGGGAGGAAACAGCTACCAGATGCTGAGTGGTTTAACACAGCAGGTACAGGAGGAAAAGTGAAAGAGCTTTTCCTTTTTCCCGCTGGCCTAGTTCCAGCTGAACCTGACGGCTGACATGTTCTGTTGCATCGTGTATCCTCAGCTGAGTAACAGCCCCCACGCACTTCACAGAGACTTCAGATTTTAGTTTCCGTTCCTCTATTGCCAGTGAGTCGCGCGAGGGAGGGCAGCAGGGAGGGGAACACACAGAGCAGGCTTTCGCTGGTGGCTGGAGTTTCACTGGAGCAGATCCAAGACACCGACAGCAGCGGGGCTGCAAGCCAGCCCCTGTCCCTGCCCGGGCTTCACCGTCCGGACACACCACTCCCTTCCACCTGCAGCCCATCACCGGGAGCTGATCACGTTCTACCAAGTGAAAAGCTGATGGAAAATGCCCCCTTTGCCTGCTTCTGATGAAAATTTTTATTCTGTCCCCATACATCCCGTAGATTTATACCTGTATCAGCACTGCCGGTGGATTTCGTTTCTATGTTTTTGAGTTTCATACTCCATATTTGTCATTTAAGGAGTTGTACATTGTGGTTTCTTTAATGATGGAGTTGAATCCCCGTCTGATGGCTGCCTGGCAGCGACTGTAATCGGTACCGTGTAGTGGAGCTTGTGAGCATGCCTCCTTTGGCCTTTATATCTTCCATCCTGCCTCTGGGCGCCTCCGGCAATAAGGAATGCTCACTGAATTTTCTTCCAAGCTTTATTAACAAGATTTGGAAATCTTCAAATAAGTTGTTGACCTCTGTAGGAAATTGCAGAGTAAAGACATCTTAATCAGCCGCCCAGGCGGTGGGTATTGCGTCTCGGGGCAGAATGTAAACTTACCGTTAACTTTCCCTGAGCTCCTCCCCACAAAAAAGAAAATGATTCCTTTCATCCAGACCCCTTCTCCAAGTTAATGTGGAGAGGACATTTATGATTAATCTCTCACCAGTTACACTGCTCGTGGAAGTCAACGCTTAGTATAGGCTGCTAGAGATTTCTGGTTTTGATGAGAGACAGACTGGGATTTATTGAAGTAAGTTATCATTTCTCACTTCGGTGTAATACCAGTGAAAGTAAAGACATAACCCTTGAAAGAAAAAGCCTGAAATGTTAGAATATTTTGAAAAAGTTTTATCCATGTTTACATCTTCATTAAAACTTTTCCACAGTTAACATTGATAGGAGACATAACTAAGAGCTGCCACCCAAATTTTTGTGATAAAAATAAAGCAACTGTTTTGTTTTTTTTTTTCTTCTTGCCTACTTCAAAAGAATATTTTAGAAGCTGCTTGTTTGTGTAAATAAGGAACCTTGAAAACTTAGTGCTGTACAGAGGTACTTCTTCTCTCAAGAAGCCTGGAAAGTGCACTGTCGCGTGATCTCTCCTGCTCACTCGCTTTCTGAGTGTGCTTTCAGAGAAGAGGGGCTAACAAAGGAAGGACACGTAGTGGGTTCACTTTAAAGTTATCTCAGCGGTTAGTGCGACTTCGGATTCTCCAGCATCTCAGCAGCATAACACTTGAGCAAAAGGGTCACTGTGACCGCTGCTCGTATTGCTGTGCTGTTTGACTCACTATTTACTTATTTTGCCTATGTCAGGTTTCGTTTTCAAACTGTGTATGATACAAACTTGAAATAGCAGACGTTTTCTGGAGAAAACATAAATACAATGTCATATGTGGAATTCATACAGAATATTCATACTGCAAAGTATTAATGAGCTAAAATCCCAGCTAAGCAAGTCAATGTGTTAAGTGAGGCATTCTTTTTAATTGTTATTAGTAACAAAATATATCAGTTACTTAATAAACCAGTTATTAATAAGCAATAAAATGTGGATATCCAGGAGTTTTCAAGGCAAAAAGACTGCTAGCTCAGGCATTTTTTTTCCTTGCTTTCCGAATTGATCAGTAAACCACAAATCCATATACAGCTGAAGTGGTCTGTCTACATAGAGCACATTACTGAATAGGGGTAATAAAGCTGGATGACTCGGTGATGATAAAAATCTATTTCTCTTTCTTCTTGAAATAGAAAGCATGATTTTATTCACGAAACAAAATTCAAATATATCTTACCATTGTATTAAAATAAACTAGTAGGAACAAACAACACATTTTTATTGTCTCACTTGATCTTAGTGAAAATCAATTCCAGTTAGTAGGTTTACACCATGTAGTCAGTGTGTATGAAATCAGTCTGATATAGAGGGCCCATGGCTTTTGGTTTTCTTTTTCTCTTTTTCTTTTTTTTTCCCACAAACTATTAAAGCTAATATCCCTTTTTGGTTCAGTACTGAAGTAGTTCTGTGCTACAAACAAACAAACAAACAAAAAAAAAACACACAAAACCACCTGGATATATTATGTGTTTTGAAAGGATTTTCATTTCTACAACCAACATTATGAGGATTCTTGTTTTGTATATTTTTGGTGAATTGTAAATTATTGCATGTTTCGTATGATAGCAGTCATTTGCAAGAGCTGAAACTAAACCGTAGTTTCTACTATTGTTTCTTGGTTCTCCTGCTTCTCGTGACTTTATGAAAATTACCTTCATGAGTTATATTTTGCTGAAGAGGTGATTCGATTGCTGATCTCATACCACTTTTCAGAGTCATGATGCATCATCTGGTTAGCTAGAGATGACAGGTCCTGAAGAATTCTCAGCTAAGGGCAAAGTCTGGTGAATAATTGTCTAATCAAATAGACTGAAAAAAAAAAAAAAAAAAACGATAATGCCTTGTGATAGTGTCATTGTCTATATTCCTGGGCTTGGGAGCAGTGGAGGAGCTGCAATAGCACATGCTCCTAAAAGATAGGAGTTAATATCCCTGCTGTCATTTTTATTGCTAGCCTAATCCTTTCCTTCACTTAATCATAGATATAGAATATTTTTTCTTCACAAAGTCATTGCATAACCTATTTATAGTTGCAGATTTACCTCTGTATGGATTTAAATTGCTGGCTATGCACATGAAATCTGTCTTTTAAGGCTTTTGATGCTACTGCTTGATAGTCTATTTAAGTTACTAAATATAAACTTAGCAGTGGTCTGCTGACATAATAGACTAATGAGAGATGATAGAAAAATGCAGGCAGCTGTAGGAGTAGCTGGGAAGTTTAAGTGGGGAATGTTAACACTCTTCATGGAAAGGAGGAGCGGTATTTTCATGTACATGAAGTGTCTCTAACAGCACTTTAAAGACTGCTTTGAAAATCCAAAGAGAGAATAGTTTCCTGTAGTTTTAGGTAGGCTGCAGTTCAAGTATCCCCTATTCATGCCACAAGTACTGTTGAAATATTTTTCTGTCGATTCCAGCTGCGATACTAAGAATTTGAAGGGCCGGAGCTGGGGAATGCAGTTTGGTGTTTGAACAGGCTGTGACAAACTGGTTAGACCAAGCAATGGCTCATTAGTGCTTTTCAGCAGCCTTTTGAAATGGAAGAGGAAATACATGACTGTGATGGAAGGAACAGCGTCCTCTTCTCTCCAGAGAGGTGCCTGGATAGTGCTGTGTTGGAGCGTGATTTCCTTGCGGAAGAAGGGCCGCTCTTCACTCCTGCTTCAGGAAAAGCGGGAATCCTCATTGAAGGAAATCTATTGATCATATTTTGTTCCATCTGCTTGGCCTAAGCACTGACAAAAATATTTGTCTCCAAGGAATTAGTGTCAGAACTCTTCTTACCTTCAGTTCTCCTAGCCAATAGGTAAGTAACTCAGTGTTTAGACTCAATTTTGAGACATAGGAGAAGGTCTGTGGGAACAATTCTGACTTGCACCCAATTACTTCGGGTTTGAAAGGGCAGGAATGTATGCAGAAACTCGGGGTTAAGGGCCAAATCTTTTGAGACGTTCAGCAAATACCATCTAGGCAGCGTCTGACTCCAGAAGCGTGTCTGATGTGACACTGGTTAATGTGTCCTGTGGAGCGGGACGGAGAGGGAGCAGGGCGTGTTGCGATAGCATTGTCTCTGGAAATAAGCACATCAGAAGGTCTTGGAAGAGACTGCCACCGCATTTGTGGTTTATTCTTTGCAGGGCACTGAGGGATGCTATATTTGTACATTGAAAAAATGAGAATCTGGTCCCTTCTCTTGCTTTCTTTACGCTTGTTTTATATGCAAACATGAAAGAGCTGATGTGCTAGTTCAGATCAGAGGTCCAGAAAGCCCGCTCCTGGCAGTGGTCAGTAACATATGCGTAGGCAGATAAGAACCAGGCACTCCTCTTCTGGCACATCCTCCCGGTTCCTGGCAGCTTTTAGTCATTTAGAGCCTTCCTGGTGGCACTGGCCCCCAGAAGGGATGTCAATCTATAGGGCTGGAGCCCGTCCCTTCGCTCTTTCCAGACAGGTTTGTGCTTGTCAATCTGTAAGGCAAAGTACTTTATTGTCCATACAAAAAAATAATTTTTTTAGAGAACATAGTACATGAAATACTATAAATAAAAGCAAATAGTTCTGTTCTGTGCAGGCAAGGACTTTGAGTAGTTAGTTCTCTTCTCTAGTTTCCTTAAAAAATATAAAGCGGGGCGAATTAGTCTGACGGTAATTTTTCATGCATGTATTTTATATTTATCTCACAGCTTCTCTACTGTGTGCATTAAATAAATGTACTTAAAATATCTGTGAAGTGTACATCCTGATTTGCTCTACCATTAATATTCTAAGAAAAATTAAGTATTTTACCCTTTTTGACACAAGTGATCGGCCAATATTCGGGGCGTAGTAGGTTGCTACAGAGAGCAGAACTGGTGATCAATTCAAGTAGTTCGGTGTGATTCTGTTTGTTGCTGAAGAAAATCTGCCGCCTCCCTTCCCCAGAACACCGGAGGAATTCAGCGGCAGGAGCTGGGCTCCAGCCACGGGCCAGTCTCAACCACTTTCTCCATTGCCAGCTCCTGCCTTCCCGGCTCAACTGCCCAGTGTTTCCTGACCCTGCGTTTGAGCTCCTGTTCCACCCGATCCAGTCTGTGCCTGAGAGCTGACTGCTGCTCTCTGCTCCCGATGAGGGACGTTTCTCACAGCCAGCACCCTCGGGGAGGTTTCAGTCAGTCCCCAGCACAACAAATATTATCTTGGTCTCAGACAGCCCAGGGGGTGGCTCACGGAGTACTTGTGTTCAAGAGGATTTGGGCCAAGTCTCTGAAACAGATTATTCCTAAAATGAGATTAATTGGACAACGGAAACCATATCGTGGTATCGTGGTGAGAGCTGGGCTTGTCCCAGCAGCCATCTGTAAGTGCCCAAAGGGGAGGTAGGAGAGTAGAAAGGGGCGTACAGTAAGGCAAGGGACATCGGCTGCAGCCTGGGGCTTCAGGCTGGACATCAGGAGCAGCCTTGTCGGCCCAGCACAGCACAGCACGGGCAGAGGCTGCCGGGGGGCTGGGGGAGCCTCCATCCCCAGAGCTCTGCAAGACTTGGCTGGATAAACCCGCAGGCCATCTCTGCTGGTTTTGTCAGCAGCAGGCTGCACCAGCAGCCTCCAGAGGTCCCTCCCAGGCTGAGCCTGGCTGAGTCACACTGAGAACATCATGAAGCTTGGTAAAAACAAAAATACTTCAATCTGCGATACCTGCACCTCGCTGCTGGTACGTGTGTGGGTATTTCTGGTCAGCAGGACTCGAGGGCAACATGTGCAGCCTACACAGCCTTTCCGCTTCTCAGGGAGCGTGAAGGGGGCTGCCCCAGCAGGTCTTTCTCATCGGTGACCAGTATAATGAGTCAGAGCTTGTTGTCTTTAAACCAAAATATCTGCCAGTTTTTTCCCCAAAGCAAGCTTAGATGAAGGGAAAACAAAACTACTTTTTCCCTGTGCTGTTTTTATGTACCGTAGTGCAGTGATGTGGTGAAAAATGGCAGTTGCACTTGTTTTGGTACAAATTGTCTGTTCCCAGACGGGCAGTGGGAAAGGGGCTGTATTTCTGAAACTGGGAGCAGAAAAACTTTGTAGGCATGCATTTATTCTTAGGTAGGCACAGTCATTTTAGACCAGAGACTAGGTGGTATGGGGTACATTCATACCGTGACCAGCACTGAGGTAGAGCTGAGCTGTGAGTTTCTGCCCGCCAGCCCCTGAGCTGAGCTGGTGCTGCTATGGCAGAAGGGGCTCCAGCCGTCCCTGGGGTCTGCGTGTCTACGGCAATGGGACTGTGCAGTGCCTGGGGGCCTCTCCAGAAACTCTGAATTACTGGCAGGTAGTCTTCCTTTTCTTACGTGTGCAGAGGACACTGTGCTTTTATTTAGATGAAACCAAAGTTTTCAGAAAGTATCTTGGATTTTTTTTTTAGTAGGATTTGCAGGAAAAGTAGAAAATTACATAGCTTCATCATGCATGCTTCTGAACTGATATCATTGTGAATCTGTTACAAATTAGCCGGAAAATTGATGGCTTCCAGAGTGGCTGCTTACCCAACGTGGGTGTAGTTCACAATGGGTGGTTGTCTTGTTGTTTCTTTCTTTCTTTCTTCCTTTCCATTTTTTTTTTCCTCTGAAGACTTTACTAGTTGTTGCTATTTGTGAACCAGAAACTGGAACCTTCACTGAACACCGTGCCATTGGCTGGGCATCTGGAAAGGACTCAAACTGGGTGGCTAAATTTCTTAAACCCATTTCCAGGCAGACTTCATGCTCTCTGTTCTCAACTGTGGACTGTATATCTTAGAATCTGCCCAAACAGGAGGAAACAGCGACCAGCTGTGGTTCTTCAAGATGCCTTTTCTTTGTGCATCTTCCATGCTGTGCCTCCTCGGTCTCTGTCTGTATCACAGCAGAGCGTCCCCTCATGGAGAATATGATACTGCTAAGATACAGAGGTGGAGGTGAGGCACCCTGTCCTCTCATCCACCTTTTGTACCTGTTTGAAGGCAGGGCTGGCTGCATGTGCTGCCTGAAAGGTTATTGTTGACTGAAAACCTCTGCTGTCAGAGAACGAAAAGGTTCAAGAGCCACAGCTGGCCTCAAGGATGGACCTCAAAGAACCTCCCTTGCTCTGTTATTTCATGAAATAGGCATCTAGTCACAAAGAAATTCTCTAATTGTTACATTTTTGAAAGAAATGTTCATTAAAAAGAGTAAAGTTTTGTTAAAAGGTTAGTTCTTCTCTGATAAATAGTGAAGTTTTATCTTGGTCAAAAGAGTTGCTATACTGAATTTCCGAGTCTTTTTTCCCCTCCTGTAATGACTAGTTTAAAAATAAAAATAAAAATGGAACAGAACAAATGCTACCTGTTCTTTAAAAGTAGGGACTAATGACAGTAAGAACTATCAAACTATTTTCTAAGGTTTCACCTACTAGCCAGTAAAAGCTGTCTTTTCTTTGCTTCCTGGAGTATGCTGGTCGGTGTCTGGAAGGTGGCTAGTATACACCTAAGAATTCAGAACACCAAACTGCTTTCGATGTTATGAAAAATTACTCTGGAACTAAGATTTGTATCTATGGTAAGATGTAATGTGAATCACAAAGATAGATAATGATAAACACAAACAATACTGAGATGTATTTGGACTGAAGATTCTTCAAAATGTGATGCTACTTAAAACTTTAAAACGAGTATCAATATTACAAAGCAGGAATGCTTTTTGTTCTGTGTTTTACAATAAGCTTTATTTTCATTGCTGGAGAATGCTTTTACAGAAGTATTTGAATATAGTGTTTTCTTTATTCAGTAAGTTTTCAGCTGAAGTTTCCATTTGTGTTACTATTCCACTTACTAGTTTCCTCAGTTTTCCTGTGTCCTTCAAACTTGGTAGAAGACTGTGTTACGTAGTCCCTGTGGGTGTGGGTCTGGTCCCTCAGACTTTCTACTAACAGCTCCTGTTGACTTTGGTGGGAACTCTCTCTAGAGAAGACTTGCAGAAACCAGCTGTATAATTGAATCCATCTATTCCCTCATGAGAAACTCCTGCCCAATGCTCAGTCATTATGAAAACTTCTCTAAACAAATTGAGTACAAGAAGAAACAGAGCTGAAAGACCACCCAAAGTACCAGAACCAAAATAAGCATTATCCTTTTCCTTTTTTCTCAACTTGTGTTCATACTCTCACATCTAGGAAGAGGGGGGGGAAAACACACACAAAAAACAGTTGTTTATAATTGCTCGAAATCTTCTATAATCACAGAATTAAAAAAAAATAATCATCGAAATCAGATGTTTATGAAAAGCTGCTCTGTAGCAGCCATCCCCATGCAAAGAAAGGCAAAGGGCTCTCTCCTTTTTGTGTTGTTGATTTACAATAATTCGATCTTTACTTAATCTGTTTTAATAAAGCAGTCACATTGCAGCAGAGTTTGTTGTTGTGAATTTTAGATCATTCCCACATGTTCTGTCTAACATCTGCTTGGTGTTTGAAGCCAAAGTTTCCCCTTTTTCTGTAGGCATCCAGAGCCATTTGCTTCTTAAGCCAACGTCAGGATGAATGACAGGAAATTAAAGTTGAATTATGTAGCTTTGGAGAAGTGTACAGAACAATACATTACAACAGAATGCCCAGTTGAAGAAAATAAAGTAAATGAAAGTAACTGCAGGTGGTCTAATCTGTCCTTCATGTACTTGGCCATGACTTTCCGTCCTTGCAGAAGGCCACGGTGCCAGCGGAGAGCCGACATGTCGCAGCCTGGCCCGGGGCCTGTTGTGCAGTTCTTGGTGCAGACAGCAGAACTTGGGTTATAACTCAGTGACTGCATGACTTGCATGGCTGATTACAATGGGGGTTTCGTCATAGACATTTTTAAAACAGCTGAGAGGAAGTTTTGGCAAGAACACTGTCACACAAACACAGTTTCTGAATAGCAGTGCGTTGGTGGTGGTTTATCTCTAGGGGTGCTGTTCAACAGCAAGCCTGGATGCTCAGTGGCTGGGAACTGAGGGAAAATATGGTTGGCCTGCCAGGCAGAAAACCGGAACAGTGAGAGGGCATTGCGAGATTATAAACCATTGGTTCCCAGTGTTGCTGACAAGCAGTTATGCTGTCCTCACCATTTGTCATGGCCCTGCACCCGTACTGTCATACTTGGGGCAGTGTTCAGAGCAGCTCCGCGGAAGAGCTTCAGAAGCCTTCCATCAGCTGTCCCCTAGTCTAAGCAGGAAAAGAGGAGGTACCAGCCTCTGTATCTTCTTCCTGCGAAGAGTCTGGGTCAACAGTCTTCAGTTGTTTCTAATTGCTGAGTGCTCGTCCTTGGTCATGCCCAGCTTAAAAGTGATGCTACGTGGAATACCGAGAAACAATATGATTTTTTCGGGAAAATTCCTTCCTAATGCCTGCAAAGCCACCGATTGCTTAACACAAAAGCATGCAGTCATAGCATGGTAAGGAGGGCTGCAGAGTACAGATGAAAATACGTTGAACCAGGTTTTAGCTGAACGGTTTGAGCAGGGTTGCGTGTGCTGTTAAATAGGATTACTGCCACCAAGCAGGGGGGCCGGCAAAGAGCTGTGTGAGGAATGCCTCTTCAAAGAGGCGACCGACTGTTTCTTCCTCGCCTCGAGCTCTCCCAGCCGGGCTGCTGCCGCGCCGCACTGTGTTTTATGGTGTGAACATGCTCTGTGTCTGCTGCTGCTCAGAGCAGTGTTTTGGGACATGTACGTACGGTATCCTGAGAGGCTTCGGCCTCCCCCAGCCAACTGCATGCCCACAGAAGCGGAACCGCGTGGGCCCTTGCTGCTCTCGCTGCTGCGCCCACACAGAACTACTCTGCTTGTCTGGAGAAGCAGCAGGGACTGGGACGCGGGGGTGAGGAGGCTGCGGGGGATGGAGCGCAAATGGAGTTAACTGCTGCCAGACCTTAGCTTGATGTATGTGTGAGGCTTAGTGTAACTGCTGCCAGACCTTCTCGTTTTCCACTTCTTTTCAATAATGTCATGGGAAAACAGGCCTCACCACAAAGCTAGAAATATCTTCTTCCTATGTCATGAGGAGAGTCTGTCTCCATGGGTTTCTGAGGCTTCCTGCTAGTCAAAGTGCCAAGGAATGGTGTTCTCAGGTTGAGCTGTACCTAGCTGCTCCTTTTGGTCCTGTGGGCTTCTGAAAGTTTAATGTAAACGATAAGTACTCTCTAGTCGCCGAAGCTTTAATACAAATAAATTCTCATTTACATATTTTATGAAATGGGAAAAAAGAAATTGAGTTGTATGGAGTTTGACGGAAATGCGAATGTTGGCAGTAACTCATAGCAAGCGGCGTACTTGAGCATGCCTTGCTGAGCGAGGGGGACCTCCCATGTCCGCTGGGTGCCGAAAGGTCCTTTGCTCTGCTGGCAGCTTTCTGAGGACTGCCAAAGAGGTGAGGTGGTGGTGATTCACCTGGAAATGGTCCATCAGTGCCGTTCCCGGCTCCAAACCCTCTCAAATATATCACTTGAACAACGGATGCCAGAAATTGTTGGAAAGCCAATAATGTAAAAAATTTAGGTATTTCTAGGAAGCCCTGATTTCCAGACAAGTTTTTATGTCTTGTATGATTCTGTGCAAGGGGTTTGTGAATATCTGTGATCAATAATGTCTGTATTAAAAACCAGCAAACATTTGCTCTGTTCAAACATAAGGAACTTATTTCACATTTGTCAACTAGACATTGCAACAGAATATTTAGAGAAGTGGTCTTAAGCTTTGAATTCTCTTTCTTTTGCTGTTGTTTTTTTTGTTTTGTTTTGTTTGTAATTATAAGGTGTTGGTTGCTTTTTTTAGTAGTAATATTGCTGTCTCAATTCCCTTAATCCAAATTATTAGTAAGTTTAAAATGTTTAATACACTGCAGAAGGAAGGAAATTCCTACAGCTGCGTTGCAAACATAAGAAAAAACAATGACTGGGAGTGAATAATTTTAGACCTTCCCTCCAATTGACTGTTCTCATGGCATGTTTTTTCTTTCTTACTATGTGTAGTTCTGTGTGGGGGTATCTATACATACTATTTATCTGTGTGATGCTGATCTAAGATATACAGGATGATTAAATACGCTTTTAAAATTTTCTCATGAAAACTGTTCTTTCCAATCTGTTCAAAAATTGCATTTTCTGTTGTGTCTCATCTTCCATGGTTGAATTGTTTCAAGGAGACAAAAAACAAACTGAGATGACATCACGTCTGAGGCAGCTCACCATGGGCACAGTGGAGAGCTATCAGCATCCCCTGTGTGCTAAAATAAATGAATCGAGTAACTCCAGGAGGACCTACAAAGTCCAGATCTGTTGGCTTCTGCCAGTCAGGGCTTGCAATGAGCAGCAGTGCTCAGTATGAATCTGTTCTCATACATTTAAACATTTAAAGGTTTTTTTTTCTTTTTTCCCGAATATCTACTTACACTCTTCCATTTGCTCATTTAATTATCAGTGGAATCTCACTGATATGGATCAGAATAGAAGCTGATTCAACGTTAAAGGATTTAGTGACATGGCAATGCCTCTAAACAATTGCAAAAATAAATGCAGCAGTACTGTGTCAGTATTTTTGTCTTTGAGATGTATAAACACAGTGATAATAGTATGTTATACAAAAAATATTTTATCTGTTTTGTCTTCAGGGGCAGGTATAGAAGTTGTTTCTGTAATTCACTTCCACTGACTTTGGCAGGAGCTTGGTCAAACCAGAAGAAATTTTAACTCTCTCTTATAAAGAAAAATTCTTTATAAATGCTGATTGTTTGGGAAAGCATTGTGCTAGTAGTGCATACTTTACACTGTATGAACCTGTGTGTACTCCCACTCTGGGATTACCCATTGTCCCAGTAGTAGCTGGAAATGACTGATATCAAAAAAAGCCCTTTGTTTCAGAAACCTTGTTTCCATTCAAACAGGCATGTAGGAAAAGTTAAGAAAATTAATTGAGTTCCAAAATCACAAATGATAACTTCAACCACATAAAGCATCTTGGAGGATGGATGAGAGAGCTTTGAAAACAGAGTTTTCACTGTGGATGTAGCTGTTTGCCTCCAGAGAGGCAGTCCACTCATTTAGCTTGCTGTTGCATTTTGAGGGAAAATCTTGTGTTTTCTTCCATTCCTAGATTTGGTGCGTTGTTCTATCGTACACTTTTTTCTATGTAGTTTATAATGCTGCCTTTTCTGTAGAGGGAACTTTAATTTCAGGTCACCCTTGTGTTTTCTGGAAAGCCTGCTCTCCTTTTTCATGAGCATATTTAGGTGAAGTGAGAATCAGATTACGTTCATAAAGATGGGAATCAGATTAAAGTGCATAGTGCTTTGTCAGTTTATAGAGTTTAAATTGTGAAGTTACGACTATGCTTATGATTTTTTATGGGGAATATTGTGCCACACACAAAACTCTAGATGAGATTTCTTTGGCATGGAGCTGTTTGCGAAGGTTGAGAAGTTTGAACTATTTGTTATTAAAGATAAAACGATCTAATACATGTCACTATGGGATTATAAATCAGCTTGTAAAATTAGTTTGCGTTTGTAAGCAAATGAACTTGTAACAGCAAATGAACTTGAACTTGTTACTTGTAACAGGTGAGAACATCCATTCTGTTTTCACCCTCCTGTATTTTTGCATAGCCCATGCTCATTACGTGTGGGCAACAAAGTGCTGGGGTCCTGTGCTACAAGAGCAAGCTGACATCCGTCTGTCCTGCAGAGCCCTGCCTGGGGAGAACCCGGGCTCCTTACAGGGCTGGAAGCTAATAAATTAAAGTGCTATGTTGTCTGCTAGGAGTAAGTTTGTCACTTTTTCACTGAAGTGAGCCTGTGCAGAAGGAGTGATACTTAACAGCACTTTAATCTTTGCACTGTATTTTCTTTGGAAGTTGTTTTTTTTTCCAAGAAAAAAAAAAGGATAGTTAATCTAATGATACACATGAAAAGGACTGGGATGTGTACTGAAAAAAATGCAGTGGCTGTTTGAAACTGATAGGTGATGTGTTCTGAAAGATAACATTTAGATAAGAGAGTGTAAGACAAAATATATAGTAGCACTAAGTCAGTGTCAATATTTTAGACGAAGTAGCATTAGTGGCTTATTTTCCTATCCACCTTCCATGCTTCTTCTCAGCCTTATGTACAAATGTGTATATGATTGAACACATTTGTATTTACATTTAGTTGAATTTGATGTTTCCTGGGAGAATAAAAAATAACACAGCTTCTTGCTATTCAAGCCAGCCAGTGCTCAAGTATGAATAAAAATTGGAAGGCTGTTCTGAAATGAAGTGTACAGCAGCGCAGCAGCGCTCCAACCTTTTCAGTGAACTTAATTGTTATTCCCAAGAAAATAAAAGCATCTGGCTTGCATGGTTTGCAAGCAGAGAGAAATCAGGTATCACAGATCACCAAGCTGCTTGGCACAGGGATGGCCCCACAGGGACGGGCGGCTCTCCGGCCAGAGGTGCACCTCAAGCTGCCGCTGGGGTGCCCGTAAAGCACGCTGCGCCTAGAAGGGAATGACACGAGTGCTGTGTTTCCATTTCAGATTTAGCCAACCAAGTAGAGACAACCGGACTCAAGCTGCAGAAGGTAACAGCGGAAATGGACCACTACAAAAAGCTGCTAATGTAAGGTTTCTGTTTGCTTGTTTTGCCACTGTGCATAAAGCTGTGGCTGGGCACCCGCTGCAGAGAGACCTGTTCTGCTGCTTGTCCGAGTGGTCTGTGAAGGCTATGGCCAGCAGAGGAAATATTTTATATTTATATTACACAGTCTGTGTTTCTAACTAACTGATTTAACGTGCCTCTGTGAGGAAGCGGGGCTTGCTTTCTCCAGCTGTGTCTAAGGACACAGCAAAGAGGAGGGTTAAACCAGCTCAGTCTGACACTTCATGTAATGCACACGCGTAGGATACAGTTTGTGAAACCCACATAACTTCTGGACTGAAAATGTGCATGGAAAGTAGTCTTTCACGTTGCAAGTTGGGGATGGAGGGAAGGGTGCAGTAAAGTTAATCAGAAACGTTAGTATTTAGTCAGTTTTTTTTTTTCCCCAAATGTAAATTTACTGTGAGTGTTCCCCATGCACCAGTATGTTAGGATTTGTACTTTTACTGTGTTGTATGATTTAAAATAAGAGAACACAAAACCTAAATTATCAGAGAAGAAAGAACATGTCACCAAACATTTATCAGAGCTAACCAAGGAAGAAAGAGCCCCCCCGCAGAGCAGATGGCTCAGCGAGATCCAGCCCAGCCCAGCAACCCGCAGTGCTGTGGCCGAGCCTGCTCCTGCTGGGGCTGCTGCAGCCCCCGGATCAAGGGGAGAGGAGAGGGGAGACCCCCCTCAAAGGAAGGAGATGTACCTCGTTTAAACGCACTGTTCTTCTGGGGTAATGTTTGAATGGCCCAACAAGGGCCGTGTGTCGGTGTTGCTGCGCTTCTCGCCCCAAGGTGTTCTCCACTGACTTGCACAGGAGATGCGCTGGGCACCCAAAATCCTGAGCCGAGGCTGTGCCAACCCACACCAATTACTGAGCTTACCTGCTTTATTACCCTGCTTTATTTTCCCTTCTGGGTAGCTTTATGGGTAGGCTTTTCTGCAGGCCCAGCAGTGGAGAAGGGAAGGTCCCCCCACTGCAGGGGCAGCCGGCCACTGGGGCACGGGGCGCTGCGAGCTCCGTCCTCAGAGCATCCTGATCCCGAGCAGCAGCTTGGGACCCCGGGGTCCCCTCAAACGCAGCTGATCTCTGGTTTGGAAGTACACAGGGCTCAGTGAGAGCAGTCACCACCTTTAAAAGCCAGGGCACTGGGGGTCTGAGTGCTTTCCCGCATTTAAAATCCAGAGTGCTTGCATAGAAAACAATTTGGCTTGCACAGTACACTAGTGAAAATAAATGTCACTGCTTCAAATATGAAGCTTGAGGGTAGGGCACGAGCATGGACAATCTTGAGACAGAGCTATCATCAATCTTTTTATATGTTTTCCTGAAATTCAAAGAAGGATTCTTGTATGATGCGTACTCTCTGTTCTCAGCCCCTATATTCACAGGGGCTGATCATAACACAGTTGCAAATATTTGGAATGCTTAGCAACAACGTATTTTAATGATAATAAAAGTATTATGTACGAAAAAAAGATTTCATGAACAGAGTTAAATAAACAGTACAGTGTTTCTAAATGTAATATTAAAATTTCAATGTAATATGGGTATAATTTAATAAAATAACATATTCTATATCTGTTTAAGCATAAATATGAGGCTTTACCATGGTTATTAATTGGTGAAATGATGACATAATGAGAAGTAACCTTCAAAGTTTCCAGACATCTTGCATACTAAATTGTTATTTGTTCCTTTTCATTCATATCTTGCTTGAAACATTCATCAGTGTAGCAAGCTCCCACTTTCTTGTTTGCAACAATAAACTTTTTGTGATCCTGGGTTAGGCTGAGTTTACACTGCAAGTATAAACTATATTACTTAAAAATGTTAGCTGAAATGAATGGAGTTTTTTTTGTTGTCATTGTCATCTGCATTTTAATTAAATAGAAAATGCAAGTTAGATAACAGATTAATTAATGATGTTCAGGTTATTACATGAGTAAAGGCTGTCATTGCTTTGGACAAATGCACTTTTTTAAAAACATTTTCTTAGGGTGAAATCAACAGAACTCGATGTCTGTCAAAATGAACTGAAAAAAATGAAATACGAAAATGGAATTTCTGAGTCAAGGTAAATGCTGAAACTATTTCATGACAGGTACATTTCTGAGCAATAAGAACAAAAGTTTTATTTTATGGTTTTAATGCAGCTTCTATACAATCTTTTTTTCTCTTTTCTGTTTCTATTTTTGTGTTCAGGTCACTAGATTTAACTTCATAAAGAATTCATACTTTTTTTGTCTAACGTTTTCTTTTCCAGGTACAAATTATTTCTTCTGCTTAGTTTCTGTCTGTAAATGAGGATGTGATAACTGTGATGTTGATACTGCTCTTCTCTTTTCATTTCATCTGTAGACTTACAAAAGAGCTCAAGGAAAAGGAGGAATCTCTACTGATTTCCCAACAAGTATGCAAACATTTACAGGAAGAGGTGGCTGAGAAGGAGAGGAGAGAGGAAGATCTAAAAAGAAGAACCAGCCGATCAGAAAGTGAACTGGAAACACTTAAAGCTGTTCTTCGACAAACAGAGGAGGAGGTGGTGATGTTGAAGCAAGAAAGGTAATCAGAGCTGAGTCACCACAGATAATCACTATGTACACTCAGCCTAGCTTTTCTTCTTGGAAATCTCTAAACAGTTAAGCATTCCTCCTCTGTCAGGTCCTCACCCCTCTGGCTGTTACTGGAGCCTGGCGATGGGCACTGGGCAGACTGGGAGAGAGGCGCTGTGCCCAGCTGTGTCCTGCCCCTGCCCTCGGCCATCTGCTCCTACAGGCAGAACAGCCCTGAGCCCTGTCCCAGAACTCTGGAATTCATTGGATGGAGTATAGACAAAAGCTGAATAGAACAAATAATGCCTATGAAGAAAGAAAAAAAAAGGAAAAAAGAAACCCAACAACCCTGCTTTGCAATCCAGGGCAATCCCGCTCAAGCTTAATCAAAACACCTATTTATTGCCGTTGTTATAGCTGCTATTTGTTATGTGAGCTTGTAGAGCAAAAGCCCTGGAGACTTTAAATTCTTGTAACTTATGTTATTAGCAACCTGCAAGCGGTAACAATGCTGTAAATACTGCAATATGGCAGGGTACTGGGTATGGCTGAGAATTCAGTGAAGTGTATGGACAGCCTCCTGCCAGTCTAATCTCATTCTGAAGGTCCTCAGCTGCTGACAAAGCTAGCCTTTTCCCTGTAATTACTTTTCAGATGGGGAAAATAAAGCACTGAGCTGCAGAGGCTTGTTGCTTCCTGGAGTGGTATCCGAGTGCCTTTGTTTTAGACTTCTCCACTTATCAACCTAAATCCACATTCTTTCTTTAATTGCCTTGAGTATAATCTACATATTTGGTTTATTCCTAACATTCACTGAGTTGTTTTTACTATTTAAAAGTGTCTTGCTAATACATTTGCAGTTACTGATAAATTAACTTGTCTTTTATTAACAAAATAGAAAGTGCTGTCCCTTACTTACGACATGGCAGTAGGTTATTTGTTTGGTTTGGGAAAACACATTTAGAAATGTGGGTTTTGGAGAAGATAAGGATTTTCTGAGATAGTAATGTACACAAGAGGCATTAAGCTATTTTTACATTTAAAGGGTTTCAATATCTACTGTACGTGAGTACCTGTATGAAAAGATATTACACGATAATTTAAGAATATTTCCCTTCTTAAGCCTCAGTTACGTGAGTTGTTCCAGTCGGTACATTGCTGATAACCTAAGTTACACGAATTTAAACTCTCCGGGGCTTTTGCTCTACAAGCAAAACATAACAAACAGTAACGATAACAATAGCAACCACTTGGTGGTTTTAATTGAGGGGCTATTACATTTTTTTTAAATAATGATAGTAATATCCTCAGTTCATTAAATACAACAACTTGTTCTGAGTATTATAAAAGTTAGTCAGTATTAATCTTAATTTGACTTGAGCATTATGAATATATTTGAGGTTTACATGTGTATGTATGGAAGAATGATCAACTAGAGTATTTTCTTTAAAACATAAATTTCAAAAAATGTGTGACAGCAGTATGCAGATACTAAGTAGTGATTATGGTTGTGCCTCTGGGCTCCAGACAGGATTGTTAGACTTACTGCACAGAATACTAAACAAAGAAGAAAAGACGAGCCCTTGCCACAAAGGCCTTAATTGAAGGAAATGGCACACCACCAATCTGGGCAGAGCACATATTTACATACGAGTTTTTGTGGTTTCTAGGGAGTTAATGCTGATTTCTCATCAGAACAGAACAGAGCAGCTGCAGGAAACATTAAGACAGAAGATGTGGAATGAAGATAACTGGAGGGAGAAGGTAACGCTGGATGTGTAGTTGGCACAGTTTCGATTTCTTCTTTTTTTCAGCTCTAGTCAGCTGTCACAAATCTGTACCGTCAGGCAGATACCTATCTCCTCAAGTGCAGACACGTCAGTAGGATTCTTTGTGCAAGAGGTCTCAATGTGTGATCCCTGCATAGGCTGGAACTGAACGTAAATGGTGTTTAGTGTGAGCGTTTACAGACGTGGGTGCTCAGACTGGATCCGGACTGCCGGGGAACTGAAACCGGGGGTGGCTATTTGTGAAACAAATCTATAAAATAGCAAGCGGATGAGCAAAAATGTCCTCTGCCTAGAAGGACAGGCATTTGCAAATCAAAGCAGAGCCAAACAAACGAGCTGTTGTAGCGTGTTAATTCCGGAGCTGTCACAAGCTGTCGATGAGCAGCACGCCCCTGAGCTGCTGGCCGTTCAGTTGAGGTGGCGGCGAGGACGTAGGGCAGGATACATGCTCCTGCCCTCCCTGTGACCGTCCTGCTGCTGGTGGCAGTAGACAACTGGAGAAGTACCGTCACAGTTTTGTCCTTTCCAAGCCCGCTCTGCACGTGAAACTCGTGGGTTTAATGTGAACCCCTAGCTCCTGCAGCATCAGGGCAAGTCTCACGTGCACGGTGAGGAGAACGACACCCCTAAAGCAACATCCATTCACGTGAGCTGGGCTCATCTCCACGGAAGAGAGCTAAAGAGCTGCACAGTGGAAGTCCCAGAGCTAGGAAGACCTCCAGTGTGAGAGGTGCCTGCTTTTCCTGCTGCCCCGTACCATCACCAGCTTCTTTTAGGGAGCAGCATCTCTGCCGCATAGGCTCCTGCTGATGACTGCTGTTCTTACGTGGCTTCCCTTCAGATCAGAGCTGCGTGGAGGTGAAGAGTCCAGTGAAATACCTCTGCACTGCATTTGAGAAGACCTCACACTCCTACAAGTTAGCTTCTCTGTGAAAGGGCCCAGCATTTGTTATTTTAGACGCTGGTTCCTACAGCAGCCTGCAGAGCCCCCCTCACACGCCTCCCCCCAGGCTCCTTTTGTGACCGGCGGTTCCTTCGCAGTGAGGGGAAGGTGGGAGGGAGGCCGATCGACCTTCCGTGTGTGTGCGTGACTTTATACGTGCCCGTCTGTAGCTGATGGGGGAAACAAAACATACACGCGCACAAAAAAAAAAAAAGTAAGAAATTGTTTTTAAAAAATGTGAAGGAAAAATAGCGAATGGTGTTGAACAATAACTCTGACATTTCTGATTTAGGCCTTACATAATTGGTGACTAAAATTACTGTCTTTTTTGGTTTTGGTTCAGTATGTGATAAGTATCTGAAAGCTTTTTTTAGTCTCTGGAAATTTTTTGGACTACCAGCAATTAAGATCTGTTACATTTCTTTTAAAACTTCTTAACCTCTGTGTGGCAGGATATAATTTTGGAATGAGGTCACACTGTCTGCATAATCACAACGTGTTGTTCAGCTTGACATTAAAACAAGATAAAGGCTGCTGCTAGGAGGAGACAGCAATTACATCTTTGGTATCACATCCATTAAAATGCGGTGAACGTCAAGTACTCTAAGGATGTTCTCATCAGACAAAAGTCAGAAATGTGACAAAGTTATCTTTTCTTGGGTCAGTGTGCCATTGCCTAAGTATGAAGTGTTCCAGTTTTATATGTAAAATACAGATAAACCTTAAATTGTAGTGGGTCAAAAAATTCTCTTTTACATAAGACTTAAAATCGGTGTAAGCATTTGTGAGTTTTTTGATATGTAATTAATGGGGAACACATAAGTAGCTCTAAAGCAATTAGTAGTCATTATGCTTTCTTTGGAGCTTACCTATCATTTTATTTCCTGTTGTGGTTATCAGCTCTACTAGCTTCAAACATTAAATTTGAAAAGTGCTTGCATAAGCTTCAGAATGAGCTCAGGTTTTTGTAGTGCTTATATTTTTCTAGTCTTAGTCATCAAGTAGCCTCCAGCTCACGACTTGCTTCTATAATAATATGTAGAGTTAATAAATAAGTTTTTCTGTGGTTAGAAACCAAACTCCAATATCGAATAAATATAGATGTATCTTCTACATTATTGCAATAATAATAATCATGGTCTATTCTGAGGGTCTTACAAACGTACCAGTTTTAAAAGAAATCTCAGGGGGGGATTTGTGCCCATTCAATGCCCAGAATTGTGTGTATTCTGATGTTTAAAATAATTACAATATTTCCAGTTTATCTTTTCCCCCAAAAGAGTTAGAGGAATTTGTAACACTTGCTCATAATTAGTGTACGAAATTAGATTGCTATAATTAAGCTCATTCTGGGCTTTTAATAATTTTAAATAACTAGGATAGTGCAGTGCTTGTTTAACATGACTTTTATATTCTTTCAGCGTACAACAATTAAGTCCATTAGAATGCAGCCGGCAGCAGTATACTATTAGCAAACCAGCTTGGGAAAAAAATTCTTCAAAACACAGCCTTCAGTATTTCTTCCAGAATCCAGGCTTTTATTTTGAGGCGATTATTGCTGGATTTTCAACTTTAAATTCACAATACTTAATACGTGAGATGCTGTAAGGACTGGGATGTTTTACTCACAATTTGTAAACCTTTCACTTACTTACTCGTCTCCACTTTTTGATCCAGAGCTTCTCCAATGTATATACCATCAGAGCAGTGCTAAAACATTTGAAGAACAATTTAAAAATGAAAAAAAAAAAAGTAACGATAAGCGAGCTGAGGTGGATAGGAGCTGCCTCCTTCCTATCTTCCAGCTCCAGTGCTCAGCGATGGGTCCGTGCAGCCACCTGCCCATCGGGCACCGGCCGGTGTGGGGGGAGGCTCTTGGGTATGCGCCTTCCCCTCTGTTTTGGTGCTTGTGGCAGATGTAGTGGACGGGGGACACGTGAGGAGCTAGGGATGCAGTGCTAAATCGCTCCATACCTCTAAATTGTTGGGTAGCACCTGCGGCATGTGTATGCTGTGAGCATGGCCCCTGGGAGCCAGCAGAACCTCTGCATATGGCACATCGTTATCTGCTGCAAATGGCAGAGCGTGCATAGAAAACGATTTCATAAGAAAGCCACTATTTTTTATTTTAGTTTTGAGCTTATGGTCTATTATGGTACAGTATATCTCACTTACTGTGAAAAGTTTCATTTTGCTGCACTTGGATGTAATAACGAGCAGAGTTTTACCTCCAGAGCAAATGCTTCCAGCAGAATAATGATCTGTTCTAAGGGCTGGCTAGAGATTTAGTGAATCAGCGTTTCGTGGTGACCCAGAGTGAAGTCCAGCTGCCTGCAGGTGGGCATGTAGCACTGCTGGAGACGCCGTGCCCGGGGCAGCGAGCTCCTCGCGGCTGCCCCTGGGGCTCGGAGCTGGTGGGGCAGTGGGAGGAGGGAGCTGGCTCGCTGGCTCAGGTGCTTGCAGTCGGTCGGATGTGGTTGTTCGGCTCCCAGAGACTCAGCCTTCTAAATTTCACGCCACTCATTACAGTACTGTGAAATGTGAAAAATAAATCCTGAGGTGAGTTGCTACGCGTCATTAAAATGCACTTGTTCCCTAGATGGAGATTGATCTGGCTAAAGGTGAAGCACGACACAAAGAAGCAATTCTCAAAGTCAAGGAAGAAGCAAGAGTGGAACTAGACATTGAAAGGCAAAAACAGCAAGAATTGATCACAAAATATCAGAGAGATCACGAAGAGCTCCAGAAGAAGGTGTGTGACACTTGAGAGAAAAATATTGTGGCAGTGGTCACATAAACCCTTGAAAAATAGTATGTGAAGGAATAAAATCTTCCTTATGTGTAGTCCTGTGTCTTGATGATACAATATTTTTCCCAATCTTAGTATATAGTATGTGTTTCAAATTTTGGAAAATGAAACAGGCTAATATGTAATTACTGTGGTTGTGGATGTTTTATCAGATTTTCTCTACCCAGAGTTCATCTGTGTCCACAGACTGTAGCTGCTAACAACTGACACTGTCGTCTTTTAAAAGCCTTTGGACTGTTTGAGACTATGACAGGTTGTCACAGAACCATCTGCACTGTTTTCTCCCTTCCTAAACGAATTCCTCACCGATGGGCTAAGGTCCAGTTAATGTCTTCCCTTGTTTGTTGCATCACATACAATTGGCCGTTTCTGTTACCCAGATACAGAGTTTTTGAGGTTTTATGTAGATATTGAAAAATGTACCTATCACCTTAGTTTTCAGAAGATTTGACATGTCACTTGAGAATTCTGAAAAAATCAAATAAATTTGATGAAATTATATTGTTATTTAAAATTCATTACATTACACAGTGTTTTAAAGAACAGTTTATCACAGTTTGCTTTACAAATATGATTTTAGAACCCAGAAGAAATATTGGCTTGCTGTAAAGAAATTAAATTTTCCCATTTTTACCACTATTTTTCTGTTTGATCTTGGACATATTAATTAATCTCTGCTCTGAGGGAGTTTTGATACACTTAGAGCTCTCTGATATCCTCTGAGAATATTATGTAAATTCAAAGCATTTTCTTTGTCTCTGAGGACTTGCATGCTTGCATTTCTACTTTTTTCCTGAAGTCATTTGTCTGTTACTTAATTCTACGTGTCTAAAGATAACCTCTGAATGTAGACTTATGCAATTTTTGTCATGCAGATACCTGGATTAATATCAAGTGCCACCAACAGCTTAAGGATGGAGGCAGAAATTCTTGAAAAGAAGCTACAAGATGTCCAGATCAAACTTGCAGAGAAAGATGAAGATAAAGAAAAGGAAGTTCAGGACCTTAAAAGAATAATTACTGAACTTGAATTTCAGCTGGAGATGGAAAAGAACAATAATGAATCATTTCTGGATAATATGAGGAAAGAAATTAAACACAAGTCAGATGAACTGGAAAAATTAACCCAGGAGAGGACACAGCTGATTCATAATTTGAGTCAAGTTCAAGAGGAGGTAGGAACATGACCGAGGAAATGCCTTGCTATTTTTACTTTGAGACATGTGATTTCTAGAATCATTCAAAGCATACATTTTCTCAGACCCTGGTACATACTGGCTTAAAAAACAACAACAACAAAAAAAAACAAAAACAAACAAAAAAACACCTTGAAATTAAAAGATTTATGAAACAAATTCATACTAATTTCATAAATACAAACTATCACAAAATATGTGAAATGTTTAATTAGGCAAACATTTAAAATATTATTTTATTTAAAGAAACATTTTCAGGTCTTTTAAGACCCTTCTTTCTTAGACTGTAGCCTCACATCACGCTACATAAATAAGTAAACAATAAAGCATTCTTCAAGGTTTCTGAGCAGAAGACATGGATATTTCTCATTTGGGTTTGTCCCACCTCCAACCAGTAAATCCACTTTCTGTAACACAATTGCATAAAAGTGATCAAATATGAAGAGAAATTTGACTGCTGGATATTCTTACCGCAAGCATTTGCTGAATGTTTGGAATATAATGGGAAGGGAGGAGAGAGAGCTGTAGTGCTATATGAGAAATGTGAAAACAGTGGAGTAAGGGACTGCAGATAAGATTAGACTGGAATGTTTGAAGTAATTAGTGGCAGAAGAAAATTGATAAACAGTGAAAATGAAACTCTTCAAAATGAGTTAGGTCTTGGGTTGACATTTATTTAATGCATGAGAAAGGTTCAGAAGCACTGTGTTGGTGGCATGAGAAGGACGTTGGCAGTCGTTCTGTCCTGTACGTGTGGGAAGGGCTCTTGGAAAGACGTGTGCTCTCCAAGTATTGATCGGGAACTTCAGTGTCGTAAGGAGCACACTGTTACCCTCTGCCATGAGGTTCCTTCAGCTCTACTTATGTTCTTAGTTTTCCCACTCCGAAGCATAGTTCTTCTTCTAATATAATGGTATTAGGAAACGGGGAGGTCAGAGTGGCTGCAAATCAAAACTGGTTTTAAGACAGATTTCACACTAGAATACTCTCTCAGATTTTCGTGGTAACACTTCCCAGATCAGTTCATGGACTATCAGTGACCATCTGAGTGGCAGAGAGACTGAAGTCTAACTTCCTGTCATTAAGCTGTCTGCAGAATTAGGTATTCAGAAAATAAATTATTTTAGCCATTCCATCTCTCCTACTTCTACAAGCAGTTGCATTCCTCCTCCTACAGCTCCTTCACCTGTGGTAGGTACATAGGTTAGATCTAATCTAATCTAATGAGGTTCTAATCTAACTTAAGTGGTCAACAAAGAACTCCTATTTGCTCCATCATTTTCAAGTTTTGAAGGGAACACACATCCAAAAAATTAGTAATTTAATAATAGCCTTTTCTTGGCTAAACAGAGCCTACCCCATTCTGGTTTGGTAGCAACGTGCTTCTGTTCTGACTTTACTGACGCCAGTATTGTCCCTTCCAAATGTCAAAAAGGTGCCATTGGGATTATGTTTCTTACACTTTTTTTTTTCCTTGTATATACTCACTGTCATTTCGCTGTAGAGAATTTCAGATAGACGTTTGTCCTCACTTCGGAGTGGTATGTGGTTTGACCCTGCCCACAGCCCATACTTTCAGCACTGAAAAGGTCTACATAGAAATGTTTGTGTCCGGGCAATGGGGCTGTGCACGACTGAGAATATTCTCTATTTGACTTGCTCATCATTCTCTGTGTCAGAGACTGTCCTCGTGGTGGCTTCCCTTCTGTTCTTGTGTACCTCCTGGAGTCAACAGCAATTGCTTGCTTAGAAGACCACAATTAGAACATGGCTATTTTTTGCTTCTATTAGTACTGTCAGGGGTTCTGACTTTTATGAATCCACTTAGCATGTTGCCCTTTGTTATTTATTGACTTTTTATTTCAGCTGGAAACAGAAAAGGTAGCATCACAAATAAGTTCTACGTAATATACTGACTTGGGGACTTGTGTAGTACTGGAACAGCTTCAGTTGTCTGCCCGAGGACCACTACCAGTCACTTATCATTTGGGTGTCAGTAATCACAGTGAAAAGTTTGTGAAAAACACTAGATAGATAATCGTTTATCAGAATTATTTGTGGAATAATAATCAATAAAGTCACAAAAAATCAGTTCACAACTGCTTAAATACAGAGGAAGATAAGTTCTGGGACATCTTATCATAATAAGGTGGCGTAGTAGTACTGGGACTCCACATTGCTGTTTCCTTTCCAAGAGCAGGATTCCCAGTTCCCGTAGTTGGAGGATGGGCAGGACATCAGAAGTAGCTCCTGATAACTTACTTCATGTTTTCCATTGTCTCCTGAGAGAATGAAGCGTGTGTAAATGCTGATGTATGTCCTCGGAGCAACTTTCAGGGGAACCAAAATACTGGGAAGCACTGAAGGCTTTGCATGCATCAGTGCCCTCCAGGCACCCTTGCCTTGAACCAGAGGACTTGAATAGGCAGACTTTTTCACTAACGGCATTTTGTAAAGCGAGTGTTTGTTTCTGTTTGCAGAACACTCTTCTCCAGGAAACGGTGCGCAGAGAGTGCGAGGAACGCTATGAGCTGACTGCAGCTTTGACTCAAGCCAGAGAACAAGTACTGGAGCTAAAAAAGCTCAGTGGAAACTTCCTGTTATCGCCGTGTTCCCTGGCTCAGGGCAGCCTAACCTCCTCTGCTGCCCTGCTTGGTGATTACGGACAGAAAAGCCGCCCGAGCCCCAGCTCCGGGAAGGAAATCAATCTCTCCGGACAGTTTGGTATCTCCAGAGCCGCTAAGGCGCCCACCTCCAGTAAGCGTGGCGGCAGCATGGCTTTGCCGGCCCTCAGCCCACCGCATCCTCCCAGAGGCCGGGCGTCCTCCCTGAATGAGCCCAGGAGCAGGATTACTGCAGTAATAAGGAGACAGCTGAGTCAGCTCTGACAGCTGCACGCACATATGTAGCACACGGGGAAGTATTTCAGTGCATAAATGTCCATTTACTTGTGGACCCTGGGTTAGATATTACTTGATGCAATTCATGCATTCCTACAGATTAAAATTAAGTTAAATTATTATATATTTTTGATGCAATAATATTTTTTTTGTCCATTGAATATCAGTGTAATTAAATGCTATCTACATTTTGAGATGAGAACAGTATGAAGAAAAAATATTGCCTCTCCAAGAGGAGCGGGTCTTCAGTAGGTGTAATTAAAATAATTGCCAATTTCAAATGCTGTTTTCCATAAACCACTTTGTTGGAATTTTCCTATTTTGTATGTTGTTCTGTGTAACTTCATTGTCTGTTTCTGGTGTAAAAATGTGTTTTGTTCCAGTAGAGTCAGGTATTTGCAGTTGTTTAACGGAGCAGTGGTGTACTTGCACGGACCATGTTGGTCTGTGGGAGGCACTGGTGCTGGAGCACACAGCACTCAGTGCGGACACACAACAAGTCCGTGTGCTTCCTGTGCTGACCAGTGGCAGGGACACACCTTCCCTACTGCTTCTGTATACAAGTCTTCTCTCCATGCTGGTTGACAAGGAGCCAAAGACTTCCTGGCAAAGCTTGTGGTGGTTGATGTAATCTGGAGTTCAGCACTCGAATTTGGTATTGAAGTGCTGGGATGTTTACCTGCGGGCTGTGGAGATGCACGCAGTGATGCCTCTGTACTAAAAGCAAAGGCAGAGCACAGGTGGGGAAAGCAACCTGTCCCGTTTTATCCCCTGTATAACAGAATACCCCGTTCCACATCGTACCACCCATTGGCGCCATGGTGCCGCTGGAGCCACGCACGCAGGGCAGACCCCAGATCTGGGCTCTGGGCCACTGCTTTAGTGCTTAGGTCCTGTAGCAGCAGCAGCTGTAAGGACTCACCGCGCATTGATAAACTGTAAGAAAGGAGTAGCACATAAACTAATGAGAGCAGCCACGGAAATAATGTTTCTAGCAGGAGGGAGAACATAAATCATGGGCCCAAACTGAGTCAGGAACAGATATTTCCCGTATTTCCCCTACCTTACAGAAACCCAGGGCCCATGCTGCTAAGCAATAGACAAAGTATGTTAGTATCAGGAAGCCTTGTTCACCAGTGACAAGCTTTTAAAAAGAAATTAATTTCACGTAGTGAAAGAAAGTTTACAAAGCATCTCTTGCAACACAATGAAACACAGCAGCGCAGAATGCCACAGAGAATGCAGACACCTAATTATATCCCCACATTTTCAGGAAATAAAACTTCCTGGAGGTAATACATCTTGTAGAAGTGGTGTCATTTATGAATGGGTTTTTCTTATGCTGGACCTTGTACTCTAGGACTCACGGCACAAGGGAATAATGAAAAAAACAAACTTGGAACAAATCTGTCTCTGTGGGATCCTGACCCGCTGACTGCAGGAAGCAAGCCATCCTTTCACTTCTCAAGGTTGCAAGAAAATGTCCTACAGCAACGGGTTGTCTTGTTCTCTCCTAATGCAAAGGCTTCTGTTTTCTTCCTGGACAGTGCTGATATTGTTGCCAGATCGGGAGTAGAGCCGTAAATCTTTCCACGAAGTACTAACCCCGCTAGTAGACTGCCACTTTGCATACCAGGGTATCTAATACACCAGCATACCGTGTTACTACCACATTTATCCAAATTTATTTTTAGCCCGTAGTCATAACTTCCAGAGTAGTTTCAAGCATTTGGAGTCTGTGGGGGCCTCCGTCTGCCCTCCCTGCCGGGCCTGGTTCCTCTGGTCAGAAAAGCAAGGGTCAGCAATATTGGGCGGATGCTTTAGAGAAGGCTTCATGTAGGCGTCAAACATCAAACATATTTTGGCCAACTGTCTCTTTTGGGGTGCAAAGCCATCACTGCTATGGGGAACCACCTGGCTCCTTGGGCAGCGTCAGAAGCCCCTGGTGTGTGGGAACCTTGGGAAGGCCAAACCTAACCCAAACGTTGATGAGAATTGGAGCCACGGCACCAATGGCCAGGGCCAGGCCCCTGATATGAAGCACATCAGGAGCACAGGCCGCAGGCCGGTGGGCAAGGAACGGCTCGGTCCCAGCGGGAAGCCTGGGCTCGGCCTGCCCCCACCGTGCTCCCTGCCTCACCTCGCTCGCTGGAGCAGCGATCGAATTTGAAGGTCAGGCTGTATCTCATTGTGGGTCACTACTTTTCCATTAAGTTTGCCCCAAATCTCTGCATGCTTCACAGGTAGTAGTGCAGAGAGAGTCAAATGCAGTGCTGGTAACACGGAGCTGTCTTGCCGCTGCTTTGACAGGAGGTGAAATTTGTGCTTGCCATATGTATTGAAGTGCTTGCCATATGTACCGTAGATATAAGTGCTTGCCATATGTATCAGACATATTCCTAATATTACAAAATAAAGCAGTGATGTGCCTCATGTATTGGAAATGATAAATAGACCTTTAACTGAGTGTGTGTGATCTGGGATCGCAGCCTGTGGCTTGCACATGGAGTTTTTCCGTGAAAGAATAAAGCAGACTTCAGAAAAAATCATCTTGTATCTTAGCAGCATTGAGAGTATATGAAAATAGAAACCGAAGCCAGACCCCATGCCATATATCATTGAAATGTATTAATCAGAATAAAACATAGTCGTTTTTTCATTTAAAGAGACAGTTGTGCTGCGAGATGTTCTTTGCTTTAAATTCTTGATTCGGCTCACGGCATTTTATAAATTGTTTCCTTTGAAGCTCGTATTATGCTTCATAAAGCACTGTACATTTTTAATACAAAAGAAAAAGCGTAAGAGTGAAACTGGGGATATTTCCTGTCTCAGGCAAAAGCCACACATCTTTATTCTAAGCTATTTAAAATGGGTTCTTATTTACACAATGAAAATTTTGTGTTAGGTTTTGTCTTTAATTGTAGGTATTTGTCTGTTCTACAGAAGAAAGAATAAATTCCATATGCAACTGTAATGGTGTGAAATAATATAACCAAATATGTTTAGCACTTATGTGGCTTTTTTTCATCCTCAAAGCATAGTACAAAATTAATTTCGATAGGATAATAAAAAGGATACTGCACAAGATTAATGTTGAAGAGGTTTTAACACCGGAAATATAATTTGTGTGATGGAAAATATGAGCATCTGGCATTGCACTGTGAACTGTTCCCAGATAATGAAAAAAAAAACCTCTTCCAAGCAAGCATGGCCAGTTCCAGCAGATTGTTTTCGCTCGTATCTCAAGAGATAGGTCCTATCTTCTGAAAGGAGCAAGCGACAAACGTTCCATAGTTGCAGTTTTCCATCTGGAGCCTTGAGTTACTGGTGAGCTGAGGTCAGTGCCAGGATGTGACTGTGTTTCTTCCCAGTAAGCCAAAGGATGATCGCTGCGTAGCCTGCAGAAGTAACACTTTCTGTTTGATCTATATATATGGGTCTCGTTGTAACCAGGCAGCTGAAACAAGCCCAATTCCATCAGTATTTCACTGGTACGTGCCGTCTTGAAGTTAACTCGTAGTACACAGATCATACCGGCTGGTTGCGATTTGCTTTACACAAATTTAAATGGGCAGCCCTCCACAATGTGCTTCACGTGGAAAATCAGTAAAAGATTAAGAACTTTAAAACAAAAAAAATCTGCTTTTAAAACATACTAAGATCAAAAGTGCCTACAGCTCATATTATACCTTATTCCCATACTGCTGATGGGACAAAGCCCCATGTGCGTGCTCCAAAGCTCTCGTCCTGCACTGAGGCAGGTTTCAGCGATGCGGCTGATGCGAAGGCAGCTGCCCTTCTCTCTGAGGGTGCCTCAGGAGATGGCCCTGTGAAGGGGGCCAGCTGCAGGCTGTGGTTACCTCTTGGGCACGCAGCAGTCTTTAGGGACCCGCGGGCTTTCCCTGCAGCAACAGGCTGCTCGGGGCTCTGACACAACCAGGTCTGGAGGCGTGGAAGTGGAGCTGGGTGGCCAAGAGGGAGCGACCACAGGGCTTGAGGCTGAGCTGGAGAAAAGGCTCCCATGCCCACAGGGAGCTGAGAGCAGCTTGGGGCGAGCATCGTGCTGCGATGGGGTGAGCATCGTGCCACAACAGGGCGAGCATCAAGCCGTGGTGCAGTGAGACCTGCTCAACTTCCAACCCCAGCAGCGTCTTCAGACGTCCCCCGCAGGGCTCCAGCCGTGCTGTCCGTCGTGCCATCTGAGCGTTTGGAAACTGAAAGGGACGTGTTAATGACTGGCAGGCTGAAAACTGATGTCATTATCAGACTTGGATATTAGTAGGCTGTGGTTTGCATTGTGTACATTGCCTTTGTTCTTGGCCTTGTCAGTGTGGATTTGTATCTTGTCACCCTCTGTGTGCTTTGCTCGATGCACGACAGCCACAGTAAGGGACATTTTGAAATTCAGCACTGATCCATGTGCAGGGCAGCTTTGAAATAGGGCAAATGGAGAGAAAGGAAAGCCATTCATTTTCGTCCCTGTGCAGCTGCCTGTGCGAAATGTCAGCGCATCCCCATTTTTATGGGGCATGAATAAATGAGCATTCTGTTTAGCTTTTTATGTACCCTGTATTCGCTGTCACACACTGAACAAAATTAGGAACAAAATGGATGCACTAATCCAGAAGCCATTCCGGTCAGGAAGCTTGTCTATTGCCCCAGAAGATGTATGTCCCTGCCTCAGGTCCGAGCATGGTGCCAGCCGTGTCACAGATCTGTCTCGTGCTGTCCCCTCCCCATGCGGGTCACGGCCCCACGTGCTGGGGCTGTGACAGCCAAAGGGCTGGCCCAGGGCTCACCACGGAGGCCGGCTGTTCCCTGCACTCCTGTTACCTGCACTGCCCATTTAATGGGATGTTGAGTAAGGCTTGCTGCTTTGAAATCTGCGTAGATTTTTGTATCTCCCCCAAATCAATTCATTTCTAAATGTCAGAAACTTGCGGATGGTGACACAGCATCATTTTAGACTGTACAGCCTGGCTTTGCTGGTTCCTCAGTCCCACAGATTTACAGGAACTGATTTGTTTGGGGGAGCCTCTTATTTCCAAACACTGAACACGTTTCAAGTTGATGGAATATACCCTGTTTTGACACTACTTTTTTCATCATTTTCTCTTTCCTTTTTTATTTTATTTATTTATTCTTTTAAAAAGGAAAAATACTGATTTCAAGCAGTGACTTATTTATGGTTTAAAAAAAAAAAGCCTGGAATCCAAATCGCATGTCGAACGCTCTTGTCAGCTGTAACACAGTTTCATTTCAGCGAACCTGGGCAGTTTCGCTTTCCGTTTCCTTGCCGGTTGCCCTGCCAGTGCCGTGGGTCAGGAACAGGAGCTCGTGGTGGCCCCGGAGCCGTGCCAGGGCCGTGGTGTGTGCTGGCTGCTGCTGGAACCGCTTCAAAGCTTCCAAACGAGCTCAGCGCTGCAAACGTCACGGGGCGATTTTGGATAAAGCCGAAGCCGATCGCAGTGCAAACGAGGAAAAGCAGCTGCAGTCAGCAGCATGTAAAAGGTCTGTAATGATGCAAACAACTTTTGGACAAAGCACAAAAGGAGATAACTGAGCAGATAGGTCAGAATGCGTGACAGGCATGCGCTTTCAAGAGGTCTCTTTGGGTCTGTTTTGGAAGCAGCTTGCTCTTGGCACAGCTACAGACAGACAAGTGGAGGTTCAGCTCCTTTCCATAGCCATTATAAAAAAAAAAAAAAAAAAAAAGGGAATAAATGGGGTGTCTGAACGGGGTTTTGCAACCATGGAGCTTGTGACTCTTGCTGCCATTTTTCTCCTTTTCCTCTCCTCCTTCCAGGCCAGTGAGCATGGTGCTGTCACGAAGGGTTTGCACAAGCTGGCTGCTGCCAACTAACGAGCCAACATTTCCTTTGGTTTCCTTATTACTTCCATCACCTGGGCACAAACTGAGGCTGGTTTGCCCAAGGTGTCTTCGTGGCCACCTCCCCAGGCACCAGACACACTTCTCTCCTTGGGGGTATGCCTCTGAAGATCAGGAGCATTCAGCCACTACGGTGACAGGCACAGAGCAAAAACTGCAGTGGTAAACACCCATGGAAGTGTGGAATAACTCAGGGTGGTCCCCGTAGAAGCCATGGGATGACATTTAGCAAGGGAAAGTTTCAGTGCAACACAAAGGAAAATGTCCTCACGCTGCGTCATGGTGGCCATGGGAGAGCCTGGGGGGGCAGCAGAGCCCCCTCGCTTGAGTCACTCAGAGGGGGCAGGAAAAAAAAACATAGAAATTGTAGTGTCAGGAGCAACCCTGCTGGCTGGAGCCAGTGAGCTGTGTGACCCAAATGCTGCTTTCCATCTCCCCATTTATGTGACGTGGAAAGTGATTTATGTGGGCCTAACATCACTTTATTACGATAGCCAAGCCCCGCTGGCAGGGGCCTGTTGTGAACTTTGGGCAGCAGCCCCTGGAGCAAGCTGCCCATTGCAGAGGCATGGAGGGGGGGGGGAGGACCTCAGCCCATGCCGTGCAGCCCCCAGCCGGGGTTCGTGCTCCCTGTCCTGCCCCAGTGGCCTGGCAATGGCACTGCCGACACGTCCTGGGACATAAAACCACCACGGGCACCGGTAACACGGGGATTGCCCTCTCATGACTTATGAGGAACTTTCTTTCCATGTCCAGGTCGGCCGAGACACTTAATGGGTGGCAGAAAATTTAGGTGAAACATCCCCCCAGCTCTGCGCTTTGTCAGTTCCTGCAGCTCTGCCCAAACAGCCCCCGGTGTCGGGATCGTGGTACAGAGCTGCTAGGGGTGGTGGAAGTCTCTTGCTCTCCACAGGACCCTGAAGCTGACCCTGCTCTCTGAACACTGGTTTTCATGAATCATTGGCTTTTATGGAAATCCATTTAAACACCCACTTGTCCAGCTGCTTCCTGTGCATGTGAGGGATTGTGCTAGCTGCAGTATTTGTTTCAAGTTACTGGGCCTGAGTGGTCGCTTTAATCATCACGGAGTCCTGAACAAAGAACCACGTGTGCTCTGGGAAAAGGACCCCAAAAAGGATCACCAGCAACCTCTGAAAAGTGTCCAAAAAGAGGTCAGATGTTGAGGCTGATTTACGGATGCTGTGGGTGTAACCAAGTAGCAATATTGCCTCAGTGCTTTTATAGACCACCAGTTGCCAAGTCAATTATATTTTCTGATGTCTTTTCTGGGTTTTGTTTTTGTAGATTCCTTCTAAAAATAGCAATAGCACCTCCTTGGAGGGTTATGGAAGCAGTTGCTGGAGCTAGAACGAGGCTGTAATCCATCTGCTAAATCTGGACATGGGGAGCACTTGAGTTTGTAACTCCTGTGCTATAAAGCAAAAGAAAAAAAGTTGCTTCTGGAGACCAGGCTCTTCTGTGAGTTAGGATCCACAGAAATGCACGGGAACACTTTCCTCTGGCTCTCCTTGGGCGAGGATGTCCCATACCCGCTGTGCTGACACCTTCCAAGGGAATCACCCCTTACCCTAGGGACGCCCCTAGTAATGGAGGGATTACACCGGGCACGTGCACGCCTGACTCCCGGCCTCACTTTGTGCCCTCCAGGGGCTGAGCCTCTGGCTGGGAAAAATCTGGGGCTCATTCAGTGCAGTGGTGCCTGCCAGCCTGCGGGGCAGCGTGGCTGGGGACACGTGAGGTGATGCTGGGAGGCTGTTGTGTGGCCGTGCTGACCCCACAGTGATGATGAACCCATAAATCTGAGCTCAGCAGCTGCTCAAGCCTGCAACTTCTTTTCAGCCCTACAAGACGAAACCACCCGATGCAGAGGCCGAGGCTCTGGGTCACATCCCCAGAAATGCAAGCGAGGGTGAGGGCTGAAGCGAGGGGCAGCCTGAGCGCACCTGAGCGGAGAACTGTTTGTTTCGAAGGAGCTCCCATGGGGCTGGGGAAACAAGGTCTCTCCTGGAGAGGGCGGCGCTCCTGGAAAGGCTGGCCCAGCCTGCTCGTTCCGCACCATTTCACTCCATAACCCTCATGTCCCAGGTGGAGGAAATAGAGATTTCCACCTGAAAAGCTGGAAGCCCCAGAGCATCCTCTCCAGCCAGCTCTTCCTGCTGCCCTCAGCACTGCCAGCCAGGGCCAGCAGGATTTAAGCGTTAAAGGGGCTGCGTGGGCTTGATCAGGCCCTGGGCCAGGCCCAGTTCTTGCTCACACTGACACAAGAGAAGTGAAACTCCCCCAGATCCTGTGCACTGGGTGGGCAGCCGGCCCGTGGGACCGTGGTGTGGGCGGTGCGGTGGGGCCCTGCTGCTGCTTCTGCTCCTGGTGCTAACGGTGCTGATAGTGGTCCTGGTGCTAACGATGCTCTCAGAGCTCCTGGCACCCCTTGTGCTAACAGCGCTTCTGGTGCTAATGAAGCCCACGGCGGGCCTGGTGCTCCCGGTGCCTCCGCTCCCACCCCCTCCAGACACGCTCCGAGCCCACGTCGTGCTCAGACGCTTTCTCACCATTTACCTTTGCTTTCACTCAGTTGCCATGGAGTTACTCGCATCATTTCCTTTGCTTACATCCCACCAACATCTGTTGCTATTTCGCGTTTTCTCACACCAAACACTTCACCTCCAGCCAGCTCCGGCCCCACTCTCTCTGCATGACCCTGTCCTCACCCTGGCCGGTCCCCTGGGCAAAGGGGGTCCCAGCTGGAGACCTCCCTGGCCGGGGGGGAGCTCATGCTGCTGGGCAGAACTGCTGCTTTTGCCATTTTGGGGACAATTTGGGTCACACTGTTGCGTGCACCTGCTCAGTCCTGGGGTGCTGCCAGGCATGAGGAAGGTGAGGCGGCTGTGATACCTGGGGACCTGCTGGGGCCATGCGGAGCGGAGCAGAGCGGTGCCCACCTCCTGCCCTTCCCACCGGGAAGGACGAAGTTGTTTCTGCCCCAGAGCCCCCACACCAGGTGCCCGTTTCCCACTGAAATACCCCTCGTGCTATGGAGTCTCAGTGAGCTTTGCAACGAGCAGGCACCGAGATGCCAGCAGGCCGGGAGGCTCCCAGGGGCTGGGTGTCCCTCCTGTTATGCACCCGCTTCTGCCAACCCTTCCAAAAACCCCGTCCCCTTCCTAAACTCTCAATTTGGAGGAGCTGGGGCAAGCAGAGATCCCTGCAGCAGCAGTAGCAGCGGCCATGCGGGTCCCCTGGCCTTGCAGTTGCCTGGGGAACCCACACGTAGGCACAAGCCCTGAAGCCGCCCCAAGCCATGCCGCCTCAATTACTGCAGCCAGACAGAGGTCCTCAAATAGGAACCATATGCTGGAGATAATATCTTTGTTTGTTGCCTGCGGTTTCCTTGATGGCAAACTACTGTGCTGTAATCCTGTCGCGTCCGGCTCATTTGTGACATTGCCGTGGCTGGAAACAGGGGACATGGGGGCTGCGGGGGGCTGGGGGCAGGAAGGGCACTGCCAGCCCCCGGCCGAGCATTGGTGGCCCCTGGCAGGGGTGCCTGTGGCCGTGGTGTGGCGTTTGTCAGCCACGCTGGTGCTGCCGGGCCAGGTGGCTTCATGTTCAGGGCCTAAGTCCTGGCACATGCCCTGCGTGCAGGCTGCTTCCTCCTGAGCTGGTGCAGCACAGAAATCCTGTGGGTTTTGGTCATGGCTTTGGCTCCTCAGCTTCTGAACCAGCTTTGAAGTGAGGCGGAGGCTGGCTGCTGGGCACCTTTGGGTACCTGGCTCCTGCTGGATCCATGCAGATCTGCACATCCTACCTCACGTGGGCGCTTTAGAAGGTTGTGTTGCATCCCTGGATGGGTGTATTTGAATCTGCCCGAGCCTTTGAGTAGATTCACTTGGCGTAAGATCATTTTGGAGTGATTTCACTTTTTGATTCCTTATCAGTACAAGCTAAATCAGTCCAGGCCGTGTGCTGCAGCTGCACAAGACCGCCCGGCCTGAGCGGGCCCAGCTCTCTGACTGGACAGACGGACGCGGCCCCTGCTCAGCTCACACGTGGCTGCTTGCGGCTAACATTGGTGGTACGACCGCAAAAACGCTCAGGGGACGGAGCCCTTGATTAGTGGCGGCACCACCGCGGCCGTGCAGGACATCTCCCTAGGGGCTGCACAGTGGCCGAGGGGCAAATGCCATTTCTGTGATCGGAGCCCTCGCAGGGCCCTTCTGAGCCGCTCGTGGGGCAGGGGTGGATGCACGAGGCCGGCACCCACCATCCCCCTGTGTGGACGCGCTCAGCTCCCGTGCCTGCAGGCATGGGGCAGGCAGGATGCTGCTGGCCGGCAACATTTTGGTGCCACGACAGCGAGGTGCCAGACGTGCCGGGTGAAACGTGGTTGGGGCGAGCAGGAGAGCTGCGTGCACATCACCTCTGCTTCGGGCAGGGAGCTGCCACCGCCCCACAGCAGTTCGGGAGAGGGACGGGTGGTCTGGGACAGGGTGGTCTGGAACTGGGTGGTCTGGGATGGAGCTCGGCCATGCAGGAGCTCAGGGCCTTGTTCCTGGGAGCAGAACGGCTGCAGCAGCCTTGGGTCCCTGGGAGCAGCACCCTCCCAGGTGCGCTTTGGCCACGTGGTTTGTTGATTGCACTGGAGGCAATTAAAGCATTCCTGAGAAATCCAAGCTGTCTCGGCAGCAGGGGCACTGCAGGGCGCAGGGGCTGCGCTCGTCTCCCAGGCCATAAATCTGCTGCGATCGCTCCAAGGCCCCAGCGCACCCCCTGGAACGCAGCTCTGGAAGCTCTCCCGCTGCACGCCGCCTGCGCCGCCGGTCGGAAGAGCTGTGCAGTCCCCGGCTGTCCTGGTGGCTTCACTTGGTATCCTGAATGAGCTAGGAACGAGCTGCAGCCCCATGTCCCTCCCTTTCCTCTTTGGGGAGACCCCTACGCCCGGAGAGTTACTCCTGCCCAAAACCCCTGTCCTTATTGAGTCTGGCATTTTTACGTGGCTTTCCACACTTTCACTTAACTGCAAGGAAACTGCGTGAGGGGCAAGTGATTTGGCTCCGAGTAAACTTTCATTTTCATCTTCTGATGAAATTCTTCCCTTAAATCCTTGTTCCAGCATCTGGTGCTGCTGGGGGTAGTCAGACCGCAATCATTCCCTGATGCCACCATGGCATGAGCAGCAAAACACTCTGTTTGCGGTGGTCCTGCTAGAAGTGGCTGCTTTGGGTCCCTGTTTGGGAGCAGATATTTGTATTATTTGGAAAGGGGCAGAGCTACCTGCTAGCGTTTGTGGAACTTTCCTGCCGTGCTCAGTAAAAAAGACACACAAAATCACTCCAAGGACCATTTAAAGACAAGACAACACCAGCTTTGGTGCTCCTGTCAGTACAAGAGTTTATTCAGTAATTATTGAGGCTTTACAAAAATAGACGGCTTACAAACAAACAAAAAAAACAACGAAGAATTTGTTCAGACTCAGTTAAACAGAAATCAATTTCTCCTTAAACTCAGCTGGAAGCGAGATGTGCCAGTCCCATTTGGGAACACCAGATTTTTCGTTACTCAGGAAAAATGTCCTGGGAAGGGCAGCTGAGAGTGCTGTGAGACACCGGCGAGGCCTGTGCTGGCCCTCCCTTCCTGCAAACCTGGGGCAGTTTGTAAAATGGCTTAAAGCAAGCTAAATCCATCGCACCTGCCCAGCACACCTGCAGGCAGCGGTGCCGTGGGCATGCTCCCGCGGTGGCGGATGGCACGGCATGGCACACCTTATGGCACGGCACGGCACGGCACGGCGGGCAGCGGCCGGAGGGAGCCACGCGTGGCGGGGAGGCCGTGCTGGGCCGCACGGCTCGGGCAGCAGAGGACATCTGCGTGCCTGTGTGCGTGAGCGTGTGCACGCACAGGGATGCTCGTGTCCGCTTTGCAACACTTCCACCTACAGAATAAAACCCAGAACGGCAGCGGGAGCGGCCGGCGGCCCTGGGGGCAGCTGGGCGTGCAGCGGTGCTCAGGGACCCTGCTGAGCAAAACCTTGGGGGACTCTCTCCTGGGAGAAGGACGGCACTTTTTGCCATTTTTTTTCCTTCCACTGGAAAATAAAGGCGTATTTTTTTCAGGACAGCTTTTCTGATTTTACTGTTTTCTTTTCAAAACGCCCTGCTGGTCGGTGGCCAGGCAGGAGGTGGGAATGGAAAGCTGTTTCCTTTGCAGAAGTGTTTTTTCCTAAGCGGGGCGTAGCTGCTGCTGCTCCGCTGTGACAACACCCGAGCGCTGCGTGGGCACACATCGGCCCCGCTGCAGACATGGAGTGGAGCAGAGAGGGGCACGGGGCGGCACCACACGTGTCCGTCTGTCCAGGCGTGCAGAAGGACCATCAGTCCGTCCTTCCCCAGAGCCTGCAAGCTGTAAGCATGGATTTGGGAGTGGGGAGAGCGACAGGGACCACAGAGGGAGAGCCGTGAACACAGCCATGCGGTGTGCCGAGGATGGCTCAGGGACAGGCTCCTCCTTGGGGCTGAGCTCACAAACATTTCCGGGCAGGAGCAGGGACGGGGGAAGGATTTCCTGCAGAGGGGAGCGTTATCGCTGTCACTGGGAGCACTGCACAAAGCACACTGCTGTGACTGGTGTCACGCACCTGCTCAGAGCAATTCCTGTACGGCCGACAGCTCAGCAGAGGTGTGGTGCTGCTCTTCCACTGCCCGTGCCCAAGCGGGGAGGTCAGGCCGGGAGAAACCCTACAAAGAGAGAGCTCAACTTGTGGTGGGCCACGTCCCCCTGTCCGTCTGTCCTCCCTGCCCACAAACGCTCGCCCTGCTCACTTTCCAGACAACAGTTTCTGACTAGAGATGTCCCAAATCCACCAGACTCCACAGTTTTCTGGGAGAGGCTAAAATCCCAAGGGTTACTTATTGGGACAATTTCGATCAAGAATATACTTGAATCTGTCATGGTTTTGTTTTCCTCCTAAGCCATCCAAATCTTTGGATTCCAACTTCTGTGACAGCTGGAAGTGAAGGACAGTCACAATATTATGGATTTATTGACTCGAAACGTTTGCCCCCCTTTGTGGAAAAATTATTCAACACATTTTGGCATGATCCCTTGCTAACTTTCTGAGGAAAAGCAATTCTGAGGGAGGGACAGACCCCAGCAAACCGCAGGTCTGAAGAGATCAGCCAGTTGGACTTTTTCCCATCAGTTAGTTCTTGTGGGTCTCTGGAAAGGTCTCAGGGCTTCAAAGTTCAGACTCAGCACCTTATTTCTCTCTCAACAGTGCCGGCAGCACCAGCCCGCACAGAAATGCTCTGTATTCTCCAGGAAAACGTCCCCTCTTCAGCACACCGTGGGCGCTGCGCTTGGCCCTGG
Organism: Cygnus atratus; assembly: GCF_013377495.2. Taxonomy (NCBI): domain Eukaryota; kingdom Metazoa; phylum Chordata; class Aves; order Anseriformes; family Anatidae; genus Cygnus; species Cygnus atratus. Next base: position 25,130,271 of record NC_066370.1, on the reverse strand, counting down.
GTGCTGGCAGGTGCCACCCCAGCCCCAGCTCCTACCTGCCCAGCCCCTCCTGCCCCCCTGACGTGTTTAACCACAGCCCTGCCGTGTGCTCCCTTTGCTGTTTCGGTCAGACCGCGCAGCTTTAGGCTCTCGCAGCAGTTTTCTGTTGGACCAGCTCCTTGCCAGAAGCGTCCCAGGCGGGGGGCTGCGGCTCGGGGCGCCGTGCTGCGTCGCTCCTCTTCCTGCCTCACCCTGGCTGCCATCTGCCGCTCGGCAAGGACGGCGCCCGCTCTGTCAGTGGAAAGCAAATACCGGCCTGCTGGCCATCTGCTTCCACCAGAGCAGACCCAGCAACCTTCCTCCAGGACTGCAGCGGCCGTGGCCTGCGCACCGGAGGCAGCGACTACTAAAAATACTGTGAAGACAGAGGAAGAGCACAAAATATCTTCCATTATTTCTCATCTGTATTCTTGATCACTGATTTCTTTGGGGTCCTGGTGCTTTCATCTGTCCTGGTGAGAGAACGAGCACAGTAAATCAAGCACAAAGGGATGGGGAAGAGGGGGAGTTGTGCTGTGCTGCAGTACAGCTCGAGCCGCGAAAGCCATTTCGTTTCCATCTCCACATGGGGTTTCGGTTAGAAATATCGCTGCAGTGGAGCGTTCAAGAGTCTATTTTTACCATAAAAGCATTTCCACTCCGAAGGGTAAATGTTTAAACGTGGTCTTACTGTGCTTACTGTGCACGTTACATAATGCTCTGCAGCATGAAGGACGTATGCCAATTACAGCCGAAGACCAACAGATCGCCAAGGCTGCTTATTTACTCTGGGAACAGAGGATTTTGCATCTTAAACTCCTGCTGGTGCTGTAAGGGCGGTGTAAGCAGCGCGTGCTTCATTCTCTGCTTTCCTGCATGATGAACCATTACACCATTACACACTGGTAACAGTCAAGAAACACATTTGAATAGAAAAGGGTCAGGAACTCTGTAGCTGGGTCTCCCTAACACCTTGGGATCCCTTGAAACAAACAATCAAAAAACCAAAAGCAAAGCACAGAGCTACAAGCTATTTCAGAAACAAATGACCCACGCAGGGCACTCAAAACCCCAGCTCACTCCCAAAATGCTTCAGTCTCGTTTCCACCGCCTGATGTGGCTGCGTGGGCCCATCCTGAAGGCCGGGCCCAGCGAAGCAAGGCCGCACACGTGCCACTTGGGACAGAAGCAGCAGCGAAGTCACGGCTGCCGTGGGTGTTCTCACATCCAGATGTCAGTGGTGGGCCACCAAAACCATGACATCGCTCAGAAAGAAGTTTCATCTGATCAAGTGTTCCCATTATTGACTCAAGCACACACAAGAGACTTGGAATTTTAAGACAGAATTTAAAAATAACAAGCATTAAAGAAAAATGCTTTTCAACTACTGAGATGTATGAGTATAGCCTGAAGGCTTACAGGTCCAACAATACTCCAGCTGTTAATTTCTGTGACTTGAACCTCAATGAACACCTAACGACACTCCAAAATCCTGGGAGACGCACGAGATCTGGTTGTAAAAATAATGCAGGACCATCCTTACATGAGGCTTTGACTTCTTTTTAATTTGATTGTTACCGCCGCGGACCTAGCAGGTAAGTGCGATACAACAGAGCAAGGCCCTGATCAAAGCCCCCGGCTGGCGCTCCGCTGCCTTCCCCAGCAGGTGACATCGCCTCCCAGCACAGCCCATGTCACGCTGCGAGCAAGCTGGCGGTTTTTGCTTTGCCACAGCTTTTGTCCCCCACCCCTTTAACCGACGGCAGAGTTTGTTCGGGGGGGGCAGCTTTCTCCCCTTCAAACGAGCTGAAGAGGCTGAGGAACCCACAACTTGGACAAGGCAAAGCCCAGCCCGACCCCAGGGGCTCCCCGGTGGTGCCCCTGGGCACTCGTCTCCCCAGCACCTCTCCTCTTCACAGCACCGACCCCAGTTCAGGTGGGCTTTGAGACAGATGCGCCCCTTCTGTTTCAGTAACCAAACACATTTATTTCATGGCCTGTTTTTTTCAAAGGTGTTACACGGTTACGGCCACCACCAATAAAGCTGACTGAACGCATCTTATTTTTTTCCCCCCAGGAAAGATTAGACAAACACTGAACTTCTGCTAACTGACTGCAAGCTCACTGTGTAAGCAATCTGCAGCAGATGGTGTCTAGACGTTTCACATCACCAGATGTTCCAGCTCTGTACGGGAGACAACTTCTGCTCTTCAGCTCTGGAGCGCCGGGCACTAGGAGTACAGAAGGGTAAATAGCGCTCACACACACACAGGCTGAGCCCGCTCCAAGTTTCTCTCCAGTGCACAAACCCTGACACTCAGAGCCTGAGCTATTTGTGCTACTCTAGAACTGTTATCACTGCCCCGAACTATCTAAATACCTGTATCTATGGAAAAATGTTAATTTCCATAGTAACACAACTTTCTGAAAGCAACAAACAACATGAAATATAGGCCAAGCTTTTGCAGATTAAAAAAAAAATAAAACAACAACAGCAAAACAGAGGTAACCAAGAAACAGAGAAACACATTTATCTTTTCCAGCTTTTCAAAAAAAAAAAAAAGCCCTTTCTGAATTTCTAGAGAACTGATACAAATAGGGTCTGGCAGGATGTTGGGCAGCTGCTTACAGGAACACACCAGTTACAGAGAAGCTTTTGCTCAATCGCTTTTCCCCCTTTTGCTTTTTAGGGCTGCAGACTTTTTGCCCGGTGACTGGCGCTGGCTCCTGACACCGCACAGCACGCCGGACCCTATCCAGTTACCAGCTCACTCGGCCTTGGGCTTTGCCCTCTCCCGTGCTGCCCCTGAACGCCACGTCACCCACAGCCACTGAGCTGGGAGAAGCTTTTCAGGAGAGTCAAGATGTTTTTATGCTGTGTTGTTTCCATACCCAAAGGTCCGCAGGTTAGCGTCTAAAGCTTGTGATGACGGCAGACCTCGTACCTTTAAGCTTAACATTTTATTGTCTAAGCAGCAACTGGTAGAACCAAAACCCTCCTCACCCTTCCCCCCCTTTTCCATCTGCAACTACAGCCACAGAGCAGTGTCAGCAAAGCGTCAGGTGCCAACCACCTTGGCTTGCAGTGGCACTGGACACAGTCGCAGCAGCTGGATAACAGCAGGACATCAGGGAAGAACATCGGAGAAGTGCAGGGGACGGGGACAGGGACACAAAAACCTTGGTAACTTCTCCTGTGTTGTACATGCAGCCCTAACAGGCCGGCCCTGGGGAAGCAAGGAGCAGACGACAACATCTCAGCTCCTGCCAGCAGCAGCTGAAGGAAGGGCGCAGGGGAGAACGCCCCGCTCCCGAGGGACAGCTGAACAGAGAGCTGGGGCTCAAGTGTCCCACCCATGGCTTGGGAAACGCGGCTCCTTCACGGCTTTGGCTTTCCCTCCCCGCCAGCTGCCAGCCCACCAAGCTTTCCAGAGCTTGGCCCCTGCTCACGTGTTCCTGGTGTTGCACGCATCAGAAGTGCATTCAGCTTCCCGGCTGCCTGTGCTAAGAGGTACACACATTTCTAGAGCTTTCCATGGTTCCCTCTAAATTGCTCCAAGTGTTTCGTTTGTTCCAGAAGCACGTCGGTATTTTAAGTGTCCCATTGATGTCCAACAAAGTGCAAAATTTAAGAAAATTACTTTTAGTAGTCTCAATACATTTGACATCCAGCAGGCAGTAAAAAAAAAAAAAAGCCTTATATTTTATTTCTTGTAAAAATCTTTTAACACATGCAGACTAAAACCAGTGTAAGAAAGTATCACCATCGTTTAAACAAATAACTATACTTAAATATAAGTGTCTGCAATTGACTTGTATAAAAATAAGGTACATTTTGCTTTTGTACAGAAATCCACTCTCCAGTTCTCATAGTGATAAACAATACACAACTCTAATACATACAATTTCACCTGATCATTGTTTTCCATCAATTTGATACTGCTAAGGTATTATGTGCAAAAGTTGGTAACAGTTCCTTTCCCAAAAGAAAATGTTCTACGTGTTTTAGAAAAATCAGATATTGGGCTTAAATTAAACAAATCCTAATCGATTCCTTTGTTCTCAAGTAAGAGTCCATTTACTGGGTTATATACAGGCTTAGCTAGGACCTAGCGCAGGCTCAGACCTCAGCGCCTGTGTCTGCTGTGTCCTGACCGACTGCTACTGTGGTGCTTGCCTTTGTGAGATCTCTCAAAGGAGCGGGATCTTTCGCGCCTGTCTCTGTGGTGGCCCCGCTCGTGCCTGTGTTTCTTGGCGACGTCAGAATGATCCCTGGACTTGCTCTGTGAACGTGAACGGGATTTTTTCCTTTTGTGACCGTGTCTGTTCGCGCTCTTCAACTCTTCCCTGCTATGCTTGGCTTTCAGATGCGGCGAGCCGTGGTTGTGGTGCCTGCGAGGGCTGCCGCTGTGGCTGCGGGACCTGCTTCTCGATCTCGAGCTGTACGTCCCAGACAGACTCCGCCTATTATTGTAGCTTACAGAAAAGCGTTAACAAGTTAAAACATTTCATTCACATAGCGGGGAGGGAGAAGTGAGGACTATGCTCGTTTTTTTCTGTTTAGAAACTTCCAAGCTACTGGAGGAAGTCAGGAATATTTCTCCAGAATAGATAGCTGATGAATGATAGTGGCATTCCCACAATACACCAATACACCTTTGAGTTGTGCTCCTTTAAAAAAAAGCAACACAAGAGCCCCAAACCAGAACATAGCATCTTTTGCAATTCTTCTACCTCATCATGAAGCTTCCCCTCAACATCAGATTCAATGAAAAAAGTCAGTAACCAATCTGCAATTATTTGACAGATCAGCAACACTTAAGGGGAACACTTTATTAATACCCACATTGGCGGTTTCCACCCTAGATATCAGCCAGAAGATTCTTTAACAAAGTAGATATTGCCAGCAGCTATCACTGCCTCATCTACTTCCTGCACAGCTCTCTTCTTATCCCATAAAATGCAACAAAGAACTAATTATGGACAAAAGACGTTTCCTCAAAAAAACCCCACAAACCACCCTGTCCCCCCAAACCTCACACCAACCAACCAGCACACTACTTACTGCCGCCTAGGAGTATGAGATCGAGACCGTGACTTTGTTCTTGACCTGGACCGACTAGCACTTCTGCTGCTTCTGCTTCTCTTGCTTTCCTTCCTCATGCTTTGGATGGGGGCAGCGAGAAGAGAGAAATAGGGTTACGCTTCTGAGATATTCATTACTTCCATTACGTAACTCAAAAGTAGTTCACTGTACTTCAGCTAAAGAGACCCTTTTTACAGAAGACTCCTCATAACCAGGAAAAAAATTTTCACCTACCCGTTGTAAGGGCTCTTCGAAGCTTGCTGCCTTTCTTCTGGCTCTTTTTTAATGGTTTTGGTATTCAGAGGTACTGGACTCTTCTCTTCAGTTTTTACTTCTCTTGGGGAAGCTACGAATTTAAATCGAAGATTAGGTATTTTACTCAGACTTTGTCATGACCACACTGTACCTTTTGTGTACCCTCACCAGTACTTCGCAAGACATGGAAATACGAACTCAAGAGCTACCACTTCATTCCCCCTTGAGAACAGAACTGTAAGATGCCAGTGGGCACACACATGGCAGCTTGAAGCCAACTGCCCGAACGGGGTGAGAGAGACCCCACGTGAGGGACACCGCTGACCTTCAAGCCAAGCAACAGGCTCACCTGGGACTTGGTTCACCAGGGCTCAAATGGTACAAAATAAAGCCTGCCTTTATGGCCCACGAATACCCATCTTCACTTGTTATCATGACAGTTAATTTTCAATAGCACAGAAACAATTAAGACTGAAGAGCAAAATCACAGATTTTTAAATCAGTGGTACAAATACAGGAATAAAAAAAAAATAAACACTTTAGTTGATAATCCAAATTGAGATACTCCCAGGACAAGGTCAAAAGCTCCTCCAGGTTGAGAGGCTGTCACCTACTCAGCCAAGCACATTATGAAGCCAATCTAACTTTATGGACAGAAAACTGATGCAGTCCAAAATTGTATCTTCCTTTTCACGGAAGGACCACTACGTAAGAAATACACTTAGATCTGGCCTGCTGACAGGAAAGACAGGCACGCTGTATGAGACGTAAACCACAGCTTCCAACAGGACTCATCAGTTTAACACAGAAGTAGAGAAAGCCAAAACCCTGTCAGCAGCTTTCCCCAAGTTGGTCTGCTCATAAATGATATTCAGAACCCCCACCATAGGTCTTGCTTTCATTCAAACTCTACGCTAGGCCCCCACTTCCCAGAAATGAGAAAGCCCTTTCGTTGTTCAGGAGAAATTTCCATTTGCTAACTCGAACACCTCTGGAAACTCAGATAATGAGTTCAACACACCATTAATATATCACTGCCTGATCTGTGGAAGTACAGGGGACTGGAAGAGCAAACCCTCTTTTGTTCTAATTATCTGTTTCAAGTTATCAATAACAGCTTTTAGAATTTGTTTTAAAAAAAGAAAATTTCTAGTTTCTTACTTCTGTGAGATAAAGTCTAAACTGTCCAAGAGCTCACAGGGCAAACCTACATTTTTTCAAACACACCAATATGCAGGTGTGTACTACTGGTCTCAAACAGTACGACGCAAGTTTCTGTTCAGAGACCAAGCTTACATGGTTTGGATGCAGGCGAAAAGCCCCCCAGTGTTGAGAGCGCTGGAGTTCCATCTGGATTTAAACCTTTTGCCTTCAGTTTAGCTTCCTGTAGTGCCATTTTCCTCTTTTCTACTTCTTTATCCAGAAATTCATAATTGGGCTGTTAAAATAACGAAGTGGTAAGAGACTTACACAATTCGTAGTTCTGTCCCATTTCCCCAGGATACACGTCCTTTAACCATCTGCCCAGAAACGGGACCGACTTCTGTCGTGTGCTCTCAACCCCGCCTCGGAGGGAGGAGCAGCCACGCAGCAGAGCCGTTCGCATTAGCAGATCGGTACATACATGTTCCCAAACACTCCCAGACAACTATGGGACAACTCAAGCAACCACAAACACTGAACTGGAAAAAAAACAAAACCAAAGATTTAATGAAGTTACCTTCTTCCTGGTATAGAGCTTAAGAGTTGTTAAGCAGATCTCCTGAATGTCCTCTTCTGTAGTGCCAAAGAGCAAGAACCAGTGAGGGCGGGTAGGCAGTGGAATCTGAAAACAAATTAAAGCCTTAATCAGAGATTACGGACTACACTTTGTTTTAAGCGTTTTCACTACTGTTTTCTTGAAAACAAGTTACTAGTGATAAAAGCCATAGCAAACTAAAGAAAGATTAATGCTTACCTGCAGAGCTCTAGCAGCGAGATAAATGCAAGCACATGCTATAGTCTCTGGCTGAAAGCGAACAAACACATTTGTTCGAAGGCTGTCATTCATGTAATTCCTAAAAAAAAGGAATTTAGGCAAGGTTGGATCTTAGGTTTACATCCTTCTATTTAGAGGATAACAGTTCTGGAGACTCAATTGACTTTATTATTTTTTCTCTTCTAATATTAAACAGTTTCTTTAGAATTATTGTATTTGATGTTTACATTTGTTACTTCTGTAAAATAAGTTTGCTCCATTGCCATTGTTTCTAAAACACCAATGCAAGTTAATAGCTTCTCCCCAGTTACATCAAGGTGCACCATGAAGTGTCCATAGTTAACAATCTAGCAAGTACTTTTCATCTGTCCGTTTGCTTTTAACACCAATGTTTTCACATTTCCAAGTCAGTATGTTTCAAATTCAAATGCAAGCACGAAAATACAGGATATTTTCAACCTACCATTTTCCAGAGGCTAGATGCAACCTATGGAGTTCACAGAACATCACATTTAAATCCTACATGTACCTTGATTAACATTAACTTCATCCAGAAAGGGAAGAATCTGATTTGCTCACTGCACTCAAAATCTTCACATTAGAAAAAGACCTACAAGTTAGTACTGGAACTACTCCACTAAGCTACTTTTCTTCCAGCATGGTGGCACCACCAAGAAACAGATGCCAAGAGAGATGTTTAAACAGCAGAGACCTCCAGCAATTTCTAAATTTCTGAGCTACGGGGAAGAAACAAACAGCAGTCAGGAATTATTGGCTCTATGGAACAGTGCCCCACATGGATACTAAGTGAACATGCTGCATGCACTGTATTTTTTTAAAAAACAAAACAAAAACCCTTGAGTCTAGCCAAGTGTTAAATTAGCTGAATTTATCTTGGCAGAAAATCTACCCAATGTGTCCACGGGCCCTTTAAATACACTACAGTATACAGTAGCTAGGCAATAAACACATTTAGAGACATTTTTAACAGGTACTTCTAAAAGCAAATATACAAATCCTTTTGACACCCAGACAGAACTAGAAGATGCTGCCCGATGGATATGGACCACTTCAGTGAATCTCGGATGAGAGCTTGCACTGGGTTGGCTGGAGAGAAGGGCAGCCAAACAGGCCATCCCCAGGTCATGGGCTGAGGTGCAGAGGGCAGAGCTCTATGACTTACCATCATGGACTACCCTTTAATTAAAGAGTAGAAAAAAGAACAAAGTTAAATTGAGTTCTCCATTACAGAATGGAATCAAGCCATGAAAATAGTAAGCAGAAACAAGCTCCAGAGTATTTTAAAAGTAGGTATTTATGTAATAACTTACATCTCATTGCTTTGCATATGGATCATCAGGCTTATTATTTCTGCTACTATTTTCCTGGCTAGGAAGAGAACGGAAAACAACTTACCAGGCCGTCTGTACCAGGGTTTGATTACGTTCACATTCTAAGACTTGTAAATACATAACAATGATCTGAGGGAAAAGGGGGGAAAAAAGAGAGTCAGTTCTAACATATAAGGCAACAGAAAGGAAATAACTATGTTAACCAAATGGCATTCCAAAACAACGGTGGCTCCTCCTTTGCCGATTACGTACTCTAAGCCCACACCTCAGCCCACTGTGTTCAGACAATATTCTATTTTGCTCTTTTTCTGTGATTTTGAAAGACAGTCACCGTTAACACTTTCCAAGGACGCAATTTCTACCAAAATCAATACGGCTATTAGCTCAAACACTTTTGCAAATACATTCGTGACGGCTACTATGGAATAAATAAATGAAATCAGATCATTTTTACATCTGTTTTTGTCCCACAGCTCACAGGGCTGCCTTCAAGGTAGAAGAATATTTACAACTACATTATTTTTGATAACTCACCTTATGCGGATGCTTGACATGAACACAAAATCCCAACTCCTTCAGTACCCTCCTTTCTGCTTTGATTACTTGATTTTTGGTGTTTATGTAGTTCTGATCAAGTATCAGGGGGCTTGGAGTCCTATAGTTTGCAAGAAATAAAATCAAAACTGTTTTGCATATCCAAAAATAGTGCATCTCTGTTTTCCCTTCCAACCAACTAATGGCAACAGAATCCGGTTTTCAACTCCTGCAAGCAAGTTTAAGCATTAATCTTGTGCTGTCCAAGTTTAGATAAACTAGTTTAGTTTCTGCAATTGACTGCTTCAGATTAGATGGCTAAAATAAAAAACCAACTTGTCCTACTGTGTATGCAAACTACGTCGGTCCAGCTGCTGGGACGGAAGCCACCTTTACAGTGAGGATCTCAGGGAGCCTTTTTACTTCTTGATAGCGATGGGGGAAGGAGTGCGATGCAACTACCTTTGCTGGGCAGGACTTCAAAGCAAGAACAAGCTAGGAGAGGTTTCTGAACAATTTTACTGACATTGAAGTAGCAGACTTGGGCTTTTCAAACTGTAGTTTCCTATGCACCACAAGTCAAAATTATTCAGATCTTGAGAGGAGACAGCCCTGCTACTGCGACATACAAAAGGCCTGGTAAAGCAACGAATTTAAACTCTACGATCTGCCTGTGGTTCTGCACACTGCATCCACTGATCAGTATTTGCATTTGTAAACCAATCGCTCATTTGACAAAGAAAAACTCTTAAGTCCAGCACTAGCAAGTCAACTCCTCATTCCTCCCAAATCCAGAAACCGAACTCAAGGCCTTTTTTTAATTTCAGCTGAAATAACTTGCTGTCTGGTTTATGCACAAGCACCACACCCCAACTTTTCTTTCCTTAGTCTGTGCTGAGGGTTCACCTTTCATCATTCCACACGCTGTACCCAGTTCCTCAAAGAAAGCTCAACCGTTGCCCTGTCTGTAATACGCCTTACAGATTCCCTTTGCTTTCCAGTGCAGAACAATATTTTTGCAGCTAGTTACACTCTAATAAACCACAGACTGTTTCGACCATAAACCTAGTGCATTCCAAACACTGGTGACAAATTTGTTTTACATTATCTTGAACAGAAAACAGTAATGCAAAGTGGATCCCAAACACAGCACCCATTTTATCACGCAAAATGTTTCACTGCTAAGTTGTCTTTTTGGGCCCAATGCACGTTCCACGCGTTGATCACGTTTCTTTTCCCTGACGGGTCAGAGCAGAAGGAACGCTCAAAAACCCCACCCCAGGAAGAAAGGGTCAGCTGAATCACAAGGCTAACTGAAGGGCTCCCCCACTGCAGTAATTCACAATTTACTCTAGGTAAGGTTTCTGCAGTCACCTGGAAGGATACTTATCACCACTGGTTAAAGGAAGCACGAGCTCCCCCCAGCTCTTCCCAAAGGGGAAGAGGAACAACTTGAAACCAACAGCTTGAAATCAACTCCTGCAGCTTCATGGTGCCAGGAAGGACCCGCTCAATTATGAGCCATACGACTTGTCTCAGTGCTCTCTGTTACGTAGAAGTCACTTCTCTCATTCATTCAGAGCGACTTTCATCACAGCAAGTTTCCGTGCCTTGCGATCACAGCTATTTTAAATACAAGCCAGTCAAAAAACGCAGTTTTTCAGAAAGTAACGGGAGAACAGACTTTTGAAGTTTAACGGGGCTATTTCTCCAGAGAAGTTGTGGTATTATTTTACTCATCAGAAAAAACTGCAAATGCAGTCTGAACATAAAGCTCTGGGGTAGGAGACTGTTGCAGAGAACCAACTTGAGTTCTTCAAAACAATGAAACTGATTCACTTCCAACTGGTTTCACCTAACGACGCTGAGTTTTAAATAGCATCTCTTCACACAATTTTATCTAGCCATCACCAGCATAACAGGGTCTGTGAGTCACTGAGAGCCTAAGGAACCTAAGTTTAGGCATCCAGGCTCATCTTAGCTTGTTAGCACAACACTTCGGAGGCATCCACCTTACATCAAACAGCTAGAGCAGCTAGGATTTAAGATCAGAAGTGAGACAGCATGACCAGGTGGGATCACTCAAGGACCTGCAGCAGGCTCACTACCTTTCACAGGTTCCATTCCCTGACAGCTCTTTAAGAAAGTCATTACCATGAAAACAACAAGCCAGCCAGAAGTGCAACAGGAAAGACTGTAAGCCTTACTTCACTTGAAGTTTTCACGGTCCTACATGGCAAGAGGATCACTACAAACTGCTCGTATATGCTCAACAGCTAAGTGATGGGAAACTCGAAATTAACAGGCATTTGGAAGTGCGCTTTACTCTGTTGTCTTGAGTTACCTTGGTCACCTATGACACTCAAGTTCCAGAGATCTACCAAGGAAGCCATGAAAAAACCATCAGTTTATCTGACGGTATTTCCAGAAATGCAAAGACAGTTGTGGCCTTTTATCTACTTACGCAAAGTTACAGATCTGCATCAGACTTTACTGCACCTTATTATTAGCACAAGGGAAGTTCCCCACTGAAGAAGGTTGGTCAGTTAGGCACTGTTGCCGTCAACTCCCAAGCGTTGGGATGTGCAGTTATTTACAAGTTGTGGACTTCAGATGTTTCCAAGGGGAAAACTTCTGAGCATTCCTACTTGGAAAGGCAGTAGGAGGAACTTTGCTACTGTATTTGCTGCACTTAGCTCTCAGTCCGAGCAGGAATTGTTTTTAAGTCCAGGTAACAGGGCAGAGAAAATTAATTGATAAGCCTATATATGAAATATAAGCTTCAAGCCCTATAGAGCAAGGAAGTATTACAAAAGCCTACATTGAATCCGTTCTTAAAAACCAGCACTAGTGCTCCAGACACGACCTTATACAGAGAGCACACAGTGCCCGTTCTGGTGAGCCCATCCAGTCACAGAACTTCATCTGGATTTGGAGACAGCACAACAACCCAGAAGATACACGGACCATAATGTGTTTGCAGCAGAATTATAAATATCCTTTTTTTAATCCCTCTGACAAACAAGATCCGTGCTCTTGACACAACCACAGCTTCATTAGACGCAATATTAAAATTGCATGTCTTTGGAACGTCTAATATGTTGGAGGAAAAGTACTCTGCGTGTGGTTTTGTTTAAAGTGCAAAAAGTACTTCTGGTAAGTGCAGCGTAACATCAGCATCTCGTTTCAAAGAGCAGACAGATCTCTCTTATGCCAGTCAATGTGAGAAGAAGTCAGGTTCTACATTTGTCTCCAACACTGTAAATACAAGCACCGTAGATTTATAGACCAGTTAAGAACACTACGTTTTGTGAATTAATGCAGGCCACTTCAACATAAGTGTATAAACCTGACCGCTGCAGCAGAGGTGCAGAACAGCTGAGTAAGCCTCTCAGACCAACGCTTGCAAGGTTACAGATGACAGGAGTCACATTTGGTTGAAGCCTCGTAAGGCCTTTCTGCAGCTTTCAGGCACATTTAAGATAAATAAAATCAACTTAAAACTACATTCTGCATGTTAAACATAAGTTGTACTTGGCTCAGAACAGAGACGTTTCAGCACACATTTTAAAAAAGCAGTACTTTTCATAATACGAGCTTTTCTTCATGCACACAAACATTTCACATGCAATACTACATGACATATGCTTGTGGAAGATTCCAAAGAAAACGTGCTTGTCCAAAACACTTCTTTTAAAGCTTTTTCTCATTTCTCAGTATTAGAAATACCACCTAACAGCAACTCAGTTGACTACAAGACTTACAAAAAGGAAATTCCAATGCAATTCCCATTCTGCAAACACACATATAAGGGAGCACTTATATAATCATTTATATAAAAAAACTTTACAAATGTAAGACTTCTGTACCTTTGTGAAGGCAAGTTTTACTATGGATTCAAGCTACATTTACACAGATCCAGGAGGTGGAACCAAGAAACCAAAATTGTTTAAGAAAGCAAGCCCACTCAAACTACTCAACCTTCACGTGTGGGGTTAAGAGCTTCAGTTAACAGAAATACTAGACTAGAAGCAAAAAAAAAAAAGTACAGCAGCCTAACTTCATTTCAGTTCTGGGTTGTGTGTGAGAAACTAACTACGGCTTAAGTGTTAGCTTCAGATAAAAGAAGATTAAGCTAGTATTCTAAAAACCTGGACAGCAAAGAAAAAAGCTTATAACAAGATACAGGAGTTCTTCCAAATGGTTCACCAGCGGCCAACCTGTTAGTCCCCCGATTCCAGTGACCTATTCTCAGAGCACTGGCTTCTCCTTGGGGATTTTCGATACTTCACTCACTGTTGCCATGACGACAGCTTCATCTTTATGTACCACTCCACATCACCCAGGCTTTGGTAAATGTAGCTGGTCGCTGTATAGTCGGTTGCAAGGGAAAAAAGAGTTGAAGTTAATAACGTGTACAGATTATGCGACTGTAATCTTGTAAAAAGTACAGAAAAACGTTTACATCCTGCTTGTAAAAAAAGAAAAGCAAGCCTGAATGTCAGACTTCGGCATCTTTAGATTAATTTCATGCAGATTCACTCAGAATCTCAGAGCAACAATACCCATTTCTCCAGAAAATAATGGGTAGAAGTGCACGATTTCTCTCGACATGATGCGTTTTAGACACCATGTAACATGCATAAGTGACATTCTGATTTGGAACAGGCTAGCTGGAAAGATTTAAGTTCACAGATTAAGTTCAGTTTCTCTGATCCTTTGCATGGCACAAAGAAACAACTAATTTGTATTCTCCTTGCAAAGAAAAGCATTGCATATGATTAATTAACCTTCGATGTCTGGATCAAGGCCAAAACATTACGAATCTCTGAACCAGCTTCCATAATCCAATAACCAGACTCCTTTCTCACAACTGTGGTTAAGAAACAATACTACAGAAGTCACCTTCGGTATAACTTCAAAAAACTCTCTTGGGGCCAACAGCTTCAAAGGAAAAGCAACAAAAACAACCCACAAAACTAAGTTCCTTTCATTGTACAACACTAGACCATTCTTCTTGTATCTGAAGCTAACTAGCAGAACTTGAGCACGAGGCAGTAAAAGCCGACATTTTAGAAGCCACAGAAACACAACCAAAATAAACGTACCAAGAAACAGCTGGCTTCCCTAAGGGATTTCTACTCTACTTTGAAAAGTTAACGCAACTCAGTTTGAGATCCTGTTGACAATAATGAGCAAGACGTGAAAGTGTGAATTTAAACATCTAGTGGAAAACGACCACCTCTCCAGAACTATAAATTACCCCGAGTACTAAGCAATCGGATACTGAAAGTAAAGCAACTTCACCACGGCTGAAGTCTCCAACCTGTCTGTAACACTGCTGCACCAGGTATTTAAAGATATCTTACATTTAACAGTAACTCCTTCCTTTCAACCATTCCTTGCTGCCTCCAACACACCGTGTTAATTTGCTTTACACATGAGAACACACATCACTTTACATACAAAAAAGCAGTATTAGGCACTAGCAACTGAGAACAGCTCTACAACTAGAACACACAAATTATCCGGATCTGCACACAGATCAGGTAAGCTCACATTCCCACTTTACTGACTGACACAAACACACAGTGCCATAAAAAACAGAAGTCTCACTTTTCGCAATTAAAGATGCCTTCAGCTTCCAAGGCTCAATTATGCATTCCTTGTTGAAGTCGTGTCATTAAAGCTGTAAACACTGTAGGCCAAACCATACTTGCTTCAGATTCTAAAACCGCTACTTCTAAAAAGTAATACTGCTATCGCTGGGAGAAGTTCAGCTTTCGTCTTTTGTAAACTGGTACTTCATTGCCACTATAGCCCCATTTGAGTGGGTACACGCTATCACAAGAGAAGCATTAGGACTACTGAACACTGTTAAAAGACTAGAGAATATGCACCGACCCGCTAACTGGCTCATCATACCTAGCACTATCTTTCAAGGCCTACAAGACATCAAAAAAAATCAATTAATAGCATACCTAAAACTACAACCACGGACCTAAAACTACAACTGATACTCAAAAAACTTGTAGCTAAATAAATAATAAAAGAGGCTCTACCAAACAGTCAAAAGTAACGTTAGACGAAGTCAGCACTGAGCTGTACTGCCTACATAGCAGCAAACGCACGCTCCTTTCTCAATTTTAGGTCGTTGAACTTAGCCTGGAAAAATACTGTGGATTGAGAACTGCAGCGCACATTAGTGACAAAAGATGCTGGTGCCGAGAAGGAAACTACTCTTACCTTTTTGCTCTTAGCTGGCGCAAGTGATGGAACACGTTGATCACATCCCTTATACGCCGAGGCGCCTCTTCGATTTTGGACGCCAAATTGATGCAGGCCATCGCAACAATCTGAAAGGAAGCCCATTTCCACCGGGTTATTTGAACGGCGATAAAAATTAACGCTAGGTAATTAAGGAGAAGCGTGGCCTGAAGGCCTTCAGGGAGCGGCACAGCGCCGCGCTCACCTCGAAGCTGTGCTTGACGAAGGACTTGGAGTAGAAGAAGCGATGAAACAGCACCTGCCCCGTCGCCATGGCCACCTGCGGAGACGGAGCGGCGGTCGGTTAGTGAGGGAGGCCGTCAGTCAGTCAGTCAGAGAGGGAGGCCCTCAGCCCGCCCGGCCGCCATTTTGTGCCGGGCACCCGCCGCCCCCCCCGCCCCGCCCCGCCCCGCCGCACCACAATGGCGGCCGCCCCCCCCCTCCCCCCTCCCCCCTCCCTCCCCGCGGCCCGGCCCGGCTCGGCTCGGCTCAGCCCCCCCCGACCTGCGGCAGGCGGAGGAGGATGCCGGCCGCCTGGATGAGCTCGCAGCCCAGGATGCGCAGGTCGGTCTCGCACTGCAGGTCCAGGCCGTCCTGCATGGACGGCGTAGGCGACAGGCGCTCCTCGGGGATCAGCGAGTGGTCGATGGTCAGCGACACCTCCGAGTACAGCCGGTCGCCGATGAGGATGCCCGGGGCGGCGGCGGCGGCGGCGGCGGAGCAGGAGGGGGCCGGCGGAGCGGCGGCTGTGGCGGCGGCAGGGGCGGCGGCGGCGGGGGGGGCCGGGAGCGCGGCGGCGGAGGCCATGATGGCGGCGCGCGTCCGCACCCGCGGCCGGCCACGCAGAGACTAGCGCGGCCCGGCGCCGTGACGCAGCACCCCGCGGCGCCCGCGCGGGGCACGCCGGGAAAAAAAAGTCCCCCCGCGCGCCGCGCCGCCCCGCCCCGCCCCGCCGGGCCCTGACAGAGTTTGGGGGGAAGGGGGGTGGCCTGAAGGGGCCCCTGCGACCACGTCCGTTCTCTGCGAGGAACTCCTTTACGCTCCAGATAATTTGGAGAAATCGCCCTAAAAAGTGAAATTCCTGTGTCCGCACCAAAGGGCGAATCAAGGCAGCCACCTCTCCGCACGCCTTACACCGCAGCGGGCGGGTTGTGGCTGGAAGCGGCTCGCCCTGAGCTGCCCCAGCTGACGGTGCTTGGTGTTCCTGAGGGATGCGGGCAGGAGAACAACCCCTACGTCGGGTAACAGAGCACGCAACTGCTGTGGTGTGGTGCTGACGTGAGCTGGGCCACGCGATTCCTGGCTGAGAGCACAGTCCTGCAGTGTTACCTTCCACAGGCAGGAGTGTGCAGTAGTGACTGGGCTGCCGTGGCTATGCCCAGGATTTGGGTACCCACACATGTACCCCAGAGTTGGGTACCCACACACGTACCCCAGATTTGGGAAGCCGCCCAGCCCTTGCTGGCCCCCACGCTGTCACACCCCGGTATCTCATGTCCCCACAGATCCCGGTGAGGATCCCTGCGGATTATCGGCCGTGCTGAACACGTCGCCAAGCCAATCCTGAAGGCTTCTGCGTCCCGTGGGTGCTCGCTGTGCACCTAGCCCATCGCACACAGACCTTGGTGCCAGCAGGCCGCCATCTGCACCCACTTTTACTTACTAAAAACGTTATTTCTGCCAGCTGCACCAGTATGGTAGCTCTTGACTACAGACACGCTGTGTATGATGCATTTATTTCTAGTAACAGATCATTGAAGAGCTGGGAACAACCCCCTTTTTAGCAAGCTGTTATTACTGTAGTAGTTTACTACTGCAATTGTGTGCTGCTTGAGAAACAGTTCTGGCAAACCCCAAAGGGGGCGGTGGGCAGCTGGGGTGCGCCCCCACGCACCCCATCGGTACAGCAGGGGTTTTACAGAGCCCAGCCCCGTTTCGGCAGAAGAGCTCCCAGAGCTCGGCACAGAGGCGGCACAGCCGGGCCCCGGCTCCTCCGGGGGGCCGAGGCGCCGCTTCCTCACGGCGCTGCCGGCACCGAGCCCCTCGCAGCGCCCCCCAACAACCCCTTCCCCGGCCGGCCCGCCGCGGGGGCAGCGGAAGGACACTTCCCGCCTCTCGCGTCACTTCTCGGAACGGCCGCGCCGCGCTGCGCTCGCCTGCCCGCCCGTATCCCTCCGCGGCCGCGCACCCAGCCGGGACTACCCACCCGCAAGGAGACGCGAACTGCCAGGAAAGCCCCGCCCCGCGGCGGGCAGCTTCGGAACCTGATTGGCTCCGGCGGTGTGATTGGCAGCGCCCCGCGCCGTCAGCCGGCCGCCATGTTGTGTGCGGGGCAGGGAGCGGCCCCTGTGGGGCCGTGTCCTCGGCCGTCCCCGGCCGTCCCCGCCCGGCTCTGAGGGCAGGCAGGGGGCGGCCATGTCACACGCAGCACCACACTGCAGCCCCCCTCCCGCAGCCCTGCTGCCAGGTCACTAGCTCACCTGATCCGTCACCCCACACCGCCTCACCGACCTGCTGTGGGTTGTGGAGCAGGATAAGAGGCCGCAGCAGTGCTCCAGCAGGGATATCCCAGCGAGGAAAGCCCTGTGCCCAGGGGATCCGCTGTCTAATAGCTACCCACGGCAATTTGGTGCCTGCGTGTGGGCTGCGTCTGTCAGGAGTGCTCACCAATGCAGTTGTGACCTTGTGGGACAGGCTGGGTGCTCTTGAAAGATGTTTTTTTTTCCCACTGGTTACTGAGGAAGAGCAAACCTGACAGGAGCGGAGGGCTTGCACAGGTGTAAGTTTGCCCAAACCCCAGAGAGCAGGGCCAGGGTACCGTATAACCCTTAACTGAGCAGAGCCAGAGCAATTCACTGCTGCCAGGGTTTGTTACGCTAACAAAACCTATGACGGGAAGGAACATTTGTGGAGAGATACAGATCCAAGATTTTAATCAGTGACAAGAGATCGCTGCTGAACCTCCGCCTGCCAGGCTGTCACGGGAGGGTCGTGCTGGAGGAGCCAGAGGTGCTGTGCCCGGCTCCGCTGCCGAGGGCAGCCAGCAGCAGATGCTGAGTAGGCGGGTGGGGCACCTATCCTGTGTCACGGGGAGGGCGGTTAGGCAAACATGCAAAGTTTTACAAGTCTTGTGGAGATCACCGAGTCCACAGTCCAATGTTTGTAAGCCTTCCTTTCCGTTTGTAGCTTGGGCTCTGAAAGCCAGTCTGTACCTATTACCAAAATAGTGCTTTTTCATAAGCATTTATTTGCTTTTCTGGTTTTTCCCCAGTCCTGGGAGGTGCTGTTCTTTGTGGCTCAGCATGGGTTATAGTAGTTGGAAGGGTTAGTGTGCCCACCCAAGTTTCCTGTTCCTTTCACAAGTTCCCTCCCTGTAGCCGTGTACTTGTACAGTCACCAAGAAATAAAAAATAAATATACAGAGATTCAAAAAGCCCACCACTACTTCTGGAAGATCATTGGTCTTTTAGAAACCTCCAATAGGCCTCTGTGTTGCGCTGCGCAGCCAAGAGAAGTCCAGTGAACACACAATGCTAGTGCTAAGCGTCTCTGCAATGGCAAAACCAATTTACAGACCACTGAAAGTACTAAAGATCAAAGGAATAATAAAAAGGGGAGCCGGGGAAAAATTACCATGGTTGTTTCAGTTCTCTAACCCTCAAATCCTGAAGGTGAGAATATCAGGTTCATGGGTATTTGCAGAAGGTGAGCGGCTCTTTCCGTTCTCAAAGCAGTTAGCGATACGTGCCAAAAAGTCTGGAAAGAAGGAAAAACAAGAGTCATGCAAGCAGCAGGTGTCACTCATCACAGTGGAATTTGCCTGCCTTTTTTTTTTCTTTCCCCTGCTCATGCACACACCCATGGTGTATTGGTTTTTATTTGCTCCAGTTTTCCAGTTGCGCTTTGATGGTTTAAAAACCAGCGTGTATTTTCTTTCATTTTCTTTCTTTCACAGGCTCACTCTGTTTATACCATTCTTTACAATTCTTGTCATTATTTTTTTATGTAAATATTTTTTTAATTCAGTAGAGTTGAGCAATGTGTTGTCCGCACAGCTGTTGTGCAACTGGAAGTTTTAGCAATGCCAGGAAGTTTTGCTGTAGCATGTTTAAAAAAAAAAAAAAAAAAGAGAACAGTCTGCAGGAGCTGGTGAGCCGGTACTCGATGTCTCTGGACCGGTAAGGTGGGGTTGCATTAATGCTGTGTTTTGTAACACCGGCCACGGGAGGTGAAGTCCCCGTGGCCTCCGTGCTGTAGCACCACACCTACATGCGCACTGTAGGCAGCTTGAGCCTGTTAACAAAGCCATTTTAGTAAGTTTGTGCTTTGTTGCCAGGAACCAGTTCACTGCTGGAAAATCATGGCAATCAGAAATTGCTGGTTGAATCATGGAAGTGAGTACATTAGCGAACCTAACTCTGTGCCCTTTGGCCCGGAGCTGTATTTGTAAGCTCTTTCTTTAAACCCACTGCGTGCAGACAGCTACTGGCACGAAGTGGACACTAAAACGCCAGCCTTGGTTTCAGATGTTCACACGTAACCGGCTACAATCATGTATAGCATTTGCAATACTGGTGCCCAAACAGATATGGCATCAGTGCTGTTGCCTTCAGCCGTCACAATTGTTGTGACAGAGGCACTGTTGTTGTGGTATAGTTGTTGTGACAGAAGGACGAGTCCCCGGCTCGTCCGAGTGGGTGGCTACTTGGGGCTGGATACAGCGGGGTATCGCGTCTTCCAGTCTGCGGTGTCCGTCCCGCTCCCCTTTGGTATCCACGCCCTCGCCCACTTGTGCTTCACCCTACAGCGCTCTTTCCTTCTTCCCTACTGCTGTCTGTAGAGATCTCGACAAGTCTTTTTTTTTTTTTTAACAAAATATTTTAGGAGACTGGCTTCTGTTCTTCATGTTGAATCTGATAAATTAACCGAGCACCTAAAATTATGTCATCTCAGTGATAAAAAAGTGTTATCTCTAGCATGACTTCTGACTGCGCGTACACTTCCATTGTGGATTAAATGTGAAAGAGCTTGGCACCACAAGACCTGGCAGTGCTGGAGAAACAACACTTTACTCTGTCAAATTACGACTTTAAGAAGAATGGTAGGTACTTAAATAGTACACCTGGACTCTAAATTAACAGCCCAGAGAAACAATAAAGATTATTTGAAATGCTCCTAGAGGGTGATTTCTTTAAACTCTTACTCACTCGTTTTGAAAGAGAAAAGAGGAATTCAGGAGCGTAAGTTACATCCTGCAGATCTTACTGTGAATAACGTGGTGTGAAACCGGAAGCGTAATTATGAGCACAGCCTTTTATTTCAGGGTTTCTCTGTTTCACATTAACTGATTCATTACCTTCCACTCCCTAAAACTCTCATTCTGTTGGTTTCAGTGGCATTCCTCTTGGCATTACTCATTTCTTGCCAGTGGAGCTACTGCCGGTGACTGGCTTAAAGTCTTTATCAAGAAAAGATTCAGATATCACCCTCGTGTAAAAACAAACCTTTTTTATTTTCCCCAACTCTTATCATCTAGAATGTCAAAGTCTGCTGCTGAACTAAAATCTTATAGTTCTTCAAGTCTTACACTCAACTATAATGTTTCTTGCCTTCTGTTCTCTCCCTAATGCTGCGTTTGTGTAGAAGTGCATTACAGATTTTGTCATCAGGCTGTGCAGTACTGGGATGCTAATTTTAGCACGTGTCTTTCACTCATTTTTTGAGTTGATGGCGAAGGGTCAGGGCCTTAGCCTGGAATAAATCACACCGGGGCCACTAGCACAGGGCGATCAGAAGCGAGCAACCGGAGGGGTGGAAAGGAACAGGCTGTGTCCGGACAGGCAGACATCAGCAGGACAGATTTAGCTCTGGTTCATCCAGGAGGATATTTGTCACTACAGGGACAGGCCTAAATTATTTTTAGGGGTTGCATCATGAGCCCGCAGCTTTAAAGGACAGCGAGGGGAAGATCGGCGTGCCCGGTGAGGGCTTATCCTGTTCTCTCAGAGCAGGGAGCGATGCGCACGCAGCCCGAGGAATGTGCCAGCACATGGAGACACCGTGTGCTGCTCCAAGTCCAATGTCAGCTGTTGTTGCTCCTGGCTGGGACACCGGCAGCCTGCGAACCCTGACACCGCGTGTGCTGCCCTCGCCCAGGGCCGTGCGGGCGGCGGCGTGACGGGCGGGCTGGGCCCGGCAGGACGGGTGGCGTTCTCACCCACCCAGAGCACCGCCGCCAGCGCCGGCACCCCGCAGCCGGGCTCTCGGAGCAGAGGAGGCCACGCTGCCGAGCACGTTCGTGAGCCCGGAGAGGCTCCGTGCTGCAGCATCGAGCACGCCGAGGCCGCAGAACCACATCCTGCGCCGGGCTGGCCGTCTTCTGAAGCGCTATCCGGGAGGCGCGCAGGAGCAGCTGCACCATCGAGAAAATATCTCCTCGCAATCAGTTTAGCCAGGTGTTTCCCCTACAGACAAATAAAGTCGGTGCCGAAAGGCCTCGTCTCATGTAAATACCAAGCAAATCTTTCACCGCGTTGTCCATTTGCATGTTTGTATTCAGCGAACTGTATTCAGCTTTTTCTGCCTTTAGACCATTCTGGAGCATCCAATTAACCTTAAATGAGATGGTTTACACTTTTTTTTCCCTCTTCCTCTAGAAAAAGATTTGAAGAACGAGCAGGTTCATCAGGTCCTTGCGTCTTCACCTCTGCTCCTCCATCAGGGATCTTATCTCTCTTCCAGCATTTAAGTGAAGTCCCGCTGAGCTCCGGGTCCGTGGCAAATTGCCCACTGACCGCAGCGGAGTGTGAAATCCTCCTGTCCTGTGCAGCACAGGGCTGCTTTAGGCAGAACAGCACCGCTGCTGAGAAAGTATGTGGGGTGTTACCAAAAGAAACCACTGGGTAAAGTGCCGACTTCATTAGAAAGACACCTGTAATGAGAAAACATGAAATATGTTGCTTGCTGTTCGTGGTAGCTCATGGTCTGGGCTATGGGAGAGCTCATGCTATAGCTCATGGTCTCAGCATGTGAAAGAGATCATAATAACACAGCTCTCTAATGGTTATTAGTCAACCTTTAGCGTCTCCCGTGAGGTTAACTGTGAGCACAAGCTCCCTTCCCTTCGCTGTTTATACACGAGCGCTGCGTTTCTGGGCTTCTGGCAGGGGCTGTGTGCCATCCAGCGGGCTGACGCCGTGCTGCAGAACAGCAGGAGATGGTTGTTTCTGCGTCACCAGCAAAGGGAGAGGAAATTAAACCGCCAGTGTCTGGGCGAGAGTCTGCTTTACTGCTGGAACGAACAGCGCTATTAAACACACACAGGTTTCAGCACTGAGAGACCACAGGCCATTTACACCCCAAACTGTCCACAAGCTGCCTGGCCCCGTAGCACTGAGAAAACTGACACACAAACGCGGGGCTCGCAGCGGGCATCTGAGATACCGACACCCCAGGCTATTTCCAGCACCAGTGAGTTAGAAACAAGGGAGGGCCTGAAAAGCCGTGTTCTCTGCAACGCTCTCTCCTAAGCTTCAAGTGAAAACCGCTTTCTAATTACAGAAGAAAAGCTTCACTGTAGTGCCTTTTACCCAGCAGGAGGCAGCACTTTACTGCAAAAAAAGAACCCAAACTTCATAACGCCTGTGTTCGACCTCAGGTAAAATCTAGACTTTAAAGTGAACAGAAAATCAAAGCAACACCCACCGTCCTGTGCCTGTCTCCAGCAGTTTCGCAGACACAGGGTTGCTCAGCGATCACAAGCGAAGCTTGCAGTGCTGAGCCTCCACCTAGGCAGCAGAGCGTGGCAGAGGGTGTTAAATCGTCTACGTTGGGGGGTAGGAAGCTGAGCAGAGAACTTCGGAAAGGAAACCCTGCATTTATCCTGCATTGGTCGCAAACATCACCGTACTCAGAGTGGATTACATCAGATTAAAAAAATAAAATTATTAATTTAACTTTTTTGACGCTGTAGAGAGAAGGGGGGTTGATCACCCACCCATGCAGAGATGCTGTCCTGCAGAGACAACTCCAGGTTAGGGCTTTGCAAAGCGAACACTAACTCACATCAACATCATGCTGCAAGAATCACGACAAGAAAGCATCCCTGTTTTACGCATCCCATGGCCTGTCTCAGAAACTATGGGAAGCCTGTCTATTTTTAGGTTCAAATACAGAAGTATTATCAGTCGATCTGGAAGAAACTTTCTGACTTCATTTTGAAGCAGAACAACCTCTGTGCCGACTCTGCTGCCTTGAAGAGTGCCAGAATTTCGCTCTGGAGTTGTGATGGGCCCAACGGAGGTGATCAGCGTAGGTCAGCCGGCCCCTTTTAAGGCTGTTGACATACACCATTACAAAAATAAACATTAAAAAAAATCACGGTTTACCACAATCATTATTTTTACTGCACTCGATCTCAACAGAAATGGTTCGATCAGCTGAAAGGCGTCAGAATGTAACCCAGGTCCCTGGGCAGCTCTGCCTCCCGTGCCCACACCGCGTCGGCACCAGCAGCGCGCAGCTGCAGGTCGGCTCCGTCTCGCGGGCTCCACTCCCCCACGTCTCTGCTCCTTCCCTGCAGAGACCGGAGCCGAGCGAGGCCTCCCGGAGGGCCTTGGCTCCTTTGAAGTAACTCGCCGCATATTCAAGGCTCCACGCAGAGCAGGGCTCGGCCAAAAAAGACCCACTGCACGCTCTCCTGCTTCCCCTGCGCAGCCAGGGCAGCTCCTGCCGCTGCCTGGGGCGCCCACAAGCACGGTGCTGGGTTTTGGAAAAGCCTCTGTGCCGCCAGAACGGCTGCCCTGGGTCAGGGACAGCATCCTGCCGCTGGCACCCTGCTGCTGCCATCCCACTGCCGGCACACCGACGCCGGCACCCCGCTGCTGGATTATCCAGGAGCCCCAGACCAGAGCAGGCTTCCTTCATCACCACCCCCAGCAAACCCATGGCTGGGACCCGAGGTCCTTGTGCTTCTGGGGGGGACTTTTCCTGTTGAACACTTGCTGTTCGCGGAGCCCACGTGGAGTCTCACCACCCCAAACGCTGCGTGACGAGGGAACCCCGAGCCACCGCCCGGCTCTTGCACCAGCAGACGCTCCCCGGTACACCCCGGTGAGGCTCGCTGTGCTCCCAGCTGCTGCTGACCGCTCTGCAATGCTTTTTTTTGGTGACACCTCCTGAACGTTCACATCCGTCCTAAAGATCCCCCCCCGCCAAACAAAGGGGCAAGTCCGCATGCAGGCAGACATCTCTGCCAGCAGGTTTGCTCCTTCCCCGAGCCAACGGGTGACCTCTGCTTGCAGCTCAGTCCCCGGCGCTCGGTGCTCGCCCTGCTGCTGCCTCCGTTAAGCACGGTCCTGCTTTTAGGTGGGGCTTCAGGTAAGCCTGACGATCTCGAGTCCGTTTCCCGTTGACTATTCATCAGTGAGCCAGCACCAGGGGCTCAGCCGTGCCGTGTACCGGCCCGCATGTGTCGTGCCCCAAAAATCCTTCACAGTGCCCACCAGGCTCAGTGTGGCGGGCAGGAACATCCCCAGGGGGCAGCCGAAGTACGGACGTGCTCTCAGGTGCCTCATGCTGCCAAACCTTCAGACAACACGTAATTAAACGGTGGGACTCCACAGGATGCCATGGAGGCCGAGAAGATGGCTGGCTCCATAACAATTCGGCAACACCGTGCTGCTGGGAGAAGCACCCAGTGCGGGAGGGCCCTGAAGCATCTGGAGGAGGCAGAGGATGGTGCAGAGAGGGGCCACCCCACCTCTGTCTTCTCCTGCCTTCTCCCCACGCATCTGCTACTGGTTGCTGTCAGAGGCAGGATGCTGGGCAGCTGGCTCCCATCTGAGACCATTGATCCAGCCCATCACAGCCCTTCCTACAGCTAACAGGCTCACGGGCTTTAGAGTTTAGTACCAGTCCTGATACGTTACACATGGGTTTTATTCCTCATTTCATAATAGTATGTACAACAGGCTGCTGATAAAATCGTAATGTTTTCCATCATCCTTCCCCACCCCCATTGCATTGCCCTTGTCAAAGACAATCAGAGCAGCGGGAGGCTGCCGGCGAGAAAGTGAATTGCTGTGAATGTGGAGAGCTAATAGATAGCAGAAAGGGAAGCCCGAAAGCAGAACCCAGCTTTTTGAAGAGGCGACTGTTTTTCACATGCATTCTCATTAGTGATTAAATGGACCAGGATACGGCCAGATGTGATGCACTCAACACAGCTGAAACAGTTTGCAAAAATAGTTCTGAGTACTCAGCTCCTATTCAATTTGCTGCTTTTTGTTTGGCCAAAAAAAAGTATCTGGAGGGCTGCAAGGTGTTTACCAAGCTATTGATGAACTCCGGCTGCAATAACTTTGCACAGGACAAACGTTTCTCCCCAGCCAACATTTACTAACTATCTCTTTTTTTTTCCTGCCTGCAAACCAGCCATTCTGTCGGGAAGCAGAAACAACAGCAAGTGGCCGATGGTGTATTAGGCAAAGCGAACCATTTCTGGTAATTTATCCCCTGAGATTATGAGACATGATCGAGGTGGTTCAGTGGTCTCCCAGCAGTTTCTCCTACACACCTTTGCTTTTAGCCTCCAGATGACTTTGGCTGATGGAGCGAGATGAAACTAGGTTCCCAGGGCCCCTTCCTTCTTCCATGTAGCAGGAAGGAAGATGCTCCCCAACCCTTTGTCATCGCCCCATGAAGCATCCTGGGGCTCAAACCTTGGTATAAACCACCCAGCTATGCTCCTTGGTGGTGCTCAGTGAACTCTGCTGAGGGCTCAGGGCTCATCTCTGCTTTTTGGGAATATTCATGGTGGTGTGGTGGACAGGACGGCCACAGGTCCACAGCCAAGGAATGCAACCAAGGAACACAGATGTACCCTCGTGCGAGGGGACTTGCCACCAGGACTGGTGTCTGGTGCCATCAGCCACAAACCAGGGGTGCTGTGGGGCTCCTCCACGTCCCTGTTAGCCCAACTGATGGCAATCTGAACTGGCTGGGCTCGATTTCCCTGGAGACATATTGTGCTGGATCCAAATCTGCAAGGCATATGGTGAAAATACAATGAAACAGATACTGCACGGCCCCCGGCAGGGAGCCAGCGGAGCAGTCACAGTCCCGTGCACACATGGGATATGTTTAGAAAGCGCCTTTGATTCCTTGTGGTGTGGGTTTTAGTCGATGTTTTAAAGACGTACCCCGTAGGTGTCAGTGGACAACGTGCTTCCTCCTCTCCCCGATCCCAGTGCTGGTCCCGGTGGCTTGCTGCCGGGGCGGTGGGACGAGGGGTCCCGGTGAGCCAGGTGGGTCAGCTAAGCACGGCTAGGGTGGAAGTGGCCCCAGGTTTTGTTTATTTCTGAACTTCTGTTCCATTTTAGAGTCACTTCCCTTCAAAACAAAGAGCAACCATGGTGGATTGCTGAGGGGCAGTGTGAGAACAGGGAGATGGGACGGCGTAAGGTCCAGCAAAGTCAAGAGGCCAGAGAACAGAACCACGGCCACGCAGGCTGGGACACCTCCACGACCAGCGCACGGTGCCGCAGAGCGCAGCGAACCCACGGCCACTCGCTGCTGGCACCGGGGCCGCGGTGGCCGGGGCTCAGAGCTCGGCACGGCCGTCGGAAACCTGGCGGTGGCTTCTCGGTGTCAAAACTCAGGCACAGGCACGGACAGCTGGAAAAACATACTCTGCTGTTGCCTAAACACCACCTGCACTGAAGCAAAGGGTTTTCGCACTTACATTCTTCAAAGGAAAAACAACAGCGCTTGCCACGAATGTTTTCACTTGGGCTTGAAGTCCCAAACCGCAACCAAAGATCTTTGGTTACAGGTCTGTTTTGTGCCGTGTGACACATGGCCTCCTGTCGCTGCTTGCTCTTAAATAAAGAGCGGGTCCGTCAAGTGCGTGTTCGTACCCATTTACAAGTGTTACCTGTGTATGTAAAGTTGTCCACCACAAAAAATAAAAAATAACCACTGTCAAAACAAAGAACCCTCTTACGGACACACATATTTTCCATGCATAACTGCCAGTAACAAGAAAAGGGTTTTTTTTTTTTTGCTCCCACCCTGCAGGCACTCAGTCCCTTCTGTTGCCATGCCCTTTCGATGATCTGCACCCACGCTCTGGACAGCGAAATCAGGGAGGGGGCAGCTGCTCCGCTCCCCCCGGATGAACCCAGATGGCAGTGCCACCAGCTCCCCGACCACCTCAGGGGTGAGTTTTTCCTGGCTCTGTGCAGACCCAGATCCATAGACCCGCACCCGAAGCTTGTCAGCGCTTGAGGGATGCTCCAGGGTCTGAGGGCACCGAGGTTTGGCCATGCAGCCAGGGGCTGGGGGCTCGGCCCGGTGAGCCCAGCATGGGGCATGGCCACCACGGTGCCCTGCGGGGCTGTCGCCGCGGTTGCCAGCGCAGGCGAGGTTTCCACACCAAAGTCAGCGTGGCCTTGGATGGTTCCCAGGAGGGTAATTTTTTTAACTCTCTTGAAAGGAAGCTGGATACGCTTGTTACTGGCAACAAAAGGCATTGTTTGATTTGTAAAGACCCCTCAGATTCTAATTTCCTCATGCTTTGTCTACAAGACATACAGAACTCGTATGTCTAGTTTGATTTCCCTGCTGAGGAAAAGCCAGCAGAAGTGGAGGGCAGAGACCAGCAGGCAAAACTTGGCCCTTAAACAATAGCTATTGCTTAAACAAAACAGTACTTCTGTCCTAAAAATGTCAAGTGATTTCAGTATGTATTAAAAGTTGCAGCTAATTAAACTCCAGGATTACCTTTCGAATGCTTTGTATCTGCAGCAGACAGACAGAGAATTTATACCAGAGTATCCACGCTTACAGAAGCAAATAAACCTAACCCTTGAGGTGCCCTGAGGTTGCGTGAGACCCATCAGGGCTCCTCGGGATTGGGGACATCCCCTGGTGGGACCGGGACCAGCACCAGGACACGGGGCTCCTGGCATGACGAACCCAATGGGGGCAATTTGGAAAGCTCCACGTCATTTCAGCGAAGCAGTCAGATGCATCAAGTCTGATTTTGCCTCTTTCTTCACCTAATGAGACAACGGGGAGATGTATGGCATAATTGAACCAGCTCAACGTTTTGGTAATTTGACATCTAATTCATCACTGTCCACTTCCTCTGCAGGTGCATCTAAATACTCCCTAACCGGTGCAGGCGTGTTTCTGCTAGGGCAATAACCACAAAACCTGCTTATCTCCTGCTTATCTCTACCCCTTGGCTGGGGGAAGCTGCCTGGAGCACCGCAGTTGCCCCGAGCGCGAGCGGTGCTGCGTTGGGGTGGATGCGTCCCCGGTGGAGCAGCGCCACGGGTTGCTGAGCTACAGCGATGCTCGAGGCTGGCAGGGGCGAGAGGCAGCCCAGCCCTCGTCCCAGCAGGGTGGGAAGTGTCTCTGTTTCGGCAGCTGGTGCTGGAGGTCCCATTATCACCGTGTTCGGAGGAGGCTTCGAAGGTAAGGCTAAGACAGGCAGTGATCGTGGTAAAACTGTGGCCCTATTAGAGTTAATAGGAGGTTTGTGTCTGACATCACTGGGGCCAAGGGTTTTAGCCACGCAGGATTAGTCATCAGCATCAATATGAGTTAGATGAGTTGTCGACAATAGGCAGGCAAGGTTGTTCCTGTGGGATCAGAAAACCTGGAAAATCCGGGAGTGAAAAATAAAGTCCAGCTTGTTCCATTTATACCCACAGCGCCTGCGGTGCCTGTGTGCAATACCTAAGCATTTATCGCCTGTTTTATTCTGTTCCTGTCAAACGCGTTGGAGAACTCTTTGTTTGAGGAGGCAGGGGAGGAATCGTAGGGTAAACTTTCCTTGGAAAACTTCCCAGAAGCGGGCTCAGCTCTCATAAACAAGCCCTGGGAAGGCAGCTTCGGAGTACAACCTATGGCTCCCATTTCTAGGAAACGCTGCCGAGCAGGGCTGCGGGCGTGGAAGCGCGGGGCCTTGCAGCACGGGGCCTTGGAGCACAGGGCCCGGGGAGGCTCCGGCCTGGCCTGCACCCACGTGGGCCGGCTGCATGTGGGAATGTGCCCACTTTGGAGCACAGCAAATGTCCCGGCCTTCTGAGGTTCATTTTCAAGCTCGGTCAGTTCGGCCCTATGGAGGAAAGAAGGATTTAACAGGAGGGTTTGTGGGAAACGCTGCCATCGGCTGGCTGTGGGAGCTGAGCTCATGCTGCTGGGACAGAGCCGTCCCCGGCCAAGCAGTACGAACTGACCAGAAAGTGTCCAGAAACTGCTGTTTGCAAACTGCCCAGGAAGTAGCAGCAGGATTTTTCAGAAAATATCGGAATAAATACATTTGAAAGGAAGCACTATGTGCTTATGAACAACAGAAAAATAGTTAAATACCATTCATTGTCATACACACCCTGTGTCATGGAGCTACCTTGGTGGACACCAAGTCTCCCACAGAAAAGTGGATTATTTCCTTACACAAAAATGCTCAGATGAGACGGTGTTTGCAAGAAGTACGTTTCCTAGAGAAACTACACTCATCTGTAAGACTGGGTTCCACCTGGGAACTGCTGGTATTCGGGAGCGTCCAGATCCGGCGTCGGGTCTGGTTTCCTCGCGGATGCCAGGCTGGGATCTGGCCCTGGTCTGTTCCCGGCCAGCAAAGGGCTGCAGGGCACTGGTGCGGGCTGGGAGCTCTCCCCGCTGGTGGCTGCAGCCCCCGGGGACATCCCGTGGCCATGCTGGGGCCAGTGCCACCATCAGGCCCCACCACCAGGCGCCGCCGCCAGCCTGCCCTCAGTGGGTCAGGAGCGAGCGCAGTGCTGGCTGTGCCTGGCGGTTTTAGCATCCCGTACAGCCAGGGCTTGGAAAGTATTTGCTGCACCTCTCGCCGCAAGACGAAGGCTGTTTTCCTTCACCAAACACTTCCTGAATAATGGCGTCCTTCAGCAAAGGTTAATTCACCCAACAGCAGAGTGAGAATGACATCTTC
This sequence comes from Cygnus atratus, assembly GCF_013377495.2. Taxonomy (NCBI): domain Eukaryota; kingdom Metazoa; phylum Chordata; class Aves; order Anseriformes; family Anatidae; genus Cygnus; species Cygnus atratus. The sequence goes on along the minus strand of NC_066370.1, from coordinate 25,099,801 downwards.
TGTGCTGAGCGTTGCGCAAGGCGGCAGGCGAGCGGTTTCCTGGAAGAGAGGCGCAGCGATGCTGTGCTGGGCCCTGCAGCCGGAGAGGGACCTCACAGCCTGCGCCAGGGCACTGGGACACTGGCCTTGTCCCCTGCGGGCAGCGGTGGCTCCAGAGAGGAGCAAACGAACTGGGGCAACGCAGCGGGAACTGCCGGAGTGTGCCCTGGTCAGAGGGCAGCGGCTATTCAGATTTATAAAGTTTCAATACATGTCATTTTGAAAAGAACCAGTAAAAGCTATTTATATATTTGTTCAAGAAGAAATCTTGCAACAGTGGGATTTTTATTTTTTTTTAATTTTTATTTATTATTTTTAAATCTTCTTGCTCTCATCATAACTAGATTGATGATTTCTGTGTTTCTCCTTTTAGGAGGATGACTAGAATAAGTTGCCAGCTGAATTTCTCTTTTATTTTATTCCAAGTTTTAATTTAAGACAGGAGAAGTGTGGCTAAGCTTCTTATTTTATGTAATTATTTCTTGGCACAAAACCCAGGGTCTCTAACAACACAGCTATGCATTCCATATTGTTTCAATCACGCTGAGATTGAGAGGAAGGACGTAAGGGATGGATGACAGCGAAGTGCTGATGACAAAGCTCCGAGGCAGCAGGTGAAGCAGCCACAGCCTTGTCCTGTATCAGAGTTTCACACTCATGCATGGGAATCACTCAGCAGCACCCTGGATTCTCAGTCGCAGTGTGTGCACCCTGCGGGCTGCCTACATATGCACGCACAGGTGATCAGGTGCCTTAAACTGATGCATAGGTAGCAGCCTGAAACGTGGCTCCAAGATTAGGAAATGCAGCCCATCTTGTCTATGGATGTTTTGTTGGCCAGCCTGTTATGCCCCTGAGCTCCAGTGATGTGACCTACACCGATGCCACCAGACTTGCTTGGATTGACTGGTCCCAGGCAGGCTGTCGGTACTTCCAGTGACTAGCTTTAACAGAGCTGTTGCGATCACTCTCCTACGCTTATCATAGCATCACAGAATATCCCGAGTGGGAAGGGACCCACAAGGATCATCGAGTCCAACTCCTGGCACCACACAGTAGCACCCAAAAATTCAGACCATGTAACTAAGTGCACAGTCCAAACGCTTCTTAAACTCCGACAGGCTTGGACTACGATGCCGTGCTTGCTGCACCCCAGGATGTGGTTGGCCCTCCTGGCTGCCAGGGCACACACCTGGCTCATATTCAACTTGCTGTCAACCACAACCCCCAGATCCCTCTCTGCGGGGCTGCTTCCCAGCGTCTCATCGCCCAGTCTGTACGTATAGCCAGGGCTGCCCCGTCCCAGGTGCAGGACCCGGCACTGGCTCTTGTTAAACTTCATGCGGTTGGTGATCGCCCAGCTCTCCGAATGTCCAGAGCTCTCTGCAAGGCCTTTCCACCCTCAACAGAGCCAACAGCCCCTCCCAGTTTGGTATCATCAGCAAATTTGCTCAAAACGCCTTCTAGTCCTACATCCAAATCGCTTATAAAAACATTGAAGGGACTGGCCCTAAAATGGAGCCTTGGGGGACCCCACTGGTGACCATCCGCCAGCCCGATGCAGCCCCATTTAACACTACCCTTTGATCCCTGCCAGTCAGGCAATTCACCCATCGTGTGATGGTTTTGTTTAGCTGTAAGCTGGACATTTTGTCCAGTAGGATCCTAGGGGAAGCTGTTTCGAAAGCTTTACCGAAACCCATCAGCTGGTTTCCCTTGATGACTAGATGGGTGACTAGCTTTAACAGAGCTGTTCTGATCACTGCTGCACTTGATGATCCAGCACTCATCTCCACCTTGTAGCTGTTACGGGAATTTTCAGGAACTGGACCACGTCGAGCATCTCCCCAGAGAGCCGAGACGCTCGGGGAGTCTGGAGCTGGTTACGGCACTGCAGGGGCAGCATGCAGCGGTTTTCTCCTTCCCCTCCAACACCGCCAGCGGCGATGCAGATTGATTGCTTAGATCCGCAAACCTGTGGCCGCCTTTGAAGCCCTCCCTGATTTCCCATCACCTAGGAATGCTTCACCAGCTGCTCTGTTCCCAGTCGCACGCGGTGTGATGTGATTTATCGGGACTTCTTTGCCAAGGACAATGGGGGTGTTGGAAATAACACACCCTCTCCTCACACCAGGCTCGCCGACCCCCCGGGACACAGGTGCCAAGGCAGCTGCTCAGCGTGCCTGGACGCGTGGCTGAAGCAGGGCTAGGACACGCTGCAGCTGGAGCTGCAGTCAGCAGGGCTGGAGGTGGCTCCAGCCTCGGCTCTGGGAGGAACCAGCTCGCAGAAGGACTGGGAACCCTCCGGAAAAACAAAGTCAACTTACACGAACTCCCAGCAGTCGATAAAGGACTGTGAGAGCATCAGGAAGGGTTTGCTGGTTTTGTTTCAGTCTCAGAGGATTTGGGGAACGCATGGAGAGCTGGACAAGAAAGGAGCTGGGTGCTGGCGGGGCCCCCCGGGCTGGATGGTCAGTTCTCAACAGCAGCATCAGGAGTAAGGGCGGGCAGCATGGTGGCACCAGGCAGATCCGTCGTCCCTGCCACCAGAAAGCCCCTTTTGGAGCCTGGTCTCCTCAGATCACATTGCCCCAACCAGCTTTGAGCTGGTTTGCTTTTATTTCCCACCCTCCGCTCCCAACACCACGTCTGTCCCAATAACCAAATTAGAGCTCCTGATGGGGATCACGGCTGAGCAGCAACAGCTCACATGAAACCGGGAGAGTTGCGACTGTTCAGGACGGTGCAGAGATCGGGCTGTGAATTCAGAGGCAGGCGTTACTTCTGTCCCACCCCGCTGGAGAAACAGCGGCCGCCCGGCAATGCTCTGCAAGGAGCTCTCTGAGATGCCGTGGGCTCTCCTGATGAACAGAAGGTCCGGATGTCAGTTAAATCACTACAGGCAATTTTTTTTGGAAACATCTTTTTCCAAAAGATACATTTTTCTAGGTTTTAGGCAGATTGGGAAATTTAAGATTTTATATCTACTCAGCCTTGATCTCCAAGTTAATTTCCTCATCTCCAGACTTCTAATTTTTTCCCTCCTTTCCCTCCTTTCCTCTTTTGCTTTCCATCTTTTCTGCAGTACTTTCTCCACTTTGGAATTACTTTTGGAATTACAACAACAACAAAATACCTGGACATTTTTCAGTTTTGGAGACATTTTGAAAATTTGCAGAACAGTGAAGACAAGTAATTAAAAAAAAAAAAAGGAAATAGATATTTTTTAAATTACATTCAGTTACAAATAGGGGAAAGAGCAGGAGAAAGAGGAAAAAGCAAAACGTGTAATATAGAATTTTATTTTTCAGCACTATTAAACCTTTAAAATTGCCCCATCTCAGATCTGAAAGAAGAAGCAACTATGATTTTTTTTTTTTTCATGGGCACATAAACAGTAAAAAGGTACATTGAGATTAAATAAGAGGGAAAATTATCTTTTCACAGACGGACAGCGAGTGAGGAACGCAAGAAGCCCATACATGCTCAAATGCTCTCGGCAGTGTTCAAAGCCACGGAGACCTCATCTCTCAGGAGCTGGGAGGCCAGGGCCGGGCTGTTTCTGACCACGTCTCCTGGCCTTGAGGCAATTAGGCTGAAGAAAAACCTGCATTTTGCTTGCGGATGTGCAAGCTACGTCTACACCAGCACACGGCGCAGCGCTGGGTCCCCCGGTAGTGTTAAAGCTGCCGCGCTGCCCCACGGCCTCCCTGGCCCCTGCCAACAGCCTCCCCCCAGTTTCCCACGTCCCAGCAGCTGGCCGGGGCCAGGGAAATTCCCCTCGAGCAGTCTGCAGGCAGCTGCCCTGTTTTGGAGGTGCCAGCAGCCCTACAGGTAGGTGGTGGCCTCTCTGCTCTCCCTTTCTTTTGCCTGCGCGACGGCAACGTTGATGCACTGAAGCCACTCCTCCGCGTTCTTCTCGTCCTTGGCCTTGAAGACGTAGGTCTTGCTGTCCGTGAAGATTTCGAAGGCCCGGGGCAGGCTGCGGTCCCGGCGCTTCTTCGCCACCACTTTAACGCTCTGCACCTTGCTGAGCTCGATGGGGCAGTCGTCGGGGTCGTCTTTCTGAAACACAGGGCGGGGAAGACAAACAAAACCACGTTCATGCAGTACAGCTTCCACCGTCCTGACAGGTGATCCAGCACTATTTCCTTGAGAAACAGGAGACAGCTCTGTCTCTTAAGGAGTGATAAGCTGTCCCCTCTCTCAGGCTCTCCCCAAGAAAGGGAAGCAGCAACTCCTTGTACTGGTTGTAACAACAGAACAAATACTTTGTGTCTGGCCCAGGAATATGAGGGAAGTTGGCATTTTTCAGTGGGGAGCGGGGAACATGGCACAGCTCAGTTGTAATGTGGTTTGAAAATGTACAAAGTAGTACATCTGTGAAATCTTGGCGTCGTGGTAAGAGTGGGAATGTGATGCAGGGAGTGTAAGAGATGGTTACACAAAGTCACAGACGTTTCCTGCAGGAGATTTGTGAGCTCATCAAACAGATACGAATTGTGGTTTCCAGATGAGAAGTTTAAACACAAGGCTCTGATTTGTCAAGACTGTTCAGGTTTCTCCTGTTGAGCTTCCTATGCTTTTTACCAAGAGGAGTAAGGTGGGTTTTCCAAAACCTTTCTGCTCCCACCGTGCAGGCAAGCAGTGTCAATTCCCCATGTACCAAGAGAACTTTGCACGCCGTGAGCAGCCCTTCAGACATAGATGCCTGCCTAGCAAAACCGATCTGCTCCCTTCATGTTATGTCATGGACACACAGCACTTGACCTCAAGTTGCTAAAGAAAGTTGAGAATGTACCCTAGGCACATTTCTGTGGAAGGAGTTTACCACCGTTTTCCAGGAGTCTGGACTCATTTCAGACCTCTTATATTTTGGTTTTCTAATTCTGCCCCTTCACCCACTGGCCATACAATCGCTTACGCAGAGCAAATGTTGTCCTTCTGGTTACTTCTACGAAGGGAAGGTTTGTAGTGGGACTCTGGGAAGAGGCAGGCACAGCCAGCTGGCTATCTCACAATACTTCCTCTGTGTTTGGTTTGTGTTTTCAAGTGAGCAGCGTGAAAAGGCCAAACACCCACGCGGCGCCTGTCCCTGCTCAGCGACGCCAGAGATGAAGGGGCAGAGCTGTCACGCTCAGCCAGGCAAGCCCTGTGCTGCTTCGGGCACCGCAACGAGCACCAGATGTGGCTGGGCAGAAACCTTTCCTTTTTGATACAGAACCATTCACCAGCAACACCTCAAGCCGCCTGGGCGCATCAGTCCTTGCGACTGCAGCGCTTTCAGTGCCTCCGCTGCCTCCCCGCTGCTGATGGCACCTTCCCTTCTGCTGCTCTCTGGCCCAGCACCAGCACTTCGTTGCCTACTCCCTGTCTGACATTGACCAGACTTCCCCGGCACTGAGAGGCAAACTGCTTCACCCCACAAGGGTGCAAAGATGCAGGATCAGTGCGTGAGAAACTGCCGAGCCCAGCCTGGGACGCGCTCCCTCACAGCTGCGGAGGAGCGCAAGGAGCCTGGCTGTCTCCTTCGCCTGCTGTCAGGGCATGCTCAACAGAGTGGGATTTGAAAATCTTCTTTCACACTTTTATTGTCTGAACCACTTCTGTGCAGTGTCCTAGCTCCAGCCCCACTGCAAGGCAAACCCTTTCTCTTGGTGTCTGCAGCAGTCAGCTCTGGGCATGCACACAAGGCAAGCTGGAGGGCTCAAGGGGTTCACAGGCTGTAGCCCAAGCAATGGTTAACAACAGGAGTCAAGTCTGTAATTTAAAAAAATAATAATAATGCAGAAGTAACAGGATATAACGCAGCAATTTGAAAGGCTGATTGCCCAGGCACAACAACCCGCTACTGTCCCCGGGGGCTGGACGCCAGCCTGTTGCTTGGAGGAACCAGATATTTTTGTTCAACTTTAGAAAAAGCAAAGAAAGTTGGAGTTTGCCAGCTAAAAAAAAAGGTCAGTTAAGCTATATAGACTCTGCTATTAAGCAAAATCTGCTGTTTGACAACCTAACCTGCCAGCTTCATCTGCCACCAAAATGCTGAACGCTCCTCACGTTAACAAGGAGAGCGCCGAGAATGCAAATGCAAGGAGGCGACTGCTACATGCTAATCGCATCCCAGGAGTAATCAAGGTGTTCTGACGTGACTTTTGCTTGGCTTGTTTGCGGAGCTAATTAAATTCACTCCATTAAATCCATTTCTTTAAGCCAATCAACTTGCTAGAAAAGTGACAATTATTCTGACACCTTAAGAAGGAAACATCAGCCAGTACTGAACTGAAGCTGGAACACTTGTATGGATTGAACTGTCTTCAAGGTCTCAACCAAACATCAGAAAAAGTCACTAGAAAGTAAAGAAAAGGCCGTTTTTATGAAGTACTTGCTCTCAAGAGGGTCGTACTGCCCCATGAAAGGCACGTTTCTCCTAGGCTGGATGCCCTGATGTGTTTCTTGGAAGAAGGGACTCAGGAAGCCATTTCAGAAGCTTAAAGAGCTTTGCTAGGTTTCTGTAACAAAATATACTGTTTACCAGAAATATTAAGGCTTGGTTTTAACTGGAAGATGCTGCTATTTTTGGTTTATCTAAGAGAACACTATTGCAACAAAAATAAAAGGACTATTTTGCCCAATGTTTGATAATTTTCATTGTGAACAGCTGAAGAAAGTTAGTTTCTAATAACTGACAAGTAATAACTATTGAGGACTGGATTCAATTACCTTCTCTTCTACGCCCAGAACAAACTTGTCATTGAGTCATATTGGTTGAAATTTCAAACAATTTTGCAGAAATTTCAGCAGAGTTACCCTGAATTTAGATGAGGGTAGAAGTGAAAGAACAAACTTGGTTCCTCTCGGAGAAGAGCACTTCAGCATCACCTTGCTTTAAGCAAACCTGCACCTCCTGTACAAATAACACCAGTTATAACGCCATCATCTCAAGAACAGTTACTAACGTACAAAAGCAGGCGAGGCTTTTAAAAAAAAAAGTGAACTGTTGTTTCATTATGGAGACTGCCCCGAGATGCTTGGACGGGCCTGACTTCCTAGCCATGCTGAACACAAGCACCTCACCCCGAGCACTGCAGATCTCGTGACACTGGGGACCCAGGAATCACCGCTCCCTTTCGACGCGTTGGCTGTGGCTGCACCACATGCCATACGCTCAGCAAGTGGGAAAGCAGATGCACCTAAGCAGAATTTATTGAAACTTTATCTAATGAAATATGAACCGCTAGCCAAGACTGACAACTAGTGCTTAGCCCACTGGAGTCCTGTCAGGATGGGATGCACTCATGAAGCAGGAGCTTTGGAACATCTGGGAGGTGGTGCCGGGTGCCTGGAGGCAGCGGGGACGATGCTCGGGCAGGGGGGGTGTAAAGCACCGAGATGTGAGGGCTGCATCGCCATTACCCTGAAGAGCAGCAGTGGCAGCTTAACACTGAGTCCTCTCCAAAGTCTCGCGCTCCTGATCCAGAGAGAAAAGTATAAACAGACCCTGTGAGCAAACGCTTGGCTGAAATCAGCCGTGTGGTGTACAGAGCCCATGGAAAAAGCTGAGTGGTGAAAACCTCTGGGAAATGGTGATGCGGAGGAGGGAAACAAAGGGATCAAACTGACGTTTTTCTGACTTACGGATTTTCCTTTCCGAAAGAGCAGCTGGTTGCCAGCCAGGGTGAAGTAGCGAGTTTTCCACCTTTTGATAAACTTCCAGCGGACTTGCTTCTCTTTGAGCTTGCCTTCCATCAGAGGTTGGCCATCCTGATTTACCACTGCAGAGGTGAACACACAGCGAGGGGTTAGTTCTTTCCTCCCTCAGCCTCAGCGGAAAGCCAGGCTTTGCCGCGATGCAGAGAAGGTTTCTGCAGCTTGGCTGTGTCAGCGCCAGCCTGCATTCCTCCCGACCTCAAGCACTCAGCCCTTGGTCAGATTTTGCTTGGGAGGCCTGACAGATGGAGCCGATGGCTCAGACCGCTCTGCCTGTCACTTTTTCTATTATTCCTTTATCCATCGCATACTTCCCCCACCATAACGCCTCCCAATTGTTCCTCAGCCCTGCGATAATAATTTATAGCCTTGTGCGATTAAAAGTCAGCATTCGTGCTGTCTCGGAGCTTTGTGCCCCACTGCAGAGCTCGGTGCTGTTATGCTCCTGCTCTGGGGTCCGAGGGACAGGAACAGCTCGGTGCCGACCCTGCGCTCCCCTTTCGCAGCAGTGGCCCTGTGGAGAGAGTTAAGAGCCAGGCTGGGGATTTCTGTGTGGGCTGTCAGGCCAGGCGCCCGTCCCACGGGAGCCCCTGCCAGCCCTAGGGCTCACAAACAACTCCAGCCTGGAAACGTGAACTCTGCTCAGCAAGAGGTGAAGGGCCTTGTCCCAATGGCACGGCCTTCCCTCCTCATCCTCCCCTTCCCTCCATCAGGACCCGGCTCCCTCACTTGTAAGGACCGAGGCGTTTTTCGCCAGCCCCCTCTTCTCTCTTCAGAGATATTTCTAAAGTCATTTAAAGTCAGTGATCCACTTTGTAAAAACCAACCCTTACAGCAAACCAAGTGGTACTTCTGCCCTGTCAATCTCACAGCACTGACCCATTGGGATTGTGATGTTTTCTGTCGCTTTTATGTTTTTAAAGTAACACGATTTGTTTTGATACAGGCCCACAAAGGCCAGGGCCTCACAGCTCAGCCCATGCAGGGGTCAGTGCCACCCCCACAGGAGCAGTCAGGGCCCTCCACTGTCACCGGTTGGGACAGCCAAGTTTTTACTGTCTTGTGGCAAAATTTACTTACAGATAAACTACTAGCGTGTCATCAACCACTAACACTGCTTTCCTTGTACTGGGTGGGAATAGCTAAAGCAGCGCTTGTGCCACACGTGCAGGTAAATGCCACCCGTACGGAGCGCACCTCAGATGAAAGAAGGGGTAGCTCTGCCCGAGTCAGACGGCTCAGCGCCATCCAGACCGTTCATCTCCCACAGCGATCCGAAAAGTGACTTCAGCCTGCCTTAGAGAAATAGCTCAGGTTTGTCACCACAGATTTTTCTTCTGTTGATTCCCTTACAAAGACCAAACAGAATCGTTATTGCAAAAATATCGCTATGTTTAAAACTACTTTGAGAACTCAAAGCACTGCACGAATGTTGGGAAGCCCTGCGCTTCGTTCAGGGTGTGGTTATAAAGCTGGGGCCATCTCCACCATCAGCCCCATGGCCGCGGAGTTTCAGGAGCCAGAGGAGCGTCCCCAGACCTTGCCCCCAAGAAGGAAGCTTTCAGCACAAGGAAGGCCCAGCAACTACGAGGATCACCCTGGGCTTCAAAACGCTGCCCTCAGAGCAGCCTCGAGCTGCTGCCCTTGCACACGGAGCAAGCAATTTTTAACTTTTGTAATGCCACTGTTGGTTCTTCTTTTCCGCTTTCTCTTCTATTTTTAGACAGACAGGACAGGACGGATCAGATGGACTGAAGAGCAGTCCAAGGCGTAAGCAGCCTGAGAACGGATGTGTTTTGATGTGATGTTTGGCTTGGAGTCCTTCCCAGCATCTGTCAGATAATTCGTTATCCTCTGGCTGGCCGTACTCGCATACCTTCGCATTCAGCTTTATCCAGCAAAGCTTTTTCTCGAAAGCCTTTGCTGTCATCTGTGCATGGCCCTTCAGAGCCCAGAGCACGAGGGGCCGCTGTGACACCGAGGCCTTTGGGAGGACACGAGGTGAGCGCGGTGGCCAAGGGCAGCCACCACAGGCAGCGCTGCTGCTGCTCTGAAGGGCTTCACCTGGGGCTTCAGAGGCTTTGTGGCTTTTTGGACACGTAGCTCTCTTCGCTACCTCCGCTCTGGTAGTGGGAAACAATGCAAATGCAATGCATCAGAGTTAGATAAAGAATGTATGCTTTCCCCAGCGCTGTTTGCATTGGCAGAACTGCAGGCATTGGGGGTCTTCAGTGCGTACTACTTCAATTTCCTCATGAAAGACGACAAATATTTCTGTCTCTGTAGACAGCAATTTTCTGGAAGGAGATACACTGAATGAAAATGGGGGTGGCCAAGTTGCAGCCGCGATGGGGAAGCACGCCTGTGATTTTTGTGATAAAAAGGTCATTTTCCCTGCTCCCCGCAGCCCGCTGCACCCCTAGCTTGACGTGGCAGCTCTTTGCATATTCTCATGCCAGCACCGATACATTACAACACCCAACCTGACGTGGGACAAAGTAAAACAGAGGCTTATTTTCTCCCTGAGCAATTTTTTGTCACTGCAAAACCGCACAAATTTACGGGGAAGCTGGTTTGGGGCTGCACCAATTTCACAACATGCCTTCCAGTGGGATGGAGCCACGTCTTACAGTGTGCCCCTTAACAAGAACTTTTCAACTGTGTTAAATATTGTTTTCAAAATGACTACAGATACACGTCTTCCTTTGTTTAAGAAATTTCCTCAGCTGGCAAGCTTTTGTGCTCAGCCTTCCAGAGAAGCGTGGTTGGGGCGGGGGCAGTTTGGAGATCAATATTCAGTTGATGTGAAAATCCTGGTGATTGGATCAAGAAAATGCATGTTGTTGTCAAAAGGTGAGGGGATTTAAAGCCTTCCTTGGCCACAAGGAAGTTACAGCTTGCAGGGATGAGGTGACTGCAACACCTCTTTGCTGACAGCGGCCCAGCTGGCTGCTGAGGATGTGCACAGGAACCCCACTGGAAATGATGGAGCTGGGGCTGGGTTTTAATTGAATGACATACAGGCTCGTACCTCCATCGTTCCCATTATTTGCCATTCACATGTGCAGGCTCTTGGTGGAGGATATTTTGCCACCATTAGAATATGCGGTTTGATGTCAGGAAATACTATCTCAGTAGCATGTAGGAGATAAAAACAGGGCACGGTTCCATATCGTCTCCCAAGAGAAAGTGTCAGAACTGCTGCTACGAAGCCCACTCAGTGAGACAGAAAGCAAAAGATAAGACAGGATAGGAGTTTTACTTCTAAATGAGAACTATAAAGAATTCATAATGTGTACAGTAACTCTCAGACCTTGATGGCAGATGTAGAAACATCTAGATACAGCAAAACACAGTTTTGCTATGAAAAGACAACTGCTCAACGTCTGGGTCTTGTGCACCTACCTGGCTTCTGATCCATTGGAACAGCTTTGATACCAATTCCAGTGCAGTAGGAACATGTTCGAAGCCAAACTAAGAAGCTTTAAAGCACAAAGTTTTCTGCACTGGAAGATACTGAGATGGTTGGTGGTCAGGAAAACAATTTTGTCCCAAATTGGATATTTATGGCCAAAATCTTTCAAAAACAGGATTTACTAGAGAAATGCTGGTCTGCCTTTAAGCACTCAGTGGCTGGAACCAGTGATAACAGAGCACTTCTTGTGTACATCCACAGAGAAGTCCACAGGGAATTCTGCTGTCAGCTTCCAAAGTTGTCATAATGAAGCAGATGCCAGTATGTCTGAGGGTCTGATTAGAAGAAAAAGATTCACAAAAGATAAGAATGAAGCTCTTTTCCAATATTTTTCTAAGTCCTTTTGCTTATTTTGATTGCGGTTAGCTTCACAGAATGACAGAATAATTCAGCTGGAAGGGAGCTCGAGGGGTGCCTCATCCCACCTCCTGCTCAAAGCAAGGTCAGCTCTGGGGTCAGGCTAGGTTGCTCACGGATTTATTGATCTGGGACTTGGAAATCTCAGCAACCTCTCCAGGCAAACTGTTCCAATGCTCGATCATCCCCACGGTGGGAAAGTTTTCCCTTATAGCCAGCCTGAACATCTCTCGTTCCAGTTTATACCTCTTGTCTCCTGCCCTTGCACCCCTGGAAGAGCCTGGCTCCACCTTCCCGATCACCTCCCCGCAGACATGAGGCCACTACCACGTCCCTTCAGCCCGGCCTGAACCAGCCCTCGTCCTCCAGCCCCAGACATCCTGGTGCAGCCTGTCCTGGTCTTTAGTGGGATTTTACTCAGTCACCACTGTGGCCGCTGAACCCATGGTGTGCGGAAAGTAGGAGTAAGTGCGCAGGGTTCTGTTGGCAAGGGGCACCAGAGCAAACCCGCACTGCCTCAGAAATGCAGAGTTACTCTTCTCTCTGAACTCTAGCCAAAACCAAATGCACTCCCTGGTGGCCCCATTGCTTACCACATCGAAATACCTGCATTATTAATACAGTTAGAATAATTTAAAAAATGCAAACAACCGCCAGTTGGTACGTGCACATTCCTTATACACAGATCGATTGCTGGAACCCTACGTCTAGTTCTGATTTCTTCACCTCGCATGAATCTAGACAAACTAAGAAGACTTCAGAAAAGTCATACAAGAATGATTTAAGGCTGATCTTTCATATGAATATTCGCATCATGGGAAACTAATGAAGTGCATTCTCTTTAATTTCTTAAGCAAAGATCAAGATGTGACATGATAAAATCTACACAGAGATTTTCCTCATAACAGGGAAGGGCCTAATGTGATCCAGGTCTTAGAGACAGCCCAGAGATAAACCCACATTTTAACAGGAGGTTAATTTACCTAAGCAACAAATGTGTTCTCCTTCACTTGACTGTTAAAAAACAGGTTTAGACATCTTTAGAAACATATACTAAAGTGTTACAGATCATAGAGAAAAATCTTTGACATAAGCATTATTGGACTGGACTCTTTAGCTGTTGTTTTATAGAAGGTCAAACTAGGTGATCACACAATCTCCTCTGGGTTTGAAATCACTCTGTGCAGTGGTATGCTGACATATCATGAGCATAACATATCTCTAGCTTGAAAAAAATGGAGTTGAAGGATTCTAACTATCTACTATATATTTTTCATTACTTTTTTTTTTTTTCCTGAAGAACACCCAATAAGGCTAAAACCCAAACTCAGAATGAATAATTGCTTGCTATAATACCCATTGCTTCTTAAACCATCTCAGGAAAGAGAGACTAACTGCAAAATCAATTCAACCCTGAATAGTACCCATTGATGTAAGAGTCCTCCGTGACATAAGTTGGAATTATTTTCTTCTGATTGTATCTCGCTTTCTTTGCAGAACTACACTGCATCAAACTTGAAGTAGTTTGGGTAGTGAATAAATAGAAAACAAACAAAAAACCAAAACCAAAACCAAACTCTTGCAAGATGAACTCAAGTAAGAAAAAAACAAAGTATTAAATCCTCCATTTGATGAAACAAAGCCATCCACAAAAATTCAGCCCAATCATGAATGATCTCAATGATAATAAGCTCCTCTTAACTTGAAAGAATGAAACGTGTGGGTGGTAAGCAGAAGAAGATAAATGCAATTAACCTAAGGGAATATGGATTTGCTCTCTCTCATTAATTATCACATTTGGTTTTGTTGAAAACCTGGAAAGGACACATTACTGAATGCCACTTTTTATAATTTTCAAGCAAGCATTATAGCTGGGATATTCCGGTTCACTAGATAATCACCACTGCTAGCAAAAGATAAATGTATTCAGAAGTTAATATGGTGTAGGCTATTCTGAGTGAATTGCTTTTTTAAGGAGAAATTCATAAAAACCCCTCGGTTTTACCGAAACATTGCCCATGGGCACAATGTCTCTTCTGCAGCCCACAGGGATTACTGCAATTTCTTTGTAAGCTTCCAGAATCTGGAATGTACTGCAATTCCCTCACAGGCTATCAAGTGGTTTTACTGAATTTTTTTGTGCAAGAGCTTGTGAAGCCAACTGTCAATACAGAAGGTTATGTTGAAATGAAGCTCTTAAAAGCCAGCTTTTCCTAACAAGAGGCGCACTGTATTTACTAAAATTTCAAATGCCTTATGTCCGTGCTTGAATGGTTATTGTTAAAAAAATAAAATAAAATAGTGCAACTTGGTTTTCCTAGCTCTGGGACCAGCCGCACAGTTAGGGCACGTACGCGTATGTGGGCAGATGAGTAGGGTTCACAGGAATGCTCTCTCCCTCCTTGGCTCAGGGTTAGCAGGAAAAAAAAATCAGGATGATTTAACAGCACTTCTGGAAGAGTGTGGTCATCTAAATAATGCTTTAAAGCAAGAAGAGTGCATGTGAAATAGGCAAACTTTCTCTGCGTTAATTGCCACTGCCTCTTCCCTTGCTAACTCGGCCTCCCAGCAGAGCGCGGCTCCGCAAATCTTCCTCATTGCATCTGCAAAAACCATCACGGAGCTGGCATCCCGAGGCAAGAGCCAGGCTTTAAGGCATAATCCTTCCCTAAGTCTGGGGGATAAATGGCATCTTGCAACACGGTATCCAAAAAATGTAACAAAACCCAACATTAACAGAAAACAAAAGAAAATAATAGAAAAAGAATTTCCCTCTGAATTCCTTCTTTAAGAAGAATTGGGTTGCTAAACAGCATTGCTGAGAGGGAGAAATATTTTTTTTGTCTTTCAAAAGTACTGGTAGGTTTCAACAGGGTCCGTCCGACTGTGGAATGAGGATGAAAGATGTCTCACAGCCTTTACATTTCTTACACGCTCAAGGAGATCTCTGGGCCCTCTTTTTTCTGTCACATCTTACAAACCCCCAAAGACCCTCGGGTGTCCCCCACTCTGGCACGAGTTCTCCCATTGACACAGAACTGCATCTCCGACACTAGGAACTGGCCATTTTCCTGCAGGTTTTGTCCCATGAAGCACTACCTTCTGTATTCCCTTCATGTGTCTTGACCCATTAAATAGTCCATTCTCTTTGGCTTCTAAAGGCCTTGAGGACTGAGAAGCAAGCTGTGATATTCACAATGTGCTGTACAATTGATTTATTTTTTTAAACTGAGACAAAGAGAAATGGCTTACAAAAAGAACAGACAGTTACAGCCCAAAAATATTGTGTGCTCAGTTCCTCCTGTTCCTGGCCATCCCCAAAGGCACCCCATAACTCACAGCCCTGGCTCCAAAATCAGGAGTAAATGGTGATTTTGTAGATGCTGACATTTATTAAAGTCTCCCCTCCTCAGCTGTGGCAGCGGGGACAGACGGGTGGCAGAGCTACCGAGGGAGGCAATCTCTCCTGCCGACACCTAAGGAGGTTCCTGCTTTGGAAAACTCTTGTGCAGGTTTGGGAGGGGCCGGCGCAGGGAGCTGCATTTCCCCTGCTGTGCATTCGACTCGTGCTAGTCGACGTGCGCCACTTGGGGTTGCTGCTACTGTGTTTTACACCCCCATGGATATGAGCAGGGTGATAAAATCAGTGGAGGGATCAGGAGAAAGAGAAAGGGGGGAAAGCAAGGGAAGGAGGAGAAGATGACTGCTGGGTTTGGGCAAGTGGAGATACCTGCATGAAGCAATAAGGAAGGAAACGATTGGAAAGAACAGACTGGGAGGAGGCACATTTTCCTGTCCCCATAGGTTAAGGTAAGTTACAAGGTGACGCATGTACTCAAGAGTGTGGAGGATGCCCCTGGACATTCGGAGGAAGGCCTGCCCTTCTCAGGCACTGAAAGCACTTGGGGAGGTGCCTGGAGTTCGCAGGGTTATCGCTGTCCGTGGGTTAGAAAAACTACACAAAGGTTAGGGACCAACCTCGCAAAGTCTTTGACCAGTGCGCATTTATAGTCCCTGGTCATCGCATCCGCTGAGCCCGTGGCATTTCACTTAACAGCTCAATGCTGTCCTTGCCTTTTTTTTTCCCTTGGGCTTTAGTTGACATTATACAAATGCAAGCCAGATCAAAAGTAAATGTAAAAATATTATAATAAGCAGTATAATTTACAAGGGCCTGCATAAGTCCCAGCACGTAGGGCTGAAAGGGAAACAAGTGCAGTCTGTGCCGACCTGCTGGCCGAGCTGCTGTCCCCACCATGGCTCAGGCACGCTGAGGATGGATGCTTTGCACCTGTCTGGCCAAGAGCTGCTGCTCTGGCACACCTCTGCGCCAAACCCAAGCCCTTTTTGCACCAGCCCAGCCCAGCGATGTGTAAGTGGGGGAGCAGCGTGCCGAACCCCGCTGTGGGTGCTCCAGGGCACGCGTCAGCTCCCACTTCCTGGGGGCCGTCAGCACCCGGCACCACTCGCAGTTTATGCTACTCGAGATGTCAGCTCAAGTGCTCTGAGAACAGACTCGAGAGCCTCTTGTCAGCAGCACAGAGATGTCCCCACGTCTGCACGCTCCTGCTGTACTCGCCCAAGAGCAAGGTGGAGTTCACTGGGAATCGCGGCCTGGCATCGGGGTCTTTCGTTGCCTTTCTCCCCCGTGTTCAGAGCCCTTAGAAAACACCAGCCCCATACTGCCTGTACTGGATCCCAGACCCAGCACCACACTCACGGGGTCCTCTCATGTCTCCAGACTAGTGCCAATAGCCAAATCCACGGCATCAACAAGGACATGGTGCCTCACGTTTCTCCGAGGATTGACTTTGCCACCTGTGTACAGTCCCTTGGCTGCCCTACCAGCACAATCAGTAACTTGCCACGAACACTCCCCTTTTTGGGCACACTGAGTTCTTGAAAGTTCAAAACAAAGCTGTTTTGTAAAGTTTTGAAATTTTCAGACAGACTCCTTCTTTGTGGCCTGACACACATCTAACACTGACGTGAGGGACAAGCCATGGTAAGGCCGCTGCACTGAGGAGAAATCTCAGCTCAAAGCATGATTGTTCTTTTGGGAGGTGAGTTCCACCTGGGAGCTGCGGAAGAAGGAAAATGGTCAAAAACCACCATGAAACGAGCACAGGCAGCTGTGCCACCATGCTTACAAGACTTACTAGATTCAAGGTTGATGAAATATAAAGAGATGTTAGCTGTTGAAATAAAGAGTTGAAAAAGCAAATTCTTCAAAGGCTTGGCCAAAATACTCAGAATTCTTGGCCAGAATTGTGCAGGCTATCTCAGTGTGGCAAGAAAATCTAAGAAAAAGACCATCCTCTGAATTGCAGTGCACTGATCTAAAACACACGGGTAGCAAAGAGCTTCAAAAAAACATAAATCACCAGAATCTTTTACCTTGGACAAAGTTTATTGTCCCCTCATCCTGTTTTCCATAACACTGTTTCAGTATTATGGCTGTTCTTAAGAGTTGCCTTGTTCTTAAGAAAATGTGCACTATGGACTCAATTATATTAAAATAAGTAATTCTGTGGAAAACCCTGTCCACCGCTCCTCAGGATGCCCTGTCAGATGAAGAGGACATGGACTGGCTGCAGCATCTATGCCAATGTCCCCTGACACGTGGCACCTGGGCAGTCTCCAGTGGACCTGAGACATGGTCCAGAAGATTCAACTCCTTTATCTGGGTGCTGCAAGATGGGTGCAGATCCCTCCCACTCCTCAGGCATTAGCAGCCATGCAGATTTATGAGTTTACATTAATTTTGGATTGTGTCCCCATAAGCATACGCCAAATAAGGTTTGTGTTTGACTATCTCGCCAGAAATGCTCAGACAGAAGGAGTTTAATGGAGAATTCCAGTTAAAATAGACACTGTCAGTGCTATGCTGGGAGCTTTGCTGTACTTTTTGCATAGCCTCTGCCACCATCACCATTCCTGCACAGAGCAGAGCCACACCTCATCCTCCACCCGCCGCAGCCCAGCCACTGCTCGCAGCCCTTCGGGAATGAAGGCAGAGCACTCACCTGTTGCCTTTTCGGGGTTATTGCACATGAAACACTGCCACGTTCCCGCTTCCTCGCTGTAGCCGAATAAATCGAAGAACCTCACTTCTTCCAGGTGCATCTGCACGTGGTCCAGATCCTGGGCCAACAAGGAGAGAAACCAAAGGCGCTCAGGTGGTGAACAGCTGCAGTGAGCGCCTCGGAGCCCCCGTCACAGCGGGCACTGACATGTGTCCTCTTTTGTACGTCTCACGGGGACGAACAGCCTGCCGGGGCAGGTGTGCTCAGCAGGACGCACCTCCCTCATCACCAGCAGCACCTAACCTAACACGTCAGGGAGGCAGGGGACTGGTCTGCGATCTTTTGTGCCCCTGCAGCGCTCGCAGCAGCCCTGGTTTGTCTCCAGCTGAGCCTCCTGCATCACCGCCAGCCCTTGTGGGACTTTCCCAACGAACAAGGCAGTGCCGCCAGTCTGCCTGGGTCCCCAGCGCAGCAAGTGCACACCGTGCCTTTTGTTGTTGTTGTTTCTTTTGTTAAGAAAGAAGTCCTGAACCCCATCCAAGAAACACTAATACAAATGTTTACCATGAATGTCTCAAAAAAATGCCGCAACAG
The DNA here is from genome assembly GCF_013377495.2 of Cygnus atratus. Taxonomy (NCBI): domain Eukaryota; kingdom Metazoa; phylum Chordata; class Aves; order Anseriformes; family Anatidae; genus Cygnus; species Cygnus atratus. The sequence goes on along the minus strand of NC_066370.1, from coordinate 25,081,603 downwards.
CAGGAGTGATTTATCTTACACAAAACACAACCAGGTAAACACGATGCTATTCTTCCACTGAAAGCAGTAAGGAAAGCAAGGATTAGGCAAAGTAAAGTAAGGATTATCCAAAGTAAATGTAATGTCCGACTTGATGAAAAACCTACAGAGACTACATCTGCATCTTCAAGGATGGGAAAAACCAGGAGATGCTCTTTCTGAGGCACTTAAAACACTGTATAATTTCAAAAAATACTGTTATCTTGCATTTAGAAAAATGTTGATGTTAACTAACATCAAGTTTCTCGCTACACGGAAGGAATTGCCAAGACCACTCAGAAAACACTCCTATTTGTTTACCTGGCATCATCTTAGATCTGTAATACTGCACACAGCAGCCCAAAGAAAACATGGATTTACGCAGTAAATGGGACAAATACCCTCTCCTGCCAGGGACACGAGTTCCACCCACTGAACAAGGCTGTACAAAGGACAGAACTGTCTGATTCCAGCCTTTTCCATTTGTTTCTACCTCAAAAGCTTTAGAGAATGAGAAAGCAGGAGCCTGTGAGTTCTGCGAGACCCGGCAGCACGGCTGCTCTGCTCCCCAGTCTCTCTAACCCCAGCAAACAGCCAAGACACAGTTCCTTACACAGTTACTGCCCCAAGAACTGGAACACCCAAGGCCACTTCCCTGCCCTCGGGGACCCCAGGCTGGGCTGGGGCGGAGCTGGCACCAGCTGCTCCCAGGTGCCCTCTTCGAGCCTAAGAGCAGAGTCCCGACGGATTTCAGGTTTCTTAAAGACTGGCAAGGCAGCATGCGAGCAGGACTAACGTCACGGGAGCTCCAGACAACAAAGGCTTCCTCTCCTTTGCAGTAGGGAAAATGGGCTTCACAGCACAGGGGAAAACAACAGCCACACGCTGAAGGGCTCGGACGCACGTTGGCTTTGGTTGCAAGAGGGTGCTGCAGGGCAGCAGACCCAGGCTCAGCTCTTCTCTCCATCCTCACGCAGGAGATGAGTGGCCCAGCTCCTTGGTGCTCCTGCCAGTCCCCTCCTCTGGCAGTGCCCCTCCAGTGCTCGGTGCCCCGCTGAGCACCTGGGGGCTGCCCACGACCCATCCTGAGCTCAGCCTGGGGCAGACGGGTGGAAAGACTTATATATAATCTTAGACGGGTAAGGGCGAGCCGAGAAACACCGATGTCCTGACCTGCCTCGGGGCTATGTTTCTGCTAACGCATCTAAACACGGGCGAGTTTAAGCAGACCTCCAGGAGAACGTCTGGCATGAGATCTGTCATCCACGTCTGCTCCCGCAGGGCAGCCCGTGGGGCTGCAGGGCAGGCACAAGAGAGCAGCTGGCGACTGCCCCCAGGTCTCCTTTGGTGTCTGCACCGCGTGGGGAGCTGTACCCACTGCTGCCAACCTGGCGCTTCCCTCGGGTGACCCGTGGCGTGCATGCACCCCCAACTCCGGCTGTCCTGCCTTGCCCCAGGGCACTGGAAATGGCCACTAGAACTTGATTATTTTGCTCTTTATGCATTGATGAAGTTCTTATTGTCCTCCAAAGAGGAATTTTATGCATGCAAGGAATTTAGCTGGCTGCTGCACTGTGTAACAGGAGAGCTGTGCAGCCTCTCTCCGTACTTCTCCCACCAGTACGTCGGTAGTGGATCTGGTGGTTTGAGCACCCACCGCCTCCCTTCAGCTGCTTCACACACGGCGTGGGATCCAGAACTGCCCCCCGGGGCAGGAGAGCTGGCTCCTTGGGGAGCAGGACAGACAGACCAGCCGCTCGGTCCCCCATGGAGGGGAGAAGTCCCCCGGCAGGGGACAGCAGCGCAGAGCTATCCCTGCACACCTGGGGGGACGCAGGATGGACAAAATACTTGGTGGCACTGCTCTCAGCGGGTCTGTGCGGGTCATTATAAGTGCACGTGGACTGAGCTGCACAAAAAGACCAGGACATTTGCCATCCTGTGAAAAATCTTTTAGTGGCTGCAGTGAGCTAAAGCAGTGAGAGAGGAAATCAGGGAAATATCAATGCAGCAGTCATCCTTTTCCACTCTGTACACCTAGGACACCTCAAATGAGCCACTTAGTTTAGGAGGTGAAGCACAGGGAAACAAAAAAGCCTAATTGGAGAGGAGAGATTTATCTCATCCTCTCCCTACATCATCTTGAAAGCTTCAGTGACTCCATTGTGAAAATGTGGCAATTCTTTCTGCTGCGTAAACTGAGATAGCAAACAAAGGGCAAGGAAGAACAGAACTAACAACGGCTTTAAAATGTTAATTATTCTCTTGCAACACTGCTCAACAAAAGGCTCTCTTAGAGAATCACACGGGGCTTGTAAAGTAGTCACTGTGTCACTGCTCTGACACAGCATGAGTCAACACAAAGACTTCTGCAAAGGGCTCACACCAGCAGAGCTTTTATAATGTGTTCTGCGTGTACTTTGATAAAGAACTATGAAGCAACCGAACGGAAATCTGTAAGGATGTACATCTGGAAATACTTTACTTCTGGCACATTTTAAGCTGTGTTGTATAAATATTTTTTGTGGCATGAACACACTGCCTGGTGATACAGGACATTCTTTCTGTAAGCTAGGTATTCGCTGCAATTCCTCACACACACCGCTCAGCCAAATTCAGATAGCTGTCAGTGATATAAATCTGCAAGCATTTCTCAGAATTTACTCCAGAATAAATCAGTGATGTAATAGATTTTTCTCCAGGTTTACAACATTCTTTAGAATACATATTAAAAAAAAATTGTAAATTCATTTATTGCAGAGCAGGGGTTGCAGCAAGGCTTCACTGAGGTTCCTGGTGGCTTCTGGCCCCAGAGCTTTCCCCACGTGCTCCCACATCACCCAAGTTCCTCAAATCCAGTACAGGTATTCAGATGTCACTGTAACACAAGGTGTAAAGCTTGAACGTAACACAGGACACTGATACTGCAGTGGATTTCAACCATTATGTTTTGGAATCTCTTGATTTCAAAAACCAAGGAAAAGTGCTACGTTTACCGAAACAACCACACCCAGAATTTTGCATTCTGCACGACTGGAAGAGGAATAATATTACCTGCAATCATTTTGTCAAATCATTCGCTGTATTTGAAGTTCTATTAGCTACGGGAAGAACTTCTCAAACTAAAATTTTAGATTACTTAGTAAATTTATCTGCAACTTCTGGAGTTTCCAAACTTCCATTTTCTGCCTCATTCATGAAATCAGCGAAGATCAGTATCTCATTTTCCAGCTCCACTATTTTGGGAACTCAGAGATACTCATCCTGTTACGCAGTGATGAAAGTTCCCAAAATAGGCCAAATGCTAGTATCTGAACAGTAGTAGGATTATGCAACTGATGCGCTGGAGACTAATCACGTTTCTAGGGTGTTGGACGTATTTTGCAGAATTTGTGCACATGATGCACTACATCTAATTCTAGCCATGAAAGCATGCTCTTTTCTAAGCTCTTTATTCTCCCCAAACTCTTCTACACTCCTCCAGCTCTGACTTTCGACTACTAGCTTTTGGCACGGACTCAAGTTAAGCCACTACTGAGCAGAAAGACATTTCTAATGCTTTTGGATGACTCAGGCTAGGATTTCAGAAGCAGCTAAAAGACTTAGTGTGAGCTGCACTGTGTCTAAGTCAAACTGGCCCATAAGCTGGATGTCAGACGTGGGGACCCCGCTCCTCTCACAAGCTGCAGTGGTAGTTCCCACTTCAATGCAACGCTATCTTGGAGGTTCAGAAGGTGTTTCTAACAAAACTCCTGTTTTTAAATCACCCATAACCTTAGTAAATTAATCTTATTCAGTCAGACATTTCTATGCCTCAAAATATCCTGAGAGAGAGTATTTTAAAATCATGTTTGACAATTCATTTCATCCAATTTCACTGGATGGAGATGTTCAGGAATAGATATTTGTTTTACAATCCTATAGCGTTCTTTTCCAAGAGCCTGATTAATAGCTTTGAAATAGCGTTCCTGAAATCCTGGAGGCAGTAAACAGCTTTGAAAGAGTAATCTTTTAAACTGATGGGGGTAACTAATGGTGCATGTGCAAAAGATCGTTTTCATAAAATCCAAGTCCGTGTTTAACTAGGTGAATTTCCTAGTGGCTGCCAGACAGTCCATAACGGCAGCTAATCTGAATCTGGAGTTTAAAACTGTGAGCAGGAAAAACTCCATATGTAGCATCACTAGTTTTCATCCCCTTGGGAACAATCCACATGAAGCGTGTAGGAGTGGCTGGAGAAGAAGCCTGGAGATCTTTCAAAGCACCATACAAAATAACACTGTGGACCCTCTGCAGAAAATATAATGGCTGGGGAAACATTTCCCAATCTCCCCACAAGCCAAGTGCTTCCTACAAAAGGGCAGTCAGAGGCATGCACTGCAAATTGCCATATGGTCACCCAGCACAAGAGGACTTGGCACATTATTGAGTTTGGTTCAGAGATGCTTACCTTTTGGTGTGGAAATGTAGACTGGATCATGGCAGTTTCAAAACTGCGTGTCCCCTTGAGCTGTGTCTTCTCCCACAGGGCCTTGAGGACTTGCACAGAATTACTCTGTATTGACAAAGGTTCTGCAAACAAGCTCTGAAGAAAATGTTGAAAATAGCATTTCAAGCATTTTTTACTTGGCCATTAACAAACAGCATCTTGTTCTTATTTCATAGTGGGACAGCCAAGCAAAAAAACAGGAATAAGTTCTTTTCTCTATAAGGAATTATGAAGGATCAATATGCACACAGTTAGATAAATGCCCACATATTTAATTTGCTTCTGGGGCTTTTTTATTGTACATTGCATGTCTTTAAGGTCCTCAGCTCACTGTATGACCATGTATGGTCCTTGGCTCGTTATATATCAGCTATTACTATGCACAGCAACTTGCATGCCATGTTTGTATGCAAATGCTGGTCTATGGAAATGTAAGCAAGGTAGGCTTCTACAGATGTACTCAGAGAAAGCCTGCTTTGTGGAAAAGACAGGGAGATGCCATTTACTAGTCAACGCAAAGAGATGATCAGCACCGCTGCAGGTTTGTTGTGCTCATTTGGCCCTCAGGCAGCGCAGGGCTGGTGACTGCGGTGGGTTACACGGCAGCTGCACTGAGGGATGGGGGATGAAGTGCAAGAGGAAAAGCCCCGTGGAAGCTGCTCAGTGCAGAGTGCGGGAATTGTCATCCCCTGAACACCCATAGCACAAGATGAAACAGCACAAGATGAAACCTGTTAGGTTGGCTGCTGTTACCTCCAAGACCACCTGCCTCAGAGGACTAGGATATAACATTTGATGTAGAATTATTCAAGGCAGCATAAGGTTAAGTTCTTAATTGTATAAACTGTACACAAAGTCAGTGTTAAAAGAACAGCACTGCAGTTATGAGAGCTTAACATTATTCCTCCACTACATCTACTACATGATCTTGTAAGTAAAAAATGCATCTGTGCGCAGGAGCCAAGTTAACAGTGCACAAGCAAATCTGATTTTCCGTATTTTGAACACTTGATTCCACAATGTTTGCTATGTCCTTTTAACGTAGATTTCCTGGATGGATGTTCCTTGTTCTCTTTCTGAACCGAGGCCTGCCGATCCCAATTCCACCCCCAGGTAAGCCTCAGCCCAAGCCCTACCCCACAGTAATCCTCCTGGGCTGCCCACCCAGTGCCTGCCCCACTTGTGAGCCTGGGGATCCCCAGACCCTGAGCCCCCTCCTCTGCACGAGCTCTGCAGGCTCCGGAGCGGAGCTGGTAGTGCTGCACGGGGATGGCCAAACCCTCCTGCGAGCAGCTCTGGCTGAGCAAGCCGCCTGCTCCTGCTTCAGAGCACGTAATGTAACTGGAGGTATTGAGCAAGTGGTCAGCAGGCATTTTTAGTGTGGCCGGGGCAATGCATTTTTTTCCAGCTCTGCTGTCAGAAACAGCTGGATCATCTTGTGCAAATTAAAGCTGAGAAACAGGCAGCGTGAGGCAGCACCTGGCACGAGAGGACTGCAGCCCAATTAACCTGGCTTTGGCTAATTTATGAACGGCTGTCAGGAAGGGACTGGAAAGGGCCGCGGCAGGCAAGTGGCTTGCTTGCCAGCGTGATGCTGCACCCTGATGAGAGAAATCAAACCCTAAATCCTACAGCAGTATGGGATGATATAACGAATGAATCTGGGAAATCAAGCACCTTTTCTCTAGAATAACTGCTCTATTCACCCTTATTCTGATTTTCTTCCTTTATTGATAATCATTTTCCTGTACGACAACTCCTCTCTCAGCTCTCCATTGAAATATGCTCATCTTTCTACTGGCCAGAAGCTACTCAGCTGAGAAAACAGGAATAATTTGCAGTTTCACAACTTCCATCTGAGGGTTTCGAAACATGATACAACTACTCGTTAAAATTTTTTAAATTAAATAAAAAGCAGGGTCTTGAAATTAAAGATATGTTCTGGAGACCTCAGAGAAAAATATTTCTTGTTTCTACTGTTGCAGAATGCAATGTCCGACAGAATATAGCGTGACTGGCAAGAAGAGAATAAAAATACAGTAACTTGTACAGAAATCTGCAGGAACTGTGTATTAACTGTCTGTTAATCTATGACAAGTCTGCTGAAAGCTACATTTTTATCACCAGTCTTTCATTTAACTCATTATTAACACACTATAAAATATATTTTATGTCAAATTTATCTCTTGTGCAATTTCACAGACTTAACTAACATTTTTCCAGGGCCAAATTCAGAGCAGTGTGATTTAATAATAGTTACGTGTCCAGTACATAAAAGCTTTAGGATTTCGAACAAAAAAAAAAAAAGCACAAATTAGCTCACATGAGGCACCACACCGAAGCACTGCAGGTTTGGGTGCAGCGTTCTTTTTTCATAAGAGAAAGCACGAAGTGCTGCGTTTGTGGTGTTTGCAGGGAAGCTTTGGGGAAGTGTTGGTTAGGAGCTTTTAGGGCAGCATCCTGAGGAAGCAGAGCCTGGCTGGGGCAGGTGGAGATGGGAAGGGGGCAGCGAGGACAGGGAGGGAAAGCCACGCTTCCCCTGTCTGCTGGGCAGCACGCGTGGCTTGATATTCCCAATGAGAAATGGCAGTGCAGAATTCAGAGCGATCGGGGAAGGAGTAAACAGGGAGAGCAGTTAAAATGAAAGATATCAGGAAAAGGCTGGGTGTGGGGGACTGCGGGCGTGAGCAGTGAGCATGCCGTCGGTGCAGCTGGGTGAGGCCACGGAGCACCGGTGGGGCGAGGGTCGGTGGTGGGGTCGGGGCAGCGAGCGAGGTGTGCCTGCCCTCCTCGTGTCTGCTTCTCCTCCTTCAGTTCTGTGCCTTTCAGTGCTGTGCACGTATTTCTCAACATCTGTTTCCCTTGCTCTCATTGAGAACAAAATGTTACATTCGTAACATAATTTATTTAATCTCTCTAGGCTCTGTTTAAATTCAAACTCCTCCTTCAGGCTTTCATTTACAGAGTCATTCACCCCCTTTATTTTCCCCCTCCCTATCATCTTCTCGTTCTTGGTTTTGCTGCTGCCCTTTTCTGCTTCCTTTTCTCTCTTCTCTGACCTCTCCTTCCTGTTGCCTGTTACCCACGAGTAACAACCACGCTGGATTTTTTAAAAATATTTTCTGTATTTATTTCTAGGAACAAACACAGGGAGGAGTGACCTGACCTGTTAGCTTTACAGTAACTCACTAAGCATGTTTTAAGTTTCAGATAAATCCTTTGTATTTCTAAGTCTGCAGTAGGGTGGGGTGAATGGCAATGGCCAATTCTACAAAGGTTAAGAAAACAAACCTAATCATTTTATTATAGAAACCTTTTGTTTCATCTTGAACTGTGAACATGAGGTATTCTTTTACAATTTCACGCTATTTGTAACCTATTAGGAAATCCCATCCACATCCAAATAAGGGGCCGCATTTGGAAGTGGCATTAAGATTTGGACAGTACTTTTAGGGTTGGTAGGTGAACAGCACTGATCTGATTTCCAAATCCCACTCAGTCAAAACTTCCACAGTAAAAAAAAAAAAAAAAATCCAGTGGGTGCTGCCCCTTGAACGTCACCTGAAGTCTCTGGGGTCGATTCTGCTTCCACACAAACCAACTGTGCTTCTCCTGTTCATGTGTAAAGCAGCAGAGCAGCACCTAGGACTTACTGCAAGCTTTGCCTGAATCAGGACAACAAGGTTTGGCCCCACATTGTGCTCTTCACGCTTTGTAATCTCTACAGACAGTTTGAATTTGTTACATTCAATAGAAATCCTTAAACTGCAAAATCACTTCCAACCTGCTGTAATGTACCCACCGTGGTGAGATCCACAATAAACCTGACAGCTCTCTGAGAAATCACAAGGCTCACAAAAATTCATATTAACAGCACTGTGGATTAGAAGCACATTTCAACAGATTAACCATTAAAACAGGTACATTTCCAGGTACAACATGAAAAATACAGAGGTGCCACTAATCTGTACTGCACACACCTGCTGGAAGAGAAACATGATGTGGATCCACAGCGGGGGCTGCCGGCTGACGAGGGTGAAGCTGGATTTACTGTACAGGCAGTAGTGGCCCTTCAGGGGACAGCTGAAGAACAGCTTTGCTACGCAGTTTCTCACGGTATCTAGAAATAAATATAGAGAATATTAAAACTAGCTACACAGAAGACAGAAGCCAAGTGCCCGTGATGAGTGGGGATGCACTTCCAGTGCTGCTGCACCCCAGGCTCGTTACACTTCCACTCATCAGGCATCCACAAATCAGCTCCTGTGGCATCCAGAAGGGCACTGCTGTGTCTGTGCCCTCAAATTAAGGACAAGCCATGGGACAATACTAGAGAAATTTTGTCTCAGGTGCTTTAAATCCTACATAGCAGTCACTCGCACCCAAATACAAGAGGTACAAGACAGCACACGGGCTGTTACCATTACCCTTCCTCACATACTCTGCACTGCTTTGCAGCTTATCGAACCAGGCAGATTTGCCAAAACTGTGAATTGCTTCTTTAAAGAGTTTGCTGGGAAAAAAAATAATCCCATATTAGGAAATGGCTAAGGGCTCTGTGAACCCCGCTTCTTCCCAACCACGTGTGGTGCAGGTCTGCTGTCTGATCTGCAGGTCTGATCTGTGCATAAACATTATTGACCAAAATCCCACAGTGCTTACGTGGGATCCAAATGTGCCCTTTGGGACCAGCTGCTCAGCACAAAAGCTATAGCTACGTAACGTTACCTGACTTGAACTTGCCATGCTGGTTTTAACTGGAAATAAAGCCCATGAGATATGTGATCCTGCTTTTGAAAAATATTGACCTCAAACCTTCATTTTCTGTCTTTGGATGACGCCTCGTAATGATAACAGCATGTCAGGCATAACCTCATCAGGCTGCTTTACTAGCTTAAAATAGCGATATCACTTTGTAGTCCCTTTGAACAAGGGCAATGAGCGTTCCAAGGTAAAAGGCATGGAAAACAGGAGGTGAAGATCCTTAAGTGAAGACCTCGGTGCTGCACCCGCATCACCCAGCTGGAGAGCTGGGCTTGACGGGGGGAGAACAACCAGTCCCAGCGGCTGCTGCCGCGCTTGCTTCCTAGCTACGGGCAGAACAGACGGACAGACAGACAGAAGACAAGCCACCCTGCAGCAGCTGATGAGCTGTTAGAGAGTGATCCATGTGCAGAGCTCCCCTCCCTGACCTCTCCTGAGGCTCCGTCCTGCCGGCACCTGCAGGGGGAAGCCAGGCGTGCGCAAGGCAAGCAGCGAGCCCACGCGTGCTCCTGCGAGCCACCGGGCAGGTCTCCCAGTGCAGCACCCGCGGCGTGAATCATTCACTGAAGGTGGCTGACGCGGGCCAGCTGGGCGAGGAGCATTACTCGGTCTCGTGCTGTCCTGGTGAGTCACAGTGCAGTGAAGGTGTAGGAATAAAAAGCTGCAAGGAAATAGTCTAATCGGAACAGTAAGCGGTAACATTTTGGAAGTGCTGTGGACGTACTGACAATGGGAGCCAGCAAGAAGGAAGACTCTTGGGAGGCAGCCTCTATGTCCAGCCTCTGTGACCATCTTGAAATCCTTGTTGCGAACATTTTTCGTCTAATCAAGATGTGAAAGCAAGAGAGAAACGTAATAAATATAGTATTTCACATACAAGCATTGCGTGAGAAATGAATTTATCAGAAGCACAAAAGGTTGGGTCTCCAGAACCAAAATATCAGTGGGTCAAATTGTCACTGAATATGTGGCAAATTCAAAGCCTGGGCTGCCTGAACCTGCCCAGTATGCTGCAGAGGGAGCTAGTGGCTGTCAGGGGCTGGGAGAAACTTCAGAAGCTGGCACGTGGAACCTGCTGTGTTACCCTTTGACAAAGCTGTTTGAATTTGTCGAGGAAAGGAAGTCACCTGCAGCAAGTGGGGACTGCTGGGGCTCCACTGCCACGAGGAGAAAAGGTGTGAGATGTAAAGGCAGAGGAAGATTAGAGTCAACAAAGAACAGCAGAGGCACTACACACGCTGCGGGGAAGGAAACACGGGCCGAGGCAATGCATCATGTTGGGAAGTGAAGGCAAGAACTAAAACTGACTGTACAGGCACTCAGAAAGGGATGAGAACAGTGCTCCTTCCTCGGGGTAAGGCTCACAAGTTATAATTGACAGCGTTACAGCTGATGAAGCTTGGATTACCTGGACACCACCGGGTTGCTCATCAGTCCATAACCACAGGCAGGTGCACGAGCCAACGTGGGGCCAGAACAAGTGATGCTGCACGGAAAGGAAAGCTGCAGGCGCTAGAGGGTCAGAGAGACGAGCTGGGAGGCGAGGAGGAACTTGGAGGAAGTTTCCTTCGCTGTGATACAGTGATGGGAAGAGGAGCTGAAGCGGGGCCACTGCTCCCGGCTTCACAGAACATACCAGGGACGAGGCTGACTTGCTGGGCACTCCTGCACAGCAAGGTTCTGGGCTGGTCTGAAAAAATGAAACCACCCAGGAACGTTGCCTTGGTTGAAGAAGGGAGAAATCTGCAGGAGGGGGAGCTTGATGCCAGGCATCGGGCATTTGCAGACTGCTCTTTGAAGAAGGTAACGTCGAGTTGTGCATTTTGACTAATTCTGACGAATCTGGGAGTGCTGTTTGGGCTTTCCTAATCATCTGGGCACAAACCCACTCTAAATTCAAAGGAGCACCAAGATCTACAGTGAGGCAATACGGGAAGCATATGATCGTAAGCCTTCAGCACTGGAAAGTCGAGGCTTAAAGTTAAGCTAACAAAGATGTTAATGCTGCTAAACTGAGATAATAATCCTGGAAAGAAAATTACCTTAGCTGCAGATCACAAATGTACCGTGCCTGCGAGCAACACTCCCACCTTAGCAGGAAAAAAGATAGGGCAGAAAATCTCTACTACTCTTGGCTAAGCAGCTGTGGGGAAGGCCTGAGTCTAATCTAATTACCCAAGCCACTAACCTGACAGTGTTCACATTCAATATACAAGAGGAATTTGGGAAACTGAAGGGGTTAATTAGACCGACCCTAAGTCCTGGGACGTGTTACAGCACAGAACTAAACGCTGTCTCCAAGGAGCCTGCTGACAGAATGCTCCTCCACCAGCATAGTCCAAACTAAAGATCCCTGGCTTATGCATCGCAGATGCTAACAAAGAACCTTAATTTCAATATACTCCCCCAGACGTAGAGGTTTGGCTTTGGTCCACGTGTGTGAAAAGTTTAATGCTTCATTATGAGAAATCGCTCTTAGCTAAAAGTGACCATAAAGCACGTTCTGCCACTGCTAAAAGGAGCTGGCAGTCAATGCCTTCCTCTCCAGTGAGCACGGCGCTTCTTTTTTCATTACAAGTGGAGGAATTGACAAGAAACCTGGGAGGCATGTGAAGGCTGCAGGCCAGCACTGGAGTGCCTTAAACAATTGTGCAAGGCAGCAGAGCCCAGAGCTGGAGCTCCTGTCCCCCACATCACGTCCACACGAAGCCGATGAAGCCCCAGCCGTGCCGTCTGCCACAGAAGTCACTGCAGCTGTGGGCAGAGGGCGGCGGAGCCCCGGGGAGCAGCTGAGAAAGGGCACTTGGTGTTAGGTGGGACTGTGCTCGATAGGACTGCGAAGGAGGTTCCTAAAGGCCACAGAACAAAAAACTGCATGGGATTTATGGAGGGACACCAAAATCTAAGAAAACGCTTAGCAAGACACTGGATGACATGGAAAAAATGCTGAGGCTGATAACGCATGCCAAAATAAATGTCAGCTCAAGAACTGGAGCCCGTGCTGGCTGAGCAGAAAGCTAATTCCTGGAAAAAAGTAACATTCGTCTGTCAATACCAAGTGAAAAAACCTCCTACTCAATTCAGACAATATTCAAACCTTTGGTACAAGATGAGCAATTACTCATAGCTGTTTCTACTACATTTGATATGCTAAATGTGGCAATATCTGGTAACAAGCCAAAGTTTACTACACGCAGCTCTAAATTGATGGCACGGAACTGCTAGTTTCAACACACAACAGCTAATCTCAGCTGTCCCACAGTTAGTGGAAGTGATATTAAAATAATAAACCTATTTCTGATGAAAACTAAGATGACCCTGATCCCTATCTAGCAGCGTTTCACTGTACTTTGCTCAACTGCCAACCACAATGTCACTACCACGGCCATTTATTCTTATGGCTGTGGGAGATCTTTGAATAGGCAAGGCTAAATGAATTTCTTATCATCCAGGCACATGAAGCTGCCACCGTTTCAGACAACTAGTTACGCTGTGCCATTTCACAAAACGTTTAAAATGGAAAAAACTATATGGTGATTTTAATTAGCAGCAGCAGCAGCGACTGATATGCAAGACTGATGCACTGGATCGACAGACACGGCAGAACACCAGTGCAGGATAACCAGCAGCCCGTTGGATCACACGTTCCCCACCAACAACCTCAGAGACAGACCTCTAACTAAAAAAACTAATCCTAAATCACACAGGGTGAGTCACCGTCCTTCGAAATTTGACAGCATCCATTGAACTGCAACCATGTCAATAGAGCTCTCTTCTTCTACATCCCACGTAAAAACATTGCAGATATTGTAAATGTTACTCAACCGGCTATCGAGCCTGTCTGGTTCAAAACGCCCCCCAAAATGTTTGTATTATATAGTATTATCCTCCCAGCCAGCTGTTGTTAGACACATTTGTATGCTACATTTTCATTTTTAAGAAGCTAAACCAAAGCACTGTTTCCAGAAGTGAAAATATAACTCTTTACAAGCATTTTCCCTCTCATGCAGGGATTTCAATTCAGAGTCTCCGCACTACATCCCACTGCAGCACAGAGTAGTAACATTAACTGCTTCTTGATATTACTAGTATAACATTACACTTTTATAGCATCTTATTCAAGGATCCCAGAGAACCATGAATTAAACCTCAAAGCACCCATTGTAGCAGGCCATTTTTGCTGTACCTTCTGGGTAAGTTAGAAGAGTGGCAGGCTCGTTTAGGAGCGAAGCACGCACATAACACATCCATGTTCATACTTGTGCTCAGACACTCTCTGAGAATGGAAAAGGTACTTCCAAAACCAAGTGTAGAATTAACAAATTACATGTACTTACGTGTTCAGTATACACAGTTTAAGAAGATACATTTTTGGGCTTTCCTAAAGCACATCTCCATACATTGGCTGAGCTTTAGGTAAGCTACGTTGCATACTTTTTCCAGTCCCTCATTGCAATGATCTATGAAACACTATGAACCAAATCTCAACCTTGTGTAATCCCAGCTGATCCCAGAGGAATTAAAGCAGAGATAATAATGCATAGCAAGACCTATTTGCACCTGTGAAACTTTAAGGCAGCCATTTCTAGGGAAAACAACTCATTGCATTTGCATTTGGCAGTGCAGAGCGGCTGACAAAGGGGAATGTGATGGCTGAACAGGGACCAGGTTCACAAGGCTAGCTAGGAAAGGGGAGCAAACAGATTTTTGCTTAAGATGAGCAAAAATAAATCATTTGCAGGCCTGAATCAGAGAAAAAAAACAGTTGCATTCACATAACAGGAAAGCGCACACAACTTAGAAAAACACTTCATTTAGTGACCTGTCCCATCTGACCTAAATTAGGATTCATGGAAACACCATTTCAGCCATCAGAGCTGTGACTACCACATGGGGTCATAAAAGCTTTAACTGCAAAAAAAGAAGACAACCCAACAGACAGACCTGTTTTAGGACTAGCTTAAGAGTGCTAGCCCTTGGAGCTGGACGACAAATATGGTCATTTTACTTGGGCCAGGAAAACCCCTTGCACTTGTCAAAAGACACCAAAGGATGATCAGGCTCCCCTGGAAACACAACTGCTGGTCAGGAAGCACTTCTCACCACGTCTTCTGGCAAGTCCCAAACTCTTAGCAAGAGAATAAGCACCAACTTGTTTTTTTCTACAAGAAACAAGAGAATATATGTTGCAATTTTAAAGTTCACTACTAAGTGCTTGTGCCTGGGGAAAAAGAATATAAGCACAAGAATTTGTCAGAGTTTTTGCTTGTTGTTTACTCCAGCTTACCATGTGGGGGTAGCCAGGAGGGATATAACATAGTCAAGTAGGTACAGAGTTACTGGCTCTGGGAACAATTCACGCATTATTTGATTTACTGTGGTAATCCTTTACTATTAAATAAAGTCTGTTAATAGGAGTAAAAGTATGCTCATAAATTTCCCAAATAGACTCAAACCCACCCATAAACGTGAAACTGGAGAATAAGAAATGGATACAACTTCTTAAGTGTCAAACCATTTTCAGCTTCCTCAGTTTCCTTTTCTCTTCAGTTTAGATTACAGATAAGGATGCAAACAATACATATGTTTGTAGGAGAAAAGAGTAATTTTTAAAGCAGTCAGCTTCAAGAAATTATTATTATTTGGAGCACTACTAGCTTTACATGCATGCCATAACTCAGTTCAATGGGCACTTCCCCCAGTAAGTCACCCAAACTACAATGCAGAGGTATGATGTCAATGGGCTCGGGGAGCCCACTACAATGCAGTCAGTACGCAGGGTTCAAATCTGAGCGGTAAAAGCCATATATGAGAACATACAGATTTGCTTAACTTCATAACATTTTCTGACTCTCTCTCTTCCCTGTCAGGGTCATGAAAAGCCTGTGCCATCTGGGAAGGTCTACCTCTCACGTCACCCCATCTTCAGCTGCAAAAGCGCGCTTCCCTTTCTGCCTGAATCGATGACTGAAGCGCAAAGAGCCCATGATGCCCATGCAGGACAGCCAGGTCCTGGGGAAATGTCCCATCCCCATGGCCACCTCCACTCGGCACCCGCAGCCTGGCAGGGGGCTGCTGCTTGCCCCATGGCATGGGCACCAGCCACGCAGGGCTCTTCTCCCCTACCGAAATCGGAGCTCAGGTGTAGCAGGCAGGGCAGGGTAGGGCAGGGCTGTCCTCCTGCTGAGAGCGCTCCTCAGGGAAGCACAGGGTCCGTCCTGGTCCCCACCACCGCTCCCAAGTCCAAGCCCTCTCGTTTGCCTTTGAGGAGCGCTAACAAATCCCCTTCGGGAATCCCTCTGCTATCACCAGGTAAATCACATCTGGGGGTCGGCCTATTCCAGCGGAGGCTTCCAGACCAGCACACCAGCTGCTGTCACCGCAGACGCGAGGGCAGGCCGCTACGAGCGCCCCCACACCCCCGTTACGCTCCCCGCACCACGGAGGCTCTCTACGCAGCCCAGGGCCCAGATCGCCGCGAGCACAAGGGCCAGCCCGCGCGTTCATGCCTCCATTTTCACCGCCTCACCTGACATTTGGGATGGATTTGAACGTTAATACCAGTTCCACAGGATAAAACACCAACTAATATTTCTTTGGCCTAGCAGAAACGGAGCTGATCTCTGGAAACGCTGGCCTGAGCCCGCGCAGCGCCGCGGTGCCGCTGAGGGAGCGGAGGTGCATCTGGTCCCAATCAGGCCGGGCCAAAGGAATGCTGGAATCGATCGGCCCGGTGCAGAGGCGAGCACTGCAGGGGACCAACGAGCTTTTCCATCTACTCCGTCATGTGGTACCAATTAGCTCTCGGTACAGCTTAAAACATAACAACAACCAGATTTCGGGCCAGCGTACTGCAACCTGTTTCCCCTGCCTCCTTTATCAGAGTTCTGTCGTTAAGCCCACAAAATATTTGCTGTTTATATTTCCTCCTGCAGGGCAACTAGGAGCCAGGAGCGGCTCGCTACTATAAAGCGGCTATAATATCGTTCCTTGAATTTTTAACGTGGCTTCAGTGCCCGAGAATTGAGTGATGCATCCAATGTCTCTGGCCTCAGTCCTTCTGAGGTAGAGAGGCACAAATCCTCCACTGCCCTCTGTGCACACACACCGTGTTTTCTTTCCGGTGGCTTGCTTTGCACTGAGCTGTAGGCATTAACAGTGGTGTTTTTATCTGAATTGTCTGAAGAGCCCCTAGAACTAGAGGAAAGACAGGGATCTTCCCTCAAATTATAGCCAAAATTAGCAGTTCCACAGGCTCGTGTCTGGGAACTGTTTGACACCAGCCACTCGCTGCCAGGGGCAGGCCATGCAGCCACGCATTTGATCCGCTATCCCTTCATGTCTGGGAAAGGAGAATACATCAAGACTTATCCAGCATGCAGGGGTCGGGGTGAAGCCCAGCGAGGCTAGAGCAGACGGAGCCGCCAGCTCCATGCTGCATGCAGCAGAAGTTGGAGTAAACCAGGTAAGATATTGATTCAGGCCTTGGCTGGGTGGTGTGGCACTCCTGAGGTCAGCTCTGGCAGGTCACACCACCATTAATGACCAACACAGAACACGGTTTCTTGTTCTTGGTCACTGAAATTCCAGTGGCACCGAGGTGGTGGAAATCCTTCCCAGCCTATGCTGAAAAGCAGTAGCAAAGCTGGGGAGCGTTCAGGAAATTAGAGAGGCACAGCTCTGGGCTGCTGCCATCAGCAAGATCCCGGAGGTACCGATAAGACAGAAGATCACAAACCATCTGGAAAAATACGGGCTGATGAAAACTGCTTAGCTCCATGGAAGCTAAAGCATTCGACAAATACAGTGGCCTTTTTTTTTTTTTTTTGAGGGAAAGGTCCACAGGATTAAGAGGATTAAAGTGATGAACATGATATAAAAGAATGTCTCAAGTTGCTTAAAGCAGAGCAGAGATGAGAATCCATGCAAGGTGGTTGAAACTAAGCGGGAACCGAACCAAACCATCAGCCCCAAGCTGAAACAACCTAAAATAAAAGGATTTTTGTGGTTTCAGATGCCTTCTTTATGCACCATTTTAAATCCCCTCTCACACTGCAGTGTAAGTTCCAAAAGATTCACTTATGCACGTATACACGGACCCACTAGGTTGTTGGATCTTCTCCATTCTTCAAAACCTTCTCAACTTGACCATTTCCTTAGCCTAAGATGTTCTGCACCCTGCTTGCGCTGTAGCAACATCATCCAGTTCACAGCTCTCCTCTGCCTGACGCACATGTAGCCCAAAACTGTAAATACCAAATGGGATAACAGAGCTGAGGACATGTCAATGTGCACGGGCGGCATCTTCAAATTAACTGTCACAGACTGACCGTGGATCCCCTCTTATGGTTTTTAACCAGTATCCCCTTCAGAGTTGTAAAATCCATCACTCGAGACAATATTTCATAAATTTTGACTATAGTTTAAATTGAATGAGCTTGTAAATCAACAAAGAGACTGAAAAAATGCATCCTGTAAAGGAAAAATATTTTGCCACGGCTATGAAATACATACCAAATGCATGAATCAACAAAAAAAGAAAATTTGCAGAACAGAGCAGAGATGTAATCAAAGACACGCAGGGGAACTGGAGCGGCCAGCAGATCTGCCTCCCGACCCACACTCGGTCTCCAGTGCCTGTGACGCTGGAGTTGTAGCCACAGGCTGGCTGGTAGTGTAAGGCAGGGATGAGAAGCAGTAACGTCTTTTATTAAACCAATGCGTGGGTGTAGAAGAACCAGGAATGGTTGAGGGGCCACCAGCCATTCTTCAGCTGTGTCAAACCCAGAAGCCAGCCTCTCCAGGTTTCTTTAATGTGCTTTCAGAAGTCCTCCACAACCTCCTCTGGCAGCGCAAGCTTGTAGTGCTTCTAGAGAGCTTTTCCTACTGTTTAAGCTGCATCTTTCTTGTTGATATTAAAGCTCATTGTCTTGTTCAGCATGGGCTGTACCTTTAAGTTTTACACATAGCTGAGAACCATTATCATATCCTCCTTCAGCATTCTCCTTTTCCAAGTAAGTGCATTTTTTTTCCAATTTTCCTCACAAACCATGCTTCCCTGACCCGTGGGCACCCTCCTTGCTTCCCTCTGCTGTCTTCAGTGCTCGGGCAGCACCTGCAGGGCATGTTCTCCAGTTATGGAGGGATCAAATCAAGTGACTTCCCTCTGCACGCAGCTGCCTGCAGCGCTCGGGGATCGAGGGTGGGTGGGATGTCGACTCCAATTCGAGCAGGAGCCCAGCCAGCGCCATAACCTGGTGTTAGCTCGCAAAGGGTGAGGAAAAGCTGTAGGTGAGGAGTGCAAGAACAGGACAAGCAATAATTTCCCTTCCACTCACCTCACACCTCCAACTGTGGCTCTGGCATTTCCAGCGGCAGGGAGGTATTATTTTGATAACTCTTGAACGGCTCTAATCCATGAATTTACCTAGTCGCTTCTGAAAACAGGTACACTTTCAGTATAGTTAATGCACCGCAGCAATCAGTTCTGCCACTTATTTACGCGCATCCAATTAGGTGTTACGAGGCACCTATTTTGTATATTTTGAATGTGCTTCCTGCTGACTTCACTACGTGTTCTCTAGTATACGCATTAGGACAGACAGTGAGCCTCTCCCAGCTAGTCTTCTCTGTCGCTCATGATTTTACAGATCCCCATCACCCTTCTCTTTTCTGCAGTGTGCAGTCCCAGTCCAGTTCATTTTTCTTCATTTTGAGGTCTCCAGTTAAGCTCATACTCCCCTTAACAGGTCTGCCTTGCCCTTCAAGCCCCAATTCATGCAGACAACGACATAACGCTGTCATCATGAGGTATCTATTGTTCTTAATTCTTCCCTGGTCCATTTGCTTTTCTGCCTGCTGCCGAGCACCGAGCTGAACGTCCTCTGTCATTCTGCAGGGCAGTTATGCAGTACCTGGGGAACCTTCGTGAGCTCCCCACTTACGGGAGCTAACGCTCAGCACTGCTGCCCCCAGGCCTGACCACGCTGCGTCCACCAAGCCTGGGCGTCCCAAACAACAGTCAAACTGCTTCTGTCCTAGCCCCTGTGCCTCACAGCATACTTCTGGGGACGGCACCCAGTCTCAGTTTTAAGCAATGAGGAATTTACCATGTTTACAGGCAGTCTGGCCAAACGTTAAATGCCTCCAGCATCAGCAGTACAAGCATGGTTCTGAATTCTGCTCAAGTGCACTGAGCAGAATTTGGCCCATCACTAATGAGAAGTTCTTGTCACTGACGTTGACACTTTTGACCTGAACGTGAGCTGCCACTTGACAGCCCAGGAAAGGCATGACTCTGACAACACGGTGGAATTTGGGGAAATTTGCACTCTCCCTTGTTAGCAATCTGTAGCACTACTTTGTTGCAACACAGTTTGCCACTGTTTCCTCCCAGTTCTCTTTCATGGTCAGACATTGCTCTGAGGTGCCTATCTTTTTATATTTTAACTCCTTTATGGACTAAATTTCCAGTTCGAAAATTCCTACATAACCAACATAAAATATTTAGAAATCTGTTAATATTTTCCAACTTTTTTTTTTAGTATTTTCTAAACATTTGATTTGGAAAGTAAAAACAGATACATTTGAATGAGTCTTTACAGTGTGTGGGAATCATAGAAGTCTAGTAACTGCCAGGTCTTCGATGGAGTGCTTTATGTAATATCTGAAGTATTAACAAAGCTGTCCCCTGTGTAAGGAGCCAGACTGCAGTTCTTTGAGTGTATTTAGAATGAGTCACATAAATCTCCTGTTCTGCACATGTGTCCCTACTCAAAGAATTTCCCTAAGAATGCTAGTTGCGGATTTCCAGGAAATTACAATAGTTTGAATGAATTTTGAAATAGTCACATGCTTAGAACATACCATAATAGGTACTTCAGGAAGGAAATGGAGCAATATATTTAGAAATATTCAGTGTATTGCACGTGATTAATGCAAGATCACAGCATTCAGCGCTTCAAGCCGGATTGTTCACTCTTACTTTTCTATTGTATTTTTATGAAACAAAAGTTTTATCAATAATTCTAACAAATAACTATTTCAAATAGCAGACCTAACACTTGTCATTATTCAGAAATTCCCGCAGAATAAATATTAAAATATATATAGTTATATCCCTTTTATGGGTGGAGCCTGCTTTTCACTTATTGACTATTGAAAAAGTAAACAAACAGCTGATAAGATATTTGATGGAAGTTACACAGTATTAGAAGATGACATTTTAAGCAACTGCAAATTAATTTATAGAGTCAGCTCCTCCTTACCATCAACATGACCCATGAAGGGTTGGACTGTGAAGTGCCCACAACCACCAGCAAGTAGTTAGATGCACACAGAACTGTGCTAAAGTAACTGACCACTGCTCAGTATAAGCAAGAGGCTTACAACCAAACCTAAATAACTTTCCTTCAAAGAGCATAAAGGACCTATTTTGCAGCGTGTTGCACCCCTCCCTCACCCTGCAGCCTCACAAAAGCAGACAAAACAACCTTCTCGCACTTAAAAACAGATACCTGCCTGCCCTTGATGAAAGCAGAAAACATTAAAGAAGCCTAGGGAAGTGGTGAGGTAGTATCCAACCCAACCTGGAGCACCAGGATCTCATTTTATTGCTTTCAAGTAGCTTCTTTTCGGGGATAGAACATGCGGCCGGGAGGTTCCTGACTTGCTTCATCACTGGTGTAACTTGTAACTCATCTGATTTAACAATGTCATGTTAATAAGGGAGATCCAGGTCTGCTCTAGACCAACTCAGCAGGCCAAGAAGGACGTTTAAGTACCAGCATGTGCTACAAGTCCCGTCCTGTGCCCTGCAGGAGTGCCCACAGGCGTCCGCAGCCCTCATCAGCAGCCCCGGCTCTTCTGCCTGGGCTGTGACAGGTCTTGCCCTCTTCTAGAAGGCTCAGGTTTTAACTTTCCTGGGAGTTTGGGATAGGTGAGAGCTGCACTATATCCCTGAAGTAAAACAGCAAAAGTCTTGGAAGATTTCCAAATACTACAATTTGTGAATGGTGTTATTTTATAAAACATAGCTTCCTCCCCATCCATAAGCTCTGTGCTATAGGATCTTTGCTGCCCATTTGCCTGAATGCTGTGATGACATTCAGTGTCCTGCTAAAGTTGTAGCCTGAAAGGCTCAGGCCTCTTACCTTCAATAACACACTGGTCAGGGATAGGAATTTTCTTCCCCATCTCCATGACGTATGCTTTCACTTTACCCAAGTTTTCCTTCAAGTGCAAGTAGAGTTTGTCTTGGTATTCTGCAGGACTCTTCAGCACCTCTGCGCTTTCTTCATGGGCCTTTTCTCTACTGGATTCTGGCAAATTTTCTGATTCTGTGTAATCAACACTTTGGTGTGAAACCAAAGAATTTCCCAGTTGCATTTCTTCGGTATCAACACCAAAAGGTAACTTGTCATTTTCTTGGCTAATGTAGATCTCGGTGAAGGAGACACCCGCAGGTACGTCCCCGTTCTCCTCATCTTGACCACCGTCTAAGTTTACCGACTTCATGCGGACTGCATGCAAAGCAAGGCTTTTGGACCTGGAAGGCAAGTAAGGAAGGAAAAGTGCTTTGGAACAGAGGTAAGGTAGAACACAACATGCTGAGCAACGAGACAGAAATCATTTGAACATGTGCTCTTCCGAGTTACCTCTATGCAGCCAGTTCGGAGAGCAGAGTGCAAGGCTAACTTAGCCAGAGGCAAATACCTTCTGATAAATATGCATTTCAAAAGCAAAATGCAAGCCAGTTTTAATAAGCAAATGAAACTAAATAATACCCATATATCACAACATCTGCGTGCCATGGAAGGAGCCAGTCAACCTATCTGCAAGGAACTTAAAACCCCAGCACTGCAGCATATGCTTTATTGATCACATCATAAAAATGCCATCCAGCAGAGATTTAACTGCACCAAACCTGAACCTGAACCAAGATTCAGCCTCCAGTTCTTCACTGCCCCATATCTGTATGCCAAACATGAAACTGAAGTCTCCGTAAGAGCAAAAGGCTAGAAGAGAAGTGCCTGAAAGTGCACAAGCAGAGGTGATGTGCGCTTGCAGGGACACTGGCTGTGAGGGCACATAAGTGGCCGTGCCCTTGTCAGAGCTCCAGGGGACGAGGCAGTGTCCCAGCCTTACCAGGGCTGCGGTTACCTTTGCTGTCAAGTTTACAGCAGAGTCTCTGCCAGAAACATTGGAGCAAGAAGCAGCAGCCTTGGCTGTGAACCTGTGGAGCACACACGGCCAAAGAACTTTGTGGGTGCTGGTGAATGAGGGGCCTCGTCTCACCCAGGTCCTGGGAGAGTCACACTCGTCCCAGCACGGAGCACGGGCAGACCCACCGACACAGGATTTGACGTATACCGTTAGCAGAAACATCCAGGAGAGGTCTCTATGCCTTCCTTTCTACAATTATCTGTGTGTAAACATTTTACTGACCTTCCTGCTATTTTAGGGCACAGAACTGATTAAAAAAGTAACTTTGAAAGATTTCACCAGCCTTCAAATTCACAGATATGAGACTTGGTTCGAATTAGAGTTAGGATGCCTATAGCTATCATGCAAGCAGACCAATTTCTCAATGTTTGAACCAAGTTTTCTTACAAAACCAATACTCACAAAAACCACTCATGCATTTTACAGAATCATACCTGTTAAATCTCATATCTTTCCTTTCTTCTTTAGAAACCTGGCCTAAACTGTATCTTCTTACTGAGCCAGGAGTACTGTTGTTGATGTTTATTTTTTCTTCAAAAGCCTGTATCTTAACTTGAAGCTTTTCTTCTTCTTCATTTCCATTCATAACAGATTTTAAATCATCCAGTGGTACAGGCGATTCTATTTCAATATCATTTTCTGTCCTAAGAAAGCAGAAAGCAGAGATTTAGCTCTGGCACACTTTGCTCCTAGGGATGCTGACACTGCATTTCCGCCCTTGACCCCTGTTATGTGTCTGCTAAAATAATTATGTTTCAGCAGAGATTTTCATAGAGGTTGATTAATCATTTTCAGAAACATCTTCTAGATCAACATCTCTGTCAGATGGATCAGAAACACTGAACATCCCTGACAACACTGGATTAGAAACTGCATGTGCTGTATCTGCATAAGCAAAAAACCTCTTTTCCTGATAGTCCCATAGGGAAAAGGTTTTCAGCTGAACTTAAACTATTCTTTCAAGCTTGCTAAACAGTGACTTATTGCATTATTTTCATAAACCAAAACTAGAGCTAATTGTAGAGTTTATAGAAGTCTGTGGTTTAAAAAGTTTGACAAAAGTACACGCAGTTTGTACTGACTTAACGTGCTCAGAGTAAGAAAAATATATTTTAAAATAACTCTGTGCATGGAAAGAAACAGGCTCAGGAAACTAAAACCTCAGGGTACCGTGCTGGTTCCTGGGATGGAAAACAGCACACTGTCCCTCCCAAATCCCAGCTTTGTGCAGCCACGGGGCCACAACTTTCCGAAGTAACCCAGACTCGAATGAGTAACCACATCCCACAGGTGTTCAGAGGTGAAACCAGCCTGACCCATACAACGTTCAGAAACTCCGCAACCAGAATCCTCCTAGAGAATGAAGGGATGTTTGGCAACATTTACTTAGTTCTGCAGTTCAAAAATAAGCTCATTTTCCTTTTACCCCACCCCACTTATTTTGTTCTTCCTTTCTGCCCCCCTTAGGAGCAAACATCTGAATGGCTCAACCTGTGAAATATGGACACAGAAAGCCACAAATGAGAATTTTAACACACCACTTTCAAAGCAACAGTGTCTCAACAAGTCACGCTCACAGTTGGGAAGCCTATTAAGAAGTCCCAAACACTGCAAATTACTAATAGTGGAAACAAAGCATGCTTGGAAAAAAACACAACCAAACAAAAAACAAAACCAAAAAAGAACAACTGTGAATACTGAGTGCATCATGAAGTGTGCCTTTTTGTTTGTTTTGATAAAGGCAGTTCAGGATATTTCTCAGGAGAGTTGGCAAGGTTTTGTCCTGTTTTGTTTTTAAATTTAGGCAATACCTCATAATATATTAACACCGCAGAACATTTTAGAAAAAAATATTTTTTTCTAATAAAGAATCACGGTATGACCTTTGCTAACAAATCTTCCTGCAGATGTAGGATGAGATTTAATTCCTTAGGAAACCGTCACTCCAGCAGCTCTGCCACCAGTGCTCTCATTGCGGGAAGCAAGCACTAGGAAAACATCTGACACGTACATACACATACAGCCCTCTGGCTGCAGAGTGGGGATGGATGGATGGACTGAATGGGTTTATGAATGACAGCCCCAAGCCAGCAACCCTTGAAGACGTTTGAAAATGAGAACAGACTTTCCTAACTGCACCTTTTTCCCCCAGCATTCTCCAGTTGAACCCTAGTACCTTTGTGAGGGAAACACAAGAAAATGCTTCTGATAAAGAAACGCATCAATGAATCCTCTCGCCATGTGCACAGCAGTAAATTAGTAAGTACAAGGCTCATCACTGGTGCTCACACCCCACCTTGGTTTTGACCCAGCCAATACCCAGCATTTCGAGCAACTGCGAGCGCTACTGGCTGCGGGATGACGCACGGCGTGGCTCCTCCGGGGCACCACCAGCTCTCACGTGTACCAGCCTCACACTCGCATCGATTCCCAGGAAGCCAAAAGCACATGCCCCAAGAGAAATGTTCAATGAAGCCTCCACCCCACGCCCAACGGGCTGCCTGGCAGGCCTTCCTGCTGGCCTCCCCTTGCAGCAACAGTAAAATAAACTATTGTTTGAAATCTTGGCAAGAGGCACCCAGTACATTGCTGAGGTTGCTGCAGAAGGATCAGCTTACACCAAAGCTTGGAGCGTTTCAAGAGGAAAAGGATGCACAAACTTATCGTGAATCATAAGGACCTTGCTGGCAAAGACCTCCATGTTGCTGTGCTCCTCACTGGTGCACTGCTTTTAAATGCTCTTTTGCAAATTTTAGAAAGACACCAAAATATACAGGTCAGCAAGTCAAGAGTGACGTATTAATTTGAAGAGTATTTCTCCAGAGCACCAACACCATTTTCAGCATCACAGTCAGGTGCTTAAAACGGGCAGAAGAGCACACAAGAATAGAAATTGCTAAAAATACACTGAGATGGGACTGGTTCCAGGATTCAACTCTGTTTGGAAGTAACATGAATGGCTCAAGTGCAGGTCCTCGTGGTTCATCAATGTACTGCCATAATCACCTCCTTAAACACGACGGAAGTGCAGCTTTGAAGAAGGCAAGCGGGGGATAGCACGGGGCAGACAACGAGGGACTGCTTGTCAGAGCCAGCAGAATCTCCGGCTCACAGTCAGGAAGCCCATCAAGAGCTTCCAAATATTGCTAGCAACCGATTATGGAAACGTAATCAGCCAGATAATGTCCAAGGCTGAGGTGCTACATGGAGCTGCAGACTGCATCCTCCGACAGGTCAAACGCACGGCAGCTCACAGCCTCAGCATCCGTAGGTGGTAACGGGGGAACTAAAACACACGGAAATCTTAGATGTTATCCCAGTTCTCCTCACTGCTACAAGTGTTGATTTAAAGGAGGTCAAACACTGTACAAAACGAAAGGCGAATGAATGCTAAATGATGCTATGTGCTAGACCTATGCTCTCCTTGAGGGAAGAAAAAATTTCATCCAGCCACCACACTGAGCAGCAGTTCTTACCCAGAACGATGGCTTGGAAGCACCATTACATTTTCCTTCTGCCCTTTCTTGCCTTCTTTTAATTAACCATGCTACACTTGTAGGTTAGATCAGTCCATTAAGACTCTGCATGTGTTCTTAAAAAGCCCCTCTGAGACTGAGTAGCTTGCGATTTTGTGACAGTGAGGGGCAATAGAGCATCACATGGTTTTAATTACACTCTCTGCTAAACGCATGTAAAATTCCCAGTGTCAAACAACTCCAAGCCAGCCATCACTCCGAAGAAATCAGTTTCTTCTTATGTAAACACATGATTCTGGAAGGAATGGTTATAATCCAGCCACGCATTTTAAAACCCTGTTTTCCTTTCACAGCACAAACACTCGGGATTGCTGCTCTTTAAAAACCACTGCAGCTCAGTAACTGCAGCAGCTCTGCAGCCAGGAGTGGATTTCCATGTTGATCTCTGGATCCTCCCCACTTAACATTATTGCACTTAACACAAGTCAGAAGAAATGCTGCGTAAATCAGTGGAGGGCTCTCACTTTACCCTTAACTGCTGCTCTATACTTGTTCTTGTGTGAGTTAGCTGATATTATGCTTGATAAAGGTTTGAAATGCAAAAGCAAATAACAAATCTATAACTGCAAAAAGTCTGCCTTTCTCTCTGCTCACTCACAGCCACGCTGAGGACCCCAGCTGCCAGCCTGAAAGGACCAGGGTCACGAAGGATAAGGCAGACGATGCAGGAGAAATCAAGTGGAAGATGGCAAATAAGAAATAGTTCCAGAAAGGTTGGTTTGAAAGGGTCCAGCACAGCAACTGGTCCAGGAAAGCTGCGTGTGAGGCAGACACCCCCCTTTGTCACCCAGAGCAGCATCAGGAACAGGCTTTTATTCGTATTTTATTCTGGTGAAGCAATACGAATTGCGCCTGCCTTGTGGTGAGAGCACCTGTATTGCATCAACTACCTGAGCTCCTAAAAGCAGCAATTTATCACCAGAAATATTAAAAACTGATAGCAACAGCAAAACAAAAAGTGTGGAGGAACTTGTGTTTTAAGTTCCTTCCACTGCAGATAGAAGGTCAAACTCTACCCTCTCCTCCTCTCATAGGATCCACACATAAAATTGTATTTTGCTTCTGTAACCATGCACATACACAGCTGAAACAGCTTCTACCCCTCAGCAAAGCAAGTCCTTAAAGGGGAATTTTACAGAGAAATAGAGAAACACGACAACAACGTTCTAACGAAAACCTTTTCCTGTTGTTTTTTTTTTTTTTTTAGGGTGGGTAGATCCGCTCTAGTGATAAATGTCATGCACAGAAGATAATAAGGAATAGGAAAACCATAGCATTTTAGCAAATAAAGTAATTTCTCTATCATAAATCAAGTGACCAGTCCTGGGCTGCAAGAGTAATTATTACGCTTTGTTACTGAAACCTCAGTTCCTGTCCTGTTTCGTTACAGTTCCCATAACATGTGACATTCTTCTGGCCCCCTTCGCTGTGACAACTTGCCTACTCTTTTTTGTAGTTGAACTTGACTACTTTGAAAAACACGTACGTCATTTCATGCTCACTCAGTTATTTCCACTTAAGCTTTTTCACTGTCTTCAGTGAAGCTTTTCACAAAGTCAGTTCTGAGGGCTCTGTTTCAGCAGATTTCTGCCACCAGGTGATGTGTGCACATTTATTACAGCCTTGTAAAATAAGTGGCTATATCGGGGTTCCTCTCCTTTCTCATTTTTAACTCTCCAGGATACCAATTAATTGTTTCTCAAATGACCTCAATGTTTTGGCTTCAACCCTACCAGTCTGTCTCCAAAGCTATCCTTCATGGTTATGAGTTTTCTGGCATCTGTGTTAAATTTTATATCACAGGATTGCTATTCCTTTGTGCCCTCCTGACCTATTTCAGTATACGCAGTGCTAATTATAAGTCTGTCCCTAATTAAAAGCGACTACTATCAGATATTTAAATAACACGTTCTTAATGTGACAAATGCAGCAGTGCTCCCAATGCTTTAATCTCAGGATACAAGTTTAAGGAAGCTAAGTGCTCAGAACATTTTTGTACATGCTTGAGAATATTTTTTCAGACTTGTTTAGCAAACCTTTGTCACAGAGCTGTGCCAGTCATTGTTCTCCTCAGCTTCAGTGGTTATCTTCTAGAATAAACTCAATGATAATTGTGTAGCCTGACTTCACCGATTTATTTTTAACCGAAGTTTTTCAGATTGCCTTAGTCTACTTTTCTGGGATGTAGCTTTCTTTCTGTTCTTTTGTAAGTGCTAAAACTTTAACAGCTTCTTTTTTCTCCCTTGCCAAATGACACAGCTGCTGTTGCGTGATGTTCAGAGGCCATTCTGCCTGGTAGCATGCATCTGGCATTTGCAGTGCACCTAGGCTCTTACTGACATCCTGGAACTATGGATTTCTGCTTTAGTGCTGATCGTCCTTATTCCTGCATTTGAAATGCATGCCTCAAGTTACTTCTACAAGTACGGATGTTCTCCATTGGGTGTCTGCACGCTTACCTGACCCTATAAATAATGCAATCCAGTAGCTGAGTGAGTATACACTGGAACAATACATGAGAGATATCAAGATCAATTTGAACATAGAAACGTAGCAACTTACAGGAACTGCAGTACAGCTTATTTTCAGCTGGATGCTCATTCATTGCAACTTGAGTATATTTAATATAAATTCACACTGCCTCGCACAGCCCCTGGGACTGCCCCTCATCACACAAAACCCAGCTTTACCTGGCTGCTGACACGTTGTCATTCTCTAGCTGTCGGACGAGGAGCTTGGCTATGGCAGTGAAACTGTTGCTCATGCGGTAGATATCTCTGCTCTGGGTGCCCAAGATGCTGGAGAAGGCATCAGTGAGACTCTTAATTTCCAGTAAAAGGATGTGGTGAAATGAGTGCTCCATGTTGGCCAGATGGTTCACTAAATACATCAGGCACATCCTGGCTCGCTCCTAGACAACATAAGGAGATAAAAAAATTTTTAAACAAATGTATTCAATGTTTGCTTGCACAAGGCTGGTTTGTGTGCATGCTGCTGATTAAAACATTGCCATCAGGGAATTAGGGAATAGTGGCTACCCCACGACTAACAAAAAGGCAGCTGCACCAAAAGCACAGTTTACTTTTGCGTGCTGTCAACATCACACGTGTTCGGCTTGGTGCTGCCCAACCTGGCTTAGCTTCAGTACACCTTTGTCTGCTCCTCAACCCAGAAACGGAGTCCCCAAAGCCTTTGGAGGGCCCTGCATTGCTCTAGGGCAGTAGATCAACCTGGTTCACAGATCAGAGCACCAGCAGCAGCCTTGGCTCCCATTTCTTCTTTGACGAGCCTTGTGAGCCTGGCCAAGCTACCTCACCTGCCCATAACCCAGTTTCCATGCTTGCTTTTCTTTCTTTTCCTTCCTTCTAACTCCCGGGCTGTTTCTGGCAGGCAAACACTCGTGCCCGTGTGCCCCCAGCTCAGCAGGGAGCAGACCCTGTGGCTCAGGGCTGCTCTGCACGGCCCACAGCTGACTCCATTGGTGTGGCTTTGTTACAGACCCATTGCATTTATGGGCTAATTTCCAGATTATTGCCTTGTCCACATTATCCTCCACAACTGCAACCACTCAAGAGCCACCAGGCAGTTAGAGTGAGCTCTGCGCATGCCACCAGCTGTGACAAGCACATAGCCAGGAGCAAACACCCATTTTTCCAGAGCACAAAAGTGTTTCCCAATCATGACTTCCTTTCTGGATCTGTCGGGTGTTGCCCATTTGCTATATTTAGCAGTGTCACCCCAGACCCTGTCTTCACCAGTGCTCCCCAGACCGAGAGGGACTCCTGCGACGGTGTCCTGCAAAGGAGGGCCAGGCACGGGGCTAATGGCGAGGGGTTGGAGGGCCTCAGAAATCACAGGGGCACTCTCCTTCCATTGTGCTGCATCTAGGAGCAACGCTCAGATGAGACCCATGACTAACACCGAAACAAAGAGGGGTTTAAAGTGAGATTTCGTTTTACGATCTCGCCACACGCGATAAGCTGCTGTCTGGCAGCTGTATCAATCCCTGCCAACACGCTGAAGTCTGATATGCCTGCCGTAGCCAAAGTTTTGCTGGTCAATTTATCAGCAAGATCACATCCCCCACAAGTTACAATTAAAGGGGCTGCTTCAGATCATAGTGTAAGACAAAAAAAAAAGGCAAATATTTGCTAACAAATACGTTATCTCTGCTTGGCAAGTGCACACAGTTCCAATTCCAAGTATCTCTGTATGCACATGGGCAAGTTCTCACACTAAAACACAAACCCTGACGGCAAAGAAATGCATGAGGGTTTCTTTGTTTTGTTATAATTGTTCTAGGTGTATAAGGTTCCACAACCCTAAAAATACCTAAGTGGTAAAAGCAGCAAAGAGAGAAGCAATTAACTCAGAGCTCATATCGGATCCTCCGCTGGGATACCAGCGCACGGCTCCCCTTAGCGAAACCCACTCCACACTCAGCAGATCGTTACAGAAACCTGGAGATGTTTTGCTGTTAGAACCTGTGCTGAAATGCAAGCAGAAGCACTTTAGGGAAAAAAAAAAAAGCACTAAATCTCTTCTTCCCAAGTATTAGCAGAAAAGGAGGGGAAGCTGCGTGCCATATACATCCTCCCAGCACTGCAGGGCAATAGCGTTATTGCCTAAGATTTCAGAAAAAAACTCCAAATTCTTCTGGGACTGTGTAACAGGAGAAAAAACAGTGCTGGAGGTTTAATTCCAAGTATAGCTAGGTCATAAAAATACATGGGAGACTTTGGCAGAGCGTTGCCCAAGTATCACGGCTGAGACACTTTTTGAAGGAAAAGTCGACTTCTTTCAAACAAAAGGAGATCGGCTACGCCGTGCCATGACAGAGATAAATGAGCACAGCTTATCGGACAAATTGCTTCCCCTCAGCTGTATGTAGAACAACTACGGCTACTTCTTCAGGCGGGCTGGGCTGGTGTGACAGAACGGGCCTTTTTCTCAATGGTTTGAAAGGGGCTGACTTTTTGGTAAATATTCACTAGCTTATTTGGAAGACATTCCTCCCTCCAAGAGATAAACATAGGCTCAATTAACATTTAAAACACATTTTTGTTTCCTAAACAAACTGTGCAGCAGACGCAGCTCGAAGAGAAGTTGTGACCCTTTTCATGTCACTTTGATCCAGCTGGAATGTCTCCAGCCACGCTGAAATGCTGCTACTCGCCTGGAGTGAGGTAAAAGAACAATAAACTCCAGTGAGTAATATAATATGGAACTGTTACACAAAACAAAATTACAGCAAAATAGCTCAACATGAAAGCAGTTATTATCTCCACCGCAATTTTTACCCCAAAATATTCAGAAAGTCTGTTTGGACATACATAACCCATTGTTATTTCAACTGTGCTTGTTTTCTGTATTCATGTGCTTTATCGTAAGCTTATCTCGCGTTTTACGGCGTTACCTCTGCCAGTAGGTGAAGATCTGAAATACAGGCAACAAGGTGTGGCAACAGAGTTTGCTTTTTCTTAAAATCAGACTCAAGGGACTACAAAAGAGACCACAATGATTTCAGAAGAAACTGCAACTTCCAGTTTGTCCAAAACATCTTAATACATATATATATATATATATATATATATATATATATATATATATATTTCAGGAACTACATATCCAGCTGATTCGTGCTGATGGTGTTTTGCTTTGCACAAATTGCTGGTCAAGGGACACGTTCTGATCGCAGCTTCACCCGTGAGACTCCCCCTGACATCAGGGGAAGCGGTGTGCATAAACAAGGGGGACCTCTAAAATAAAGGGATCCGTTCCCAGCCAAACCTCTCATCTCCCCAGGGGTCTGCCTGAGCTGCCAAGGGGGAGAGAGCAGCTCAGGAAAAGCACGAGAGCTCGCTTCTAGAAGCCAGCAGAAGACATTTTCTGCTCACGTTTGCAATCTGTATTACGAAGGGCCAACCCTCAACCCTTGCCACCTCTTTTCACCCAGTAAACCGCCCAGTGAAATAAAACACCAACAAATAAAGTTCCAACACCGCCGTTATCATTTTGTTTCTCGCTTGCTTTGCTCGGCCAGCAAGGGGTTGCTGGTGCAGGGTCCCGTCTGCGAGCAGCAGCTCGCGGTGCATCTGCAGCACAGCCCCGTCGCAGGAAATGGGAGGGGGCGAAGCGACCGCAGACGTGTTCAGGAAGGCACGGCCAAGATAAGGGACCCCATCAGCACGCACGGGCATGCGGGGACCGCTGTGCTGCTCACACATTTCTGCCGGGCCTACATAAATTAGCTGGCTGCAGTAATGCTCGTAACCGAGCAGTTCCTCTTAGATCAGTGTTACTTGAACAATTTCTTTTGGGTAGACCCATTTTTATCTGCTGAACCTTTACGATCGGCCCAGCTTTTATGATGCCAGATGTGTTTCTGCTATTGTATCACAGGCTGGGTGTCCACACTGCCGCGAGCGATGCCTCGCACATCCGTGAATTTCATGGGGCACTCACAAAGGCTTCTCTCCTCCCCTCTTTCAAGGCGCCCAATCTGCACGGGAGCACCCACAGACAGCGCCCATCCCTTTGCTGACGGTAGGGTGGGGACAAAAATCTGCAACAGGAACAGCCAGAGTAAAGCAAGAAAAGAAAGCTTTATGGGGAGAATGAGATCTGTGTGTTTCTGAACAGGTGAGAGTGGCAGGGACCCTTCGGTCACTGTCTGGTCTCCTGCAAACCCTGGACCAGTGAATGGCCCTCCAAATAGCTCCTCATACCCCCAGAAAACTGTGGAACACAAAGCACTCGAGTTCCCTAAAATATAAAAAATAAATTAAATAAGATAAAAGACAAAAGTCGCAAGGAGAAGGTGTGAGAAAGACCCTCAGCTGCAACGCTGAAGGAAAAGGGAAGCCGTCAGGTGAACCCGAGCAGGCGACGCAGGGAAGCAGACCATGTCCCACGCCAGAGGATGCAAAAACCATACAAAAAAAAAACCAAACACATTTGGACATCTCTTTAGAAAGCAAACCCAGGAGACTAGAGGAGCCAGCTGTCTCACACTGGAGAGTTCACCTCTACCACATGCATGTCGCTTTTAGAAATGTTTTTTGGTCAAAAGTCTCCTGGGTGCCACTAAAGCAGAGCCCACACAACCAAGCCAAGCGTGCGCCCACCTCTCCAAGCAAGCACTGCTCGTGGCATGGAGCTGGGCTGGAATGTAGCCACGGCTTTCAGCAGCCTGCAGCCCCTCGGACACATCAGGCGTACGGCATGGGGCAGCACGGCGGTTACCTGACACTTACAAGACTGGAGATTAATTATTCTGTGCAGGTTTGGCCCAGGCCGTGCATGTAAAAGTTGGATGTTACATGTATCTGCAGAAGCCCAGGGATTAAAAAAATATAAGAACGTGTTCTGCAAATTGTTTCTTTGTAAACTTTACAGTAGTCTGTCATTTCCAATAATACACAAAGCACAACACATCCAGGTGGCTGCTTGCTTGTTCTTGCTATAAATCAATGAATAAGTAAATAAAGACAAAATAAATTCTGCCCCTTTTAAGAAGGGGAACACAGCAGAAAGGCTGCCTCAGACATTTGCATGGAAGAGCTGGTTCATCATGCTAAAACACAGAACCAGAATTAAATCCTCGAGTCCTAATCCCAGCTGTGCTCTTTCACAGATTAACCAGTTATGAGCTGTAAAACTTTTAGGAGTTCTTAACTCTGAAGTACTGCATGCAGAAATAAACACTGCCTGCTGCAGTTCTCAGCAAGGTAAATTTTACTGGGGTGATCTACATACATAAGGAGAGAACAACCAATTTCGTTCATGCTGGAAGCTGCAGCCACACAACACGTGAGCGAGTCTGTGCAGAACGCCACAACATTGCCCTGCGTTGTGCCACGTGTCCCCAGCCCATGAGCCCCTGGGCCCCCAGGCAGGACCCCACCTCCTGGGGAGGCTTTAAAACCTTTAAGATAGTCCGCGAGCCCAATCCATATACACAGGACCAACTTCTCCAGCCTTTATGGAGACAAACTCCAGTTGATTTGGTGCAAGGATCACTGATAGGACAAGGAAACTACAAGGATTCACCTCTGCCAAAATAAAATTACCCAGGTTACTGTATGGCAGCATCAGTACCAAACTTCGGCAAACAGATTTATTACTTACTATTCATTTTCTGGCTATATAATCAAGTTTTATCACAGCCATGAAAGTTTGAATTATTTAGCAGGAGCTCCATGAACTCAGCAGAACATTATTTTTACCTTCACAGAACCGTGATTTGAGGCAGAGGGAAAATGTCTATTATTAGCGGTGAAAGACACATAAGCTTATAACCAGGAATGAAAACAAAAGTTGTATTAAAAATCACAGTTATCATAAACGAGTCTAGCTAGCTTGGTGTCCTCAGGGCACTCAAAGTCTTGAGCAGTCGGGTAATTTGCACGTTCGCAGTGGTTGTCTCCCTCAGGCTGCATTTTTAGGAGCTGGGGATGGCAGCAGGGTCGACGGCATTTCCCAGTCCCGGTGGGACAAGGCAAACAGCGGTGCTTCGTCAGCAGCATCCCTCACAGCTGGGGCCATGGGGAGCTAGGGGCTTGGGGAGGGCAAGGGGCTGGGACCTGAGAGCTGCTCGGCGGTGTGTGTAGCACACTGAGCCTGTTCGTAGCACCTGGAGCAGGTGAGCATCGTTTCTACGTCCAGACTGCACATTTATGGCAGAAGAAAAACTCCAGTGTAGACGTGTTACTCTGTCACGAAACTCATGAAACAATTTTAGGAGTTTGTGGCTTTAAATCCTTTTAAGGCAAAATGTTCCCACTGGGTCAGGTCCCAAACCAAGTTAACAGTGAAAATGTTCTGGTGATGAGGCCTGAGTCCAGCATCACTGCCGGGCACTTTCCTTATAAAGACATTTGTCAGAAGTATTCAATTAACTATGGCTACAAATGCAAAATAGCTGGATTACACTGTATTGGGGAGTTCATATTTCCCTACAAATGCAAAATAGCTGGATTACACTATATTAGGGAGTTCACATTTCACTGCATGATTGCAATGTTCCTGAAGACTACATGCATCTAAAATTCAGTATCATACCCAGGGTTTGCAATACCTAGTTTGGAATACTTATGTATATTGCTTTGTTTCTTTTGTTAAATGTTGTACAAACGAGCACACGCACACACACACGCACACACAGAGCCATCCCCCGAACCAACCAACTTTTGTTTTCAAGCTTACCTCATCAATATGTCCAACAGCTCCAAAGATCTTTGCCGTTTGCCCAATCAAACTTGGAAAACTCTCACCAATTTCTTTTAGCTTCGGAAGAAAAGCAGCTAAGGCTACCGGGTCATAGCCAGATATTTCTACAAGTATGTTTAGAATAGCATCGCTATGGCTAGGGTCTTGTAAGTGTCCCAGTAGGCACGGAATACACTCTTTCAGCACCTATTTAAAAAAACAAAATGACAAAGATTGTGAATATATTTGTGAATTGTGAATACATATAACCAAAAGAGGCATTGTGCGTTGGAGGGATAGAACTAGGATAGAACTAAAATGCCAGACTTTGATTTAGCACAATAGTTTTCCACCTTTGTTGACCTTTGCACAAAGCTATTGCTGAGGTCAACAGAAGTTCAGCTCAACATATGGAACAAGGGTATGCTGTAGCCTTGAAATATTGCAGTTATGCATATTTAAGTAAGGAAATACTCAATTGTTTAAAAAAAGGCAAAAAAACCCTCACCAAATATTTCCTTTGCTCTGGGCCAGTTCTATACTTTATGGATTAAAACCACATAGGTCATCTTAGTCTTCCCCAGCGATACAGTAAATTTAAGTACTAGCAGAAATTTTTGATTTCCCCCAGCAACTAAATAACTTGACAAGGTTAATAGCTGGTACAAAACTAAAAATAAGGGGCAAGATCCTAGCTGCACAGAAATGCTGCAGGCAAGTTGTCATTTCTTACAACACACTTTTCAAGAGGTTGAAGGTCCAGTCCTTCAGAACACCTTACAAACAGGATGCAGTGTACTCAACCACCTACTGAATGATTATTTTACATGTATACTAATGCATGTCTACGTGTATACTAACACACTTCCGACTGTGAAACTCCTGCGTGCATGTAAAACACATTACAGCACAGAATGAGGGCATAAAGTGACTTTTTTTCTCAAGTGGGCAATCAGTTTTAGCAAGTTGTTACCAATGGCTCTGCCAAAATATTGCAGGTACATGACTGAATAAATTGCTAACAGTGGTAAATGACAACACTTTGGATTTATGGAGTGTGTGGCATAGACACAAAGCACTGCACAAACATGAAATACTTTAAAGCTATTAAGGCTCATGACTAAAGACTTGCATGCTATTATGACAGACTGGTCCAACAGCTGCTGAAGCCAAAGGGAGGCTTTCCACCAACTTCCTAGGATTTGGGAAGATGCTCCAAGTGCTCACTCGCACATTTTTTGGCTTATACATCTACTTTTCACCAGCGCAGCATCTCCACACACTTACAGCAAGCACCTGACAGTTGCACAAAGCAACCTCAGACGCGTCGGCTCCAGCGTGGAGCCTCAGCGTAGCCAGCAGTGCAGCACAGGGCCCTTCGGCTGACGACTCTCCTACTTCCAAAAGCAGCCCTATTTCATCTGTGACAGGGTATCATGGTAAAGTTTCCTTGGCTATCTGGAGGAAGATATTAACTACTGCTGATTCCTGTTTTGCAAAGATTTGATAGATTCCATAAATTTACAAAGCAGGTAGCTTTGTGTCTTGTTTGAATGTGCTGGGTGCTGCCCTAGAATTTTCAAAGCACGGGATGCTTTGCCTCAGTTAATCTCCAGTTCACTCTTAATCAGTTCCTAACTCATTTTAGTTTTCCTTGATATATTACTTAACGCAGCTCACATATTCCAACAGAAATGTAGTTATGGGCATTAATGCTCAGCTCATGGAGCAAGAGCCAAAAAAGTAGAAAACAGTTCTGGTTTAACACAACCTTTTTGGTCCAACGGAGTCACTGTTACGTCCTCTTTATGATCAGATGGAGAATTTAAAATGGAATTAAAGAATTCACAGGGAAATCCATAGGAAAATCACAGGAAAGCACTGCCATGCATGTTACGGGACTCTTACTGTTCTGAGAGCAGCTAGCAGACACACTTTGCCAAGCCACGTGAAACAAATAACCTCCCCCAAAAGGGGGTGCAACATTTAGCAGTGAGATATTCCAAATGCAGTTTTACCCCAAGTTCTTTCTTCCTCGCCACGACCTGGAGGAGCCTGAGGAGGTGGTGCTGTTCGGCTTGGTGCAGCTGAGCCAGCAGGGCCACCAGCTCCCTCAGATGGAGGTTTATCGGCTGTGGTTGCTTCTCGTACAGGGAAGGCAGGACACGCAGCAGCATTGAGTTCCCTGAGAACAGAGCAAACAAGAGGCCGGTGACTTACTGTATGTCAGTCCCCTACAGCTAGGGAGCACGCTGGAAAATCAGCACACACCTGGAGACACCAGTTTTTAAGATCCATAAGTACAGAACCAGGGAGGTGTAAAATTCACTGTAGGAAATCATGTAGTGTGCCAGGAAGCGCAATAAATTATCTGAATAGAATGAATTACTGCAGGTATAACAATGTATGTGTAAAAAAAGTATTTCCTATTTATTATAATTTTCAGTCTCAAGTACAATACCATGAGAAGGCCACTTAACGAGCTTTCAGGTTTGGATGATAAATTGGTCTAGGACTCCACAAAGTGTGATTTAAATTAATAACTAAAAAAAAAAGCTAGAAAGCACATAAAAGCTCTATTTCTCCTTTGTTGAGATTAAGGCTTTCAAATTAAGTAACCAGCATATGGAAAGAATAGTTAGTTATTAAGAGAACTAAATGTGCATGACAGTAAATTTGAACATAAATAGTTAAGGATGCCATTTCCAGGAATAGAAAGAAGCCAGAGAGAGTCAACTGCAGACAGACACAGATATGCAAAACCCTCTCTCACACATTTTCTTAAGATGTCTGTGCATAATTCAATTTGAAGCCCAGGCTCATACCAAAATATATAACTTCACATCGCTGTACATGCCTGCCTCAATATATTTAAGTTTCACTTGAACAACATATGGAAAACATCTGCCTATTGCAGTGCAGTATGGCTTCTTTTTGTAAACCCTTGAAAGTCCTTAAGGTCTCTTCGGATTTGGTTTCCAAGAGGAACTAGCACTCTGGCCTGCTGCTTTTTCTCCCACTTAAATCCAAGCCTTATAATTTTGGAAGATAAGCAGGTCAATTCACGGATGGTAGAAAGAGGATATATGGGTCAGACTTGATCGCATCATGCTCGTGCCAGATACAGAAAGAGCAGCCCAAGACACTGTTAGGTCTTACAACATCGCCCCTGAGGCAAGTAAATAAAATGAAGCTCATTGCAGACTCAAAACTTTTAGGCAAAGCAGTATGTAATGATCCTTAAGGGGTCCTTATGCTTCGGAGGAGTGCCTCCACACTGCTTATCCAGCCTCACTTCTGCATCCTATCCTGAAGCATTTATTCTGCTTGAAGAGTTGTTGGCTTTTTCCCGAAGGCAGGGCTAACAACGAGGTTCAGACCCCACCTCAATTCCCGTGGACATGAAGAATTTATGTCTCGTTCTGTTCTACAAATAAAGCACAAAGGCCAGTTGCAAACGAAGGGTATTTGCTGATGGATTACCCCAAACAGATTAGCAAGCAGTTCAGCTCTGGCCACTTTCTATCCATACCTTCGTGCACATCTCTTCCTGATGCTACCAGCATGTAAAAAAATTGAGGGGCACAAGAGTCACTAACTTACCATGGGACTCATGCTCCTAAGTGACAGAGGTTCTTTTGAAAATGCCTTTGACCTGCACACGCAGCTTATAGATTTTATTTTATAATTTTTAAACTACCCAGGACAGCAGCAGCAGCTGAGCACCAGGAAAAGCAGTGGTTGTGAGCAGTGCAGTTAAACACAGCCATCAAAGCACCAATTCGCCCACGGCTAAAACTAAAATGTTAAGATCGATTTACTTGAAGTTTTCTAGACTCACATCTGAGTTTGAAATTGAACAGTCTTGTAACCAAATGTACTGAAAAATTTCTTGTTCTCTGGATAATTTCGTGCTTACTGAATTAAGCCCTTTCTTTGTACTTGCGCATGTTTAGTTTCCACTGGAAGCTTTCTGCCCATGCAGAACAGACCCCTTAAGCTCCAGTCAAATTTTCAGCAATGGTAACAACTGCAAAAGATGAAATTTCCTTGTTCCTGGACAGGCAAAATTCTTGGTTGTAAGTATGGAGGGAAATGATTCAACAGAAAAACAAGAAGTAGCAGCTCTAAATGAAGAAAGACAGCCACTAGCCTGAGATTCGCCATTGCCTAAGCCAGAATATCACCGGTAGGAAGATACCTGGAAACTAAGACTAATTATTCACCCTGAGAAAACCTCCATTTTAACTATTGGATGCATTAGAGGAGGTGGTGTAATTTGCCATGACATGATGGATTGCAGTTATGAAACTTCTCTGAACAAAAGTACTTTGTACAAAAGTAAACTTGGGCAGCTCATCCAGTCACCACGCAGCAAACATTACTGCCTTTATATCCACTAACCAGGATAAATGAAAAAAAAGGGCAAATTAGAAGCTAGCCCATCATTTTGGAGTGATGTTTATGTGACCTCACTGACACGGAATCCTTTTTAATTGAACAACCCCCATATACCAACCTGTAAACCATCCAAGCAGACACCACAGTTTGTGCCTGTTCTTTGTATAACTTAGGAAAGGTCATAAAGCATGACCCAATTCACTACTTTCTCCTGTCTGCATGTTTCCAGCCAGCTCTGAGCACCGTTGCCATTTGCCATACCTTCCCAGTTTCTAAGCAATTTCCCCACGTGCAGCTCACCAACCTTTTGCATTCTCAGAGCTCAGTCAGAGGCGATGCTCTGCCCACTCCCAACTAATTCACTTTGCTCCATCCTGCTTCATCTCGCTCAGCCTAAACCAAGAGCCTGAAAAGCACATTTGCTGTCCGAGAACGGAAAAACATTGTGCTCAGCTCCTTAATTACCTTCTCTCCCTCTTCCTTCCCTACCACCCTTATCCCCAATGCTTTCCAGATTAGACTTGCTCAGACGTTCCAAGCAGACCACACACTGGGAATTATGCAACTCAGGCAGAAACTAACGTACAGTTGGGGACATCCGATGGCTGAGCCAGGCTGGCTGCAAGTCAGGCAGGGCAGAGGCACGTACACCAGCAGCAGCCACAGCCCCAGGACCATGCCGCACGCACGTTGGCCGATCCCCTGCATGCACAAGGAGTGGCAAAGGCAGCCACGTGCTCTGTCCCAGCTCTGCCCCATCCACAGCCCAAACCAGCAGCGCTGTGGAAACGAGGCTGGCAGTGCTGTGTGAACGTACAGCCCTGTTCTGGCCTTCACTCCGGGAGGAGTACTCTGGGAAAAGCACGTGCACCAAGAGCACTGCTTTCCCTGGGTGTCCCAACCTGGGCAGAGAACTCTGAAAATGTTCACCTCTGCTTTACCAAACCGTTGGGCTTTGCAGGACACTGTGCCAACGTTACCATTTATTTCAGGTAGCAGGAGAGCAGCCGGAGGCCCCGCTGTGGCAGGAGCCACCCGCACGCTGTGGAACAGCCAGATGTGTGGTGCAGAGGAAAGGCACCGTGACAGGGCCAGCAGCGCGGGGAGCTTGACATCAAGCTCAGCAGTGCCGGGCTCTGGGCAGCCCTGTGCCGCTCCCAGAGGTGTGCTGAGGCCATGCGCACCTCCGTGCTACCTCCCCACACCTCCTGCCCCTGATCAGAAGCCCCGGTGATGGAGCAGGGCGAGGAAGCTGTGGGGGGGGAGCGCGGGGCCCTCCCTGCCACCGCTGTGTGCAGCGCTGAGGGGCTGGGCCTGAGAGTCCCAAGCAGCAGGGGAACGCAGACTGCACGCTGAGTGCGGTTATGTAGGGTTTTTCCCCTCAGTTTTCTAAATATTTATATCCAATGTGTAACTTCTACCATCAGTATGTTACCCTTAATCTCAATTCTGCAATAATCAAGGGCCCATTAAACTGATAAGCTTGCCAGAGCTTAAGTGAGTCAACACCAACAACAATACTACTTGTCACTGGTTTAACATCTAACCCACGAGTCCCTTGTTTTGTTGTTTCCAAGCGAAGAGAAACAGCTCTCATCCTGCAGCTGCTAACCTATGGGCTCCTGAAACAAGATACTAGCAGTAATGCCTTATCCACCAGTTACAAAGCTATTACTGGTAATTAGGACTAGAAAAAGTAAAACCCTAGCAAGCTGTCTTTATTTTTTTCACATGTTCTCCTTTACTGTTTAAGGCAGCAAACTACCAGTATAAGAGAAGTTTTTAAATAAAAAACTATCAAAAAAAGTTACAAGATCTAGGTGAAACTGTACATATGTATCTAAACCAGTTGCAGATATATTTATTTCTCTACCAGTCCCCTCCAGAGCCCTGGCACATACCAACTGCAAAATGAGTTTGCAGAGAACATTTTCCTTTCCACAAAGGACACAAAATGGCATGAGTGATGCAGCCTGGGCTTTTAGGCAGCGATCTCTGAGTGATTTCATCCCCCGCTCTCACCCTCACTTCGCTGCATGTTACGGCAATCTGCTCTCGGAGGGGAAGTGGCAGCTCGCAAGAGCAGCTTTCCCCATTCCTTCCCCTCCATGAGGCAGTCCTTCTCCCCCCAGCGCAAACCTGGAAGGCTGCGATTGAGCAAGCTGCACGCCCCCTTCGCCTCGCCGCCAAAACCAACAACCAGAAGTGCTCTTATTACAACACTGGCACTAGCATCGCTCATTCATTCAAGCTGAGACACTCGGAGCATTTATTAGGGGCTCGCCGCGGCTCACTCGCAGTCTCATCTCCGCTGAAGTCTGACTTCGACTTTAGCTCCAGACAGCTCAGCTATTTTCAGGAAGCAGCTGGAGAATGCTGCCTCAAGGAGTGCTTTCTCTGCTTACGCTGTTCTGTGTTTTCAGGGCTTCTGTTTCTGTTCTGGATGAAGATGACGACTATGATCTCATGTATGTGAATCTGGATAACGAAATCGAAGGTCCGGTTCTTGGGACTGAGGAAAGTAAGTAGATTAAGTAGATTTAAACTAAATTTCTGTTAAGTGCAGTATTGCATTCTTTGTTGCTTGCTCTTGTACCAATTGTTACAAAAATTTATTCATTTTAAGAGGAAGAAGCATGTGCTCTTACCAGTAGATTATTGTGAACAGCAAACGCTACAGTACTTGGATAGCGTGCCTTGGAAATTTGCTTTACGCTATTGTTCCTGTTTTCCTGCAGAAGAGTGGGGTTGACAGTTTTAGAATTGCTCTAATACACACTGCCTTACCTTCCCATTTTGATACAGAAGGAAATGAACTGGCAGACTGGAGCGCATAAGCCTTGTGCAGAGCCAGATTTTGTTAAATACCCCTTCTTTTTAAAACCATAAGTGCATCTGCATCTTGCATTCCAGCTTCGTGTGACTGCCAGCGAGAGCACACCGAGTGGGACAAGCTCTTCATCATGCTCGAGAACTCGCAGATGAAGGAGAACATGATGCTGCAGACAATGGACGACATCCTGAAGGTGGACCTGCAGACGCTTAGAGCAGAACTGAGCCAGCTCGCTGCCAGCCTCGCTGGCACCTTCAGCACTGCGGTCGAGAAAGTCACTGCCCACGTCATCTCACAGGTAGAGCAGGCACTTGTGAGGAGCAGTGACCAAGGTGAAGAAGCCAAGGGGCTTCACGAGTCCCAGCAAGGAAAGCTTCTCGAGCACGTTCTGTTACTGAGCCACAACGTGTCCAACAGACTCAGCCGTCTGGAGAGCGCTTGCCTGAGAAGATCTGAGGCGGAGGCTCAAGAAACAGCTTTTCAGCAGGACAAATTCAGTCCCAGCAGAGAAGACAACCTCATTTTGAACTCTCTGTGGAAAGAGCTACAGCAGATGAGAGCTGAACTGAAGGCATCGCAGAAATGGGCAGCTCAGCACTTGCTGCCAGCAGGTAAGTCCACACACGTTATTCTTTACTGGTGAGCTCTTTGGTTGGCCTGTCAAAGCAGACATCCTATAAACATTTACCTCCACATAGTACTCCAAAGCAGTCTTATGAATAGCCCAGAAGCTCTGAGCACTCTGCAGATACAGGGAGGAAACCCAGTAAGTGTTCTTGAAAAAAGAGGCGTTGAGCTTTTCAAAGAAGGGATCAAAGCAGGGTTTAATCAAAGTCCTTACACAGGGCAAAGCAGCCACCCAGCTAGGATCCCACCTCCTGGAGGCTCTCCTAGATCAAAGCAGCTGCCAAAGAGCAACAAACATATTTTAAACATACAAAATATATTCTCTCACCTTTTACCTTCCCAGCTGGTAACTCCCACATATACTCGCTAGTCACTAATGCTCCTGTCCTCCTCCTGCATGTACCCAATCCTCCTTCCTCCTGAGCTAAGCACTGCCTCCTCCTCACCAGCTCTGATGCCCAAGAGCAGAGCCAGGGCAGAGGACGTGCTGCTGGTGCCAACCAGCCACAGCTACGCATGCTTCCTGCAGCAGGGAGGGCACGGTCACTGCACGCAACTGTCAGGACAGAATGCCTTCCCCAAGCAAGAAAACCTGCAAGTAACACAGCAGAACTGACACACTAATTTTTTCTTCCAAAAACGTTGGTACTGGTGAGCAAGCAAGGTAGCCATAGAAAGATGAGCTTGTATCTCAAAATTCATTGCCGTTTTTCTGTGCACTGTAATGTGTCACCCAGCAGAAGTAGCTATGACACCTTAGGTATGGCAGAGCAAACCCCTACCTAAAGGGTGTGGGTGCAAAGTTGCTGCATGCACAGCGTAACCACGTTGAATGTAACTCTGCCTACTGGATAACTGGTGCTGCATGTTTTCTAAGAGCTGACATATCTTTGATGATCACATATTCCACAAACAAAAGTTTTACGGTAGTATAGAAAACACAAAACACACAGAAACCTACACTCACAGAATCCCACCCGTGTGAATAGGGAGTTGGGTGGTTACACCAGCCTTGGCAGTGAGCCGTTAGCAATGCCACCAGCATGAGCTCTTACACAGGTGAGCAAAGTGTGCTTTTTGCAGCTGCAAAAACCAACAACAACTTACACGAGCCTGTTACGCTGCAAGCACAACAATAGTTTATAACAAAGCATTTTACAATCCAACAAATCTATCCTTTAATGGAGAACATTAATTCAGCTTTGTAAGTAAATTGCTTTTACTTCTTTACTGTAATATTTTGGTAATCTGCATGTCCTGGAAGTAGCTCTTACAGCA
This sequence comes from Cygnus atratus, assembly GCF_013377495.2. Classification (NCBI taxonomy): domain Eukaryota; kingdom Metazoa; phylum Chordata; class Aves; order Anseriformes; family Anatidae; genus Cygnus; species Cygnus atratus. The sequence continues at coordinate 25,037,223 of NC_066370.1, read as the reverse complement.
CATTCCTCCTCCCCTCCCTCCCCCAACACATGAATCTCGCCTTCCAAAAAGCATGATCTCACCCTTTATCTCCCCTGTAACACGGCCAGCCTTGCAGTCAGTTACTGTGCGCTGGGTGAGAGTAAAAAAAACTCGCTCAGCTTTAAAGATCCCAGACTCAGCACTGGAAATTCAGAGTATTTCCACTAGTTCCTACACGATTTTATAGAAAGCATTTTGTTTTTTTTTTCCTTTCTTAATTTAAAGGACACATTTTAAGTACTTCCAGGGTCTCCCTCCCTGGATATTTTTTTTCAAGGGAATTTTTAGCAACTGACTTTAATTTCTCCCATCTTGAATTACTGCCAGACACTCTTGAGGGATTTTCAAATCACACTTTTTGTTCTTCAGCGAGGCTGTTTTTAATTTTGTTTACTCCTTGACAATAAAGCCAGAAAGCTTGCTCATTAAAAGCCATTTCACAATAGCATTCATAAGAAGCATTTTAAGGAGCATCCCCAACAGTTGCTTGCTGCCCCTCAAATCTCTCTCTCAAAAAAAAAAAAAAAAAAGAATGAAGAAATGTAAAATCCGCCCAAAGTTTAAAGGAAGCAGTCTATGAAATAACACAGCAGCACTATCCAGAAGGACACAAAGAGTCCTTCATGCACTGAGGCTGAAATTTCCACGCACGTTTTAGACATTTTAGATCCTCTAGCTTGTTTAAACAGGAAATGAACCAGCTTAATTATAGAAGGGGGCTGCTTTTCCCTCTCCCACTTAGCGTACTGAGTTGTACCTAAGGACCAGGGAACAGCACGTTAGAATGCCAAGAATGTCTTGTGTTTAGTAATCATCAGACACTTCTCTAATAACCGTGAATTCTTGTTAATAGCTTTAATAATCTAGCTTCTATTACAACATATTGATAAATTGGAGAGGGAAGGGAAACTGCTTTAAAGATACTAAATATTGGAAACATGAGAAACAACTAACCAGTGCAAGAGTTACCAACAGCCCTAAAGCCAGGGTCAGAAAAGGAACTGATAAAAAAGCAAAAAATACATCTCTGCATGCTTCTGCCAACACTCCCCGCTCGTGCTTTCCAGCAGCCCGTCCCACTCTGCTGCTGGAGGATGCTGCCTGAGACCAGCTGCAGGAAATCGCCAGGACATAGGCACGCGTTTGCAAAGGACAGGGGAACCAGCGAGGATCTGAAACTGCTCTCAAGTATCTTACTTAGTACAAGATCCTATTCGTAGTTAATCCAACACAAATCCGCCCCAGGTGCTAGTTGTGCAGCCCTGGGTTCGTGCTGACGTAACCAAACAGGGCTGGCTCAGGAAGGCACATTTTCAGCTCGTGCTGTTATGGGGCAGCATCAACAACAAACAGCCTGTGCTGCTCCGAGCGCAGCGAGCTGGCAGGGCTCCTCGGGTCACATCACAGCCCCGATAACCGATGACATTTCCTGAGCCAGAAACAGGACATACGAGATCAAGCCTTGCCCTCAGAAGTGAGCCTAAATATAGGCACCGAAACACCGTCAGAAATCTGACAGGCAACGCGTCAGCACATCCGTTCGTCCCTCAGGCCTGAGGTGACCAAGTGCCGGCGGCGCTGCCCCAGTTCGGACGGAGGGCTGCGGTGACAGGGCTTCCCCAGGGCCACGGTTAGCTCCTGGCGGGCACCATTCCACCGTATTGCGTTGCACAGAACGGACATACCGAGCCCTGCTGGTACTCGGAAGACCGTCATCAGGTATCCAGCCCAGCAGGACACGCTACAGCTGCTGGTGACACAGCTATCCTGTGGCTCTGTGCCACCGCCCCGGCAGCATTTCACACTGCTATCCCAGCAACGTCACAGTACATAAAACTTCCAGCCTGATAGATTGGCAAACCCATCCCTTCACCATAACATGGCCAGGACAGGCAGGCAGCGTTAAAACTAAATGCCCATTTTGTATGCTACAGGACAGCAATACACTTTTATGGTGAAGGGAAGGCTGGGTCTTGTTAAAGTAGCATGATTAGCCCCTAGGCTCATTGCCATACCAAGTGCTAAGCAAATTCATCCATCAGACCTGCTAGCTTCCTCAAAGCACCCCGTAAGTGGGTCCCTACATTCCACAGGATGAGCCAAACCAACAGCTCCCTCCGAAAAGTCCAGAGGTGAGCATATGCCAAGGGTCCTAACTGTGCATGTACAAACCTTTACTTACATAATCTTTCTAATTAACTTTTTCAGGCTGCGAAACAGCAATTCTATTCCCAATGCGTTCAAAAAAGATCTTTGGGAGCGTTCATCCAACTGCTGAAATGACCCTCCGCTCCTTCACTGCTTGCATCTGGATCAAAGTGACTGAGGTTTTGGACAAAACTATTGTCTTCTCCTATGGAACCAAGAAAAATCCATACGAAATTCAGCTTTATCTCAGCCGTGAGTCTGCAGTGCTTGCTGTTGGCAGCGACCAGCACAAGTTAGTTGTCAAAAATGTAATTGTTCCTGGGAAGTGGATCCACCTCTGTGGCGCCTGGAGCTCGGACAACGGGACCGCGTCCCTGTGGGTGAACGGTGAACTCGCAGGCACTGCCGCGGGCGTTGCTGACGCTCACACTGTTCCAGACGGAGGAATTTTGCAGATCGGTCAGGAGAAGAATGGCTGCTGTGTTGGAGGTGGATTTGATGAAGCTTTAGCCTTCTCAGGAAAATTAACAGGCTTTAACCTGTGGGACACAGTGCTCAGCACCGAAGAGATAGCAGCGCAGAGCGGAGAAGATGCGTGCAGTATCAGGGGCAACATCATCGGGTGGGGAGTCACAGAAGTTCTGCCATACGGAGGAGCTCAGTATGTTTCTTAAACTCTCGTAAAACAGTTTCTGAAGCAGAGAACGTATTTCATTAAGAGCAGAATGCCAATGCATACAAGTACACAGAGCTGAAAGAGCCTGCACCTCCCAACCTCCCAAGTAAGACTAGCACTGCAAGTTTACAGAATGAGGTATTGTGGAGATGGGATTTGATCTCTACCTGCTGTTTTGGCAAAACACTGAAAATAACACATCAAGGCTTGACATTGGAAAAGCTATTCCTGAGGTCAGACGACCGCTGTCTCTCTAGCTTACATATAAAAATGAGTGCCACTGTGGACTGAGCAGAACCGGACTCCTACAGTTCCTGCTAAGCTCCTACACGTCTCCGCAGAACAGATGCAAAGCCGCACATCTTCCAGGCTTCTCCAGTTGTTGGTTTTTATAGTGCTAATGTCAATTGTGCAGAGGAACCACAAAAGCCAAGAAGCGTGTTGTTTATTAAGTGTTGTTAGTAATTTGTAGACTACAATAAAACTAGCTTCTTGTTTAAAGCATTATTTAATGCCACGGATTGACCTAACATATAAAAGTAATATTCACCATCATAATCCGATGTTACATTCTGAGAAAACACAGCTGTATTATACTGTAAATTGACTTTGTAATAATTTTATTGAAATTATTTTTGTAAAGCTGTTCTGTAAATAAAGATACTTTACTAAACTAAGATTTTCCATGGCATTCATCAGCTGGAACTCTTGAAATAAATAGAAAATGGGAATTTTTCCATGTTGTTAACCACTCAGTTTTAGTTGCTAATAGAGAGAAAAACAAATATTAACATCTCACACAAATGGAGAGACCCTCCCCTCAGAGGACTGACCTCCAGGCACTTGGCAAAGCCAGCTTTACTGATCTGTCATGGTAACAAGCCCCCCGTGGACACTGACACGTGGAGGGATCTACTGCTCCAGCAGCTCTCCATCGTGGGCAGGGTTGCTCGTGCAGAAGGAACGCTGACACTGATAAATGCACTTCAACCCGAGGGGATTCCTCAATGTATGCTGAAGCCTCTGAACAAGTTATCTTGGAAAATGCCTTATTCAAAGCAATTCTTACTTCCACTGGAAGCAGCACACCTTTCTGCTCTATTCCCATTTTCTTTCTCACTCTCTACAGATGTCTTAAGGACACGCTCTGAAAAGTTGCTGCTATGTTCTTTCCCGAACACAATGCAGCTACCAAATCCTTCCTTTCGCAACACAGAAGTAGTAAGAAAAAAGCTGTGACAAGGTAATTTCCACTTGACTATGCCATTCAAGGGGGTTATGCTTCGCAGCTGAAGTTACACAATCTGCTTCAATATTTTGGCAATGCTGTGTATTTAAGGCAAAACTAACTTCTCAGAATGCTGGAATTTCTCCTACTACTTGCAATAAAAATGTAAAAAGCCCTTACTAAATAATATCTGCAAATAACCTGAAGTACAGAACGATGAAAGGTTACCTCTGTTCATCTGATGTCAGCCAGAAAACACATCTTCAGAGTTAAGAAAAACACTCTTCTTCCCAACATTGTGCAAGCGCAAAAATACTCTCAAATCCTCTTTCCATACACTGCCATCCATTAAATGAAAACAAATGTCCATGAAATATAGCAGAACAAGCGAAATCCTCAAAAAGATTACCGAAAGTCATTCCTGGCTGCTTTTCTTTACTGTTCCTCATACCTGAAATGCTTTGTCTTTCAAGTATCCTTTTCCTATCTCCGCACTGGTTTGGCAGATTACCAAACGCAAAGCCGGTCCTTTCGTTCCCATCGGCTCAGCTGGAACACCCTCCTCTTTCCAACCGCTTTTCTTTCCCTTTCTAACCTCCACAAACAAGCAGAGCTTTCCCACGGCCAGTCCCCTCCCGCCCAGTACGAGGCACCTCCACCACCATGCTTGTCTTCTCTTCCCTTCAGCACTGAGCTAAATTTTTCTTTGTTAACAGTTACTTGGCCCGTTTGGAAGACACAAATTAAGAAGTATTTGGGGCGAGTTTGGTCTCCAAATACAGAAGAGCCACTGTGATCCTGCTCCTGCACTGAGAACATAAACTCGAAGGAGCAGACGTGAGTCCCGTAAGCTGGTGTGTGGCGTTGAGCTCGGCCCTGCTCTGTAACCAGCCTCTGCCCAGCACAGCAGCACGTGTACGCTGCCCCAGCTCCCCCAGAAGACAGAGCAGCAGTGGGACTCTCAGATGACTGCAATGAGTGCAGGGTGGTTCTGCTGCCGTCCCCTGGAAGCAGGAATAAGGCTGCCTGGTCCCTTATCCTGATGGAAGGTGCCAGCACGCGGCCTGTCAGCATCACGCGCGCAGCACAGACACGCGTGCTTGGAGGCTGAGTTCACACTAAACAGAACAGAGTAGTTACACGCTCACTCTAAAGAGCTCTCTTAACTAGTACGATAAGAAACTGATTGTGCAGCCAAGCAGTTGCCCCAAGTAGCCAAAAACCCAGTCAGCTCTCAAACACCCACAGGCAGTGGGCCAAAGCCTACTATCAGTCTCGCTGGTGCCACTAGGCTGCACCCAGTCTGCGCAGCACCAGAACAAGGCCCTTTGTCTCTGCACTGCTTCGTAAAGCCATCTTTAACACCCCCTTGCTTCCCTTCTCCCTTCTGCAAACAGTCTCTACCCATGGTTCTTAGCCTGCTGCACACCAGCCTTTTCATGCCTGAAACACAAATTGTGTACGGTGCCATTAAGGCAGTACGCGAAGCAGAGCACTGTGCCTATGCAGAGTACTCTCGTCCAATCTGCAATTTCCATCTCTGATGTCTACAGCAACATCTGCTGGTAGAATAATATAAATACATGAAAACCAGCAGGCACAGTCGAATCCTTCAGTTGTGGGCATTTGTCACTCTTTTCCTAAACTTATGACTGTGCCACAAAACTTGTGTCACTTCATCTTTCTATTCATAGTGCCGTGCCTCCCGTGGCAACATACAACAAACACATACATACCCATGTCACAAGTCTTAAAAGAATTATTCATGTGGCTTTGTAAGTTAACAAAATCCTGTTCTTGGACTACTCCATTAGTATGATCACACAGCTCATACATATTTCTTTCTTTTTATCGTATTTATCACATTTGTCCTTAAACAAGTTAGACAGAAATAAGCAAACTCTTACTACAGTGTTTTAAGGGCCAAGTTACTTTCTAGCTCAGGGTATCCCTCCACATAATACCAAAAAATAACTAGCACCATTTTTTGTTTTTTAAATAATGCACAAATTTAGTTCAAGGGCTTAATATTTTCATAATATTCACGGCATAATTAGACAGCTATTGGTACTCATTGCTATTACCTGTGCTTGAGAAAACAATGGCTTTACTGCTGCAGTAGCACTATATTGCAATAAATACTGTGAACTTTACTACCTCAGCCAAAATGGACTTACTTTTGCAGAGGTATGAATATTTTTGGTTTCTTTTTAAACCACAATAGTGAAATTTATGGAGTTTAGCAACAAAACTGTCTAAAACTACTGATGTGGGCAAGACTAAAGCATCGCCATGAAGCTTTTATATCTTACATCTGACTACTTTGCCACAAAACGGGATTCATTTCATCCTCATTTATATTTTGGAATATTGCCAATGACACTAATAGAAAGGATAAGAGCCCAGTAACTAGCGTCTCCTAGCACGGCTTATTATTTGAAGTCCATTAGTATAATGCAATAACAACTACAGACATATTTCCTGCCCTACGGGTCATCCAATCTGCAATGAATCTTCCACAGTCAACAAGGTTCATTAAATTCACATAGTCTTGGAAGGTGTTCCTTGATGCATTCTGTTATTTTAGATTGCATCTGATATATTTCATCAAATGTTTATGAATGTTTGCATGCATGTTTTATACATACATGTCTCATAAGTGTTTTTATGCATAAAACGTTTATTTGTATGTTTGTATATATACACCTGCTATAGACTAATTAATGTAATTATGGGCACACTGCAGGACTAAACCCAAAATCTCAGTGTGTTCATACCTTGAAGGACACTTTTGACGATGGCATCTGTGTGATCAGCCAGCAGGTCCGCCTTGGCTATTGCAGCCAAAGATAGGTAACTCGACATGTTTCTGCACAGCTCCTTATTGCCCCTCTGGAGAAATTTCACCGCCACTGGGACAGCTAAGGCCATTACTGGAGGTCGATTGTAATTCTGGAACAACATGAAGAAACACTGAAAAATAGGCAGCTGAAAAAAATTATTAAAATGAAATCTCCTGCTGATCAGAATTGGAGGAAGAAAAAAACAGGTCAAAAAAGGTTTTGTTTTGGTAACACCACTGAAAACAGACTTCAAAGAGAGAGCACATAAGGAAACTTAAAACTGCTGCAGCAGGAGATGATGACAATACATCCATTTTTGTATTTTGCAAGAGGAGGAGAAAACACGATACTGAGTGCACTACTTAAACGTTAACCGCTGTAACATTTCCAACAATACTTTTCGTTTTGTGCCATCAGAGAACACAGCAGAAACCATATCCATCATCCAGACAGAATAGGTAATTTTCACCCCAAAGCACAGGAAACACCTCAGAGCATCACTCCCGCTGTTGACCAGTAAATACTACTCACCACACTAGCAGATCCACCACTGCCTTTTTCCCTACCTGCAGGCACAGCGTCCAGGCAGCATTTTGCTGCTGCTGCTGCGAGGTTTGCTTCCTTCCCCTGCCCTGCATCCTCCGATGCCCAGCTGCCCTGCAACACCCACCCTCCCCAGAGGCCAGCTGGGGAAAGCTCAGAGGCCTGAACTGCATTCACATCCAAAAACGGCATCAGAGCACAGGACAAACACAGGGGAGAAAACCCTAGAACCACGCGGTTCTGCAGCACAGGGTCTCCCTTGTATTTGGCATGACTACGATGTTTCTGTCCGAATTCCTCGTTTGTTTAGTTGTGTTCTTCAGAATTTACAGCAAGGCATGAATATGGCAGCCATGTGTGATGACAGCCCAAAGCTGTAACTCAAAACCTTACAGCACAATCCACTGAACATTAAGAACTCTTTTCAAATTGCAGCTCCAAGTAAGTGAAAACAAAGAAGCCCTTTTTTGAAGGACAGGGGGTAGATGTAATTAACTCTGAAATCAAAGGCACACCTGTCAAACAAGGAAAAGAGTACACGCGAGAAGGTGTTCTGGAAGGCTTGTTCACAGGGTAACCCACAATTTTCCTCTGATAATTAAGATTTCCTTTCTTAAATTCCAGTCAATTCCTCTGACTGAACACCAGGCTCAACCGAATTTTTTCCTACACCTGCGACTAGAGACAGCTCACTTCTGTCCTCAAAATGGCATCGAGCTTCAGTGATCTTAGGGTTATCTGCACACACACATACTTACGTCTTGAGACTAGGGTAAGGATTTCCTGCAACTATTTGTGTATGCAAAATTGTATGCACAGATTATAAACATCTATTGCCCATTAAGTTCCCAAGTTAAGTTACCTCACTGCCCTTGAAACAAGTAGGACATATTTGTTTACGTGCAATTGAGGATCTACATTCTTTCTAAAACCTCCTTAATCAGTGCTTTTCTCTCATCTTCACTCAGTTTTGAATATCTCTTTGAAACCAGAGTATGTCGTTGTTTTTGAAAATAGTCCTGCAATATGATTATATTTAATTAGCATCTGAAATCACAGGCAACCACTGGCACCCAGATGTTCCAGAAAGCAACAAAGTAGTGCAAAGAAAGGCAGGCCAGACTTAACACATGCTCATTCTGGAGCAGCACTGAAAAAAATAAATTTAAACCCAAGAAAAAAAAAAATCTGTTGTTCCATATACCCAGCTATGTTGCCTGCTAGGCCAGCTCTGCCTCTGTGAGTAGTAACTGCCTTGGCCATTAGCCTCACGGAGAGCAGGGCTGACCCTAATTAAGGCTGCAGTTTGCTGCTCAACCAATGCAAAAAAGCCAAGTTAACTGGCTGTGAGGATTCATCCCTGCAACAGAGACCTGCCAAGCAGTGCAGTGCTGCAGCAGCTCCAGGACGGTCCCTTTGCACCAGCCCCTAAGGAAGAACAGGCTGCAGCAATGCCTAGGCATCGACACAGCTCACTGGGGCAACTGCCACATGACCAAATACTGCATTTTAACAAAAGCCCTTAGAATGAATAGACCTTTAGGCAGCAGCATATTTAAATCAACATAATGCCTCCTTGCGTTTGGAGGAGAGGCACTACTGAGTAGGAGCCAAATTCTGCCTCCATTTTATGCTCTAGGGCTCCATGGAGAAAGAAGGGGAAGATAAGACTTGGCCCTCTGACTAGGATTTAAAAGATCTAAGAAAATTCCAAAGAATGGCATTTTTTTTTAACCTATGATAAAGGTGAAATAGTTAAGAAAAGGTTTTAATTCAGATGGAAGGAGAAAGGTTCCATTTGCTCCTTTATAAATAATATCAGGGCATGACAGCACACTTACGTGTAGGTGACAATGAAAACCAGATTTCAATAATATGATATAGTGCTGTTTGCAAACCTAGGGGACCTCCCTGCCGCTAATATCAACAGAAACATGCTGTGAGATTCAACCCAGCTGTCAGATATTCATTACTACTTCAACTAACCCTCGCATATTGCATAAAAACCCAGTTTATGCCTTTCATTCTTCTTTTATGCGAAGAAACTTGCTCAAAGCAGCTCTGTTTCAGAGAGCAGTACATGTTTTTATAACTCCCACTTCAGTGAACTCCTTTCTCAAAGCAATCTGTAACACAGTACAATCCCGAAAACATTTGGATAAGAGCTCGCTTGATTTAGGCACGCAGTTGCCAACAGCACAGACTGAAGGCTTGGACGAGCCGTGGCACACTGCAGCATTCTTATGAAGTACGATATGATTTTACAGTCTACAGCCTTTGGTCTGGAAAGTTTAAGTGGTGCTGCAGCCAGCATCCAAATCCAGTTACTGCCTCACCCCCAGAGACACAAAACAGAAGGGGAAGTAAGCAGCACCCCCAGGAATGCACTGCGTATCAGGGGGCACGGCCCTTAGCAAAGCCAGCCGTTCACAGAGAAGGGCAGACAGGATGCGACCCCCCCGGCACACCACTGACCTTCAAAGGATGCTTCACCAGGCCCTGCTCCGGGGTGCAGCTTACGAATCGCAGCTCCCAGCTGCCAGTGCAGCACAGAAGAAATCCTGCTAAATCTCATCCACAGACTTGACCTCATGTCTGGCTAGAATAAACTCCTACTCTTCCTAAACCAACACCAGCGACAACCTGGCTTCAGGATAAGGAAGTTTCATCCTTCTTTTAATATTTTATTATAATACTTTTTTGTGTGTCGTCAGAGTGAGGGACCGAGAGTAAACAACTGACCACAAATGATTGCAAACTAAAATTTAATTGAAGAAAATTCATCTTTAATTCCACTTTTTTTTCCTGAAACTTCTTGTTTCTTTTGGATTTTAAATACTTTCAGCAAAACTAGATGAGGAATCTCAGTAAGTTTACTGAGCAATCCTACAAGGGGCTAAGCAGCAGCTTTCATGGCACAGTGACATGTGCCAGTACCACTGCAATTCTTACAACGAAAGAACCAGAAAATACACATCTGATTTTAGGAGGTACAGAAAGCAATTATGAGACAGCTGACATGCTGCAAACACCACCCCAAAGCAGTCCACACAAAAACACACTCCACAGCATTTGGAGAAACAACTGCTGTATCTGACCCATACACTGTACCCACAGACGAGACTCTGGAAAGAGCCCTGATTTCTGCTCCTCATTAGATAACTGTACACAGATTTCTCTAAGGGCCAGTCCAGTGTATGATAGTTTTTTTCCCAACAAGAAATAATATTGCTTGCAGTCCCTGCTTTTAAAATATAGTAAATATATATGTATATATATATATATATTTATAAATCCCATATTAAATCAGGTTGAGTCTTAGGGGGATTTTTTTCCTCCTCCCCATCTTTAAATGGCTTTTCACCCTAAGATTACCTTCTTAGAAAGCCTTGGAATAGCCTACTCCTACCCTAAAAGGCTGCTGTATACTTTGAGGTCTTATTTTTAGTCTTCCATTTACAGGGTTCAAATAGGACCTATTTTCAGCTGTTCTTCTAGCAAACATTTTTGGGACCTAAATACTTTTTCCATATTATTGTTGCTGCCTCCAGCATTTAGTAAAATATTCTAAGAAATTATTTCAACACTCTTGGCCAGGGCATAACCTCTTTCTAGTCCTCTGCTTAGAGCCGTAGCAATCAGGTTTTAGGTCAGAAGTCAGTCTTCTGCGTTGTATCTGGACTCAGCTTTTGCAATCCAAATTTAAAGGGAGAGTCTCCTTGCTGACAGGATATCCAATGACCTAAATGCCACGTTATTAAAATGTCTTCAGTATTTTTCTGCCTTCCAGAACAATTCCAAAGAATAACCTCCTTCCCGATATTAAGTGCTTTCCAGTGAAACTTTCTGTAACCACAGAAAATGGTAGTCCTGTGTCTCCCACTTTAATTCTTACATTAAATGCAAATACTTAGAATTGATGAGCATTAAGATAACGAAATCTGGCACTACAAAATCTGGCACTACGAAATCTGGCACTACGAAATCTGGCACTAAATAGTCACAATATTTCTAAAGATAAGTAATCTGCCAAAATGTCTGATTCATCAGAAGAGATAACACATATACGTGATAACCTACATTAAGATTTGGGGTCATATTCTTGGTTTCAAACAAATGCAACTACTCTCGTGCACCCTTAGAAAACATGAAGCACAACTGCTTTTTCAGAGATAAAACTGGATAGCTGAGGAATGCATGGCACTCCCTTGCTTTTTCCAGCTCATTCTTACCTGCAAGATACAGCTCATGATATCAGATGCTATTTTGGCATGTGGCGTGTCCTCATCTTTTCCAGAAGGCTTCAGGTTGTGCTCCAGACACGACTCCCAGAGAGCCACGAGGGCCTTCCCGTGCTTCTCGATGGACTCCGTCTCCCTGATGGCAGTGGTGATGCGAGTGATGCAGATTTCCACCACAGCCTGGTCGTTGTCGTTGGTTTGGTAGTCCTGGTTCAAATAAAGACATCTGCCAGTGAACGCACATCCTTTATTAGACCCTACAAAACTAACCAGAAGGCTTGAGGTTTTTGTAACTGCCTATTGTTTGCTCACTTCCACCTTCAGAATTAATGTTTAGCACGATTAAAAACAAATCGGCCACGTCACAGATGATACACTCGCTGTTCCAAGTCTTAGTTCCCATTACTGTTAAGATGCAGATTATGTTATCACACAATTTTTAGCAAACTGTCTCAAAGCATGGTCTTCTTGACCAGAGACTCCAGCTGCATGCCTTATAAACACTTGTGTGGGCCTCTTCTCCCACAAGCATCCTAAAACTCAACCTGAAATTGTTACCTACGTATAGCCAAATGCAGGGTCCCAAATATTTCTCATCATGTCAGGTCCCATGACGTAAGCACGGTTAGTTTCGATTAGTATTAACATAACATGAATAAAAATTAATTAAACAGGCTTTATTGCAAAGCCCTGTAATCCCCCATAATTACTGACACACACGCCACATGGCAATAAAACAGTAGCACTGCGCAATAACTTAAAAGGCTGCTGGGGAGAATCACACCCAAAATACAACTCCTCCGTGCTTCCCTCTGACCTGTGCTGCTCCACCCTGAAAAGTAACGAAGATGAAAGGCGGACCAAAGTATTAACCAAAAGTCATCAAAATTTCCATCAAAAATGGAAAAATATGGACATTTTACAAGGGCCAAATTCAGCATGAGTTCGCAATGTGCTGCTCCAGAGGGTCTGTGCTCCAGCTGGGGATGTCTGTGAGTGCCAGGCAGAGGTGATGACACTTGGGGCTGTCTCGGGGCAGCTCTCTGCCTCTGCTCCCAGCTGCGGGCAGCGCTTGGAGCCCTCTGGCAGGCAGCGCCCAGCCCTGGCCCCGCTCCTCGCACTGCTTCACACAAAGCCGTATGCTTCAGAAAATCCGATGGCAGGTTCGGGCATTCTCTCCTGAAAAGCATACCATGTTTTACACAAAATCCCCATAGTTATCTGCAGTTAGGTTTGTGGAAGTGCATTGAAAACAGCAGCCGCGGCGGCCAAAATAACTTTAACTTTGTGAAGGACTGCAGATATAACTGCTGTCGGAGAAATGACCAAAGAGAAGACAAGCCAGTGCACAGTGGCCATCTTGGTGACTGAGTCAGGTCTTGTTAGGTTTGGACGTTGCCAAAACTGATTTTAAAGATCACATGAAGTAACACGCCAGGAAAGCGCAGCTGTTGGAACACATATGTGTTGCTGCTTGAGTATCCTAGCGCTCCTAAGAGCTTGCCTTTCCCTTCTGGAGGCTGGCGCACGCTCCAGCCAGAAGTGCATTTGAGGGGTTCTGAGGCTCTGGCTCAAGTCTGCTGGGAAATATAATTAAGGAATGGACGAGCTGATCATTAAACTGTACACAACTCGCTCTGTAACCAGACAAGTTAAAGGCAAAACGCAGGGACAAAGAGGTGACAAAGGTAGTCTGAGGAGACAAGGGGTTGGACTCTGGCGATGGCAGCATCGTCCTGCCTCCTTTCAGAAGCTCACCAAGCGTTTTGTAGCCACACTTCACCAGCCCACTGCAACAACCCCCGAGCCTGGAGCTGTCCATGAATAAATGCAGGAGCAAAATCAGGACACATATTTTGTATGGCATTCTTGAGTTTAAAACCTTGAATTGTGTATGTCACCATCGTTAATGCTTTGTTTATATGATATATTTTATCTCATGAAAAATTATTAGAGGACAGCATCTCACTTACAGGAGATGAACTAATTAGTCTTATTTGTTCAAGAGCTTCCGAGAGGCTTCCTTCAATTTCAGCATCATCTAAGGAGAAGAGATCCCCCGCGCGTGAAAGGTCCTTCTGTGCCAAAACCAGCCTGAAGAGATGATGCATGGCTGTGTTTGCTGCCACTCAGCCAGGCCCCTGCATGCAGCATATGCACGAAGGAGTTAGACGAGGACAGAATGGGAACAACCCTGCGGACTAGCCATCAGTGTAATACGAAGAACAAATCTGTGGCACATTTCAAGACTTCCTTGGCCACAATCTAAAAGGGGAAAAAAAAAAAAAGAAGGAAAAATTAGCAAATGCATTCACTATCATCCAGTTTAGCAAAGAGTTTTAAACTGTGCGTGTAAGCAGTATGCAGAATTCCCGATCTAGAGACATCCTTAAGCACCTACCATGAACTTCATGCTGAAGTTGAACAAGAAAGGTTCAGCTTCGCCACTCATGGCTGGCTTTGCAGAGTGCAAGAGATGCATGACTATGAGTCAAAGGTGGTCAACGTAAAGGTAAGACATTAGACACCTGCTAAATATGGTCCTCATTTAATGCACGGATTTGAGTTAGTTTCAAGTGTTATGCACTGGAAAAGCAGTCACTAGAGCTGGATCAGTCTGCTTTTGTGCACATTGCTTAAATAACATGGTCTGTGTTTCCAATGAGCAAAATTTCCCTATATTATATAGAGGGGTAAAAGAGTCAGAGATTTGACATATATTAGCAGAAGTAAAATAGAGAAGAAAAGGGAATTTTATGACAAGTAGGCTATTCATTATCTGGACAGAGTGATGAAGGAGCTGGATGAGCACGACAAGCCTGGGAATCAAGCACCACCTCACTTTCACGCAGGTTTGGGTTAGCTGAAGGCGTGCACAGCCACACGTGCCCCGACGGCAGCGCCGCAGGGAGAGCTCAGGTGCTGCAGCAGGAGCACAGCAGCTGGCACTGCAGGCTGCAGGCAGCCCTGGCTGCGCACCTACCCAGCCTGAAACCTGAGAACACAAACATTACGTCACAAGGGAAAAAATTCCCTCTGTCTTCACTTATTCATATCTTAAAAAATATTTACTGATTTTGAGGATAGCAAGAGATCTACCAAGCGCGCTTCCAGATTGCCCACGTGGTGCATTCATGGCCAAACTCCTCTCCTGAGCTGATGAACATAGTTCATCACGTAATTATTAACTGGAATATATAGAGTATCCTTAATTCCTGTGCTCTATTTTATGCTATTTTTTCAGGAAAAAAAAAAAAAAGCAAAGTGTGAAATAAGTGGCAAAACCAATGCAAAACACTGAGAACTTTCCAGAAATAGTTCATTGAAACAATCTCTATTTTAACAGAATAGACAAAACCCTGAATTTGATCTGCCATAAACCTGACTGTATGTTTTTTAATTTAAAATACTTAACTATTTAAAATGATTTAAATAGGTAATTTAATAGAAAATTTTAAATCTATCAGTATCATTACACAGTGTTTTTTTATTTGCAGCAAGACAAAAGCAGAAAAAAAGCTACTAAAATTCTAAACCCCAAGGCACAAGGGGCTAGATTCTCCTGACAAGCTCAAAGACCTAAACCAGCAGTCACCCAAGTAAGGTGATGGTGCTCTGCCTCCAGAAGAGGAGACCGGGCCCATCATACTCATACTCAGCAATTCTCAAATTTATAAATAAAACTTCAAAAAGCCATAGACAAACTGTTTTTTTTTTTTTTTTTACCTGTTCATGATTTCACACTGACATCCTCAATGATGTTTAGAGGTGTAAAGTTTGTGTTCTTTCAAACAAAGCCTGTTTGCTTTGCTCTCCTGCTACCACAGGCAACATCCAAGGGCACGAGTGGAAAGCTGGGGAATCTGGTGGTAAGCAGTGAACCCGAAGCTGTTAATTGCAGTGCCAGGAGTGAAGCATTTCAGGAATGCAGACTAAAGCAGCCTAAAAGTTACCAATCTCTCCGTCAGGTGACTAAATGAACCTAAACGCAGAGAGGCCTTATCTTTGAATGAAACGCTCTGTTTCTAGGACAAAATACAAAGCCTATTCCACTTGACTGCAGTTGTTTTTAATAGAGAAAACAGAACTCTCTGTGTTAGTGGAAAGCTATCCTTTCCTGGGAAGAAGGCTAAAAAGAAAAACTCAGTAAGCTCACACTGGTTTGTTCACTTGTTCTTTTTCTTGCAATAGAGGAGATTTTCTGTCCAAAGGAATAAATGCTATCATTCTGTAACACTTTACATGAATACAAAAGAGAGTCTGAACTTTTTTGGCTTTTAACGTTACTTTTAGAAGTAGCACAACAAAATCTGGACATAGAATTCAGAAAAATGCTTCAGGAATGAAGTTCCATTTGAGTCCTCCCTTTGATCGGATGCACTGAAACACAGCTACCTTTTCTTGGCCTTTTGCGAATGATATCTACTCAATGTGCTTCTGCAGAAGAGTTTCTCAGAAAGGTCCTGTTCTCTCTGATGGACTGATTCCATTTGTACACGGTTTATAGACAATAAGGACAATATTGAAAAACATTTACTTAACCATAACCTCTTTGAAATGGAATTGTATTGTCATCTTAATACTAAAATTATGTAACAGTGCCCCAAAGACTCTTCTTGCATAGGTCTTACAAGGAGAAAATTGTTCTTTAAGCAACTCCTTACTCACTACAAGGTTTTAGTTTACTGCTAGTAGGTAGCTGCCACTGAAGAAAAGATAAAACATAATACATGTCTTTTATTCTTAAAAAAAAAAAGAACCTGGTTGGACAATTAAATTGCTTCAGAGCATGGTTCCTGAGATGCCTCATGAGCTCGATTCCACATCGTCAGAATCTTCTTGTTCAATAGGACAGACATCACTGTCTGATCAGCATCTGAGATCAGACTTAAATTTGTGCCCCACGTACACAGTCAATGGAAAACAGGCAAAAGGACTTGCCAAAGTTCCTCCCTCCTGTGCGGCTCCCCGTCAGTGCTGTGTCCGTGGGGGCTAGCAGCAGGGATCCACACCTTCACGTGGTCAAAGTGTGGGAACAAAGCAGTGACTCCAGCTCTGGTAACAAACTCCAGGTCATCATTATGCATAAAAAAACCAGCTTATAACACAGCCCATTTCCACAGGTTTGTGGTGCTCTCCCACACCTAATTCAAAGTTTTTATTCTGATTTTCTACACCTAGATTCCTTTTTCATGACAAACTGAAAGAGCCACATGTTCCCTGGGACCTTGAAGCTGCTCCCCTCCAAGGTGAGTCTCTTAACTTGCTGGAGGCACAACATTCTTACCAAAGCTCCTTATCAGAAGCAATCAGAACAAAAGCTAGCCTGACAGGTTTCAGAGCTTGAAGCAATTGAATTGGTCTGTTTGCAAAATAATTCCCCCAATGAAAGAAGATTAACAATAAAAAATTCACGTAAAAGGGCAGTCAGACCTAAAGGCATCCAAGAACCAATTGAACTCAGCTAAAAAAAGTCACAGTTTTATCAGGAACTCAGATTCTGCAGAAAGACATTAGAATGACAAAAAAAAAAAAAAGTATTTTTGGAATCAGAGAGGAAGGGGAAGGAATCAGATATATTGAATTTTTAGTGGGGCAAATGCTGCAAGAAGTTAGAGTCATTTCCATAACTTGCAAAGGACTTGAGATGAAAGTACGGTTGCTCAGTTTTACCAGATGGTGCTATCCTACTGAAAACAAAAGGGCAATCTTTGAAGAACTGTGCAATATTGTTAATCTAGCTGTACACTAAACAACATAAATATGAAAAACCCCTCACTATACTTAAGGAATTTTTGGAAACACAGGCCACCTGCACTTAACGTTAAGTGAACCTTACAGCATCTTCCAGTTTTCTCACTAAAATGCAAGAGGCACCTAACCTCTTACTGCCCTGTTCAAGCAAATTAGAAGGGAATTTACATAATACTGCATTTCAGAACAAAGTTAAACATTACCGAGTCCTGAGCTAACTCATCTCTGCAGTAAAATCCATAACCCACAGCCTTGAGGGATAAACTCTCAAAGCCACTGACCGGTTGCAGTTGAGCACTTCAAGAGACAACAGGCTGGGAGGATGAACCTTGCTGGAGCCACACCAAGGACAGACTCTACTCCTAATCTCGTGCACAGCAAGGGCTCCCAATTCTTAATCCATTCCCAAACCCCATTCTCCTCCATGACACCCATTTTGCCACAGGCACTGAGCATGGTTCTCCTCAAACACCGCAGCACAGCTTCAGACTAGAGCCTTGCCACCTGATGTTTCTGCTTCTTTACTGATGGATCAAGCAACTCTAAAAGCCAGAACTCTTTGATAAAGAAAAGGTAAATTTCCTTTTCAGTATAAACTGAACACCCAGTGCAAAAAATATTTTAGGTTTAATTGTCAAGCAAATTACACAAGAGAGAATTCTCCTTAAGTGAAGAGACTTGTGTTAAAGGACTGGGAGGCCAGAGGTCTTGCTGTACCATAGCAAGCCCATGCAATCCCAGACCAATACTTTGACTATTCTATCAATAAAAAGGAATAAATAAATAAATAAATACATTTCCTTACCTCACAGACACGTTGCCATGCTTAATACACTGGATTGTATGAAGTGCTTTGGATGCCTTGGATGAAAGACGCTATAGGAAAGCAAAAGCACAACAGTGTTAGTAGCTCTTTGCCTTTTCAGCACTCTGTGTGCAGACTATAAAACATATGCTGCATGATACCACCAGGAGTGGTAATATTTAATATTTAATATTTAGGACATGGTCCTATTAAAAACAAAAAAAAAACACAGGAAAACAGATAGGACAGCAGCTCTACAAAACCCTGTGGGTGTTTGATGTTATTCACACACGCATGGATTGAACAAAGAGAGGTTTGGATTCCCATTCTCTCTGGGGGTGGGGACAAATATTCCCAACAACTGCACATCTAGTTTTATTTTACTTTTCTGTGAATAGGAGGAAGATTACAATCACCTTCAAAGTAAACTTTCACTCTGTGTATACAGCAGGATTCCCTTCTCTTGAAATCCTTCACCCCCGTCTCACAGGAAAAATCTTTTCTGCAGAATTAGAAAAAGGATGTCTCGGTCACAAAAGTTTCTAATGTCTCCAAGACTGTTGGATACTTCCTTCCCCACATGCATCCATGCAGGAAAAAAAAGAAAGCACGGATACATTTCCTGATTATTTCGGGCCTGAAACTTTCCCAAGAACATTCACATACGTAATTTATGGATAGAATATTGCAAGATATTTTGGAAAACTGCCCCCCTCTGTGTTACAATAATAATTTGATTTATTTTTGTATTTGAAACACATTTACTTACTAAAATAGAGCGCTCTTTCGAAACTTTTAAATAAAGTTCTCACATTTTTCAGTGAAAGAAAAGGATTAAAGATTATTTTGAAAGAGCATCATTTTCACACAGGGTGAATAGACTACAGCAGTTCCCATGGGATCAGCTGCATATATTTAAACTCTTCCCACAAAACAACCATTGTTTGCTGCAAGCCTGTTTTTTTTCTGTCATGACAGGTTTCCACACTTCATGTCGTCTAGAGATCCCATGGATGCTGAGCTGGACCAGATGATGCAACAATGAAACATGAAGTCTACTAATTAGGATTTATTATTTTGGGGGGGCCTAACGAAACACCTTGCTGCAGTCCTGGGAGCTGCAAGCTGACTAATGCCCGACCTCATACAAAAAGAAACTATTCTTACTGGAAGCAACTGGAAAACAATCAGAGGAAATGTACTGCCTCTTAAGATCCATCTCTTCTAACAGGCTTGCAGGGCTTTTAGGGAGGTCTGTCCCCATTCTGAAGGTCAGTACCCTTCCTTGACATGCAAACCACCAGGTAAATATTCTCCCCTGCGATTAACTGGCTTAATTGGTAGGTTTTATAGCTCAAATGATGCTTTAAGCGAGCCAGATCTCACAGATCTGTCACAATTTTGGCTGCAAAAATCCATGCAGAACAAAACCGATGGAGAGTGGAAAGAAGGTACCTGTAAACCTGTTAGAGGTGTGCCTCTTGCAAAAGGTTTGTAACTTGACCAAAAAAACGATACTTCATTTAACATACCTGCTTGATAACCTATGTACTATTGAGAGAGTTTTCTACAATTTTCAGTATATAAATAATAGAATCAAAGGTTTATATTCGGCTGTTGCTTCAGAACATGCTAATGCTATAAGTAACACAGCAAAAACATTTTTAAAAATTAGTAAGACAGATTTGTAAGAAGTCAATTTCTAAGTAGCTTCATTAAAATATCATGCTAGAATAACATTGCTTACATATCTTAAACTGCTTCATGTAACAAATACCACTACACTTATTGTCATGGCAATGCTGTCAGAAGTTCACCATTTTCAAGTATTTCTTAATGAGAATTCATATACTCGACAGGTTTTCAACACTACATGGTGTTACAGGAAAAAGACTTGTTACAAAGTTTTACTCAATGTAAAAACATGCATTTCTGTTTAAAGAGCATGAGAGACTAAACAGAACAGACCATCAGGAGATGACAACAGGATAAGGTCTCCAAGAATTTCACTCTGGAAGTAAAAATGGGACTAGAACGATTAAAAAGTAGTAAAAAAAAAATCAAAGTCCCTGTCCCTCAATGTCTCCTGAACTGGAAGTCACCAAACTATCACTGAATATCCTAAGGTTCCTCCCAGGTGTCTGGCAATCCACTCCAGCCTCTCTTCAGTACATATTTTAGTACAGACAACACCTTCTCTAGTCCGTATTTTCCAAGTTCCCCTAACGTAAGGCAATAATCCCACAGCACGGGGTACAGAGTGCCTTCTGAGAGCGGGGAGGAAAGCGAAATGCATTTGAGCCCCAAGATGAATCAAGAACGCTGTGGGATTAACACCCGTGCTATAACACACCCCGATGCACAGGCACTGCTTTTTCTCTCTAGTCAACTACGAGCTAATTTACAACAGTTTTTTAACAAACATTATTGTAATGCATTTATACATGTAATAACCACAGTTCCTGCATTCACAGAAAAAACCAGTCACTTAACCAGTATTAAAGACAACATTTTATACACTCTCAAAAACCTCTTCCATTATTTAATATTTGGATGTGCTACTCAACTTCTTTCCATGCAGTAATTTATTCATTATTGAAAGTGTTACATGAATGCATATTTATTTAAGTTAGTTATTCATACCTCTCAGGAGAGAAACCTCTGAAAAACATTAATAATTGAAGGCAAATTGTTGGTCTTTAGAGAAATTCTGATAAAATCCATTACAACTGTCAGTTCCCCTTCCATCCCCCTGTCTCTGGTATGTGAGGCTGCTGGCTCGGTGCACAGCCTTGTCAAACCAACCGTACAGTCTATTCAGTTACCCTGGAGTTGTCATGTGGAATCAAGCAAACAAATATCTTCTCTCCATTTTCCCCAACTCCAGAACTCAAAAACAGCTCAGAACTAATTCTTCCCAAAGCTTAAAGTCGGCAGCAGCTTGAGTGAAAATGCTCCGAGCTCGATATGGAATTTGAATTAGTTAAAAGGATTTATCAACAGCCAGTGGTTACATTCAGTTAATTAATAACTTGCTTAAGAGCAACGAGGAAATTGCAGCAGTTAATATAATATAATATGGGGCCTCTTGTCAGAAGTCAGCGAGAAGGCTGGACTCTCCGTGTCTTTGGAGGAACACCAGCCCAAAGAAAATTCGGGAAGGAGCAGGATGCTTGGCAGGACGTGCATCCTTTCAGGTGACATCTGTCCTATCTCGCCAGCCCACAGGACTTCAGGCAGCCCTCACAAAGTGCCACTGCCCAGGTGAATCCTGTGCTCAGGACCTACCTCAACACCTCCAAAGCTTGGCAGCTGCAGTGGAGAAATCATTTCTAAATCATTCTGGCAGATTTTTGCACGCAAGCTGAACGTGCTTGCCTTCCACATTAAGCACGTCTGTATACTTCTCCCTTTAGCTTTCCTTTGATAAGTAAATTCCACATTTCCAAAGCATTAACCGTAACTAAACCCTACCCTACACACAGGCCCATGGGGAGCTTGACAGAACTGATATTGGACTATATTTTCCCCTCGTTGCTGAGCATAGGAGCAAACCCACACAGGGAGTGTCCCAGCACTGCCATTTTTCTAATAATGGTTATTTGGATATTGCTTTGGCCACCTCGCAGAACAGCAAAGGGCAACGTCAAGCACTCTCAGCCAGCTACTTATCCAGAAGAAATGAAAGACTGTTTGCCCAAAGATAACGAGGAGGCACGTTTGTACCATTTTTGTTAGGTCTTTTGTCTTTTTGCAACACAGTAAGGATTTATAAGCTATAGCTTAAAAAAATCTGCTCCACAGAGTATACAATTAAGTTACGAGTCCTTGATTTTAACAGTAAGCACTCAGAATAGCTTTTTAGCTCCAGATCATTCCAGCATGGCCTCTACAACCAAATACAAAATTAACGGTGGGTGAACACATACTTTAATGAAGCTAAGAGACTTTTTTTTTTTTTTAATATGATTGCGTTCACTGCATCTTCCTTTTAACTTAGCATGCATATGAAACACACAGTTTGCTTCCCTCTGCCTGTGTGAGGCTATGCAAGACTTACAGGTTGTTAGCAGAACATAAACCTTCACTCTAAAAATTGTTTTCTAAACAAGAGATGTTCGAAAGTATTTTAAAAATCAGGATGGCCTAACTATTGGCTTAGGAGAGCACAAAGAGGATCTTGGATTTTCCTTCTGCATCTGATTTAAGTTACTGCACAGTGGGAATTAACAGGCTGATTCCTTCACTCGCTGCAAGCAAAAGAAGTAACATTTCCCCCCAGTGTCTGACAATCTTTTCAATTTTTTATACAGAAGGAAAAGTAGAACCACAAGCTGGTTTTGTGCTTACTCAAACACAACTACAGTCAGAGCTAATCACAGTCCCAAGAAGATTTATGTGGAAAAGTTCTTCTGATAGCTACACTAAAAAGGATAAGATGAACGTTGACTGCCTTCTCAGACAAACCATTCTCTTAATACCATGAGGTGGACAGCAGCAAGGGGTCCTGCACAGAATATATCTTACCCTGGAGTGAATGTTCTCTGCCCCCAGAATCATCTGTATAGTCAGAGAGAAAACCAACAAAGACAGCTGACTAAGGAGAGTAAGGCAAAGTAAAGATCAGGTGCAAGAAACCCAAACAAGCTTAGAAAAGAAGACTGATGGCATTACCTTGAAGAAAGACAAAGCAACATGGCACTTTTCTGGCTAGGGGCTTCAGTCCCTTCCAATCTGTATACTCGCTGCAGGGCTTTGCCATGCTAGCATCACCCTTTACAGCCCTGACACATTCATACCTTAATTCTTTTGTTCTTTCATTGATGGATTCACTGTTATACACCACTAATGTCACTAAGACAATGAAATGTTAGCTAATGCAGGATTGCACGTTAAAGAAAGTCACAGGAAGCCTGAGTCAAGCCACCCACTGCAGTCTTCTTGAACGTTCTTCGACTTCCCTCCTACCGTTTATAAAAAATGTAATCAGCTACAGAAAGAACACCGAATAACACTGGACCAGGATATGCTTGGAAAGACAAATGAAATTAAAGACAATAAATAGCATTTGAGCAACTCATGACTCTAAAGCACATAAAGCTCATGATAAACAATGTATTGCAGTTAGGCAAAAAGATTTACATGCATACTTCACTATCTGAAAGAGGAGAATTGACTTTATGAAGAGTTTTCCCATCCTAGAAAAAACTTGGTTTTAAACTTCGTAATAGCTGCAATGAATTTGTGTCCTTCTTAAAGTCCTGAAAATAATGTATTTTGTTAGACTTGTTTAAATAAACATCTTGTTAGGAAAGAAAGATGCTATTGTTCTCTCTGACTAATTGGTGAAGAGAAACAGAATATTCTGTATTCATTGCACTTAGCCTAAATGAGTCATGTTATCTTCTACTCAGACAAAGCAGTTTAATTTTAATAACAACAATGCTGACAGCTACAATACTGTTCTTGCAGAAGTTTGCTTGTAAATAATTAACAATTGTTGTAGAATGACAGTGGGCTTTTTGATAGCCCTATTAATTTCACAGTCAAGCTGAAGTCTCTTTAATTTAGAGCATTCATAAAAATCCACATTCACCCACAACCTACTAATGTAAAAAGATATTAGAAAAAAAATCAGGTTTATGTTCCTGCATATGTCTAGCTGCCAGAAATCTGTTGTATGCCCGAAATAAGCCACAGAAACCAATGAGGATAGTACAGAAGTTATGGATCATGCCTCTGGATAGTTTACATTAGACTAATAATTGCCTGATTTTGAAGTTAAAGTCTGCGTTCAGATGATCAGCAAGCTCAAATAACAAAATTTAGCTCTGTGTTGTAGGGCCTGGTGGTCAGCCACCAGTGGTAGCATTGTCAGAAGACAGATTTAGCACAGATGGCGCAGTGCCTACCACTGTCCTTTAAGTATGTGCACTGATGCCTCAAAATCTTGCTAAGCAAGACACTGATGACTGTTCCCTTAATCCACTCAGATTTTTAAAACCTGGCAAAAATTCCTGATTCTGATGGAATTGGCGAGGACACAAATACCTTGAGGAACATGGAAACATTTCCTTTGTAAGCAAATTCTTTACCTACCACATGCCACATAGTTAACTAGTTCACAGCTGCATCTTTTACACAGATATTAACGATTTTGTCTAAGAACTATAGAAACAGATTCAATGCTTCCTCTACCATAATGAGATAAATATAATTTGATTTTTTTTTCCTTTCAGATAACGTATCCTGGTGTGTCCATTCCTCTGAGGAAGAAACATTTCTCTCCAGAAATAAGAACCTCTCAAAAGCTCACTGAAGTCAACTGAGCAACTCTTAGAAGGTTTTCATCTTTTGTTCTCCCAGTACGTATTTCCATAAGTTTCCTTATGCCTATTTGCTGTTCCAGATAAAGAAGTGAATAACGACACAGGCATTTATGAAGTAATCTTTGGTTTCTATATGGACTAGTTTACAAGAAATATTTCTGGGCCATGCATTTGACTGGCAGCAGTCCAATAATTAGTGTACTTGCATAATTTCATACACTGGAGTATTTAGGACAGTAAACTCTCCTGCCAAACAAATTGTTAGATATCAACCTAATATTTCTATCAAATTCCATGTTAGCTATTAACACTATTTTTTAACTATTCTAGCTATTATTTGCACACTAAGGATTGTTTATACTCCAATTACTGACAAAGCAATCTGGTTTGACACTTTTAGAATAGCTGTTTATTTCTAAAGGCCAAACCCTGTGTTCCAGACAAAGTCAAAGCTCCTGTTGAAATTAAAATAGGTTTTCCCTCAATGAAGACTAAAAACCATACGATTTGACCCTTTGTCTCAGAGGAACTAGACTCTGCCTCAGCACTGTAGCTGTTCGTTAGTTGGGTTCGTAGGTGGCTATTGCCTGGCAGCCCTATCTTGTAACAATACACAGAGCTCATTATCGGCTGCACTGCTCCAAAAGGCTCATCTGCATCACAAAAGACAACATCTGCTGTGCATCTAAGTGCCGTCTCATTGATGAACTATATCAGAAACAGAAAAGTTTGAATACTTATTTCTTTATAGCCAGTTCTGTTTTGGAGAAAGTTCCACAATACTCATCGGCAACAAACAAATGTCACTTCAGGCCCATCTGACGGTTCTTCAGATGCTCAGCATCCTTCCTTGCTGTGATGGACAAACTGTAAGCACACCCAATCTATTTTTACACACTCACATGCATACATGCACACACACCCTCTCACATTCACATTTTGCATATCAGATAGCATATTTTCATTACCTACCTGAATCATTTTCCAATTGAACTGCATATTTTACTTCAGGCGTCTATTTCCATTCACATTGTTTCCCACATAAAGGACCTTCTTAATTGAGCTGCATAGTTTATCAACTGTGGTAATTGAGCTGCATAACTCCACTGCAGAGTTTTTATATACTGTACCAAGTGGCATATTGAGTGTGGATTTGTGCCTCCGTAGTTACAAGCTCTGCAAGCTGAGGAGCACTTCAACAGTTCCACTGTATTTTTCACTTCTGAATTTCTGTATGTTTTTCCTACTTTCCTACCCTTTCAACCCTGAATGGGTAGAAATCTACACTTGGCTTAAGCAAAGTCTTTTTAAGGGTAGCCAGGCAAATGAGTTAAACTGCTGATGACAGCCCAAGTAACCCTTGTATTCTGTCCCTGAGAGCAGAAGTCAAGAAAACTTACCTTAGGAGAGCAAAGGCAGCTACTCCCACACAGAAGAAAAAACTGCCTGACTGCAAGGGACTGTTTCAATAGGCACTCACGCTCTTCATTTCTGGTTAAGAGCCAGAAACCTTTTAAACAGTCCTAGAACTAGGGAGGAGAAGCAGTATCGATAAGCAGCAGTGAGGACATGCTGTTCTCAGCTGCCTGGGGACAAAAGCTCAGCAATCAGGACGTGCCTTCTGCAGACAGGAACAGCATCTAGAACCAAGACTGGTTCTGCACAGCATCCAGACACTTCTCATCCTAACTAAGTCTATAGGCTAACAGTGATTATTAATATTAAACACCTATCCTCTGAAGCTGCTAATGATACCAGATAATCCGTACCATAGCTACACATTTAAAATTAATACAAGCATTCTTGCTAACTTTTGAGAAAGAAACGCAGCACACGTTGATACAATGAGCTCATGCCTTTCCTGTGAACAGGTTCTCCTCTTGGCTATGGATAGATGCCAAAGTAAGAGTCAGTATTTAAAAACGACTGAAACATCTGTTCAGGATACAATACTTCAAAAGCTTACCATCATTAATTCTATAGCTCACAGATGAGCACAATGCTTTGAAAGATACAAACATAAGGAATAGTACTTCCACCAGGAACTCTAAAGTCAACAATGGCAGAGCTAAGTAGTGGCAGTTATTTCATGGCTTAAGGAAACCAGTCAACAACAAAAAAAGAGAGACAACACCTCATGGGAGAAATTATTTAAATGAATTAATATCAGCGCTAGTATGTATGCCTAGGAAAACTGCTTTCCTAGACCTAATTTTGTTTGCTAGATTTGCAGAAGAAAGTCTCTGTATAAAGTGAGCATGGAACCATAGAAATATAGGATTGGAAAAGCCTCAAGATGTGATCTAACCTACATCCTTGTGCTGAGGCAAGAGCTGTCAGGTATAGACACACCTGATGTTTTTCTGCTCTGTTATTGCTTCCCAGAGGTAAATGTTTCAACACTTCACAATTAAGAATTTACTCAGTAGCCAAACACTTCTTCCAATTTCATTAGGAACAGATGATAACAGATCACTGTTCTGTTACAGGGCCTCACTTTCTTAATGATTCTTTGCTCTCTCAAATGTCTCTTGTGGAGCAAACATCTCATTCAGCTTCTCACCTTTTTCATATTCTCTTGTCAATTTCCATCCCACCCTTGTTGAATCTCTGCTCTCTCTCTTTTCTGGAAGAGATGCATTGAAAACTGAACACCGCGGCCTACCTCAGGCCTTTTCAAGTGTAATTACAGTAGGATTGCAGTCTCCCATGTCTTGCAGCCATCTCCCGATGAGCACACTTCAAAGCTACAGCTGCTTTTCTCCACAGCATCATGCTATTGACTCATCACTGTGCTGTAGCTTGGCAGCACCTCCCTCACATACGTAACCATTGTCAGCTTCTCCACCATTATCTGTCACATTTGGCAATTTCTCATGTTTTGCTCAGTGCTTTTCCATGTCTTGTTCAGTTAATTTAACCTTAGGGCGGGACCTAAGCTAAATTTGCTTCACAAAGCTTTCATGACCTCAAATTCCTCAGGGTGTTTTTTTTGTTTGTTTTTTTGTTTGGTTGGTTTTGTTTTTTATACTGCTATACCTATTGTCCTTTTCCTTAAGCATTCCCTTTTGCCCAAGAATCTCCTACCCACAAATGTGGCACACAGCTAACAACAGGGCTCCAGTATGAAAACAACACCCTTAAATTTCAAAATATTGCAGAGAAACCATTTTTTCCTCTCAAACTAGAAAATTAAACCAATAGTCTCTGCAATGTAAGTCAACATCTGATCCTTTGTGTCCAAAATGTGATTTTCAGTTTTTCCTCAGAAGGTCTGAATTTATCAAATAGTGAGGTGTACACATTGCATTAAAATGAAGTAATAGAAAATTCAGTGTTCACCTTTCACGTCCAACTCGGTAGTAAACTGATCCAATTTTTCCATCAACTACATTACATGGAAAAAGAAGAAAATAGGAAAAAAAAATCAGATTAACACATCCTGAGATAAATGGTATTTCAGCTAAGTTTAATCTTACTTTTGAAAGGTGCAAACTCATCATATACATCTATATGGAGAACTCTGCAGAATACCTGGGAGGCTCAACATTATGACAGCTACACCATCAAACTGTATATGGGTTTTCTCCACCCCTGCCCCTCAGCTGGGCTCATGGGGCAAGACAAGAATTTAAGCTGGGGCCTGAAATTCCCATATCCAGTCCAACCACGTTTAAACATAAAGGTAATTTTCTCCTAATCGCCAAGACTGATTACCCCTTTAGTCTTCCTCATCAGACCATAAATAGATGTTCCTCTGACTTCTTGGAAAAAAAATAAATACTTATTTGTCTTAAAATACAAAATAGCTTGATATTCTACAGTTAAATCTGGTCAAGCAGAACTTTTAGTCTTACCTGGAAGTTTTCTAATGTTTAAATAAGTCTTCCCTGAATCCACCTTCCCATTAATTCTTGCAAAGGAACTCTCTCTTTCCAACTGGTTACTACAAAAATGTTCAGATAATAGAGACTGTCAAAAAGAACAGCATTTTCTTGTCCAAATAATATTCAATATTAATTCCATTTATCACATCTCATTAACAGAAAAAGATTAGTAAAACCATCCTGAATGTCTTCAAATCTTAGATGAATCTCATTAGAATCCTTTCACCTTAAAAATTATAAAATCTACTTCAAATTTACAGTCTCATAGTACCTTCACTCACGCTACACTGTACTCCCAGAAAAGGGTTAATGTCATGCATATACACAGACCAAGGACTTTATTTTAATGGCAATGCAACAAAGAAGTTCACTTAATGACAAGTTCTTGAACTAATGTATTATTCATTTTGTTATGTGACAGTAGAACAAAATTGTATCCATAAATATATAATGCCGTACATCACTTTTTAGTGTAGTTTACATTTATGAAATAATTGGCTGTCTTTCAGCACATTACCCTCTCTTTATTCACTTTTTAAAGTGGGTGTCATAAGATGCAGCTCATGACATACAACATACATATGTTCTAGAAACAGAAGCAGCAACTGGCCTGGATAAACCTATGAATTTCAAGCTCTCTTTCTGGAAAGATTTTCTAGCCTCTAGAAGCATTTTAGAGGTATCATTACAGTGCTTTTCCACACCTAAATTGCTAGTTTTCATTTTCCCTTACAATTAACATTATAAAAGCATATAAATCTGCATGCCTTTGCGAGTCAGCAACAGATGAGCCTCGTGGACATAAGCGGGGAATTTCACAGTGCCAGACAAATGCTGCTCAGCTGCCAACAACAACACTGAATCATTGCTTGAGCAGCAATTAAACCAGAACAATACAGATACCCAAACCCTTCCTTTAATCAGCCTCCCAACCCTGTGTTTATTAGCTAGGCTGCAGTGACTACAGAAATGATGAGCCTATATGAGAATAAAAGCAAAATTCTATTAAAAATTCAGTAAATTATACAATATTCCTTCCTATCAAAATATTTTAAAATATTCATGCCTAAAAGTGCATGTCCTGTGAAGATCCCAGGATTGTTCATTAGACTTCTTTGTCTCTTGGATCACTACCTGCCATTACCAATTAAACTAAAAGGCAGCGTCTGAGAGCCGCCAGCAGGCAGCGAGTCCAAGGGGCACTAACTCAGCAGTAAAAAGGGCAGGTTTGGAGGCAGCAGGAAGGTCGTGGCTGCATCCCAGACAGAGGCCAGGCCTGCAAAGGGCATATCACATTCAGCCCTGCAGTAAATGACTGTGCGTTGCTCTTCATTCTGGGTTGAACCTAGCTTTTAGTCACTGGGGATTAGATGCCGATTTCCCAGTTTTCAGAGGGAGACCCAGAAACTGACTAGAGCCCACACAGGAGCTCCTTGGAGATGGCCAGCTCTGCAGGGACAGCCTGGGTCTGCACCTTGGAGCCTCTGGGGGAAAGAGAAGCCTCCAGAAAACCAAGGTGCATTTAGAGCATTTGCCCGTGAAGTGAATCTTGCCCAGATTTAACTTCTGCTTCCAGGGACCTCAGCTTGTGTTTCTCAAGGGCCGGGAGGACACCCTTGTGGATGAACCTGTGCTCCAGCTGAAGACAAGCCATGGAGCAGCACGGAATTATGGAGCAATATGGAATTATGGACTGCTTGGACCACCCAACAGATTGCTCCTCTGCTCAGAGACTCACCCCTCACGGTGACTGTCCTGGTGCGTACAACACGGAGGCAGACCTGGAAGCCGCGGTGCTGCATAAGAGGGGGGAACACTCTCGAAACAACCACCCGGGCCTTCAAAAACCCCCAATTTTCCACCCTAACGAGCCCAGCTCCTGCGCCCCCACGGTGAAGTTTTCCCCCTGCAGGCAGCTCCGCAGCCCCAGCGGCCGCCCGCAGAGGGCGCCCGGGCCCCGCCGCTGCGGCTGCTGATGGCGGCGAGGGGCGGTGCGGTGCGGGCGGGCCGCCTGCCCGCCTGCCTCCCCGTCACCCCGGCAGGGCCGGGCGGCCGCCTGCCTGCTTGCCTCCCTCCGCTGGGTGCCGGGGCCCTCGGCGCGGGGCCGGCCGAGCCCGAGCTGGATCGGCGGAGCAGCAGCAGCCGTGGCCAGGTCGGTGTCCGCCCCGCTTCGTGTCCTCGCCGCGCCTCCCGCACGGCCCCGTCCCGGCCTCCCCGCGAGGCCGCCATTACACGGGGCGGGGGGCGCCTGCAGCAGCACGGGCACCCGGGGCTGTCCCCTCCGGTGGCGGCCGTCCCGCTGTCGCTGCTGTCCCCATGTCGCTGCTGTTCGCCCCCCCGAGCTGCCCGGCCCCGGCTGTTCCCCTCGGCCCGGGCTGGGCACGGGGAGGGCGAAGGGCTGCGGCTGCCCGAGGCGGTCGGGCTGGGGCTGGGCGCTTCTTTGGGACGGCGCTTCTTTATCTCTCATTTTTCTTCTTTCTTTGATAAGCTGGAAGCTTTCTGTGAGAACTGGACTCGGTTTATGTGGTCGATTTGGCCGTGCTTTATCATCAGTGCTGAGAATGCAATATTCACAGCTGGGGCTGTGGGAAGATGCACTTAGAGAAGAACTAGAGCCAGGGGTAGATGAACGGGTTAATGCTCGGGAGCGCGTGAAGAAGCTCCCAGTTACTCCTTAGCTTAACTCACTTATTTTAATTTTCTTTTTCACCCACACTAATAATTAAATTATGAACACTATACAACTGAACATCCTTTTGGATTTCAGGCTGTAATCAGCTGCTATCTAAGGAACTTGCAAAAGTGCCAGCTGCACACACACATCCGACATCGTTACGCGTTACTCGCAGCGACCCGTTACTTGCCACCCCAGCGCTTGCCATGGTCGGAGCACACGGGTATTTGCAGCAACTTGGCTGCTGGAGGGGCAGAGCGGCTGTGGCAAGTCTCCAGACTTACAGGAGAAGCATGTTTTGCCTCCTCCGCACCGTGGAGCTGTGTTTAATGAAGAGGACTTCACTGTTAAAATACTATTTATTTCTGTTCAGGCATCTTTATTATGTAATAGGGGATTAAAGTAAGGGAGTTGTCCAAAGCAAAGTCTCAAGCTACTGATGCCTTATAACTAAATATCCGAAACCGCAAGGGTTCTATTCCTAGCTAGACAAACACTAAGCCTTTTCAGAAAGGTATGATGTCAAGCTTCTGGGCTAACACTTCATTGAAAATAATAAATAATACCTTTACTACAACTTTTTCAAATGCTAGAAAATGCTGTTTGGGCAGTAATGTAAGAATGGGGTTGCACGTGTGAAATTTTTACAGGGACATAACTCACCTTATATTTTCCTTTCTCACCAACTCTATGATTATAGGAAGAAAAGAAATGTCATGGCAAACTCATCCTGTTTTCAGGTGCAAAGCATTTCATGCAACAAAAGAGAAGTAAGAAGGGCTTTGTGGCAGATACATTTAGTTGACAGCATCCCATTGTTCTACCCACGGATGAAATTGGTCTTGGTATAGTGGCACAGTATTTTGCTGGGGATTGAAAAACAAAAAACCACACAATTATTTTAAGACTAAAAGTATAGTCTCAAGGGGCAGCAGCACAGAAGTTATCCTGCTGTATAAATGTTAAGGAATAGCAACCCAAGAATATCCACGTGCTTTAAATGTGTTAAGTGCAGCATGTGGCAGGAGGCCAATGCACAAGTCTGCAGTCATCTGGGAAGTGTAAGTGGCCTAACTTCTACCACTTCTTAAACTGTTTGGTTTTCTGTAACAGCTGCAGGGTTTTGGAGCAGGGTATAGCCTAAGTCAGGTGGCTGAGTCTGAATTGCCTCATTTAGACTTTTTACCCCATAGTCTGTGATTTTTTTTTTTAAGAGAACTTTTAATGCATGAGTCAAACTGCAGTCATGACATTCAGGCATAGTTTTGAATACCATATTCAACCTTTTTTTTTTTAATGTCTAATATGTTTTGCATATATTGAAAGGGTCGTTTTGGGATGAAGTTGAGGTGCAGTGTTTTCTGAACCTAATAAAATTTGCATGTTTATTGTTACAGTTTTTATAGATAGTTGAAAGTTTGTGGCCTAAAACCTGCCAAAGTAGCCTGTGTACTTTGTTTTGCCTCTTTAGTGGATGGTAACACCCTGTTCAGCTTCAGAGTACCAGAACGGGAAGCTTACTTTAAACATTACTCATAGATAAATTTTTTTAACTTTAAAAAATATTTTCGAAGATGACTACAAAGTCTAATAACTTCTCCAGTATAAGCTAAATATATCTAATAGACTAAGATGAATTCTCAGTGTATGAAAACATGTTCTCTTTTATTGTTTATGTGGTTTAGGTCCCATGATGACAGCTCTCTTGAGAGGCAGCCAGTTTCTGCAGAAAACTTGTTTCAGCACCGCAGATACTTGAAGTCTGGAAAGAAAAAAGATTTCCTGATGATTAGCAAAGTGAGTCCTAACATCACAGTGAATGATGCTCTACGAAAACTAACGCTGTGAACCTTCATCAAGGCTTGAATGTAGTTTGCATAATGAGAGTGGTTCCAACATGTTGTATTGTAGGAAGGGTAGAAAGCTGAGCCCTTCCAAGCCCTGTCCGTTTCCCAGGCACATGGTGTTACAAACATCAAAATTCCTGCCACAAACATGAGGCCTTTAGGGACTGTTGTCCTCAAGATACTTAGTCACTTCTAGGAGGATGCCCTTATGCCTCAGTGTTACTTCGTCCTGGTTTCTGAACTTGCTGTGCTTCTGAGTTGTTCCCAAATGGTCTTAAAAATTCTCGTTGTCTTTCTTGTCACTGATTTGACATCTGGCTTTAAGTACTAAACAGGTGAACCTATTAATACAATACATATATATATTTAATTTTTTAAATATGCTGTGGCTTTTTTTTCATAGCTAGTTGATTTGAGACTTCTCTGCATGGGAAATTATTAACCCTTGGAAAACCTAAGTATCATCACAGTGAATGGGAAAGCAGCTTTTTTTTTTTTTGTCAGCAGTAAATCTCAAGGAATAGTCACAGATAATTCTGCATTTTTGCTAAAAGTTTTTTCTTCAATTTTATAGTGGTTAGCCTTTTAGGAAAAAAAAATAAGATGTTCAATAGGGTGGATATTTCAGTAGGAAGAACAATAAATATCCAGAATTATTATAATTAGCTATGAGAAGATATTTTTTAAGGTCAGAAAGACCTTGTGCTTCAAAACTTAAGCTTTTTTTTACTTCACCTGCTTCATTCTGTGTGGGATGGGAGTGGAAATACCATACATTCACCTTATGAGGCTTCTCATGCTTTCCCTGTTTCCTCTGAAGTATTAAATAATACAAGCTGTCTGACACTATATTGAATCGCTAATTAGGCTGATTGGGCTACATATTCAAGTAGACCTTAGAGCTTGTCTGCAATCTGTGTAATAAATAACTTCTCTTTCATAATTTTAGCTGGAAATTAATTGCGTATAAAAGATCATTAAATTTATGTTCCATAAGTGTGAATAGAGTGTTCAGGATGGATACTGTTAAAGAAAGCACTGTTGCTTCATTGCAGTAATGTTGAATGTGAAAATCAGAGTTTTGGTCTTAAGTGCAAATAAATGGCTGTGTTTACTTTACCCTGTAGCAGATTTCTGGCACCTCTCTCTAACACAGGCTCAGGCTAAAATGCTACAGTGATAAACATCTGGAGCGTTGCATATTTGTCAAGGGTTAATGAATGCGATGGGCTACAAAGTATTTTTCTTTCTTGGAAGTCTTAACTTCTTTTCTGTAAGCAATAAATATGATCAAGCATCTTATGGTTAATGTCTTATTCACACTGGCTATATTTATTTCTTTGAATTTGGCAGGTTCATTTATGAGATTGGAAATAACTGCGATATCAAGCATCCGTCTGGATGCAGAGGTCTTTTCACAGCGGATATTCAGCATTGGTAAACAGATTTGCGGATTTGCATGGGGTAAAAATGGAGGCAGAAATAAACTTCTGAAATTGAATCTCAGTCCAGAAATGATGGCTTCCCAGCTGTATACACATGCTTTCAATATCTCCCCAATAGAAACTAGGAGACTGTGTATAAATGGAACACCATGGATTTGGCATCTTCTGGAAGAATGTGTTGAGAATGCGTGGGAGTACTGGAGCGTTGTCATAGGACTGATTTCCATTGTCTGTTTTCTGTTTGCTGCACTACCGTAAGTTTAAAGTCTTAGGCAGTCCTCAGACTGAGACATGAGTAATCTTGCCTGAAGCCTTTTTCACAAGCTGCCTTTTTTTAGTTTATCTTGGATATGTTTCTCTATCTGCATAATACAGATATAATATGCCAGAGAAGCACGTTGTTCATGTTTAGAACAATATTTGGTGGTTGACAAATGAGCTTGATGTACTGTTCTGTTGTACTGACTTGACACTAATCTCTGCCACTTAGAGCAAATGAGAATAAATCACCTCTTCTCTCTTATCTTCTCCACCCTGAGATGTGTGCACATGCAGCACACTTGCTGCAAAAACTGGCTCGGTGTTTATTTAAACCGCATGCCATGCCACCAGTACTGTTGTGCTGGCTCCTGCCATCAAAGTTTGGACTCAGAAAAGGTCAGAAAAAACAGCACATGAGTTAGCACTTTGGTAGTGCTAAATTAGTTGATGTTTGGTGGACTGGCACTGGGTTCAGATTTCAAACGTAGGTAGGAGATGGCAAAAGAAAAGCAGAAATGCTGCTAGTAGACGAGAATGCCTGAAACAAAATGGGATCGACTCCAAAGTCTGTCCCCATAAGGGAAATATAATTTACTGAACTTACAAAAGTGCAATGGAAATCAAGCAAAATAAAAACACTCTTAGTAAGCTGTTGAGGTTCTGAAATATTAGTTGAAAAGGGACCATACATTAAAAGTGTCGTGTTTGTGGGTATGGAATTCGTCAAGACATGTCTAATGGACTCAAATTTGGGATTGCTTCATAGCCCCTGTTATGAATCTGAGTAACAGTTCTCCAATTTGGAAGCATAAGTGCAGTTGTCAGCTCTTACAGGAGCTTTGTTCATTCTTAGCACTTCTGTGTTAAATAAATGTTTTTCTTCTTTCGGTATCTTAAAGGCTAGTACTTACGGCAGAGGAATATGAAATGATGATGGCATAGTTCTGGTGTCCAGAAAACGATACTTCAGTGCAGGACACACAAAAAAAGAACTCATACAAGCTGTAAGGAGGTTGTGATTTCAGGTTTTGTTACATGAGAGTAAGACATGGTGAGCGGTAGTGAATCTGAGTTCTCATTCAAACTGTAAGTGGGGTATTGCTGTGATGGGTCTCTTGTGGTTAAGAGCTTTAATTTTTCTTTATTCAGATTTTGAAAAATGTATTTTCAAGCTTGTCAAACATTTTTGGCTTACAATATTTTATAATTACTTCTGGAATTTGTGCCAGTCAAATTTACGTTGCCTGTCAGAATGGAAAAGTGGATCAAGCGCTGTCTTTGGGCTTTCTGCTGTGTTGGATAGCTGGAGATCTTACAAATTTTATAGGCTGCTATTTAACAAATCAACTCCCAATTCAGGTAATCTGTTGATATTTCTACTTTTTGATACGTACTTTTCGACTGTCTCTTTAACCTCTAGGATAATGTAATATTGCACAGTGTAACAGGTACTGGGAAAGAAAATAGTCTTACATTCTATTCTATTTATAAAACAAATTATAATTTCCCAGATATTTACTCTGATACCATTGTATTACCAGAAACGTTTCGCTCTTGCAGTTAGCATTTTGAGTGACTTACCGCGCTATATTCAGTAAGGAATGAAGTGGGGAATTATCAGCCAATTTTCACCTTCAAAGTAAGGTTGCAGAGGTTTGTTTGTTTGTTTAACTGGTTTTTTAACAGCTTCTTTGAACTAGAACTTTCTTGTTAATCTGTTAAAATTTGAAAATACAGTTCCAACTTCACTGGAAGAAGCCTTAGTTGTCAGTGATCTGTTGTGTCTGGAACTTTCTTGTCTACTGTTTCTATTTTCAGTTCTTAATGAAAGAAGGATGTATGTGTCAGTCACAGAAGTTTTCCCAAGCTGGAGATGGACCCAAGAGTGGACAGAGTTGTCGTCTAGTTTACAACTTAATGTTGTCTAACAGTTTCATCTCCCCCATTGTAAAGGGGCAAGAGAGAATGTCAGTTCTGTCTTCTTGAGGCAGGAGGCACTAAGCAAGACTGATAGATTCCAAAGTGCTGGGAAACTGGGTAGAGTGGACTTAAGCTTCTGGGCAGGAAAGAATTTATCAGTCTGCCCAGGCAGGAATTTGTGCCATGCATCCTGCAAAGTGACACACTTGTGATTGTGTCAGCATGTCACCATTGCACAAGCTTTACATCCCATTCATCTGCTGCTGTCTAACTTGGTATTTGTTGTTCACGTTATTATTATGAAGCACAGTTAAGTTCAGAAAGTTTTAAACTTTTTGTATACTGAACAAGCAAATGTATTTTTCTCTTTCAGACCATCACTGCCATCTCTTATGTTAATATGGATATAATTATGATTTCACAATATGTATACTATAAGCTCAAGAATCAGAAGATGACAAAATGTAAGATTTTTAAGCAATTAATATTCTCCGTTAAGTAGCACATTCTTCACTGTGATGTTTCCTATAGCATTTAAAGAAAAGCTACCTAAAAATAGAGTACACAAATTCAACCTGGAGTTGTCAGGCCTATTTCTTCCAGTTTTCTTAGTCTTTTTGTGAAAGTCCTATTCTTTCTCTACTCCACCTTTTCTGCCCTCCTCTTACCCACAAAATATCTGTACATATTTCCTAGTACTTTCAGTTTATATAGACATAAAAAAATACTGTAGCTTTGTGGAATCTGGTTCCATATTTTAACTTGCTCCATGGTTTTACTACCTACTTTCAGCTATCTAACTATATGTGTAAGTTGAGAGTAAGCATTATTGCTTTGTGTGGCTCAGTTTCCTTCATGTTGATTAAAACGTGACTTTATTTGCTTATAGCATAAAATATGTTGACATCTTCGTGCGTCCTGTTTCATACCTACAATTAAGAAGTATTAATGGGAATGAAATTGCTTGAGTTGCTTCATAAAATCCTGGCAGTAGTTGTAGTATTCAGCCTACCAAACGAACTACTGCCTTTACTGAAATGGAAGACAGAAAGCTATGTTCACTCCGTATCAAATCAAAAACATTATTTCATCAATCTAAACAAAACAAAAACAAACAACAACAACAAAAAAAACACACCTAAAACCCATGGTGCAGTGGAGGTAACAAAAAGCTGAAGCGAAACAGATGCCTGTCCAGCAAACTAAATAGGGATAAAGCAGATTCATTCAATATGGAGCTGATAATAAGCCTGGAGATAGGTCAGTGCTGAAGATATTTCCTTCCTGCTGCTTGCTCTTGAAAACAAATGCAGGCTCTTGTGCATTATAACTGTCCATGCCTGTTTCAGCTCAACTCTTTGCGTAGCTGGAGGGGGAGAAATGGTATCGTGAATAAAGCAATAAAAGAGGGCTTTCCCATAGCCAGTTCTGGAGCTGTTACTGCAGGCAAGTTGGTCAATTTTGCATCTCCAAGCCTGTGAAACAGCAGTATTGCTTCCTGTGTCTCTTGTACAGGTTGCAGGTCTTTAGGGCAGGCTTTCTAATTCTATACAGCAATTTGTTCCGCAGGTAACAGTGACTGTAGGAGCTTACCAGTACCTTTTAAATACAGAAGATAGCATGGCTCGAGAGATCAGTAGGATTGTTTATCATTTTCAGGTTGTCTCATAGGTCTCTATGGAGACTTACTAGAGGGAGTCTTTATCTTTGCATATGTGAGCCTCTGCATGTAGAGATAAGGTTTCATATCTAGCTGACCATGGACATAGATGCTGGTCCAGCAGAGGACTTAAATTCAAAAATATCTTTCAGATAAGTAAGAAATCTAAATTTGAAATATCGTTGCTTTTGCTTTTTTAAATTGTAATGTGTTGAAAGAAACTGTTGTATTCTATTCTTAGTAGTTTTCTGTTTATCAGCTGTTACATAAAAGTAAATTACTAGGAAATGAAACTCTATATAAGAGATGAACTGAGTGTGAAAATTGTCTCAGTAGCAATGCTCCTGCACTGCTGCCCTCAGGTGGCGCATTAAGACACAGTGCACAGTGAGCAGGACCAGACACAGAGCCCAGGAAAAGAGGAGGACTCCTTAGGCTTGCGTTGTTGCTGAGAAGAAGATACTTGGTATTGTACCTTTAGATTTGCATTTTTATACTGCAGTTAACACCTGCTGTTAATTTAAAGTTACCTTTTATTTTTCAGCTAATTTGTTTGTATGTCATTCTAGGCAGCAAAAACCTGAAGAATTTCTGCGTAACCTGGATCTTGCTGTGTATAGCCCTGTGTATCGTCCTACTCTGTCAGCTGCTAATAAGAAACCAAGACCAGAGTTCAGTACTAGAAAGAAGTAACGTAAGTTCTTAACCTGCTTCCATTCCAAAACAAACAAGCAAAAAAACAGTATAAGTGTCTTGAAAGGATTGTGTGCTCTGAGGTTTAAAGAAATTTGGATGCTGTTTTTAACAATGCCTTAGAAATCATAAATGTGGTGCTATTTGGACATTTTCAGTATGTACCATACATCTCAAAATAAAGTTACAAAATAGCTTCTTTTAGCAGCTTCCTGTGTTTTGGGCTTATTCTGTCCCTTGAGTTATTAGGATGTGCTGCTTTGTGAAATAACATGTATACGTGTTGTCTTCCTGCCTGTGTTAGATAATGTGGGCATCCATGTAGAGACTATGCAGTGAGAAGTGAAATCAATAAAAGTGGAAAATTACAATTGTACCTGCTGCTGCTGCTGCTGTCACTTCACCAGGAAAGTTCACAAGCTATTCTAGCAATTTTACAGCCTTCGTACTAATGCCAGTAAAATAATTGTAATCCAGCAACATTGCTCAGCAGGGAGGCGGCTTATTTTCAAAATACAGCTAGAGTGAGAAAACTAACAATTCTCTTAAAGTGAAAAATGAGTATTTTGCTTTTTCTAGACAGGATGTTTTTTTTTTTTTTTTTAGTAGCCCTAGCTACAGTTTTTAGTTTTGGCTTGAATTATTGTGTTCAGGCATCTTGAGCAGAAGGACTGGATTGACATTAGTGTGACAGCCTAAAGCCTGGCACTGGTTTTGATCTTAGTCATGGCTATGACGCAGCACTGTGCATTGTTGTGAGATAAAGATTAAACCTTTTCTAGCCCTCTTTGGTCATTTGAAGAGCTGTCCTGAACTGCTTTGAAAGGAGTTCTGTCCAGAATGATAGCCTGTGGCCTCTCCGAGTCTCTGAAATGCTTGAAAATGTTATTGCCAAAACATATGTACCTTTATTTTTCAGACTTCTCTTGATATGATTGAAATGTCAGGCTTCATTTGTGGCTATGTATCTTGTGTGTTTTACTTGGGAAGTAGATTTCCTCAGCTTTATAAAAATGTAAGTAGGTTTTTGGCTAAGTATACTTGTATATTTTGCAAAATACTCTCCGTTGCTTGACATTTTGGATTCTTCCTAGCAGTGAGCCCTCAACATCAAAAGCCTGCTTGGCTTTTGTGGCTCTCTAAAATGGTAAAGAAAATGAAGGGCTTTATTTTTCCATTCAAAAGGGAAGAGGGTGGTAAGAATTTTGCAAAAATGATGGTCTTTAATTGCTAGAAGAGGACTGATTTGCCAGGAAAGAGGAAAGTTTTACAGTTTTACACAGTTTGATCAGATACATGAGCAGAAGCATGCTTTGTGTGATTGGTTTCATGAGCAAGTGGAATCTCACCTTTTCTTTCTCCAAACTACTCTAAATTAAATAACCAACTACAGGATCAAAAGTTAAAATTAGAGGAAAATTAGTTTAAAGCTTTAGACTTTTCCACAAAGATGCCATTACTGACTTTTTTTTTTTAATATACCAATAGTGAAGAGTCTGTAGGAGAAAAAATGCTAAGGGATTTACATAATCAAATGTATACAGGTATTCTAGCAGAATATGTAAATGATTAATTAATTTCCAAGCTTATTCCTGTTCCCCCTTTACCTATTCCATCCCAGACGGAATACCACAACATTTTCAAAGGGCTCTTCTGAACAGACTGATAGAGCAACAGACTTGCTAAGAACTAAAAATCATTTGGAAGCAGGTTATCCTTGCTGCTTTGCACTTACATAAATAAATACCATGTTAACTAGAGCTGCTTCTAAGAGTTGTAACAATTTCTATAGCAGTTGGTGATACGTGC
Organism: Cygnus atratus; assembly: GCF_013377495.2. Taxonomy (NCBI): domain Eukaryota; kingdom Metazoa; phylum Chordata; class Aves; order Anseriformes; family Anatidae; genus Cygnus; species Cygnus atratus. Next base: position 24,996,439 of record NC_066370.1, on the reverse strand, counting down.
TGAAAATACTAAGCTCAGAGGATTCAGAGCCCAGGAAGAGATGTAAAAGAATGTCTGAGAGTCTCTGGATGTATTATAGCACAAAATAGCAGAATTATCTATAACTGTCTACTGCGATGAATGTTTTAACATTTTTTTTTCTGTAACATTTCTTTGTATTTAGTTTCGGAGAAGATCAACGGAAGGCACCTCTTACCTGCTGTTTGCATTAGCCATGCTGGGAAACTGTACGTATGGACTGAGCCTTGTTTTAAAGATGCCTGCTACCAAATCTTTCCAAGCTCTGTACTTTTTACACCATCTTCCGTGGCTCATTGGGAGCTTTGGAGTTTTGTTTCTAGACATTCTTGTATCCTTTTGCTGTTATAGCTAGAGTTTTTCAGGATGGGCTTGTTAATAAGTAGATCAGATATTAAGTGGAATTTTTTAATCATGTTTTAAAAAGTCTTAACTTCTTTCAGAACAATAATTCATATGTTTTCTATAACAATATTTCTATAACATTAAGTTCATAGAAAATAACTACATTAAAGCTACATAGAACAGTATCATAGAACTGCACAGGTTAATTTTAATGTTGTAGCCGATACATAGTATACTAAAATATAGTTGTTCTGTGTGATGTCTGATAAACGTAAAAACAAAAAACACCTCCAAGACTGCTTGTTTTTAAATGTAAATATAGAATTATAGCTTTGAGAAGTTGGCTGACTTGTAAGTGCTATTGGAAGAGTGCATTAACGTGAGAGACAGACAATGAGATTTTGGCAAACTTTGTTTCAAGAAAATAGCATGTAACAAGGAAATGCTGCAGCTACCCTTAACTGTATAATTTGGGGCAAAATCAGATGCATTGATACAGTGAGTGCCTCTGAAAACCGTCAGCTGTGCTCACTGAGTCATGCTAAGAGCTGCCCTACTACTACACAGTTACATAGGTTAGTGTGCCTGTTTCTTGAAGTTCTGAGCAAACTTAAACACTATTTTTTTTATTCTTAATTCAGGGGACATATGTAAGATGTTTACAATGTTTTAGTTATTACTAGTCATGCTCTTTCTACGTTGAGCATTAGCATTCTGTGATCAAGAAATTAAAAGTAAAATATTTATGGTAATATTGTACTTTTGCTTTAGAAGTCTAGTGAATGATAATGTGGTATTTGCTGTTCTTCTGTTCATTGTGTGTTTATAGCCACCTGCCTTGTTACTTTAGCTTGCATTTTCATTTAAAATAGTATAAACAGGAGACTTTCTGATCTTCCTTGCAGTAAGAATTTTACTTTTGTTTCTTAAGACATCTTGGTACTTAGTTCCATTAACTCCAAGTACGAAATGGAATAGAGTGAAGAGGGATTTCAAGACCATGCTAAAGCATACTGTGTTAATCCGTTCCATATTAGAAGGAAGTTCTTTACCAGATTTACCTGGAACAGTTCAAGAAGTTATGATTCCCAGGCATCAGCCTTGTCTTTCTGATTAAAGTAATTTCATAAGCCACTCCAATTAGCCTGACGATGGGACAGCTGACCCTCGCCTTGGATGGGCTGTTAAATGGTACTGTCCCTCAGAATAGGCATCTGTGCTTCTTGCGTTTGTAAATTTAATTTTTATCTTTTGAGACAATGTAGTTTCTTTTGCACGAACAGACTGCAGGGCATCAGGGTTGCTAGCCCACGTGGCTGGTGTGAGCGCTTAGGCCTTTTGTTCCACAAATGAAGTGGAAGTTTCTTTTCCTCTCCACAGCTGGAAACATAAAACTGCCAGTATTTATTTACCAAAAAAAAACCCTAGGATTTGATCTTGATGACCCTTACAGTACATTATGTGCATATTAGCAGATGTCTCTCTGTGATGTACTCCAAAACTTTTACGTTGGCCACAAACCTCTCCCCTCTGCGAGCCCAGCCCCAGAACTGCAGTGCCAGTGTGCACATGACATTCATTTCTCAGCTCCCTCTTGATTGGAGTCTGAATCCAATCTTGCTAATAGTCTTCCAGTTCAAATTATATTGAAAGCAGATGCTCCCAAATTAGGTTGGGGAGCTTATAGAAATCTAGTCAAGTATATAGTGTTAGTTGAAAATGTATGAAGTATTTGTAATCAAGAGAAAACAAAAGCAGACCTCCAGCTTTGAGAAGCCCTGAAGGTATGGAAGTAAATTCTATTTTTTTTTAAAGAGACCTTCATTACTGTCTCTTGCCAAGCAAGAAAATCAAAATTCTAACAAACCGATATGTCATGTTAGACCTAGACCAGAAAAGAAAAGAGCAGGACCACTCGGGTTTTGAAAAACAGAGGACTTAAATGAAAACGTTGTAATCTCTACAAGAGAGGTGTCTCGTAATTAAGCATTTGTGCAGCAGTCTCTGGTTTGAGGAGTAGTTGTAGAAATTGTCTAATTCCAGTACGGTTTATTCCTCAGAGTGTGCAGAGTTTCATTAGGTGGAAGATAAGCCCTCATTCCTCAAGGTCCAAGGAAGGATTAAGGGTTCACTTACTCTGTGTCTGCTGCGGCATTCTTTCTTTTGCTTCCGTCTGCCGTGGCTGGCATTGACTATTTTTAGAACCAAATGGACTCCCGATCGCAGCTGGAACAGCGGCTCCAGTGCTACTCAGTGCAGGATTACACCGGGCTGGTTTCAGCTTACTTTAACGGGATGACGTGGTCATCCTGTTTCCTCGGTGTCTAAAGCTAGTTACTTGATCTCACAATAAGCTAGTTATTTTTGATAGATAATGGAAGTGTGCAGTTGTTTGTAAAGTATGAGTTGTCCTCTTTTTCATTTTAAGAAGGAGTTTCATAACGTTGCACGTTTGCATTATAAATCGGACATGATTTTGTTTTCCAGTAATTGTTTCCTTCCAACCGCTGCTTTGCAGAGGAAGGTGGCTGGAGTTTCCCAAGGGTTTTTAGGGGAAAGTGTCCCTGCCTAGGGCAGAGGGGTTGGGATTTGATGGTCTTTAAGGTCCCTTCCAACCCCAACCACTCTATGGTTCTAAGAGACCGTGAAGGCCAAGGTTTAAATGTGCCTGATGGGGTGGGGTGCCTTATCTGGGAGAGATGCTTAAGTCCATATTTGCCTATCTTAGGGTTCCATGGTGGACCTCACTAGAGCTTTACTTTGTGCGTGATTATTTAATGGCTCACCTGTACATGAGGATTTAAAATATGTAGTATTAAAATACTGAGTTTTTGACCAGTTCTGCCCTTGGAAATGTAGTGCTGGCTGCTGCTAAAAGTCTAAGAGACTGAATTTAGCACAGCTCTCCTGGAAAACTTTGTCCTTTTCTCTAAGTATCCTCTTTCACCCTTTCTTGTTTCCTCTCCTTGCCCCCACCAAAACCAAACAACTCTGCTTTGTATTTAGATTCAGGTAAGGCCCTTTACTAAGATTTTTGCCTTTCTTTTTTGTTTGTTTGTTTGACATCACCCTATTGTCAGAGCGTGATGTTCGAATACTCTGCAGGTAGTTCTTTTCATTAAGTGTAGCCAGGTTGTAACTAAATAGCCAAAGTATATTCAGCAAGAGCCAAGCTGCTGTACATGGACTCTTTATCTAGCACCTTTTGTGAGTTGCAGGGCAAGCACTTGGAATCCATTATATACTTCTACAAAACATCATGCTTTGTAATTTAATTACACGCTGCAAAGAATGTAAGTCTGACCTGACAAGTCAGCAAGACTTTCCCAGCCAAACTTCTCTGCACTCCTGTAGCTACCTGCTGTTGTCTCAAAAACATTGCATTATTTGATTTGTCATTAAATTGTTTGTAGGTTTAATGAAACAGATTTGATAAACTTGTTCAGTGGCTGTCATAAACACCAGTCTTGAGTAGTCAGCTTGGTTCTCGCCTCCACTCTGGGCTGTCTGCGTACTTAGGCCTTGGAGTTTCCCCCAGAAAGTCACAGACTTGAGCAGCAAGCATGTTTCTATATTAAGTAGTCTTGGCAGTCCAGCGTTTATTTTAAAAATACAACCAGATGAGCACATATGCTAAAAAAAGAAAAAAACCCACAGCAACATTCTGGAAATACTTCTTGGTGAATTCCACATCAGAATGGTAAGTTACAAAAATTAAGAGCTCTGTTGCTGCCGCCAGCTTGGTGGCTAAGTGCTAATGCAGCCCAGTCCTGTCCCCAGCCTACAGTGTGATTTCAGCAGATCTGATCCCCAACCCACAACAGATTTTTCTACCAGTGCAGCTTTTAAGACCTGGGGAGGTGTTTGGCTGCAAGTCCAATAAGGCCTATTTGAAAAAAGAAAAAGGCAGGAAATTTAAGTGGTAGCTACATATGCTATAACACTAATTTGCTAAATTTTCTTCTTAAAGTTTCCTGCATAATACTGCAGAAGGGCTTGAAATGAGTGCTGATCTGCTGTCTCTGAAGGAAATCCTGTCTAGTCTTTAGCTGGGAGGCCTTAGAGGTGGGATGCAGGAGAGCTTTGGGAAAGTGGGACAACTCTTGGGGCTTTGCCTAAGAAATTTGTAGAGAATTTCCTCTGCTTCCATCCAGCCCTCCCAGAAAGCTTTTTATTTTTAATTCTTATTTTTATAAATAAGCATGTACTTTAGCCTCAGACTTCTCACAAATGTTGTCTACCAGCCAAGTTATTTTAACTGGGCTAAAGTGTTCCTGGCAAAATTTTATATGCCAGATTTCCTCCCAGAGAAATGCAGTTTCAAATTAAAGTGGGGTTTTACGTGTAGTAGTAGCGGTAACAAGTCTCAATTAAAGCTGAACATAGATGAGCATCCACTGCACTTTGCGGAGGGGTACCCAGGTATACGGATGGCTTCTCGTTTCCACACCCTGTACTTTTAAGCCTGCTTCCATGCTGGGGGGGGAAAGGAAGAACCACAGGCAGTGCCTCACACCCAGGCAGCATTGCCACCTCGCTGCCCACTGGGGGTGTTCCCTTGTGAAGGCAGGCTGCTGGGCCCGCTGCTGGGGGTACACCTCAGTTCGTATCAGTGTACTGTCACTAGGAAATCTGTTCTGGAAGATGCTATGCCTATGTCTTGTACTATTGAAACATTTTCCCTGGAAAAAAAAGCCACCACAGTCCCTTATGGAAGGACAGCTGGAGAGATTTGTATGATACTTTTATATTGTAAAATGGTGTCTCTATCAAAACCAAGTGCCTGGTATCCAGGTCAGTACTGAAGTATCAAACTCAACAATCAGAAATTCTGAGGAGTAAGGCATCTCTTATCCTTTCTATGTGCAAATCGCCATTTTTTTGAGGGCTAGATATGCTCAAAGTCAGTAATTTTGTTTGAGAGCTGGAATAATCAGGAAAAAGGACAAGTACACACTTGTTAATTCTTTTTAGATTAGCAGTATTTCCAGTGGTCTGTTTTACAATAGAAATAAACAGTTATGTCTAATTGCACAATTCTGTGTTGAAAACAGTATTAAATACTGAGTCATTGAGCTGTCGGCCTGTCATTGCCTTCCAATACCAAATGAGGGAGAATTTTGTTTCCTGATCAGGCCCTGTTGATCCACCTCTAAGAAGTTTTTACGAACTCCCCCTCCTTACCAGCAGCCCCATGTGGGCTCCCCAGGTGAACGATGCTCCTCTTGCACGTCTGATGAATTTCACGCTTAAGACCCTTGCAGGCAAGAGATAGCAAAGGATATTCTCATTTGTATTTGAGCTGTAAGGCTGAGGTTTTAAGTTAATTTTTTCCTGTATCTTCCCTTCTTTAGTATTGCAAATAAAATGATTAAATGTTTTGTCATAAAGAAATACTGAAAATGAGTGTTAAGTAAGATTTGGAAGAGCTTGTATGATAATGTAGAAAATTCCACAGTTAGGATTAAATAAAATGGATAATACCCCACAGTACGTGAATTAGATGAAACAAGTTTTAAGTTTTCCTCTGTGGACTGTGGTGCTCAGAGTCTGAGCCAGAGCTAAATGGGTGGCTGCTTTTATTCTGCGCGGCTTGCTGTCTTTCACTGAAAGCCAGTACTGCAAGTGCTGCCTCTGTATCCCAGTTAATTACTTCCTTACCCCAAAATAACAGGTGACTGTGCAGTTTGTTCTGTATCGTCAGCACGAGGAAAGGCAGCCTGGCGTGGTGGCGCTGGAAGTGGAACCGCTGCTCCTGGGCGAGGAGACCGCCTAGTGCGGTGTCGTGGTAGGCTCCTGCCTCCTGTGCACTTTTGCTCTTGGATGACCTCAACAAACAGTTGGGATTGCAGTTGCTTAGGGACCACATTTATTACTTTTTTATTTATTTTGTCATTAATTTGTCATTACTTATTTGCAAATGATATGAAAATAAATATTTAATACTGTATTTCAGGATGATATCAAGTCTTTTTTCCTGATTTTTTTCCCCACTTTTTAGGCTGTTTCTCCCTATCCTGATAGGAAATCACAGCAGTGACTGCTTTAGAAGTATGTATTTGATGTCGTGATACAGTGCATATCACGAGGTGACTATTTTTAGATGAAAATCTACATCTAGATAACAGTAATGTGGCTGTTTAAAAAAAAATGCAGGATCCATTGGTGTGCTTTTATGTCAATCTTGTAAGCTGGTGGGATCCTCATGTACAGCTTGTTGCAAAGTATTACTATGCATTTTATTGTCAAGTTAATTAAAACATTTATACGTCAATACCTGTGTGTTCCATGGAATATAATTACTGTGTGCCATCATACACTGTATGGAAAGGGGTTTTTTATGACTTGCATTTCTTTACAAGCTGCTGCTCTAGGTAAGTACTGGAGGGGGGTATGCTAAGGAGACTGTACCTTGCAATTGTCTATGGTGTGTTAGGTATTTTTATTCAAAACTGTTCTGTTTGAAGAAAACTTTAATAAGATCTCAGAATAAAATTCTAGTTAATATTTCATTGTATATGCATATAATGATTCACTTCAATAAATAACTTTGTGAACAAAAGGGCTGTTTTTTAAAAGTCAGTATGAGTCAGTGCATTTGTGGGCTTATCATGGAACTCATCCCCTTTGATTTCAGATAACTTTGTTGAAGGGACATCAGAAGAGATTTAAAATAATAATAAGAAGAAAATAAATTGAGTGCAATTGATCATATCTAAATCTCTGCCAAAAGTGCACACTAAAAGTGAAGCATTTTTCTCTCTGGACGTTCTAGAACTTCTGCACTACTGATTAAAACAACAACAATGAAAAACAACAGAACAACAATAAAATAAACCCCTACAAAATAGGGTGTAGAGTGTTTTGGGGGTAATGTCATCCCTGCTGTTGGATAGGGAAATGTGAACTGATCTCACCCTGTGTTCCAGCAGTCACTTACCTATATGAGTGACTGAATTCTGTGATCTTGGAAAAGAATTTATAAAAGGGATTTGCCAAATAGTATTGTGGAAGGCCGCGCGCTTCTGAGATGTTACAGCCCTGCACAGCTGGGCTTCTGGGTGAGCTCCCCATGTGCAGGGTGCCTTTATTGGCCTCAGTGTGTACTGTGAGTGAACATGCTTTTCCTGGTTTCTTAAGCTTGTAGAGGGTATTAGAAGTTAACCTTTTCAGTACATAAATTAAAATGCAATTTGTCTCACTTGCAGATTTATATGCTGTACACACGAGATTATCAGACGCTTGCCTGGCTGCTGATTGAAACCATGACTTGTTACTTTTTAATGCAGTTAGAATTTGGTCTTGCATTATTTCTTCAAAGATTATTTCCCTTTTATTGCTATAAGTAATCCTATTTCGGGTTGCCTTTTTATCCATGTTTCATACAGCTGTTTATTAAAACAGCTAAATAGGGGATGTATAAAGTTACTGTGATTTAACTTAAGAATTTCAGTGGAAAATAACTTTCTAAATGCAAAGCAATGGTAGTTTGTTTATTGATACTTCATTTATTATATATTTCACATATGGGTTAACTGAATACTTGAGAAAAATAAAATCCAATCAATAAAGTTGCTGTTGAGTGGTTTGGAGGGGCAGGGGATAGTTGTCCCTGCTGTTAGACATGAAAATGTGAACTCATTCCAGCTTCTGTTCCGGCAGAAACTTGTATGAGTAACGCCTACTCGGTAACCAGCCATCACACGATTGTTGTTGCTGTTTCCCGATGCCTGTTAAGATGTGAGGTTTCTTTGTCATCACATTGTTCAGCCACTATTTGTTTTTTCTCAAAAGCAGGCTTTGCCACGTCAAAAGGAGAAGTTAGGGCTGTGCCAATGCACCACATTGGAGACGAAAGGACAGCTCCTGATTACCTCTTTGTTAATCTCAGGCAGGAAAATACGGCACGTAGCCTCTACCACTGCTGTTTTGTTGAAGAGCGAGGTGTCTTAATCTTCCTGCTTTATGCCACTAAGTCTTCTGCCTGCGTTGCATGTAATCCAGGATTAATAGCATTGTTTTCTAATGTTATTTTTTAACTATCATGGAAATCTCATTAACTAAAGGAAACATCTAAAATGCCTCGAGTGCTTTATTTTTACACAAATTAATCAAATAACTTACCTAATACAGTACTTCAGTCCGCAGAAGAGTTATGAATGGTCATTACACGCTGATCTTGATTGCTTGTTTCAATAAAAATGTGCTTAATTCACCACTTCTGACTAGCTCTTGAAACAGTAAGTTGCTAGTGTTTTTTTCTAAATGCATATTTATATTCCTGCGGATAAAGAAAAAGTAGTATTAGTGTAAAGGAAGCATGGTTTGACTGCTCAACAATCTCCTTGCCTCTTCTTCCAACTAACCAGCTTTTAAGCTCTGCAGCATCTCGTGGCAGCGGCAAACATGGTCCCTCAAGGTTTTAGTATGATACTTTCTGGGGGGTTGTTTACAGCTGCACCAGAAGCACAAGAATGCAGAAGAACAACCTTATTTTCAGGTACAAAAGCAGAGCCTGTCTCCATCTCATGTCAGCGCTCGGACAAGACCTGTACAAGGTCCCTGCTTTATCTCGCTGCTCTCTGTGGCTCCTTCTGGAGCCCAAGCCCTTGTGCTGGGTGCTTTGATGTGCCGTGGCATCCTGCAGCCCCGGGACCCTGGCCGGTGAACACTTTTCCTGCTCCAGAAAGGGCTGCTCTGGCTTCTCCAGGCTCCGTTTCGTGAGCGTTTCCAACCAGGTCTTCCAACCAGGTCTCCTGCAGTACCCGGAGAGGAACATCCATCCACTGCTGCCGTGCTTTTTGAAGCGCTTGGAATGGAGGCAGGGACAGTTCATGAATATGAATTGCCTGTAGTACTTCAGTGTCCATCTGTGTCACTGCTTGCTAAATGCAGCTGAATATACAGTGTGCAGCCAGGGCACTGATTCATATCGGGACGAGGGGCTGCCGTAATGGGCTCCAAACAGCTTTGAGATGATGACTGCAGATGAATTAAGACCAGCTTAATCCAACTAAATAATATTCCTAATGATAAACCGTTAAAATCTAGTTGACTTTCAGATTCTAGCAATTGTATCAGACAAGGTGATTATACTGCACATCAGTACCGATAATCATTAAAATAGATTAAGCTATTGGCTGAGGAATAAGGGACGTGGGCAGTCTCCGACGTCCCAGCAGCGCTGCTCCCACCGCACCCAGCAGAGGTTTCATGCAAGAGGGCAAAATGATGAGGATGATCTCAGACCCCCTGGAGGAGAAACCGCTCAGTGTGCAAGATAGTTTCTTGGAAGAACCGTGCCATGGCACGCTCCAGAGCTGTTGTGGGGTCACCGTCAGTTGGTGCTGTGCCCCAGCCCCGGCTGGAGCGGGCTAGGGGGTGCTGCTGGGGGGAGAGCAGCCCCTGTGCTTGCTCCAGGCTTCTTTAATTGATTGCTGCTCTGGCTCAAGGTACTGTGTGATCCTGTAAAGGTAGAGAGGAGATGGGCGTTTTATGATGCCTGACTTTCCTACAATATCTTTTTATTAAGTAAACGGTAATGGAAATATTGGGTTTTCATTTCTTGCTTGCTTCTTTTCCAACAGTTGTCAGTAAATCAACGTTGCAAAAAGCCATCTCCTCCTCTGCAATGTCAGAGCTAACGGCAGCCTGGTGGTCACTTACTTTTGGAAATGATACCGCCTTATTTCCAGACACTCAGCAGACTTTAGTGCTGATGTATTGACCCTCGCAGCTTTCAGACCAAGGAAATATTAGAGGACAGCATTTCCAGCAGAGAAATGCCCATATTTTAAAATGAGGACTGTGACTTGTAGTTAAGCCAATTCACTGAGATACGGATGTGCCAAGCTTAGCAATAAAGCGAGTATTTCTTCCCCTGGTCTTAAAGCATCTCTCTTTGCTTCTTCCCATAAAGCGACCAGGGACACTGCTTAGTGCCGGACGAGCGGGGCTCTTTTCGCTCGCTGCAGCCAAAGTGCAGACTGTGCACACAGAGTTTTAAACTGAGAACTGTGCAAGATTTAGTGAGAGCCGACCTGGCCGTGGCTCCAGGCATATCTCCTGCCACCACCACGCAGCAGGGCAGTGGGGATGTCCCCTTGGGACCCGGGGTGGCAGCCGTGGGGTGGCAGCGGGCACAACTGGGGCTGTGCGGTGCCACCAGGGTGGTGACATGGCCAAGCTGTGCCCCCGTGAGCTCACATGGGGCTTCCTGAGCTGCAGCAGGCAACCTGTTCTGGTAGCCAACCTTACAGCTTTGTTTTGCTGTAGCTTAAAAAAAAAAAAAAAAAAAAAAAAAGTTCATAATCCGTCTGGCTTCCTTGCAAGCTTTGCATCATGCCATGGACTGATGTTGCCTCCTTTCCCACGTAGGTCCTTCCGTGATAATCAGGCTCAGGTTCTCATCTGGCCTGCTGGAGATGAAGCTCGGGTCAAGGTGTCCCCAAAAGCTGGGAAGCTCAGCCTGAGCTCCAGATGTTGTGGTTCAGAACTGGCTCCGTGCTGGTGAATTGTAAAGTTATGATTTATTACCGCATGCAGCGTAATTCATTTTTACATTGAAAGTAATATTATGTTATATAATCAAATCTCATTTGTTATTTATTGCATTCTCTCCCCGCACAGATGTGGATGCTTCTCCCTCTCCCCGGTTGATAATTTCCTTCGTGCGTCTCCTGATGGGGCTGCGGGGACCAGTGGGAGCAGCAGCGTTGGGGGCTGGAGGGATGCAATGGGGCAAAGCCACAGGAAGCCACCTTCTTTTGCCCAGGTCTGCCTGTAAAATTGCAATAACTTCTACAAAGTGTGACTGGGGCAGCTGAGCTGGCTGGCAGCGGGACAGGAGCCAGGGCTTGTGCTGGCAGCCTTGTGTCTGCAAAATGTTTGCAATAAGGCTGTTGAGCTGCTGCTGCTACAGAGCACGCCAGGAAGGGCCCCAAACACAACCCCAAAAGCTACGGCTGTGCCCCGTGTCCAGGCCACTTGAGAGCTGCTTTGAGGGAGAGGGGCTCGGAAGGGGGCCGGTGTCGTACCAATGTCCCCAGGTTTTTGGTGGCAACGCCAACTGCTGCACGCACAGCATTTAGCTTGGACTAGATTCCCATATATATTCCAGATGTATTAAGCTTTAGAGCATATCTTCCCCCCTAATCTTCCCCATGCCAATGTGTATCAGTTCAGTCTTCCCACCTGCACCAGACAAATGACCTCGGCCGTGCTTTGGAGCCCGACGGAATCGGCAGCGAACGTGGCCGGTCCCTGCCACTACCGCCACCGCACGGAGGTGCCCCAAGCACTGCTCCAGAGACGGGTTTTATTTTAAACCCCTGAAATTCAATATTTCATATCATAGTTAAAAATGGGTATGTGATGAGGACATATTAAATGCTGAGCTTCTTGCTCAACTATCTGCTAATGTGATTTTTGGTACCACATCATGGGGAAAATGTGAATTCTTTTATTTTTATGTAAAAGTGCTGTCACAAATCCAAGCAAGTTTTCAGTGTGATGAGACCCTTGAAAAAGAGCGTTTCTCTCTTTTTTTCCTGTTATTGATGTCTTCTGAAAAGGATACCCTTAAGATACAGGGACAGCTCTAGCTGCCGGTGCTCTGAATTGCGATGACGGCTCGTACCGTCAGGAGAGCCCTGACAGTGATGGATAGCCTCCGCAACTTCGCAATAGCGGGATTTGTTTATCCTGCCTGCTCTTTGTGTTTGTGTCAGGTTTTTCACTCGGGGCTACGCTCAGCCTCTGAACGCCGGCTCTGCTGCGCTTCCTCCCTGGGGGTGGGCGCAGCCCCCAACCCCAGCCCCCTGGGGGCCGTACCCTTCGCCCTGGCTGTCAGGGAGGCACCCACAAGTGGGTTTGGGCAAAAATAGTTGTTCCTGACCGACTCTGGGTGTGCAGTAGAGCAAGCGAGGCCGTGAGCAGCCAGATCTTGCCGGAGCCTTTGCCCTGGGACATGCACAGGTAAAGGACAGACCCCCTCCACCCTGAGACGCCCGTCGTGCCTCTCACCTCTGCAGCCACTGGGACTGACACCGTGGGGCTTTCCACCACCTCTTTTCTGTGACTGTCTTCTCCTCGATATATTGAAGCTCTTTGGTTTTGGTTGAAAGGTTTTAATAAAACCACTGCTGTGACGTGGAAAGGCTTTTCTTGACAGCTTAGCCGTACTTGTATAAACTCACTGGTTTCCGGTTCAGCAGTTTTCGTTAAGATGACCTGGTGAAAGCTGGGATATAAATGTGTGTGTGTGTGTGTGTGTGTGTGTGAGTGAGTGAGTAAGGATGGAGGAGAGTTGGGTTTTTGTGTTTGAAGTCTTGGAGAGGGGACAAGTGAGAGCTTTGGCCATATTGCCCAAATAATAAAACCTTTATAGGCATGGGACACGGCTCATGAGACTTTGTAAAAACTTCCTCGCTTAGAAAGAATTGGCTAGGCAGCAACTTCAGAAAGGAAAGAAGAAAAAGAGGTGGGAAGAGGATCGACGGGTACTGGAGCAAAGGCCCCGATAATGGAGCAAAGGCTCTGACACCCAGAAGGTGTCATCCTCGGGTTGTCCCTGGGGCCACATCGCGGCAGTCAGCTCCTCTTCAGCACAGCCACCGGGACAAAACCTGACAGCACCAGGGCTTTGGGGCGTTTGAAGGGACCCACACAGGCCGGGTATTTCAGTGCAACCCCTCCTCTAATTAATAGCGGTGTTTGTTTAAACAGATCAATGCCTGTCCTTGACCTCAGTGCACGATTTGAGCTATTACCGTATCACTAAATATGAAATGAACAGTAATACATCTGAGAGGCAAACCACTTATATCGAACCCAGTAATACAGATGAGAATCTTTTATTATATCAAATGAAAGCTGTGTGGTTATATTTAAATACTCCAACTGCTGAAGGCTGCAGTGAAAGACTTTTCCGCAGCTAATTCACCGAGGAGCATCGCGGGGGCTAACCTGTGCCTCCAGTGCGCATTAGCTCTCCCGAGAAGAAAAATTGTTTTGGGGGGAGAAGCTCTGCTACTCGTGATTAAAATAACCCTCTTAATGTATGCTGAATATAGTGCTTACAGTAAATGCAGGGAGCTATAAATTTGTGGGGAAAAAAGAAGGGTGAGGTATGAAATACGGTGAGGGTTTGCACTGCGGGCTCGGTGCCTGCCAGGCGCGGAGCTTCCCCGCTGCCCCGGCCCCTTGCTCGGGGCAGGGATGGGAACAAGAAGAAAGGAGAAGAGAGGTAAAGCCCCAGAGCTGGCCAAAACCAGCAAACACCTCGTTGAGAGATCACCTGCAATGGGCATGATGAACAAAACCGGTGATAGCTCCTGCACTGAAGGCTGTCCTCAGAAGCACGCCTCTAATTAGCGGCAAGTTTAAAAGCCTCCTCCATCACATGGGTAAACAATCTTCTGGCGTAATAGAGCAGTTGTCAATGACGCTTTTATGTTCAAAGAAGCCTGTATTGTACTGTAGGTCAATGAGAAGCTGAGAGAGGTGAGCACTGTTCAATACTCATGGCCTAAGGTCTGCAGAAATTTCCATAATATAAAAATGGGTTCTGCAGGGACAGGAATGCTAAAACGCAGCACTACGACTCCGGGCGATCACAGGCATGTGGCTGCATGAGCCATAAACATCCCCAATCACAACACTTCCCTATAGCACTTCACCGAAGAAAATAAAATAAAGAAGTGGAAGTGTGAGGAACAGCCAGCAGCGATGGTGGTGCCTCGGGCTGGCCTTCTCCTCCCTGCATCCCCCGGCACCGAGCCCCAAATATCGGCCATGGAGCACGCACCTCTCCCCAACTGCCTCCGCACTGGCATTGCTCCTATGGCTGGTTCTGTGTATGCACGGGGCTGTGGGTTGCACAGCCACCAGCTGCTTCAGATCATTTCTGTGAATTCATTATATATTTGGGGGAAAATATGGGAGTAGGGGCACGTTTCCCTTCTGCTCAAACCTTATCTCCAGCAGCGCCTCCCTGCCCTGGCTGCCGTACAGAATGAGGGTTTTCCATGTATGGTCCCGGAGGAAAAGTTGTTAGGGAATGCTGATCATTCCTCTTTAGTCTAAATTAATTAAATGACACAGTATCTATTGTATGAAATATATGGGGATCGTTTTACATGGTATACTGTATGCAGTGATTATAATGCACGATCTTTCTAGAGAAATATGGGAAAACAATGTCCTTTGCTGGAACAGGCAAGACATTCCTGGGCTCTGTAATACATCTCCCCGTTAAGCAGTAATGCGACGTAATCCACAGAGGCTTAATAACTTACATGACAGATGCATAATCTTGAGCAATGTAAGACGCTGCTGTGAGCATGAGATGCATGCGACTATCCTTCATCCGAAACGTGTGGAAATCACCCGCACGCCCGAGCCCAAGCCAGCAAACAAAAGCGGTGCCAATGCCGATGGAAGTGCCCAGGATTAGCGTCAGGTCTCCCCTGGTACACATCCCCCAAATTAGCCACTGCAAAGCAAACCAGGTGTGCTAGGGCTGCCCTGCTGGTGGGCTGCCTCCGCGCCCTGCTCCTCCCGGGTGTCAGAGAGGGAGCCTTCACACTACCCGACACAGAGCTCCAAGCATGCGTTTACTGAAAACTGCATTATTTTGCTGAAGATGACCAAACGCCATGAAACACCACAGCATTATACAGACCGCTCTCAGGGAGAAGTGTTGCAGCACCCTGCCACGTCTGTCTGTTGCAGTTCACAGCACAAATTATGGCCAAAACTGAGGGTTTGCTTTGGGGTAATTATCAAATCCTGAGAAAGGGTTACTGAGAGAGGAACAGCAGCCAAAATTCCTCATAAATCATTTCAAATAATGACCACAGTTAATAAAACACACGGGGGGGGAGGAGTTTGGGAAATTCCTTTGGAGAGGCTCCAGCTCCGTGCAGAAACATCACCCTCCGAAAGGCTTACAGCGCTGGTGAGCAGCTGAGAAATGACACAGGCTGTGTGAACGTACGCACCCCCATGCAGTCACAGCACCTTCTGCTGAGAAACTTTCTGTAACGTCGTCCCGGAGAGGCAAGAGCTCAGTGCTTTCAGACACTGGTCTGGAGCTCCGGGCTCCTGGATGCGTCCCGTCCCCAGCAGCTCTGCAGGTGTCCCCCGCAGGACACCAAAGGTACCCGAGGCAGGCGTGCAGCCCCCATCCCCGCCTGCTGCAGGGTTTGCGGCACGGGGAGGGATGTTTCTGGGCCTGGGGGTTCAGGCTTGTCCAGATATTTTGTCGACAGCATTTTTTACAAAACGTCTCGGCACTTCATTATGCAGACTGCTGATGTTTGTTTTCAGAAATAGCAAACGGTTTTGCATTTTCCAGCCGCGCTAAACTTGGACTCCTGACACATGATAAAAACCCTGTCCCAGCCGAGCTCTTTCCAGTTGCCCCGAAGGAAAATGGAAATATGAAAGAAATATGGAAAAAGGGAAATCAAACAGAGAACAAAGAAACGAAGAGCCAAATTTTCAGGAGAGATGAGCACTTCAGCACACAAAACTCCAGCTGCTGCGTTCTCTGCATTCATATATTCTTATTTTGACTCATCATATATCTCCAGCTGTGTCAGAAAGCTTCTGAGAAAGCAGCTCAAATACAAATTTTATGTTAAAGTGAGGGAATCAACAGAATTATTCAACCAGCACAAAAACAGCCTTAGTAAAACAACTGCTTGCAGCATTCCAGCTATTAATGTATTATTCCCTAACAGCGTTTTTCATTCTTTGAAACGACAGAAATGCCAGGTTTGCAGGACTCAGTTTGGATAAGAAAATAAAATATGCAAAGGTCTTCAGAGTGATAGGTTTTATTAATCTCTGGGGAAATCACATGGAAACCCTCGCAGGAATGCTTGGCCCCTCTCTTTGCTCTCATCCCAGGAGCCGCCACTGCCCTGTGCAGCCCCTGCGCGTGGGTGCAAGGGGTGCTTGGTGCTCTGCCTGACGACCTCATTAATTAGTAATTAAATGCCAGGAGCCACCGTGGCACTGCTGGGCAGCCACTCACTGAGCAGGCAGGGCAGCAGCAGCTGGGCAAGGGCTTTGCTGGGATGCAGTCAAACAGCTCTTCCTGTGGCACTTATTTGTATTTCCTTAAAGTAATCTCCACGAGGCACCAGAAGGACATTCCTTGTTTTATTTCCTTCCTTCAAGCACTTGGACTAATACAGCAGCGATGCCCTGAGTCAATGAGCGCCATCGCTACCCTGCCACTTTGGATTAGCGCTCCCATTTTTTGGCAACGAAGCCCTCAGCTGGCTGCCACCTCGGCCGGGTGCCCTGCGAGGGGCCAGAAGCACAGAATCACAGAAAAACAGGGGCTGGGAGGGACCCCTGGCGACCACTGGGTCCAACCCCCACCGGGTGCAGCTCCTGGGTCTGGTCCCTGCTGTGCCGCAGCCCCACTGGAGCCAGCGAGGTGGGCGCGACGTCGCAGCCCCGCAGCCCCGCGCTGATTGACGCTGCAGAAGGAAGAAGTGCTGAAATGTTTATATAAATACTTAAACTTCGCTTACGGCCTTCAGCGCCTATTTACTCAAAAATATCCCCTTGGAAAGTTTGTTCGACATGATCTGCAAGCCAAACAACTTTTCAAAAGGCACTCCGAGGAAGGTACAAAAGAGTAAAACTCTCTTTATACTGCTGTATTTATATATTGAGCCGCGCTTTACGCCTGCTTCAAAAATGGTGGCGAGGGCCAAGTGAGGCAGAGCTGGCCACGGAGGGCTGGGGGGGTGGCAGGGCCCCATCCTGGCTTGCACGGAGCCGCCCCGGCTGCTCCCCGGCAGAGGCAGCCCCAGCGCAGCCTGGGGAGAGAGGAGGCACATGAAAGCGGGGCTGGATTTGCCTCGCAATGACAGCTGCATATTAATCTAAAGAATTTCTGAAAAATCAAAAAGACATTTTTCAGCAAAATACACCCCTAGAGCCTCGATCATAAAGCAAGGGAATAAACTTGAAACAGGATTGATTTCATCTTAAAGGGAATGTTTCTTTGAAATGCTACCAACTGCAGTTGTCTTATTTGGTTTTCAATACTATAACAAAATTGTGCCATATTGTGTCAAATAAGGAGATAATATAACAGCTTTAAACAAATTTTGTAATTACGGGATCAATCGGGAGTGAATTAAATCCACGTGCTCCGGCTGCGCCGTGCCGCTGAGTGCTGAGCAGCTCCGTGCTGCCCTGTGGGCCCTGCGGGTGTGGGTCCCGTGCCGCAGGGCTTCAGCCCGTGCTGGCGGAAAATTGGTGTCCATGTCTACAGGAAAAAGGCATCGGCTGTTCTGCCAGGCACCACACACGTGCACAATGCATCCCCGTGAAGGCACCCTTGAGATTTCAGTTCCCTATACCAAATGGCAGCAGTCTGAGGTGCTGTTGGGTGCTTTGGAGCCATTTGTTGCCAAAGATTTTTCCACTGTGGACGGGTTTATGTAAATAAAAGACTCAGACACAAAGTTGCATCCACTTCCCTCAGCGAGTTTACCTTACGAGTATTTTTATTTCAAGGAACACATGCTGAAAGGGATGAAACCTGCTGGGCACAGCACCAAGGGTGAGGATGGGCAGCCCAGGGGGCAGGAAGGGATGCTGAGGGCTGCAGGAGCTTGCACTTGGCAGAAAATACTGCGTTTGCTTTACAAACGTTGTCAGGAAAATGAACACTGAGGAAAGAACATTTCTTTTTGTTTTCATATTCATTTAAATAGGAAGAAAATGGGAAAGGTTTGTTTAAGTGCTCGTACAGGCTCCGGAGCCTCCCAACAAGCATTTCCCTTTGGAAGCACGGAGCTGGGTGAGGTGGGAGCAGCCCCTGGGAAGGGGAGAAGCACGGCTTTGGGGGGCCTCAGGGGAGGCCCACACATCCCCCTCTGCTCCTCCTCCTCTGGTGGCCCATGGGCTCAGCAGCACAACCCGAAGGGCACAGGTTTTATAAATACACAAGCTCTTCATTCCCCTCACTTGGCCTTTGGTGTAAAATTCCTCAATGCCAAACATCTGTGTCCACTTCTCAAAGCAAGCTGAGTGCCAGAGGTATCTGCTTGGTGGCACAAGGTGAAAACAACAACTTCAGGAGGAGGCACCAGGGGCCTGGGCCCAGGGGCACACGTGTTCAAGGAGACCTGGGGCAGCATTTTGGGGTGTGCCGGGGGCTGCGGGAGGTTCCAGTCCTCACTGCGGGGCGGCGACGGGGAGCCCCTGCCCTCTGGGCTGGTGTAAGCTTGGCCTTCCCATGCCACATCCTCGTGCCAGGTATAAGGGCCCCCAGGAGTACTGCATCACCCCGCTTTCCCCCTGGGAGCAAGGAGGGCTGCCATGAGGCGGGGGCTCTGCTCCCTCCCCAGGGGTGAGCACACCACGACAGAAAGCATCCCGGAGCCCAGCTCGCCCCTCAGCGCCCGTCCTGCCTTCTGCTGGCTCGCAACAACGCGAGCGGACGGCTTTGCAGCTTGTCGTATAAATACAATGTTTGTTCTCCGTAATGGATTTCAGCAAGATATGGTAAATATTAACTCCCAGGTGGGGCAAATGCATAATTCATCACCTAGCACACTCCGACGGCTCTGTCTCTCTCATGATTAACATGTAAGGCATTCATTATATTTTTCAGCCGGTGCACAGGCGAGCACAGAAAGTTATGCAGATGAATACCAAACACCTGTGTTATATAAAATCATCCCGCTCCATCGCAAGGTCTGCTCCGCAGCCAGCTACCACTAACACATCCCAGCACTGCACTGTAACACAATGTGAGATTTCGGAGGATGGGTGCTCAGGGGTCGGGACTTTCCCCAAACCGAGCAGCCCAGCGGTGCCCTCCCCGAGGGGAGCAGAGCGTGCAACCCACCCCTGGACCTTGGTGTGCACTCAGGGCACCGACATCCCCCTGGGGCTGGCGAGCAGGGACCTGGGCACAGGGGCACAGCAGGACCCACAAGCCCGGTGTCTGAGCTGTCCCCATGCTGATGGGTCTTTCTCCCCATCTGACACGTCTCTGGCAGCTGGAAGATCCATTTGCCCAGCTTTTTCTTCCCAAAGCTCAACACAAATGAAGGTGGATGCTGATGACCTCAAGCCACAGGACCCCTGAGCAGTGCCGAGCTGCATCTTTCTGCATCGCCTCTCCCAACCACGCAGGCATCGTCAGCCACATCCTGGCCCACGAAATGTTCCGCACGTCTCATGATTAATCACGCTGTTTCCAGCATTCGACAGAGGTGCTGCAGTCCTTGTTGTCCCAGATCCAAAATAAGAAAGTCAGACTTTCCACCTGCTTTTTCCAGCCTGAGGACTCCTGCACTTGCTGTGCTCTCCTGTCCTGAGGATGCTCCTAACCAAGAGCCAAGTACAACAGTCATGTTTTTTAACCCACTGTCTTGGCAAGTCTGAGGGCATGCAGTGCTAGGGAACCGCTGGCCTTTCCAGGACGTTTTCTCACAATCAGAAAACTTCCAGTGAAGTTGCCTGTATCTCTGCTAGTCATCTTTACCCACACTGAGTCACGTTCAAGTTCTAAAGGATGTCACTCAATAGGCTTGAACTGATGCTGTGTCCAGAGCCAGCTGTAACTACGTATTTCTGGGGAAAATGGGTTTTAGTGCCTCTCAAACCCCCTCACGTATGGCCTGGGATGCAGCCACTGCATGCCTGCAGAAGTCAGGCACACCCCTTGCACCCAGATAAGTTTCCCATTCTGTTTGTCTTCCAAAATCCTGGATATTAGTAAGTGTGGGCTTAGTAAAGTGCTAAGGGGTGAAATCAGTTCTTAAATGTGTAGTTTAACCCAATTAACTTTAGTGGAGTAAAGAGGATTTCAATTTGAACTTGAGTGATTTTTTGAGTGAGAAGACAAATGCGGGCCTTCACCTACGTTCTGTTAATGAGACGTCAATTCATAAATGTTGGCCTCTGACGATATCACGACAACTGTCCTAGAAGCAGCTCTTAAGCACTCCGGGGGAAAACCTGCTGCCCGGCTGCGGCTGTCCCTCTGCACCCTGGGCACCAGCTCCAGCAGCTCCCACATCCCACGGTGGCCCCTTAGCACTGCGGGCATCCAGACGGAGCGGATCCGTCGCCAGCCTCCCCACGTCTCACGCTGAATTCAGGTTGGAGCCGCGAGCAGGATGCTGGGGCCGGCGCACCGACTCGCCACGTCCCCATTTTTCTCCTTGCTTGAGCATTCTTTCCCGTCGCACTCACGTGGTGACAGAGCAACAAAAAGCCATCTTGGTAAATGAAAGAAATGACATTCAGCAATGCAATTTAAGACCTAGATAAGTCAGATGTTAAACACCTACGGGGTATAATCTCCTTTTAATGTGAGCACAATTCCCATTAACATTAATGGGGGGTTGTACAACGGCTTCAAAAGGAGAATATGCACCTAAAAGTGCAAATTAGCACTTACAAACTCTATTGATAAATTATTAAAGAATATCATTAAAGTGTAGCCACACCTCCAGATCATTAGAGCAAGTCCAAACCAGCAAGGCGGCATGCGCAGTACCCGCTCATTATAACTAGAGCTAAAATGCCATTTAGTCACCGAAATGAATCTAGTGTAAATATTGGTTCATCAACCCTCATTTCCTGCAGAATTTGGAGTTTTAAGAGCTTGAACTTCTCTTCTTTAAATGCAAATGAGCACCAGGAAATGCTTCTAATGGAGGTCAGCGCTTAGAAAACGGTGTTTAAAAAGTAAATTAAAAACAAAACCCCCAAGCCTTAGGGACTGCACTGTCATTGGAGCTCTTTGTTTCTGTTTATGTGGCACCAGGACCTCGACAAAACCATCCCCTTCCTGCTCCCAGACCTGAGTTACCAGCCCTGCCACAATTCATCCTCCTGGTCATCCTCTGGGAAGCATCTGCCAGAGCCATGGGTGGTGCTGCCCAGCTGGAGCTCCTGGTATGCCCGCTCCATGCAGCGAGTTGGACCTTCCCGAGGTCACGGCGCTGTGCCAGGCATTTTGCAGACTGGTGCCAAGTATTCCACCCAGCAACGAGCCCCCGGAGTGGGCACAGTGAGTGGAGCCACTGTGCCCTGTGCATCGGTGGAAATGGTGGGGCACCAGGCACCGCGAGGGATGCGCGTGGGAGCACCAGGATTTGGCATCTGTTCATGCAGAATCACAGAACGGCTGAGGTTGGAAGGGACCCCTCCCAATACATCCACTGCTAACTCACATCTCTGACAAACTGAGAAAACAAAGCAACGCCAACAAATGAGCCAAAGTCCTTCAAAACCCCAGGCTGCTCCCATATCTATCCGATCTATCCCTAGAAAGTAGTCAGCCCATTACCTACGGCTTTTAAATTATTAACTGTCTTTGACATCTCATCCGCATTAATTCCTTCCCTTTTAGGACACTGTATCTCTCAGAGATTACCCTTTTACTCTCCTTTTTGTTAGATTAACCAGACTTGGGTGTCTCCAGCTTTCTCCATAATTCATGTCCCAAAACAGAGCTGCCCCTGCAGCACCTTTACAACCTCAGCCATGTCTCCCCTTTCACAGGGGGAGCAGAATTGTCGGCACCAGCCTAAATCTCTCTCCGAGTTAGGTTTTATAGGATTACAATCGCCCTACAACCCAAGGAGGGAATTAGGTAGGACATAGTCCTCCTTTTCTGTGAGGGTCCCATTCACTCTATCTGTGATGATTTTAATGCACTAAAATAGTACTTCCTCCCACACTTCAACATGCAGATTCACATGGCTCACACTGACCAATGTTCCTAATTTCTGGATAAGCAATGACCACCTCAAGGTCTTCACCCTTCAAAGGATATTTTCTTCTTCTTCTCTTTTTTTTTTAATATCTTTTGGGTTATTTGCACACCAAGGGTATATTGTACAGTGTCATAATCACTGTCCTTGAATACAGGTTCCAAACATTAAATCCATTCCTGAACCCATTAACAAAATTATTTTTGAAAGTAAATTATTCATACGCATGTATCAGTATGAGGAGCAGATGTGCTCACCTCAACAGTGATCCCAAGCTTTAAGTGATGCCAATTCTTTATTTTGTTGTGAATTGTGTTGCAGGTGAAGTGTATGCTAAGAGTCCCAGTTCTTGAAGCCAAGTTAATGTACAAATTCAGCTGCAGAAGTGGAACAAGAAAAAAAAATATTTCTATGAATAAAAGCTGTAAAATGGTAAAAACATGCCTAAAATTCAAATAAAAAGTAAGATTCTGTTTTTCAGATTGGCTTAGCTAAAAGCCAGTCTTGTGAACGTGGGGCAGCTGGCCTGATTCTGCAGGGCCAGAAGGAGTTGGCCACACCAGCTGTGCTGTGCCTCTGCACATGACGCACAAGCCGAGACGAGATGGGAACAGGAGAAGCAGAGTGAGATGAAGGTTAGAGTGACACCTCCAGTGATGGCCTATAATGAATTTTTCAAAGTTTTCCAACAAAGAGCAATAAAGGTCAGCTCCCTTCCACTGAATTCGCCTAATACTTTATTAATACCAATTGAAATTACATGCATATAGCAAAAGAGACAAGTCCGTATATATTTGGTTAGCGATGAAATCCAGCTTGCTTCATCTCTCATCCTGCTCTAACCAGACAATATGAAGTATCACTCTTTCCAGAACATATCTAGAAGTGTCTGTTTTTGTGGTGCAACTTGAACATGCAAAACCAGAGGATGACTACACAACATACAACCTCTTCTTTGCATCTCCCGCCTGTAGGTTTGGTTCATCCCAGGCCCTGCCTTGCCATGAGACCTCACTGACAGCTTTCCAGGCTACTTTTCAGCCCACAGATCCAAGATCAGCTGCCAAACAGCAGCTCCCCATGTTGCAACGTGATGGAAGACATGTGGCACACCATCTCTACCAGCTCCTGCCATCAGAAAACTTTGGGGTTTGGGGTCATTCCTAGAGGGAGACAAGATAAGAGTTTGCCGTAACATTGGTGACAGCTGGTTGGTAGGTTGGTGCTGCCATGGTGGTATTTTCAAGGAAAGCTGAAAACATGGACTTTTGGGGTTGGGTTTTAGGAAAGGTCAGCTTGGAGTGCGGGTCTGGGCGCCCCAGCTGCCCAGGGACCCTGCCTGGCACTGCCACACTGCAGCCACCAGTGCCCACACCACAATCTGCCTTACATACCCAGCGAGTCTTGTCCCCACTAAATAACTTCTAATTATTCCACACATTGCATTCAGAACAGTCCTTCCTTTTTAAAAAATAATTATCCTGAGAAAATATGTTTTATCTCTCTAATAAGAAATCATTAATTAGAAGATGTTGACCCAATGGGCTGTGATAGTTTGGTGGATGATGAACACCGCTTTTAATCAGACCTTTTACAAGCGAGTGGATGTTAACTTCTGGCTGTTAATTATTCACACCTTCAAGTACTAAGATGGTTGGAATATTTCATGAATGCTCTCTTTTTATTTAATAGTGACATTGGATTTTATGAGCTAGGAATTGCACTTATTAATTTACAGTCATTTTGCACTTCCATGCCAGTCATTTAGCATTAACTCTCTATTTAAAAATAATAAATGACCTCTGACTCCCTATTGTCTGTCATAATTAGCATACTGTCTTTTAAAGAGGAAAGCATGTTTTCTCTTCATTAACAGTAATATTACCTAGGCAGACAATCAGTAAGTCCATGATCTAGAAGCTGCTGTGGACGCCAAATTACCCTCTCTACCAGGACAAAATCAATTAACACCACTAGGGATGTCATTATTGTCACATTATGTCACCGGATATACTCCAGGGTAAATAAATGATTTGTGGAATTTTTAATGCCACTGCTCGAAACCCAAAGCCGAGGCTCTTGGGCGGTGGGGCTGGACGGGGGCTGCGCTGCGGCACCGGGCATGGCTCTGCTATCCCATGGGACATGGGGCCAAAAAGACGGGGGGACATACAGGGGTCGGGCATTGTCCTATGCAAAGGTGCCATGGGGCTGCGGTTACGGTGGGCCAGGGCCAGGAATGGGGTGACAGCAGGGGAGCAGGACTGCTTGGCAAAGAGCATCAGTGCCAAAAGCATTCCCAGCAGCTCGCTGCTCCTTGTGCCACCAGGACACGCTAGCTCCGTCCCTCGCCGATTTTGGCAACCGCGGAGCTTTCCAGCCACACAAAACCCCCGGGAGATGCCATTTTTAAAAGTATCCCCAACTTCTATATTTTGGCCCACGTCGGGGGGTATTTAATTAAGTCTATTCTGTCTAACACGATCTGATGTCATTGTACAAGGAGATGTTCTTTGTTAGCAGCGCTCTTAGTTTCAGACTCCTCTGTGTATTTGAAACCATGGTAACAGAAGAGTAAGCTAAAGCCAATGAGATAATGAGATATTCTCATTGTAATTGTGTTTCATGAGGGCACACGCTCCCATGGGTGGGATCCGACTGTCTTACAACTGCTAACAGAATTTAAGGAACAGGCATATATTAGCGCGGGGCCGTTTTTCACAACAGCCATGTAAACACTTCTGATACGGCATTTGCCGTTGTTTCCAGTACATAACAGTACATAATGTGCGTTTGTGTTGCAGAAAATCACCCTGTTAATGAATATCAATATTTTAAAATCCTCAGAACTTCAAGGAAGTTCAGGTCTGAGGTGCGGTAGCAGGGCTGCGGGTGTTGGTTTGCATTATAATTGAGGAGGAATTATTAACGGGGGAGGAATGGAGCTGGTGCAGCCCCGGGCCGTGGGCACTCCTCGAGGGGCCTACAAGCAGCATGACATGAGTAGGCCCGCAGGACATCGCCTCTTGCTGCACGGGACGTAACGTCTGCAAGTTCAGCGATCGTTTTAATTATAAAACTTTCTGAAGGCAGTCATGAGGGGAGGTGTTTGTCTTGCTGCACTGCAAAGAAGGAGGAAACAAAATTAAGTGGTTGCTTTCCTCAGAGCCCTTCTTGAGTTTTTCATTTTACTCCCAGAAGCATTGAGAGGCATCAGACCTCGCTAAATATCCTGAATTACTTTGTGTGTTTTAATCATGATTTCTAAACCAGCAGATTATCCTAAACAGCCAAGTTCGGTGGGGCTGTGGCGAGGCTCCTGGCTGAAACAAAATGGCTTCCCAGCCAGCTGGTGGGCGCTCAGAAGGGTTTATGCATGCCTTGAAGACACAAAACCATCCTGTTGAGCTCCGATCTCGCCGGTCCCCACAACCTCTCACCGGGGCACAGCTCCTTCAGCTCCCCCAGAGCCACCTTTCCTGCCTTCCCTTCTCCAGGAAGAACAACAGCACGAGGGCCGCAGCTGACAGCGGCGCAGCGGATGGCGCCAGAGGGGGAGCAGCGAGAACTTGCTTCCCGTGGTAGTCAGGGATGATTTTTCTTCTTATTATTACTATTACTTCAAAGAATACACTTCTGATGAGAGCTGACAAGATAAATCATAGCTGTTGTCAGCTGCATGTACAGACCTTCATGGCACTTTAATTAAAACCATCAGCCCAGTGTGGGTTCCTTGCTTTGTTTTGGTCTCCTTCTGGGCACGGTGGCAGGGCTGAGCTCCTGTCCCGCTGGGACCACGGCAGAGGCAGCAGGCACTGAGCCCCCTGAACACCCGCGAGTATTTTACTTTTAGTGCCCGCACCCCAAAATTAATATCCTTTTTTTCCTTTTTTCATGCAAAACCATTAAAGTGCATTTAGTATTTTAGATATGACAGACACCGCTTTCGGAGTGGGCAAAGCTGTCCACGGTGCAGCACCAAAATGGTTGTAATGAGTCTATATAAAATTGACCTTTAACTAGTAAAATATGCTGCAATTTTCTCCTGAACATGAAAACCAAAGGAAATCTACTTTTTGTTTATACTCTTAAAGGAATATTATTTCCAGCTCTCTGGCTTAAAGCTTAAACAATTCATCTCTAATAAATTGGTAAAATGGCTGAAGTGGTGCATTTCAAAGGAAATACAGTCTCTATTAGGCAGTACATTAAAACAACTAACTGGCCAGCCCCTAGACGTGTGGAGTGAGGGACAGACAGCTTGAAATATGCAGGAAAACACTGGGGAAGTGTCCCGCTCTCCAGACACATGGATCCGTTTTATTCTTCTGCAGGTGCTCGGCCAGACGACACATGTGCAACCAGAGGACAATAGATACTCTTAGAAAAGTACATTTTTTAACATCATTTGAGAGCACTTCACTGATCCTGTATTAACCCATACATGACACGGCAATACGAGTCCTCTGAGTGACTTTGTAGATTCGTTGGGTTAATCATGCCCAGTGTAACCGCGGGGCAGAACAGACACCGAGTCACATCTTCGACCTTCTCTGTGAGCAGCCTTTGCTCCTTCACCATTTCACGAGGCCTAAACCCCAGGAACTGCCTCTGAGCCAGCCAGGCTGCAGAAATTGGGATCCCAATTGACGAACACGTTATCCAGGTAAAACCACAGAAATAATTCAGAATTTAATAACAGAGTGAAACTGTGGCCGTGAGATCACAGTCGTAGCCCTCGAAAGCAGCAGCAGTGAGAATAGGTGGGATTAAACTGTGTGATTTCTCTGAAATAAGAGGGGAAAATATTAAATCCCCAAATCCAGTAATTTGATCTGGAGAAGGGACACCAGAGTAAATAAAACAGCTCTTCTTCATTGTGCCGGCAGAGCCATGGTGCCCAAACCTATGCTGAGAAGATGCATTACATTGGAGAAGATCTTAACTCCTCTCTTTCATTTACTTATAAATACCCAAACTACCCAAGCCAGCATCAAGCAGAAGCTCAGTTTGCCTTCGCAGCTCCATACTGACTCGTCTCAGGATTTTTTTTTTCCAAGCTTGTTATTACAGCTGTGGATCACAGTTCGAACTTGTAAAGTAAATCTGTTATCATAGCTTGCATACAATTAGTGCTAAATGCATGTGGTTTATTTTCAGTATCAAGATCCACATTAGGCATCAAAAACACTTAAGATGCTGACTATCACCGCACTTTATGACTCTATCATTTACTGACTCAAAGCAACAAATATTTAACGTGACAGCAACATTAAAATACGACTTAGCCGATAAAGAAGCATGTCCTGCAATTTGCATTGCATGATGCAATGATGAGCCATACATATTAACTATGATGCAGCTTGTCTAGTTCAGAAAGCCTTTGTTGTTGAGCCACAGAGAGCCAAGGCATGTGTCATGCTGGCAAGGAAAGGACAAACATTTTTAGATACTGATGTAAATAAACTGCCAAGATTAGCCTGGGTTTCAGTAAAATTGGTCAGGAGACGAGATGCGTTTGTAGGTGTGTAGTGGCTGCCATATGAGATCTCACGTTAATTAAAATTTGTGGCGCATCTCCTGTGAGTGCGCTGCTCGTGTGGATGTGCAGGAATTCCTGAATTTTCATATTGCTTGTTTGCTGGTGCTCGTGGGTGACTCTGGAAAACAGGGGAGAGACCTGACAAGCTTTAAATCCCCAAAGCAGCCCCAGAGCCAGCTGGTGCCCAGCTGCCATTGCCCTGGACGGGGTGAGAGGGGGCTGCTTGGGTGCTGCTCCCCCATGAGGCCAGGCCAGGTCCCGTGCCCAAAGCCACAGGACAGCGGGGGCTGGAGGCACCATGGCCTTTGGGACGGACCCCCGTGAGACTCGTCGAGTTGATGTTTACATTTTACGAGTTACAAGATTTTTTACGAGGTTTCGCTCCATGTTCCTCCAAACGCCGAAGGCATCTGGGGGAGGTTTGGTTTGGGAAACTGCCTCGGGTCACGTCTGGCCGCGAGCTGTGCCCAGCTCCGCTCCCTGCCCGCTTGGCACGGCAAGACCTGTGTCAGCATCGCTGCCGCTCGCAGCCAGCGCCTGCCCTTCATCACCACCACCTCAGCCTCCCCCGGCACGCAGCGGGGTGTTCTGCAGCACCTCTTCCTCCAGGGCTTGCTCGGGCGTCTACAGGTATAAATATATAGAGATATGCATGTGTGTGTGTACACGCACAGGTAGAAACCACCTCTCCTCTCTGTACAAATATGCACATGCATGCACATAGGTGTATGTACAGGCATATATTTATATGTGTCTGCATGTGCACACGTATGTATTTTTCCCTCCTGAGTATTCAACGTAGGTGCAGGTCGCTCCCAGCCCTGCTTCCCAGGACCAAAGCAGAGGAAGGACGCTTGAGGTTCGGAGCTGCATTGCTGTAAAGTTGGCTTTCAGCCACCCGCTCAAGCCCATGAGGTGAGAAAATGTATTTTTTGCTTGTTTAAGTCTGCTCATCCA
The DNA here is from genome assembly GCF_013377495.2 of Cygnus atratus. Taxonomy (NCBI): domain Eukaryota; kingdom Metazoa; phylum Chordata; class Aves; order Anseriformes; family Anatidae; genus Cygnus; species Cygnus atratus. The sequence goes on along the minus strand of NC_066370.1, from coordinate 24,967,807 downwards.
CAGAAAGCTATTGCAGATTAAAGATCTGCAGTCTGGTGCAGGCAGTGAGGTTGCTCAGCAGTGGCTTGGGAACACCGGCCCAGGGGGTCTCCGTGCTGGCAGAGCTGCTGCCCACCGAGCACGGCCGTCCCATCCCGCTGCTCGGTGGGGAATGCAGCAGGCGAATAAAGAGGTGCACGATCTCCCTGCACCCACCGTGCCGGTGCCGTACAGGTGAGGGGTGGCACCGCGGGGAGGCGGCAGGAGGCTGGGGATGACCCGGCACCGCCGTGCCTGGAGCACGCCCCGCATCTGCCCTGCATGTGGTTTGGATTTAGATGGCAATCCAGATATCGCCACGCATGAGGCTCTGGCGCTCCGAGCTGTCCGTATCAATTGTCTGTCGCCAAATGCTGGATTTTCAGATGTTTACAGATGCACTGGGAAGGAAGATTATTTTAGAAATTGTTCAAAAGAATCCTGTCCAGAAAGAAATATGAACCAAATGCTAATGAAATTCCTTCTTTCTCCGTCGCTAACGTACCCATGCGCAGAACGAAATGGCAAGATCCTTCTTGCTGGATTTACTGCAGAAAAAACTGTTTGACAGTCTTGTACAGGAAATCAGAGTTATGTTGCGTCTTTTTTTAATTTAAGCAATATACACAAATCAAGTATATTTATTAAATCAATGTATAGTCATTTTTACAAGGAAGTGTAATTTAAAAACAGACATAAAAGATTTCTAAAGTAATGATACACATCTCTTTTGGACAAATGTTATTTCAGGGATTTATGATAATTCCTTTTCTGAAAGAAAAACGAAGCTAATTGAAACAAACTTTGTACTTTATATTAATGCCATTCGAATACAGTATGTGCTGCCAGTTATAAAGTGACATTGAAAGCTGATGCTGTTCTCAACAACACCACGGTTTCTCAGTTTTATGTACTTTTTAATTTCCTCTGTGGAAAATCTGTTCTTCATAAAAGGGCTGCTAAAGAAAATGTGGAAAAAGTTGATTCATTCCATATTTACATTCTTGCTAGTACCTGGAAATGAACCAATTACCAACGTGAGCCAAAAAAGAAGTTAGAAAAGTCATTTAGAAAACTCATCTTCCTACAGGGGCTGTTTCAGAAGTGCCCTGGGAAAGTCCTGCTTTGATAGCAAACACCTTCCATCCTAACACGATTTGGGGTTTTCAGCCCCTCGACTCATGCTGCCTGCCCCTTGCCACTGCTTCAGACCCTCCTGGGCTGGGCTGCTGGCGCTGGGGCCCACCCAACCCAAACCTGAGCCTAAATCCAGGCCTGGCCCCCAATATGAACATGAAATCAAACAATAATGCAACCCAAACCCAACCCAAACCCCAAACTGGGCCCGAAACTGAACCTGAAACTGAATCTAACCTTTAACTTGAACGTGAATCCAAACCCAAAGCAAAACTTGAACCTAAAACCAACTCCCAGACTTCAGTCTGAACACAAACCCAAACTCCAGCCAACCTCATCCCAAACCCAGAACTGAATCTAAATCAAAGCCTGAACCTGAGCCCAGCTCAGACCCAAACCCAAATCTGAATCCAACCCAAATTCAACCCCGGACTTGAATCTGAACCCAACCCCAACCCGAGCGCGAACTTGAATCCAACCCAACCCAACCCCCCATCCAGCCCAAACACAATCCCAACCCCAACCCAAGCCCAAATCCCAGCCTGTTCTGACCTAGAGCATCCTGAGACGTGGGGATCCGGGCAGTGCCAAGCCCAAGGCAGCCCTACGGCACCCCTGGGGTGCCCCATCAGGTGTAGTCAGGGTGGTTGCTTTGGGGACAACCCCCCACCTTAATGCCAGCCACAGACGTGCGTTTTGTAGCTGGGGAGAGCAAACAGCGGGTGCAACGAGCTCCCCGCCTGCAACATCCCCCTGCTCAATTCCCCCTGCTCAATTCCCATTTAGTGATGATGGAGATGAGAAATTAATTACAGCACTGATGCTGCTCTGAGGCTCCCTGTGGGTGATGGCTGCGAAGGGGCATCCTGCCAGGGGCTGTGCTGCCAGGCCCTGCTCCTCACAGAGCTCTGCTTTGGGGCTGGGGGGCTCAGCAGCAGCAGCCCCCCACACCCTGCCCACCGCACCAGTGTGGTGCTGACCCCTCACAGCCACCCATATTGAGTAAAGACACAGTGAATAAATCCCCCAAAAATCTCGGGCAGAAGGGTTGTGTGGCTTTACAGCTGAATTTTGGCATCGCTGGCATCCACCCTGGTGGAGTGGTCTCTGGTTTTAGGTGGTTTTTCCCAAATCCACCGTAAAGCCAGCACCACGGGCTGCCCACAGGGGCCGTGCCCAGCGTTCGGCTGCTGCTCCAGCGACTGCTTTCTCTTTCCTCCCAGCCTCCAAGCTGCAGACACACAGATGCGACTTGCTAAAAAAGCAAGTCATCTCTAGAGCTGTTTTGTTAAAAATAAAATCTTCTGCGTCTCCTGCTTCATTACCTGGTTTTGCAGAACACACGGCAAGAGGTGGCTGTGATTAATTGAGTGTAATTGCAGAGGTAGATGGAGCCCGGCAGCTCGCTGGTGGTACTTCTCTGCTGCTTTCCCCTAGGAGATGGCACACGGGCACCTCATTGCTTAGCTTCTGAAAAAAAAGGTGAATTCATCCCTCTGCAAACGGGTTTGGTTGGCAGAGATGTAGTGTGCTGCTCGGAGCGTGCACAACTCCGCATTTATCCCACTGCAGACACCCCAGCCAACAGGTCTGCACCACGGTGGCAAAGTGGGACATGCCATGCTCTCCTTTCCCCAGGAGGGCTGCATCACGCTGTGGTAGGGAAAACACTCTTTTTCCCCGGGATTGGGTTTAATAAAGCCTGGCTCTGCAGCCGGGCAGCGCAGCTCCACACGGGGCACACCGCGCTGCGCCCTTGGGGCTCGCATGGGATCCAGAAGCGCGGAGACCGGACAGGATTTTTATTAAATTCTGGTAGAGGAAGAAAAGTTGAAAGTGGAATTTCCAGCACTAATATGATGTTCATTCTTTTTTTTTCTTTTTTTTTCCTGTCCTGTTGGTTTTTTGCACTCATATTGTGTGTTTCATTTCAAAAAGGGGTTTGATGGATATCGCGTGTTGCACTGCTCCTCATTACCGGCGAACAGCCGGGCTTCGGCGCTGCCAGCCCTTCTGTCCTGAATAGAAAAGGACAAGCCTTGTCCCACTTCTTATCCGCAAACTGAAACACAGCCTCTGGAAGTGTGCGTGTAATGAGGTGGCAAGTTTTGCCTCTCGGACTTGCGTTTTCATGCAATCTCCCTGTAATCTCCCGTTTGGTTTATGTTGCTGGAGAGACAAAACCCAGCACCAGCCTCCCCCGCCCGGTGCCCAGCCGCCCCCGCGGTGTCTCTGTTGCAGAACAGCTGGAGGATGCAAACAGGATTAAGCCTCTCTCCTTGAAGGCATGCATAAAACACTGACTGAGAAACTTCCCACGTCCAGAACCGGGAAAGAAAATTCTTGGTTTCCCAAAGAGGGATGCAGCAATGAACCAGAGGAGCTGCACGAGCACTGATCCGATAGCAAAAATCTTTTGCCCTTATCAGGTGCTTCCAGGGAGCCTTGGGAAATCCACGAGCACTGCTTTTTGTTCAGAGCCCCTGAACTAATGGGGCAAAACCTTGAGGTGCTCGGGGGTTAGGTACCGTGATGGGGAGCAGCACCCAACCTCCCGGTGCCGGGTGCCGGAGGTGCCGTTACCCTGAGAGGTGGCCCCAGCAGCAGCGAGTCGGAGGGTTACAGCACAGGCTGCTGGGCCCGAATGTGATGGGCTTTTAGAGCAGAGAAAATTGAAATTGCTTGATATGCAACAGGCATATCAGGTTCCCTGCTACAAAGTCTGTTTGTAAATACAGCCTCTTGCGCGCCACATAGGGAGCAGTGAAAGTGGAGTTTGGTTTGTGGCCTCCAATTAAGTTAGGATTGATTTTTTTTTTTCTACAGCCAGACTAAAGAAATATCTCTACTTAAAATTGCTTTAACCTCATTTAGAAGTATGCACACTTATTCTGAATTTAGTGCATAGGCTGTTTATCTTGCTGTTTCAAATTAACTAAAAAATCAATTGTAAAAGGGAACTTCCTTGAACATCTGAGGAAAACTGTGGGAACTCCAATATCAGCTACATGGACATGTCAGCAACTGCTTAAATATTACAAGATATCGCATGAAACACTAAATATAGCAGCTTGAAACTAATTCAGCTAAAATACACTGCCATGGGATTAATTCTGGAGCTAGATGTAGATCTCAAAATTAAAATCCCATTGTATTGAAAATACAGGTGGGGGTTTCATGTGGTTACACAGATGCTGCCTCTTCCCCCGAAGCAGGGCTGGAGGGTTGGGTAGGGAGTGGATAAATAGACCCACGTCAGTGAAACAAAAGCACCAAGGTGCTGGTGGTACTCCAGAACATCACCTGTCTTCAAGGCTTTGATAACACCCGCTGCATCGATCAGCCTGTCACAGCTGCTAACGGCATGCGGCATTTCTTCTAATATTATTGACATACATACACACCGAAATGCTCGGATGTGTTTGGAAAAATGTGAAAGACTTTTAGATAATACCGATTAAGTGTCCTCTGGAAAAAGAAACTCTTTTTCTGACCTCTGACCTGGCTCCCGCTGATGCTGGGGATTCAGGGCCCTTTGCAGAGGCAAGGTGCAGGAGGTATTGGCATGCTTGGTGGCACCAGGCAGTGAAGGGGAGCCCGTGGATGCTTGTGCCAGCTTTGGGCATGGGGCTGGGGGTCACCGGGTGCTGCTGCGGCTTGAGCAGCCAGGAGGGAGCATCCTGCGACGTGCCAAGCAGGTTGTAAAACTCTGGAGCTATCAGTCCTAATTAGAAAATTACCTGAGCAAAACGAACAGCACCAGGAAGCCACCACTCCTCGCTCAGCCTGGCTTTAGGATTTTCCTGTGCTTCCTTTGCTTTCCCACCTCTCCCACCACCTCCTGCTTATTCTTAGTGATCCGCTATGTATTTTTAATTTCCAGCTCTCTGTTCCTCACTCACAGCTCCCTCTGCACATTTTCATAAAGCCAGGCTCGTAGCACAAAATGATTATGCAGCTTTTTGGAGCTATTCCTGCCAGGTCTTATCAAAGTTTTCAGGAGACAGGAACCGGGTAATATGTAGGCTAATATGGTCTTTCGGTATTAGGGCTGACAGATGAAACGTTGTAATATGTTTGCGAAATTTAATGAAAGGAGAAAAGAAAATTCTCAGATAAGCAAGGGTAGCCCCGGCCCTGGCTGCCAGATGTGTGGCTTCCTGGGCAGGAGCAGCTCGCTCGCTCTGGCTGCATTTCCTCCGTATTTTACATCTCAGTAAGGGTGTAGGTTGTACACGGGATTTATGTGCTGGCTTTTGTTTTCATTTTGATTTATTTATTATTAGGCTGTGAACTGAGTTACTGCAAAATGTCTGCTCTATGCCATTTGGATATATCACTTCTAGTATTTATTGTATTTTTTGCTGCACCAGGATTACACGCACTGATATAAAAAATTGACGGGAAATCAATGTGGCTTAGTGTAAAACATCTCAACTATAAAGATTTTTTAGATATATCAAATATTTACTCAGTGTGCTGTGTGTTTGCTGTATCTCGAGCCTGTTCCCTTGACACGCCGGTTGTACTAATTGTCCCAGCGTTTGATTTAATTTGCAGTGGGAACCAGAAAGGGGCGTACAATTTCTACTTAAGGGATTTCAATTTGACTTCAGGGGAAGAAAATGCTGTGTACACAGGCGACCACTTGATATAATCCCTTCCATAAATTTGACAGGACCAACCCGACCCCACCGAGGCTGCTTTCCTGTCCTCCTCCCACGCTGCCCCTTGTGCACACAGGTGTTTGTGTAGCTGCCGCAGGACGTCGTCCTTCTCATCACAGAAAACAGAGAAATGGAAACCCAGTTCCAGAGCTGATTACCTTTTGGCCAGTTCGTGGGCACTTTGTTCATGGGCCAGGGGTGTCCTTGAGCCCTCACTGCTCCTTCTCCTGGTGTGTTTGCAGAGCCAGCCTGGCCCCTGGGGCTCTTGCTGTGCCCGGCTCTTACAGCCTCACCTCTGCTCCATGAGATCCAGCTTTTGAAACTCAACACAGTGCAGAAGCTGTGCCACTAATTTCTTACATGGCAACACCATGCGGCATGATCATTCAGTCCCTTTGAAAACGCTCAGCTCTTCTGGAAAATGCTGGAGTAGAAGATTTGCAAGCGTGCATCTATCAAAACTTTCCCTTTTCCTATAAAAGTTGTTTGGTTCCACAGCAGAGGAAAATCTGCTGGTATTTTCCAGGAAAAGAAAGTACAATAGATGTGCTGTCAGAGCTCAGGTACCCTGTTTTTAAGGAAAGTTGTCTTTATTAGAAGTACAGGATGCCTCAAGTATTTTCGTAAAATGCCACAGCGTCGGTCCCTAACTTCACGGCTGCATGGATGAGTGGCCGCTCAGTACTACTCTACCCAGCACCTAATTGCCTCTGCAGCACAGAGCCACGTTGCGATGGGCACCGTGCTCCAGAGCCAAGTCGATGGGAGGTTAATTGCAAAAAAATCACGCTGCGATAAAACCGCTGACCGCTTTCTCCACTCAGCAGCGCCCCAGTGGCTCGGGCAGGACACGGCTTCCCCCGCGGCCCTCTGCGGAGCAGCGCCGGTTTTCCACGCTGCCGCTTCGCTCATCTGTTTTGATAGAAATTAAGAGACCAATTCCAATATTTCAAACATCACTCAGGCGGCTGGCGGCCCCGCCGCTCTAATCACCGCTGCTAAACCTGCCTTTGGTCACTAATGCATTAAAACATTGCTAATGACACGGAGGTATGACAAGATAAGAACAGTCTCGTAATGAATGACTCCACAAAAGCAAAGTGGCAAAAGTAATTATAGAATCGCATGGGCAGCTGGCCCCGAATGGTCGCAGACATCAAATTTCATGTGCCGCTAAAACAAGGCCGAGATAACCTCGTGCGCGGTGGGAGCCGGGGCCGTGTCGCACATGTAATTCTGACATGTAAAGCTGACATTTGCTGCTGGTAACACGAAGCAATTTGCAGAAAAGAAATAACTTCAATTCTCCTCAATTAATTAGACAAATTAATTAAATCACTCTTTGGTATTCTGAATCTATTCAGGGATAGGATGCTGCAGAGATTTTGTTAAATGGTTCAGAGAAGGCTTATTAACCCTGAAATGAATTCTATCAAACCCTATAAAGCACCAACTTCAAGTGCATTTATGAAGACGAAAGCTTTTCAAATCAGATAGGAAAGCTACAAAAGTGCTGAGTATTATCATAATCTGGCTAGGGTTTAATTTGACACTCTTATGTCAAGATATTAGAACAGAATGGCAAATGGTCTGATAAACGTGTACTTAAGGAATGGCAATCCTTGTAATCAGTTAATTTCTATTTATCTTATGATACACTTTTCTACAGAAACTTGTATTAGAAAATAAATACGATTACAGGGTAATTCTGTGAGCTCTAAAAACATAAAACACTTGTCTCCCTCTAAACGCAGAAGTCATGTTTTATTGTGCCACACTTTAGGAGCAGTATCATCTGCGCCATGACATCGGACTGTGTTCCGCAGGGCCCGATACCATCAGCTCCTCCACCCTCAGCATTTCTCCTTTCAGCCACATGGCAGTGCCCACGTGTGGAGCCTGATCCTGGAACAGCTCTGGCAGGAGCCCCAGTGGTGGCAGAGGGTGGGATGGGGTGGGATGGGATGGGATGGCATGGCATGGCATGGCATGGCATGGCATGACATGGCATGGCATGCCATGGGGATGGGACAGGATGGGGACAAGCACCAGCAGCAGAGGCAATGGGCTCAGCCCAGCCAAGGCCGGAGCACCGGAGCCCTGGGATCCATAAGTGCGTCCCTCCTGTTCCACCTGAGCGGGAAGGTTTTAGGTCCAACCTTGCTCTTCCACATCCAGCACCACCGATTGCCTTATTGACTTCCAGTGGAGGTATTCCACCTTGGAGGGTTCAGTGCAATGGTCAGAGGGAACCACACAACTTGTCTAAAGCTTGCTCTGATGCCAAAGGAGGATTCTTAGCAGCAAAGCCATTCCTCAGTTAGGACTGGACAGTTGTGATGAAATTGCTGGCATTTACCCAAAATGCACCAAAATAGGGTCCTGTGGAACACCTGCCCTGGAGGGGACATGGCCAGTGCCACTGCATGGCGCGTGGAGCCACAGCTCAGGGGATCGAGCTGGAGTCGTTGGGGTTTGTAAGGAGCTTGGTGGGAAGACCTGCTGGTTGTTCACGTGGGGCAGCTTCGTGCAGAATATACGTAGAAATGGGATATGGTTTACCCATTTAAGAAACTGAAATATTTAAACATTTGTTATGAACTCAACCTTTCTCCAGTACTCATCTTTTGAAGATAAAAAAAGGTTTGTCTCCTTCCATCCTGAAAACTGGTATCGGATAAAACAAACTTACTGTAACAGGCCTCGTTGTTTCTTCTTAGGATATAAAACCAAGTTGCATTCACAAATAATGCCTTATGTGAGCAGGGGAAGCTTTTTGGGGTGGGTTTGTGGGCCAGTGCTGGCTGTGGTGGCACCAAGGCGCAACAGCAGTGCTTGGGCATGCCCTCAGGAGGGTTTTAAGGTGCAAATCCTGATCAGAGAGGCTGAGCGAGAGTGGTGTTAAAGGCTGCCGGATATGACCCACCATAGAAACAATAGCCAGCCCAGAAGAAATGAGTTTATTATCTGGTCTAAAGGGATTTTATTGACTTGCTGAAAAAAAAAGTCATATTTAATATTGAAGTATAACTTTTAAAAACAGAGATGCTGACTCTATAAAAATGTGCTCTCGAGCTGAGACCTTGACTCCAAAGTGTAATCCAGAGGTTTTTTATAGCCGTGCTATAAATCATCAAAATTAAATGTTTGCATTAGCAGCACCGAGAGAAGCCCGTGCGGAGCGGTGGGGATGTGCCACTGAGCACAAAGAGCAGAAATTACAGAAACACTTGCCCAATTTGCACCGTTTCTATGTGGGTTTTGCCCCGTCGGGGCCAGGTCTCCACAGGACTGCATCCTGCACCGGGTGTTCGGTGCCAGCTGATGCCAGCAGGGCAGAACCAGCCGGGGCAGGGATGGGCACTACCCTCAGCACCAGGCACTGGGATAATTTCCCCTTTTAATGACTAAATAGCCAGATCCTCCTTGCCAGCCTCGCCCTGGGCAGTGCGCAGCCCAGCCTGCTCAGGCGAAGATTTTCGGTGCTGTCCTGTGTGTGAACCCCATCTCGCGCCACCGAAAGCACTCTCCGGAGTCCGGCGAGCCAACCTGTTAACATCCTCTCCTTCACACTCCCGCAGCGACCAGCTGCTCTGCCTAGGAAAATACAGCTGGGGAGGTTTATTAATACTGAATTGGGGCTTGCTCCAGCCGCTGCAGCTGGCAGCGTTGTAGGGGCGGGTGATCCATCACCGGTGTCATCCCTCCCTCCGTGTCCTGCCCGCCAGCACAGCACCAGTGCCTGGGACCTCCCCACCGTGTCCAGCTCAGCCGTAACCGCTTTTAATTTAGCATTTAAACCTTTTTTTTTTTTTGAAATTAATTTCACCAAGATAATCGGACTAGCTGAGGATGCGTTGGGCACAGGCTGATTATGAGGGTCCTGTTGTGGAGGGTACTTTCTTGTTGGCCTTCAGAGAACATTATCTTGTGCATAGAGGCAGAGGTCCAAAGATTTTACCTGATGTGTGGCTGTATTACTTTCACCGTAGCTACAAGCCCACTTGCAGGTCAGGATCTCAAGCACTCAGGTAACAGCTGCGGGGTTCTAGCTTCGTGCCGCTCTTCTTCAAGTCCCGCGCCTGTAAGAAAACTTCTTTCTTTTCCAAGTCCCTGGCTGAATTATTTCCTACTTGCTGAGCTGCTACCTACAGGATATAATCATGCAGCACACTAAATCACTACGCAGCGTCAAACTGCAAGTGGTTTCGGAGTTAGATCCAGAGCTTAAATCTACGTCTGGCTCCATATATTATCTCAAATGTAGTTTTTAATTTGTCCATCTGAAATTATTCTAAAGTTGAGGGATATCCAGCAAGAAGAGGAAAAGCTTTTTTTTTTTTTTTTTTTTTTTTTCCAAATCAATGTGGTTATATTTCTGTCAGCTTTTCCCTGTAAGAGACCTCAGCCCCAGCGCTGAAGCTGCAGCTGCTTTCAGCTCTGGGCATCCTTTTTCTGCCAGCACAAACGTTTGCCTGCTCTGCCTGCAAGAAGCATGCATTTGGACATGCCGTCTGTGCCATGCCGTGTCCCCATCCGAAGGCAACCTCCTGCGGTGCCCAGCAGTGGAAGCACTGGGGTGCACAGATCCACCGGGGGCTCGGGCAGTCAGGGCAGCTGGAAGGGGATGAGGAGGACTTAGCGAGCCTGCCACGAGAACAGAAGAGCTAAGTCCTCCAAAAAAAACCATCTTGGAGATTTCTCGGCTGGCTCTCTGGAGCCTGGCTGGCGAGCAGCGGCTGGGCTGCTGCACGCTCGCCCCGCTCGCTTTTCTATTAAGGAGCTGCCAAGGAGAGGGCTTTGTGCGTGAGTTGTGCTGGAGTGACATTCATGCCTCTGAGTTTGCATTGTCTTCCTGAAATAATCTCCACTTCGTAATTCCGCTGTAGTTTTTCAGGCATGTCTTCATAATAAAGTGCCACGGGAAGGGGAAAAGCAGCATTGCTCGCAGAAGTCCCTGCACCATCGCTGTGCCTGCACTCGCAGGAGGGCTCAGAGCCCGTGGCGGCTGCTCCCGGCCCCAAAACACAGCTCCGTGCACCCCAGCATCCCTGTGACATGCAGCGAGCCCCGTCCCACAGCCTTGGCACTGCAGGCAGCGCGATCGCAGGTCACCAGCTCTGAATTCACGCGTTAAAAAATAACCTCTGCTCACGAGGGAGCATCTTTAAACCACAAACACCAGAAATAACAATTGTATTAAACTGCTTTTTGAATACATAATAAAGTTCAATTTGCCATTATTTATCACGTTACATAAAATTAAATTGAATTTATAACGCGAAAGAAAAGATTTCTGTGCTGTTCTGAAAATAATGCGAAATCTTTCATGCCACTCACAAAGCATTTGTATTAGCACCAGCGTATACAGCTTAATTTATTTATTTTTGTTAAATTATCACCGCTTCCCATTGTTCCTTCATCCTTGGGGACAATTCTTATTCCTTCATGTCTTTTTTAAGAGCTAAGGAGGCACATAAACAACAACAAAAAAAATGCAGTAAAAAGCCACAGCAGTTTTGGTTGCTGTCATTTGTGGAGTGCTGGAAGAAGTTAAAAACCGGCAAGGGGCGGAGGCCATCGCGTTGGCATGGCGTGCGTGGCTCAGAGCCGCAGCAGTTTTCTTCCTTCATGCAGAGAAAAGAGCATCGGGGCCGGCCCCGGCGCTGGGGCTGCCGTCTGCACGCTCGGTGAAACTATTTTGGGTGTCTTAGACAGGAGCTGCACATGGTAAGCGTGTCGCCCGATGCGAAACAAAGAGCGAATTCCAGTGAAATACTTTCCCGATTCGCTTTTGCTGAATGTGTTTCTTATCGCCGTGTTTTGTGCAGTGGACTAAAATAATCATTTGTGAATGGAGCTCTAATTACATTATAGCTAATCCATTTTCCTCTCTGAAGCTGGTAGTCAACAGTTTATTCTCTCACCTCAAAGATGAAACCGAATGTCAATTTCCAAGATAACATTGACATGAACTTATGTATCAGGCAAGTAGGCAAATACCATTATAATCATTTATAATCCTTTAAAGCTGTGACTGAGAAGTGGCATTTGGACTGGATTTAAACTTGGCGTTGTCCGTGCAGAAGATTAACCGCTACATAAGACTTTGATTTCTGAGTATTGCCCATTAGAGAGTTTTTACATAGGAAATTGCAGTATTATATATAGTTTTAACGTGGTTAACAGAGTCTGACACAAACAATAACATTCCAACTCCAGTTAATTCTTTCACATCCCATTTACAGCAGGGAAAACTGCGTTGCCGTCCAAAAAGCACCCCAGCAGGACTTTGAAGATTATTCCTGCTTGATGGGAATTACACATCCCGAGTTAATTTCTGCCTTTGCAGATCGCTATCTGACGTGCTCGTGGCTGCAGCTCTCCAGGAGCTGCTCTGAATTAGCCAGCGTGCTGTTTGTGCAAACAACACCAGTCCTCCAGGGGCCAATAAAGACCAAGAAATGCACATCCACCGTGTTGGCCAAGGCCTCCTTTTCTAGGAAAGAAGCTCAGCGTGAGGGCTCAGGGGCTGCAACGGGGTGCGATGGGGTCCCTCTGCACCCTGGTTCCCCAACCCCGTCCGAGGGGCTTCATGACGGATGTGGGGACGGCTTCGGGCAGGTTCCTGGGGGTCACCCATGTAGCTGCAGGGAACGGGGGGGACCTGGTAGCCACAGAGTCTGCTGGAAGGAGCAAAGCAGTGGTCACAGTGCTCTGCTGTTTTGAGTCGTTCCTTCTGCAATGCTGCATGCGGGCTGTTTTCAGAAAGCAGCGCTGACTGCTTATGAAGAAAAGGCTCTAGTTCGGGGAAGTCAGGCTTTCTTTTTAACTTCAGAACAACAGCCGGTAACACGCATTGCCTGAGCAGAGGTAAGAGGCCAAACGCGGGCTGCTGACCCCTTCTGGAGCAGAGGGCTGCAGCCCCGCGGCCGCTCTGGGGGACACCACGGCTGCTGAGGCGGCACTGGCAGGACTGCCAGCAGGAAAGGAGGGACGGTGCTCGCACACCTCGTGTTGCCTCCTGCTCCTGACGTCAGAAGAAGCCTACAGCGAACAGAAAGGAAATTGAAATTGTGGTGCCTGCTGGGGAGACGGGAAGCAAAGAAAAGGGGTGAAAAAGCAAGAGGTGTACATTCATTTTAAGTGTTTTAAACCAGCAGAAGGTGGCTCTCAAAGGCACGGATACGTGCCAGCTTTCACTTTTGATGTCAGCTGGGCACTCACCTGCCCCCCAAGCCTTTCACAAATTTAAGCTGCTTTCCCCATGCCCTTTACACTGTTTCCAGGATGGTGCTCACAGTACCTGAAGCCCCGTTCTTTGTCTTGGGAAGGGATGTGCCTGACTGCAGACAGGTCCCACGGGTGCAGAATTGCCCAGCCTGGCTCAGACAGGGACATTTTGGGCACCCCGCGCTGCCCGTACCCCCACCCCATGTTCCCTGCAGTCCTCAGCCCAGGGACCTGGGTGTCTGCAGAGCCTCATGGAGGCACATTCCAGCCCATGCAAACGGCCCGATACCATCTGGGTTCAATCTAGTGATAAATGGGCTCCAGAAGTTTCTGAATATTTGTATAAGCCCAAAACACTTCTTATCAAAATATTTCCCACTCGCATTTTCCAGGCTTTCCTCCATCCACAGCTACCTCCTCCTTCCCTTCTGTGTATTGCCATCCCCCAGCCATTAGCAGCGCTGCGATTTTTCCTCTCCACATGGGAAACATGAGAGTGAGCTTTCCTCTGAAGAGGGCAGCCCGAAGCCTCCTGGGGCTCTCAGACCATCCTCCATCTGTGGCCATGCAAGTGTTTCCCCCGGGCATTATCACTGGAAATGAAAGAATGAGAACACACCAGGCTCATTTGTTTTGTGTGTTTAATTTCTTTGTAGGTTTGTGTAAGTACTTATCGTCTTCTCTTTAGAAGATAATTGAAGACAAATGTGTGCACGAGATGCAGGCTTAACGAATGGGGCTGCCTTCCGAAAATGTGGCCCATGAAATAAATACGGATGTACGAGAATCACAGCATCCCTGGTGCCTGCATGAGGCAGAGCTTTCGGGAAGGGCACCGGAGTTATGAATACAGCCAAAATCAGCGCTGTCCCGTCATCAATATTCATACAGTCCAGACAAAACATTTTATTCTGTAGCTGCTCATAAATCAGATGGAGAAGAAGGGGGAAAGGGAAAGAGGCAAAGAGAAAGGGAAAAATATAAAGGAAGGAATAGCTGGGGGACGAGTGGATGATGAGAGGAGACTCTGCTCATTCAGGCTCACATCTGCTTCTCTGAAGTGGAACCACCTGTTAGTTTATTAAATTGTACAATTAATTTATGCGGAAGGAAGGGAAGACTATAGGTCATCAGCAATCTTCCCTTTTTCCCTTCCCAAAAGGAGCCCTGTTACGCGCTGTGGATCTCCTGGGAAATGGTGGAGCATTCCCAGCACCTCCCCAGAGGCGCCTGCTGCCCGCGGGGTGCCGTCAGCAGGCATTGCCCTGGTGGCACAACCCCCTGACACAGCACCCAGACCTGCCTCGCCTGCCCCAAAGCCTGGCCCTGGAGAAGACCAACTCTTTACTACCTGTGCTGCTGGCAAATTTCAGCTGAGGGCAAGCTTTAGTTAAAGAGGTGCAGTAATTTGTAGGGTCGCAACAACAAGTTGGCTGCTCTGCCCTTTGTGCTCTGACCTGATTCCCTCACACCGCTGCCGGGGATGCCCACCTCCTGTCTCCTCACTGACCCCCCAGCTGTGTAGGGGAGGTGACAGCGGTGGCAGAACACATCCATGACAGAGCTCGGCAGCCCAGGAGTGCAAACACGATTTGTATCCTAGGTCCCTAGGCAGGACCACTGCCCAAAATCATCCCCTGAAGGCGGTCTCCAAAATGCCACAGCCCCATGACGGCGGGGAAAAGGCTTCTCCAGGGGACGCTTGGTACTGGCCTCTTGCAGCAACGCTCTGCAGTGCTCACCCATGTCAAAACACTTGAATTTTTCATTACCAAAAAACATAAACACTTTAAATAATTTATTTCAGACATCTATTTTGGAAGGCGTCCTAACAGCTCCTTCCTGCAAGTCCCTAACAAAGGAAGGTCCGGAGCAGTCGCGGGGGACATGCGCCTTCCAGGCTTGCAGGATTGGGCTCCAATTAAGTGAAATGCTCTCCAGATTTGGTTCCCATTATTGTCTTCCTTTGGCATGACTGACTTGAGCACTCGAATTGGAAAGGTCCCAGAATCTTCAGCCTCCTAAAATATTTTCAATAATGTTGAGAGCAATTTTCCTTAGAGCAAGTACGGATTTCAGCAGAGGAGCCAACTTTCCCAGAGGAATGATCCAATTATGAGGACTGGATGCTCTTGTCAATCTCTCCCTCAGGGACATGGAAAATCAAAATTATGATTTATTTTTTTAATGTGACAGTGAGCGTAAAGGCAGAAATCTAAACCATGCTGTTATCTCCTCAGGCACCCCCCGCTCCTTCTGACTGATACTGTTAGCTAAAAATACCGACTCATTTCAGGCAGAACCTCCTTAAATTCTGCTCTAATGACAGCGCCGGCAGGGCCCAGCCTTCGGTGCAGCGCTGAATTATGACTTTTTAATGGTGACCTTTGCATGTAAAAATTGAGTCAAAACGACTTCTGCTTTCGCTAATGCAATGAGAGAAATGTGGTTCAAACCGAGGGGCTTGCAGTCAATGACAAAGGAAGGGAAAGGAAGCAGCAGTCCCCCAAAAGCTAAAAATAGCTCCCCAGGGGTCAAAGTGGGGGAGGAGCTCGTGGCAGAGGCGCCTGCGTGCCTTTGCACCAGCTGTGGGCATGCGGGGGCTGCAGGAGATGTCCCTGAGATGCTGGCCCTGCAGCCCCCCAGCTGGGGGTCCATGGGTGGGATGGGGTCCTGATGGGCTCGCCTACACCATGCTGCCCTCCGGCCCTCCTCATCCTCATCCTCCTGCCGACTCTATCCCCATGCACTCTGGCCACCGCACAACCCTCTGTGCCTCCCATCGCATCATTTCATGTCCTCTGGTGTTTTATCTTATCCCCTGCTGCTCAAGAAGCACCTCCAGTGCCTGTCATTGCTTTTTCCCCCTCTCTGAGTAAATGTGCTCATGGCCTGAGCTAACAAGAGAGGCCCGTGGGGTGCAGGGTGCAGTGATGTGGGGTTGTAGGGATGCAGGGTGCCGGGGTGCAGTGTTGTAGGGATGGAGGGACGCAGAGATGCTGTAGGGATACAGGGGTGCAGGGCTGTACGATGCAGTCTGCAGGGGCACAGGGCTGCAGGACGCTGTTTGCCCACTTGTGAGGGTTGTGCAGTGAGCAAGGAGCTGCCATTGTGCGGTGGGGCAGTGGGGGGCCTTTGTCCCCACGGGGCTGCCTGGCTCCTGGGCCGGCACAACGCACCATGCTGCTGAGATCAAGGCGTGGGCAGTGGGCTCTGCGCAGCCACGCGCCTCCTGCTCCCCTTAGAAGTTGTTGTTGCTATGGGGCCTATTGTTGCCAGCTTTCCCCTGGCTCTTAACAACCCGCACCTTGCTTTTTCACAGTGCGAACAATAATGCAAACTCCTTTTGCTCCTATAGTTTCCTTTTCACATTTATTTTTCCCTCTTGCGGTCTATTATGAGGGAGAAATCCGAAGAACTGCGCCGTTCTGCAGAAGGTTTTTCAGGACGTGATTGTAGCACTCCGCTCTGCGGTTTGTTCTGCACAAAAAGCCCAGGAAAATCTGCATATCTGGGGGATGTTATTAATTACCTGGCGTGACATCTCTAACTCCGCCAAGATTCATCTGGCACTAATGAAGCTGTCAGGGGCCAATGCCACGCTGCCGGGAACTCAGGCCCCAATGTAGCAAAGCGCCTGCGCACACTTGTAGCCCGTGGGATGGAGCCAGCAGGGGCAGAGGAGCAGGATCCCAGCACCACCACCTCCCATCCGACCCCAGCGACACCCGTTAGCCAGAAATCACAGCCTGTAATTGCTTAAATGGGAAGTGGTCTTCATGTTCAAGTAAATTACTGAGTTGGTTTTAACATTTCAAATGAGGGAAAGCAAGCGGATCGGTGAATTGGCGTGCCAGATCGCCTGGTTCTCAATGACAAATGTTTAAATTAAAATAATTATAATTAAATGGATGTCAAAAAAATGTTTCTGTTTGAGACACGCTTCGCATCCTTATCAAACACCGGACCCCGCGATGGGCTCCAAGGCCTGTAGGCAAAGCCTCTGCAGAGGCCCATGGTGCCCAGCCTGTGCTCAGGCAGATGGCGCTCCTCGATGCCCCCGGGCCCTGCTGGGCGCTGCTGGGCCCATCCTTTTCCCTCAAGGTGCTGGGGATGTGAGGCGAGAGGCAGGAGCTGGCCACAGCCCCGCAGCCCCGAGAGCAGGGACACATCCACAGCAGCGTGCCCGGGGCGTCCTTAAACTCCGTCATATGATCCAGCGGAAATCTAATAGGATTTGAGGCTAATTACTGCCTCCTCCCCCCAGCCCCCCTGTCTAGCAACATTACTGGTTTTGGACTGGGCCCTTGTACTTCCCAGGCATGGTGGCAGGGGTCCCCATGTCCCTGTCCCCATGTCCCTGTCTCCATGTCCCCATCCCTGTGTCCCCATCCCTGTCCCTGTCCCTGTCCCCTGCCGCAGGAAGAATTCCTGCCTCTCCGTGAGCGGGGCCAAATGTTGTAATTGGATCTTAATTACACAGCTCTCCAAGAGGTTATTTTTATTTCTTTGTTTGTTAATGCAATTATTTAGCTGCCCTATTTTAGCCTTGACCTTGCAGGAAGAGGGTATTTTCCAGTCAGCATAATGCTTTATCTTTGAAAGCTACAATCAATAAGGATAATTAATGATGCCTGCTGCAATGATAGCCTCAGCAATCATTATACCACATTAATCCCTGCAGTCAGACTGGGGTCAAGGCCATCTAAATCATTCACCAAGGGGTGGGGAAATTCAAATAATTTTCCAATTTAAATCCAAGGAAACAAATCAGGCTTTATTTTTCCAAGCCATTCACGACGTTACATTTTGAGGACGACGCGGCTGGTTGTGGCTGTGTTTTTGGGACGTACCCCAAGATGCGGATGTGCCACCCACACTACTGGTCTCTGCTGGCACTGGGAGAACTGGGAGCACTGGGAGAGGACCAGAAAGCCCTGCCCCTGCCTGGGGCTGCTGTGGAGCACCCACAGTGTCACCTTCTGTGCTGGTGCGGCTGCCACAGGCCGTCCAGGCCCCGGCCTGCGATGGAGCCAGGCACAGGGACCAAACACAAACTGTGAAACAACCCATTTTCTTACGTATTTACTCCAGACTGTGCCAGGGCCTTGCTGCCCTTTTGGTGAAGGATTCCTTCCTTTTATCTAACCTAAACCTGCCTGCTTTCAGGTTAAATCCATGACCACAAGGGGCCTGCTGGGGTGCTCCCAGCCACCAGGCTTTGGGCAGCCGTGCCCGGCCCCTCGTGGGGCACAGGGGAAATTCAGCATAGTTCTGACTTCTCCCTGTACTGGGAACTGGTTTGTGTTCCCACCGAAATCATTCCCCTTGCTCGTGCTGAACTAATTTATGTGAACGATGCCGTATAATTTATATATGGACATACACAATAAATTATGGCCTAAGTATATAATTCTACAGATATAATTAATTACATTAAACATCCACATTTTAAACCTACAATTAGATAACCCTAAGAGACAATCCTGTTAGCATTTTTAATAAATACTTGTGTTTGAGGCTGTTTAACAGAGCACCTGATAACTGATATAGCAGTGTTAACATCTGTTCCATTATTTCCAGAGGACGTTAGTTTAACGTAATGCTGCTCACATAAAATATGCATTTGTTCTTGACTGTCAAGTGCCTCTATTATTTTATTAAAAAGTCAAAAAAGAATATAATCAGACTTCATAATTTATGTGTGACATTTTCATTACAGAAAACTTTATGCAAAATTGAATTCTAAAATTTAATTTCCTGTGATGTTTAAATTACTTACTATCTGGCTCCTCTCCAAACATTGTGATCACTCCAGGCCCCATATGAATTCTATTAAGGATATGTTTAGCTGCTGCCAAAGCATACGGGGTATTTTTCTATGTAATTCCAAGAATATGCTCCTTAAATTTATTTTGTGCCAGTTTAAATAGTTTCCCTCGTGCAGGAAAGCAATGCAAGACGTTTTTAACCGCGGCTGTTGTGTGGGTTTTTTGTTGTTTCCCCCCTGTTTCAGCGCTGCAGGGTTTCGCTCTCTGCTTGGAAGCAGGGCCATGGGTGTGTGGGGTGAACTTGGGTGTCCCACAGGCTTCAGCACCCCAGGGGATGAGCACAGCACCACCGGCACCAGTCTCCCCATGGGCCCAACAGGCCAAGAAGTGTGAATGCTCCCTGCCCAGGGAGCTGCGGTGCCGGGCAGAGCCCGCTGGAAGCCTTGTGCCGCCTCACCCAGAGCAAGACCCTGTCATGGCCTGAGCTCAGGATGTACTGATATGTCAGGACTCGCCAGAGAAATCCACGGAGGACCTTAAGGCATGGCTTTGGAAATCATTTAGCTCGCTGTGAGCCTCGGCCAGGGAGCTGCACACACTGCTGTGTCCCAGAGCATCCCAGCTCCTGCCAGCACGTCCTGATGCATCCCAGCATGTCCCAGCTGATTCCAGTGTATTCCAGTGCATCCCTGCATGTCTTGGTTCATCCCACGATGTCCCAGCTCATCCCAGTACATCCTAGCACATCCCAGGATCATCCCAGCACCTCCCAGTTCATCTCAGTACGTCCCCCAGGATGTCCCAGCTCATCCCAGTATATCCTTGCACATCCCAGCATGTATCAGCCCATTCTAGCATGTCCCAGCTCATCCCAGCACATCCCAGTGCATCCCAGCTCCCACAGGGCAGGCAGGAGCCACTTTGCCCTTCCCTTGCCCCCCATCTCTCATCCCCACACCCCTGGGAAATGGCTGCACAGCTGGTAAAGCTCTGTCCCCAAAGGAGAGAAAGGCTGGAATGATTTCCTCCCCTAATGGGACTTGCCTTGTTCCCAGAACCGTCATCCCTCCCATTATCCCGCAGCCTGGCAAAGGCCAGCGCAGTGCAGGGCACGTGGGGAGTGGATGGCCCCTGGCTGCAACCCTAGTCCTTCTCCAGACACCTCTCACAAGGGAGAACCCATACGTGCAACCTAAGTGATGCCTGGAGAGCCCAAGGGGGAGTGAATCTCAATTGCCCCTGGATTCTGCCTCCAGAGGCATGTCTGGTCCTCCCTGCCAGCCCTCCTGTTCCAGAGTCCAGGGAACTGGGGTTAAATTCAGGCAGGACAGTCAGGGAACACCCAGCACCCAGCCCAGTGACAGCGATGCTCAAGCACGGCGGGACCCCTGCTCGCAGGGAGCATGAGCCAGCAGCAGCTGCGGCACCGCTGGGATGCACTCACTCCCAGCCCCAGTCCTTCTGGCGCTCGCTTTTGGTCTGGTAAGACAATCCGCTGGATGGAAAACCTCACAATTATCCTTGGGTTTTGCTGTAACTGGATGCTAACTGCGGCCAGTTGTGAGCACAGACCTAATAACCGATGCAGCCGGGCTGATGCCGAAGGAAGCCCAAGCAGGAATAGGATGACAGAGCAATATTGCAGGAGGTAGGATCCTGCTGAGTCTGGAAGGGCCTGATTTATTTATATTGAGCTGACCTGAAATATTCAGCAGGAGAAAATCTCCGGGACATGCTTCTCTGCTGCCTCCTGGCCTCGTAGGCGAGGGCGATGCTGCCGTGCTGGCCACGCGTGGCTGCACAGCCCTCCACAGCCCTCACTCCTGGTAGCACAGATCCGATAGGAATTTCTTCTCCGGTACACTGAGGTTCACAAATTGGGTGATGACAAAACCAGGTAATTTATTACCCGTATCTTTATTTATTATTGAACACTTTATTAACCTATACACTTTGCTGCCTGTACATCTTTAATAGGTTTACAGTAGAATTATTCGTTTATCCCTGTGTGTGAAATAGTACCTTCATAACTCACCTGTGGCATCGCGAGGTATTAATTACAGCACTCAGGGGCCTCACTTAATAGCGAAGCACTAATTGTGACGCTGGGACACGTTCTCATTCTGGGCAGCCTCCCCTCTCCAGCTCCACTTGCCATTTCCGAGGGCAGAGACCCTTCAGCGCCTGGATGAATCTCGCATCTTTATGAACTCCAGATCACTGTGTCTGAGCCAGTTTTGGATCCTTTCTGAATCAGAAGAGTTTAGCAAGGATGTGATGTATGGGGCGAGGGATTCAGGGGGCAGCAAGGGGAAAGGAAGCTTCTGTGCCATTCCCGCCTGCCCCGGCTGGGTGCGAGGGGTGGATCTCAGCGAGGACTCCAGGTTTGTGTCATTCCCAAGTGCCCCTCACGTGCCAGCACCGCACAGCCCTGGGCAGGACGGGTGTTTACGGCCGAGTTACAAACAACCAGGGAAAAAGGAGGGGAGCAGTCAGTGCAGACACCGATGTGGTAAAAATAGCCTCGTGGAGCGGAGGCGGTAATAGGAAACACGTTCAGAGGGAAGTAACTTAACTCCATCACAAACACCAGCCTGATGCATGCCACATAGGCTTCCCTGCAGCACCCGTGGGTGCCTGGAGGACCTGCTGCAGCCCGGTGGTGCTGCCTGCCCCATGATCCCCCCACCACACAGCAGCGCCCGAGGTGCTCAGCGAGCCCTTGCCACGTTTGCTCCTGCACCGCTGCACCAGTGCCGGCCAGTAAAGCCCATTATCGCCATTAGGCTGCCGATAGCATCGGCGGGTGGATGGTCCCTAATTGATAGCACGCTGATAGATTACCCCGAGCTAACGGCCCCCGGCCCTATTCCCCAGCGCACGACTCCCAGCCAAGCCCCAGCAATCGGGCTGCGCTCTCGGCAATAAATCCTAGCCTATCAATATACAATAGGCACGGATACCAGCAGCCACGGGCTTTGTGTGCCACGGGGCCTCTGTGGAGCCAACTGTGCTTTATCCGCCTATAATTAGCAGCAGTCAAATCGGGCTCATGCGGCACGGTGCAATCTCCCGCGCTGCACAGGGACGATAACAGATTTTACACACATTCGCGCTGGCTGACCGTCCCCGCAGCGGGCACCGCCGTGAAATAGCCCAGCTGGCCCACGAAGCTGTCAGAAGCAGAAATACCTCGGGGACAGCTCT
This sequence comes from Cygnus atratus, assembly GCF_013377495.2. Classification (NCBI taxonomy): domain Eukaryota; kingdom Metazoa; phylum Chordata; class Aves; order Anseriformes; family Anatidae; genus Cygnus; species Cygnus atratus. The sequence continues at coordinate 24,945,774 of NC_066370.1, read as the reverse complement.
GGGGGGCTGTGGCACTGCCACCAAAGTGCCTCGGCTCCGGCAGTGAGAGTCGGTGTGGTGGGAGGAGAGGGCACTGCCACCCGCCCAGAGCCACCGCCGCGGGCAGGAAGGAGAGGTGGCCCAAACGAGGCCGTAAAGCCATAAAGTTAATGAGGAAGCCGTGTACTTTTTTACAGTATAACCCTTTACAAACCCTCTTTGGGAGCCAGGCTTTCAGGGTAATACAGTGAACGCTATAAAATGGATGTTTAATGTAGCTGGGGGCCAAGAAAAACATTGTATAATTGTAGTGAGCAGCTCACTAAGTAAAATGATAGCTTTTAAAGGATGAAATATGGCGTAGGTCTTCAGAGCAGCACCAGGCTCCAGCCTCATATTGCTTCAATAACAGTTTCTTCATTTCACTTACAAATGTATCTCGGAGGAGATTTGTTACAAACATCTCTGGGCTTGGAAATAAGATGCTAAGGCAGCCTGCTCGCATTATTCATTGTGAATAAATTACCTGGTACACTTAGGCCTCTCCATGCTCCTGAACCCATCCTGCTGTCTCCAAACCTGCTCCATACCACCAGTTTTAGGCACACAAGTGTGTCCTAGGGCAGTCAACGCTGCCCACCCCACACAGCTTGGCCGTGCCCACCTCCAGACGTGGCTGGAGCATGGCTCTGGTTTATGACACACGGATTAATTTGTCTTGCACGCAGAGTGGGGAGCAGGGGAGGCAGCGCGGTGCTCAGGCTGGGACCAGGGCTTGCCTGCAGCGCACTGCAGCACCCTCCTGCACTGCTGGAGTGCCAAGGGACAGGGGTTTGGGGGTCCCTTTTGTCTCCCTCACAGCTTCCTGGGGACATCCAGCATCAAAATGTGGTGAGGATGCTACCAGCAAGCTCTGGCTCAGGCAAGCAAAGTGCTGAGCACCTCTGGTGATGTCCGAGAGAAGGTGCCGCTGCAGAGCACCGATCGTTTTCCATGCCCTTGTGACCAAAGCAAAGTCTGGCGTTAGTTACAATCGTCTTCAAAATTTCTAAAGAAAAAGCTTTAAGTACAAAATACCCTTACCTCAGCTCTGGGGCATTTTCAGACTGAGAAAAAAAAACAACGTACCTCAGCTTTCTGCATGCGCACACACTGTGACATCTCATCAGCCACAATACTTTAGAAGGCAGGAGTCGTGAGATATATCACATGCAAATGGACGCATCATCCGAGCAAGGTGCCATTTATCAATCTCTCTTGGAAACGCGATGGGGCTGCTCTGGGATTATGCAGATGTGCAGGGGCTGGGGGCGCGGGGCTGCGTAGCCTTGGCAACCCCAGGTGCCTCCGTGCCGGCACAAGGAGCCCTGCACCAGGCAAGCATCTAATTCCTTGAAATGCTCACAACAGCCTGCAGTGCGTTATGTTATCAGCCCATGCCCATTATGCATTTTGGAAGCCAGCTTTGGAAAAAAAAAAATGGAAAAAGAAAAAAAAGAAGCCGACGTTTGCATGTACATGGCCCACGCACACACAAGTGCTCCCAAATCAAGGCCCCATGAAGCACAACCAGCAACGAGCCCAGGTCCTGCTCCCCGTGGAGGAAAGGGCATCTTCCAGCGAGCAATTAGCTCAGCTGCAAGAGCTGGGTGGAGCAGCGTTTATCATGCAGACTTGAACCCGGACCTACCACCGTCAGCTACAATAAAGACAGAAGTTAGGTGCAGTGCTTTCACTCATGCTACGGTATGTTCCACGGCATCATTTAACACCAGAGAGGCAGGAAAAGCTGGAAGTCTCCCTTAAAAAAATCGCAAAGTCAAGAAAATATATGGTTTGGGGTTTTTTATTCAGTTATATATGCAAGTATTTTGGATGACCATAAGATACTTTAAATACATACTGCCTTGTACTTTTACAATAAATAATTGCATATGGAATTACGCTGACTTTCCACATGCCTGCGCACATCGGGCTGCATCCAGCTACGCCGAGCGCTCCTGCATGCTCCACCTTTTGTTTCCTCCACGCTCAAACAGGGATGTTTTGGGGGCTGCCTGGAAAAGCACCGCTCCTTCTGCCGTCGCAGACAGGCATGCGGTGCCCACAGCTGCCTGCCCTGCAGGTGTGATAACCTGTGTTGTCTGTTACACAAAGCTTTCTTAGAGCCTGAACGCTAGAAATTATGGAGATAACTGAGAATATCAGCCTTCGTTAAAAATAGTTCCTAGAACTTGTGGTCAATGGGAAAAAAAATAAATAATAAAAAGGATTATTTTCTTCTTGGTCTTCGGTTCCCTCTTGCTTTCCAGGCCTCAGATACTAAAGAAATTGGATTCTACCTCCAAAGCCCTTTTCGCCATCACGTGCTGGACACAGTGGGCTGCTGGTGGGTCCTGATGGGGGTCCTGCATTCCCCTGGTAGCCCCAGCACCCACGCTGCCCTCCTGTGGGGCAGCTCACTTTCTGTGTTGTTGTTGTTTGTTTGTTTGCTTTTCAACAGCTATTAAAGAATTAGTGTTTCCATGAGCGCGTATCATTCTCATTAAGTATTTCCAGGTCATCCTGAAAAGCTCAGCAGTTTAACCAAAGTGGGGCTGAAAGCGGTGGATCTGAAGCAGGCAGACTTGTTTATTCAAAATCGCCTTCTCCAATGGCTCTCCCGAACGAGCTGGATTAATTGTTCAGGACCTACAGCACATGCTTCAGTGAAAATAAATTACTTTATTTCTATTACACCACCAGTGGCTGTGTAACTTAATTTCATTAGCTCGAACCTGTTGAGAGTGTTCAGATTTCCATAGCAGGACGCACTTGAAATGAAAAGATGCTTTCGATTCTCAATTAACAGAATCGTTCCCTTTCAACTGAAATGAATGTTATTGAAACCAATTAGCATAGACTGGAAAATCTCTCATTAATGAGGGGAGTGTGGGTGAGTAAACAGCAATGAAAAGATGAAATTAGAGAAGAGCCTCTTCTTGTTGGCCTGAATAATTACATGCTTAGTTGCCTAATTGTCTGGTGAAAAGCCTTGCCGTGATAGTAACAGATTGCCATGTTCATTAGGCTGCAAAAGGCCACCTGCTGCTGAGGCTCATTTTCCTGCAGTCTATATACACGTGTCGCTCCCCAGGGACTGATATTTGGACACAACACTAGCTGTGAAAAGCAAATGAGCTTGCCAATATGCTGCAATATTGTGTCCTTTATGCCAAGATACAGAAGCTTAATATGTCAAATATAATGAATAAAACCAACAGCGATAACGAAGTTTATGAGGAAAGTGACCTTATAACACGTCCCAGTGTAGAAGTCCAGGGTGCGCAGACACCGGTTTCTCCATACAGATGTTCCTCTCTGGCCCGGACTGCTCCAAATTACACAGCACAAAAGATAAATTACAACTGTTACGGCCTGTGCGATTTCTGAGACAATGGCATAATGAAAGCATACAATGTAACTGTGAAAATTGGAACCAAATGTTAAATACTGCATGCTAAGAAGTGTTCATGAAAAACAGCATTGTTCGTATTTGCTCTGCTGTGGCAATAAACATCAAAAGGAGGGAGGCCTCTTTGCGCCAGCCCTTCCTCAGATCACTTCGTGTCTTATAATTGCTGTTTTTATGGGTCTTTTAAGCTGGGTTTTATTGCACGGTGCTGCTTGAACGAAGTCGCTCTCCGTGCCTGGCCTGCGTGCTGCACGCGTCCTTCCCCATCCAAAGGATCCAGGGGGTGTGGGAGGAGGCATGCATCACGCCGAGCAGGTATCACATAAATCCAGCTTGGGAAGAGCCACTCCTTCTGAGCCAAAACCTACCTGCTTTCTGCACGGCGTGCTCGGCACTGCAAGATAAGAAGGGAAAAATGAGGGTGAATGCTCTTTGCCTTTGGAAGCCAAAGGCCCTAATTCAAGGAGGTTTGGGTGGTAAGGATGGGGCTTAATCACCTGCAGGTGATTCATCTGAGTGTGTGACTTCGTTCCTCTAGGTCAGATCTGATGTTTGTAAGGGAAACATCTCACCAGGGCTTTGGCAACGAAGAAAACCCCATCTCTTGGATGTCAATGGTGCTGGGAACCAGGACGGCGCCCAGTGGTCTCCAAGCAGCTCTTTGCTGCTCTTAGGGTGAGGGGCAGAATGACCAGCTAAGGCAAAAGACAAAGATGCTCAATAAAACTAGAGAAGCAGAGCTGTGAACATGAACCAGGGTGTGCGAGGTTGGGCAGCAGCGGCTTCTTGGTTCACGAGCACAAAAATCATGTGTGTGTGTATATGTGTGCATACATCGGTCTGCACACCTGAGTGCATTATGCTACAGCAACAATAATCATTGCCAATTTATATACCATCCAATTAATAGCTGCATCAGGAGAGACGTCACCATCCTCTGCAGCTAAAAACTTCTTTAGCAGCAACTGCATCAATTTTAAAATATTCCGTGCAGATAGTTGAAGCCTCTCACTACGCCGCACATAGTGTTACATCAAACAAAACAGCAAGCGCTGTTGTTCCCACGTACCGCCAGTGCTGAAAGGTTTAATGCTACACGGGTTAAACACAAAAGGTTTACTCGCTATCAGTCAAAGGTCTCGAGTGACAGAGGCAGAGAAACACACGATGCCGCTTCTGTTTTGCCAGTTTTTTGATTGCGTTTTTTTTTATTATTTTTTGGAGAGGAGAGCGCCGAACAAGTCCTTCGTTAATCCAAAGAATGAGAAGATGTGATTAAGAAGTGGTTTTATCGTTTAAAAAAATTATAATGTGCCTGGCAAGCAGCAAGGCACAGCCGTGTGCTGGTGCCAGCCAGCGTTGTTGTTCTCCCAGCAAAGCGCCGGCAGCAGCGGCCCAGCTGAAATCCCCTCGGCAGCAGGTATTTTTCCACTGCTGCTCTACCTGTTGCATGCGGCTGGGCAAGCCCAAATCTCCCATCTCCCCATTAAAAGCGTTTTATGATGAGGTGGGCTGGCAGAACACAGCCCACGCAGAGGTGCTTTCGGAGGTCTGGCCTTGGTGCTGCCCTCTTCTACCAGAACAGCCCTTCGGGAGGTGCGGGGCTGAGTTTCACCACCCAGTCCATGGGTTGAGCATTTCACAGTCCTTCTGCCCCTTCGGATGGCCCCAGATACCTGAAAACTGGAGTTGTGCACTGGTGGACATTGCCAGGGCATCTCTACATCAGTACTAGGGGCAAACCCAGAGAATTTGGGGACACAAATAACATCGTACACGTTCCCTGCTAAAAAACCCTGGATTTCTGCTTGACCCTCTCCATGAACAAAACTCTTCTCAAAGTCCCAAGGGTTGCTTCCATGTGAAAATCATTGATTTTGTCTGCACTGCCAAAGGCACATCGAGCTCCTGCAGCAGCTCCCAGCCCATACACCCTCACAAGAAAGGATTTATGGTCACACCTGAGGCGGGTTTGCATAATATCAACAAACAAACCGATAGTTTCATGTTATTCTGAGTGAGTTTTATGGCTGTCTTGGTTTTTACTCAATGAAATATCCAGTGCGATTACATTATTTAGGCTACTTCCCAACTGGTTAAACACAATTGACTAAATTAATTGCTAAGATCAGTTTTACAACAGATTAGGATAATTTATGGGGTGGTTTCTTGTTTTCTTAATAGTCTCACCTGAATAATGGGGAGGGCTGGCTGTAAATGTGTTTTACGGCTGAGGAGTGGCAAACACAAACTTAATCAGGTGTTCTGCTCTGGCTTAAGTAGACCCAATGCAACTTGGATAATAGGACCGTGCAATTATTTGTAATGCTTGCAAAATTTTACGTGGTGAAGGGAACACTCAGGGAAAGGCATTCATGGAAAGCAGCCTTCGGGAGGCAGCGCGGCCCCATGGTGATGCAAATTAGGAGCGTTCTGTGTTTTGGCAAAAAAGTAGTATTTCCCAAGCACCTCCCACACAAAGTGCATGCATTTACAGAGGTTTAAGCTCACATTTTAGAAAAAATGGGTCAGAAAGTTCCTGGCATCTCTACCCCCAGTGTTATGCCGTGGTTTACAGCACCAAACATCCAGGCAGAGTGGGAGTTTTGGGGCAAGCAGTGGGACATGGCCTCTTTTTCCATGCAGGTGCCCATGGCTTGGTAGGTGCTGAGGAACTCCCTGCCCACCGGCTCATCCACGTCTCCAGCGAAACGATGCTGAAACACGTGGAGTTTTCAGAGCAGGAAGATTTCCAGGTCTAAATTACTTTATTTCACAGGGGAATGAAGGCGGCAGTGGCGCACCACGATGAGGGCGGCTGTGGCATCTCCCACCAGTAACATCATTTCCCAGGGGCGCACACACACAGTCCTCAGTTCTGTGCGGCTGCCTTTGCGAGTGCTGCACCACTAACTGTACTGTGGGAAGCGTGATTTGGGAATTCCCCAGCAGCACTGGGCTTCTCCAGGCTTCAATTTAAAATAAAGCACAGCGCAAGCAAGTTAAGTAGCGCTGCGAGACAATTTATATTTGTCTATAATCTACCCACTGTCGATCACCACAAGCAGAGGATGACATTAAGACATTTCTTCTGTATTTTTCATGTGTGGCATCTTTGGATACTCAGTCTCTAAATCCGATATTGTTTGTGAGCAAAAATTTGTCGTTAGTGACAATTAAGAAAGAATGACCCAAACTCAATTAGGATGCTCAAAGAAAGAGAAAACCTTTCTAGCTCTGCCGTAAGGTGCTCAGAAATTACATCTATCACAAAGGTACCACCTGCGATGGGTGTGCAGCAAAGCATGCTAATTTGATTGCAATGAATCCTTTTAATGCAAAGAGTGAATTGTTTTTAGACTGCTGATGATTAATGTAGTTATTGATTAGTTGATCAATAAAGCCACGGTGTCTAATTATTGATAATCCTTCTCTAAATGAAAGATCGAGTGTAAGGAGTGCTCGTTACAGAGCGCAAAATATGAAGTGATTCAGTGTGAAGCCTGGTAATTGAAAGTCAAACTAATCCCATAAATTAAATCACAGCCATCCATAACATTTACCTGATAACTCCTTTTGAGAGCTTTATTTAACTTCCAGCGCTCGTTGAGAAAATCACGGAGCTGCCCAGGAAGGTGCCCAGTTTTACAGTGGCATGGTGGGGGCAGTGGGGAGGTGGCAGCAGCCTCCTCAGGCTCCTCTCACTAGCCGAAAGCTGCGGGAGTTGTGCCTGGGTTTGCTGCCCGGGGATGGGCTTGATCGGGCGGGCAACCTCTCACCGTGTGCTCTCTGCCATCAGCCCTTTCACTGCTTGCTGCTTGTAAGTTCGGTGCAGAGGGAATTCACTTTTCCGCTCCTCCAATTGTTTTCCCACATCACGAATGAAGCAGGTATGTGTGGGCTGTTCTTTAAAAACAGGAAAAACCCGCCTTCTGGTTTCAAAAATTACCAGCGGCTTGTGGCTACCTTCCTGTGAGATGCACAATTTTGTGCAACTAAAATAAAGGATATGACCAACTGGTTGGAAACTTTACTGAGAGAACTGCAAAGGTACTCGGAGGAAACTGAAATAAAACCTGGAACACTTATATTCTTATATATTCTGGTCTTATATTCTGATAGGTAAATCCGTTAGACCAATTAAAAGCCTGCATTGATCGATCATGCATTACTTATGTAGGTAATTCATCCCAACAGCATCCTCTTTGGCTGTAGCAAACAGTAATCTGATTAGAATGATTTTCAGGAAATGCTTCTAACCTGGTAATCCTAAATATTCCCGGGCATTTGGGGCCAGGCACTCAGCTCCCACCCGCTCCTGGTGCAGGCGTTTTCAGCTGGAGTTTGCTGCTGGGTGCTGCATCTGTTCAGCCTTATCCTGCACCTGAAAACAGCCCCAACAGAAGTTGGAGATCACAGTGGCTCTACAGGTATTAGGTTCAACGTATAGAAAGTTTAAGACTGTTTTAGGGCTGAGCTCAAGCACTTACAAGCACTTCTCTATTGCCCACGAGAGCTGTTATGCTGAATATTTAATTTATGATACGAGAGCCAAAACTTTCTTCAGTTTCCAAGTAGCAGAAAGGGATTGGAAACCTAATATATTTGTAGTTTTTCCCTCTCTTTTTCTCATTAACGGTAGCGAACAATTCATATCTATTACACGAGAGCATAGCTGTTGCAACACTGCAATAAAATGACAAGCACCCCACAGTTCTTGGAGTGCAAAACCTGCATGTCTGGGGCTGAGGAGCCCTCCCAGCACAGGGACCCCCCCATTTCCCGACGTGCTCAGGAATGGGGAAACTGCACAAGTTTGCGGTGCTGTGCGAGTGCTCGGGCTGCATCTCCTGCAAGCCCCAGAGCCGCCTGTTTGGCCTCTCCTTCGGTTTTTCCCTCCCTGTGGAAAGGAAGCAAAAGACAACAAATAATAAAATAAAACCCTGATGTTTTATTTTAAAAGAAAGGGGTTTCTATTTTAAAAGCTGCCAATAGGCTCTGCATTGGAAAGGCATTTTGAAAAGTACATTCATTGTGAATTTGTGCTAAATGCATTGTAATGGTCCTGAATTGCAGTAGTGATTCGGTTCTAAAAATTGCCCCATATTTAATAACGGCATAAATCACATGTAAAAGATTCTTCACACCAAGCGACGCTGCTTTACATACATAAAACTCATAATTTGTTTTTATTGAAAAGATTCAGACAGTCGAACATTATTTATGTGTTTAATTTGTCTGCACCACTAAGTAACTCCTTACTCAGCACGCAGCCCCATGGTGGAGCCTTCGGCTGTAGCAGGACCCCCATGTCCTTGTCCCCAGCAGGGGCTGGCTGCTCCCGGTGGCACCTGCTGAGGCTCCAACCTCTGGTGTCCCACCTGCCCTGGTGCCCGAGCAGGATCCGGCCCCGGGAGCCAGCAGGGACCGCTGGAGACACGAGGACCGAGCGTCTCTGCTCCTCTGCACAACTCCGTGCTCCACGTATGGGTTTTTAATGCTGGAGCAAGCCGTAAGCAGTTGGGCAGGAGGCCACAAGCGATGGGTGTTGGGTGTTGCTATAGTCCCTGGGGTCCCCGAGGGCCATGGCAGCAACGTGTCGCCCCAAGAGGACAACCCAAGCCCACACCACCAGCTGGAGCATCGCACTCCTATCGGAACAGGGAGGCAGCAGCGCTGGCGGGCAGCGGTGAGAGGGGTGTTGCACCTTGTTGGATGGCACCAAAAACCAACGCCACTGGGAACCAACCCCTCACCGATGTCCGTGCCTGAGCTGCTCCAAGCATGGCCTGTTTACTCTGCAAAGTGGTCTTGGATTAAACTAATTTATTTTTTTCATGCTGCTGAGTTTACATGGTCTTCCCATGCTCTATCTCTGTGCCATGCTGTGCAGCAATCCCTTGCGGTGCCCCTCCTGGGCACTTTCTGGAAGGGATTTCTGTGAACACTGTTTGGGATGAGTTAGTCACAGAAAACCCTTTTTGCACATGGTCTCCTTGAACCAAAGGAGACCTGCTGAAATGCCAGCATTAGCTGGGACGCTCACTGTGCAGGCGTGCTGAGGGAGCACAACCCTGCCCTGAGCACTGAACAAAGTGCTCACGGTCCACCGTGGGCACCCCGTCTGGCCGCACTGTACTCTCCCCCTGCCCACATACCACTAACCGTGGCAGGACCAGGGCCTGGCAGTCAGATTTTCAGCGCAGAGCCCGCCCGGTCCCTGCCGCAGGCTGACACCATTTTCTCCCCGCGCAGCTCCCCGTTTCTCACCCGAGCAGCCCGGCACTGTCAGCTGTGACAGGCTGATTTAATCTGCAGGACGCTGAATGCCTCTGACCACTGCGCCGAGTCATTAACCTTGACTCGCGTAATTGAATTCAAGGTTGATTGCCTGTGACCCTCCTCGCCGAGGTCCTCAAAATGTACATATTCATTACGAGCTGCAGCGCTAAATGGATTGCACAGTGAAAGCTGTAGCAATCAGCCTGCTTGGTATGCGGAGGGCGAGGAGGGCACTAATTGCATGTTAGAGCTGAGGATTAGATTATGAAAAGAGTGAGAAAATGAAGATAGATCCCTCTGACACTGTCAGATTAAGGGCAGCGACGTCGAGGAATATGACATTGAAATTTACAGTGCCATTAAGGGAAGGGAGTTTTGAAAGGGGGTGTTGGAATATACACATATATATTTTAATTCCCATATATTTACTCAGTTATGGACTATTTAATATCAAAAGCTGATAAATGTATTTTTTAAAACTCTGACACCAGCACAATAAATAAACGCGGGACGCTCTTTTTGTGTCTCTGGAGCAGAGCTATAGGAGAGGTGTGCACTGCGCCTGCCAGGCCACAGAGAAGCCAACAGCGCCTGCGGTCCTTGGCCCCTTCACCACCTCCCTGGTGCCGGCACTGCTGGTGGCAGCTTTAGAAAACCCCGGCACCGGGGTCTGGGCTCCCTCCCCAAACTTTGTGCGTTGCACATTCGGCCCAGCCAGGCCTGGTTTTGTCGCCCAGCACCTCGTCTTGTTTGCACCCAGAGGTGTCCTGCCCGTGGCTGTTGTGATAGCTGGTTGCGATTTTGGGATGTTTTGCCGCGAGTCCAACCATATGTGATTTTGAATTAAATGAAAGTTAAGTACAAAAACATTTCGCCCACGGGGAATTCAGATTCTCAATGTGCTTTTAATAACTGTTTGTAAAACATTTAGGAAAATCTATGGCAACACGTTCAGGGAAAAGAAATCAAATTATTCTTGCCTTAAGATATTATTCCGGTATCTAAACTTTATGAATCATCCTGTGTGGCCCAATTTCTTGACATTAATATTGTGAAGCAGAATGGAAGTACACAGAGCCTGAACTTAATCCATGTAATATTTTTCAATAAAGATGCTAATCTTAGGCATTGGCTTAAAATCCATTAAGAACTTTGTGCTAATTTATATGTCTAATCCTACGTAGCCCGCACAGCTAACCGGGCCCGGTTCAGATTGATGTTCTTGTTAGAGCTGATTGCAATATATATTCCCCAAACCTGCATTAGCTTTTTAAGGTTACCGCTTGTGTTAAAACAAGGCTTAAAATGTGTGATGGAAATGATGCTTGAATTCAGGCATTTCTGGGTGTGGGAGCTGAACATCTCAACCCCAATCCAAATCACAGAAGGAAGCTGGAAGTTGGAAGGGGCCCACAAAGATCAGCGAGTTCAGCTCCTGACAGTTTCCAAACCCCAGGGCCTGCGGTCAGGGGGCAAAGTTCAGGCTGCAAACAGGGCTAAAGGAGGGAGGTGGTGCAACCTGCAAATGACAGGAACTGGTGCTAAAGTGCCTGCCTTTTCCTTGCATCAGTTTTTTCTCTGAAAAACAACTGCTTTGCTGAGAACAAAACTAACAGGAACAGCGCTGTGGTTTCCATCAGAGCAGGCCGTGTCCTGGAAGCGGTGTCTGGCTACATGGGATGGCAGGAGCCCCACCACGTGTATGACCAGAGTTTTTGTCTCCCCCTCACTCCGTTAACACCTGTGTCACTTCACAAGCACTGAAAGTCAAGAAAAGTGGTGCCTCTGACACCTGGGATGGGCAGCGAGTGTAGTTCGCCACAGCTGGACCAAGGAAGATTTGGCACACTGGGACGTGCTCTGCACACAATCCCCCGGGGGGGACAGGGAACAAAATGGGCACCGTCTGTCCCCTCGCAGGGGCTCCTCTGGCACCGGGGGTCTGTGGCACCTTTTTGTGTAGAAAACAGTCATTTATTCACTGGGACAACGTTTTCAACTTTTATAAAGTATTCAGACGTAAGAACCCCAGCTCACTCTGTGGGGTTACGTGCGTGCAATGAGACAGTTCAAAGCCATTTGTCTCCAAAAATTGCTTCGATTTGTTCCAATTTCTGAATGAGCTGCGCAGAGCGAGGGAAGTGCCCCGGGAATGCAAATGAAGCGGCAGCACCATCATCTATGGAAAAGGCCTCGAGACATTTGATGAAGGAAATTTTCTGTGAAGAAACACAGTTGTTGGCATTTTGTAAATCCTAAAAATAACCCAAGACAAATAGTCTTGCTCACTACTGCTGAAATTTCATTTACTTACCAACCACACTAATGAGGCACTGCAGAGGGACTTCTAATTAGATCCACTTTATTCCTGTCACTGAAATTAATTTATTTGCTTCAGCTCCTAGAACTAGTTTGATATTTTCCTGATTTTTAAGCCTGGCAGCACGAAGGCTACAAAAGCTGGAAGTGCTTCTGATGTTTGTATCCGGCTCACAGGTGGTTGTGGGAGTGAGGTTTGGGCAGGTTTGGTCCGAGGCCAGGAGACCTTCACCAACACGGCTGGAAAAACATTGTGATAACAGTGAGCAATCTCCTGGCACTGCAAGTCCGTGACTTTTCATGGGTGTTGTGCCCCACTCAAACCGCGGCTTTCCAGCACCGCGGGGTCACGCAGAGCCTGCGCTTGGCGTCCCCTTGGACCCCACTGGGAAAACCTTATGGACCAGGGCCTGAGTAAGCAATCAAGCAATATTGCTCCACTTCCCCAGTTCCTGCCTCATGCATATTCAAAGAGGGATGAGGCCATATGCATAATGCATTATCCATTACAATTGCATTATACTATTTATACTATTAGTTCGGTAGCTGTTTAAATTAAGGGTTACAAATAGCTTGTTTGTTTTCCACTGCTCTGGCAAGGGGATCTCAGTGCACCATGGAGGGACAGTTTTGGCCAGGGCGAGGAGCTGCTCGGCAGGGGTGCCCACCAAGGGACGTACACAGCTTCCCTGTTGTCCCCAAAGTCTGCAAACTTTGTGTCCTGCCCAGAAATGAGCACGTAGCCGAGGTCCAATGAGCCCCCTGCGACTGCCGCTGGGGCTTTCTGGGCACCCATGTACCCAGATTCTCCTAACCCAGCTGTGACGGGTCACCAAAATCTGGCTCTGATGGGTCACCAACCCCTGTCCTGTTTTCCAGTCCCTGCTTTGAAAGCTGAGTCCCACCCTTAGAAGGTCAAATGGAGAAGCTTTGCTCAGGAACTTGCAATGCTGAAAGCATCAGAGTTGTGTCAGCGAAACAGAGTGAAACTTGTCTCTTCGCCCCATAATAAATTTTAGAGAAATATGGGAAATCCTCAGCTGGTAAATAGTTGTCAACTAGCTACTAAAACCCTGGTCTTGATACATGTACTAGGACACTTGGTGCCCTTCCAAACATTATTTTATTAATATGAATAATATATTAATCATTGAACAGTCTGGACTTCATCCAAACCACTCTGTTGTAAGTGCTTTGCTAAAACTTAGCAAGGATATTTACTTCTCCAAACAGCAGATAGCATGTGTATTGGTTTTGGTTTTATTATTGTTTTACTAAATAGTTGTGAGTGCTCCAAGAGAGGGATCTGAAGATTTTCAAAACGATTTGAAAGATAGCCCATAAAATGCCTTACACCTCCTGAAGCTTAGAAGGCGAATTCCTATTCTTTAATAGTTTAACGAAACCCTCCAAAATGCCTTTATAAGTGCATTTCCAGCTAAATCCAGTTCCTGTCCTCTGCTGTCCTCTTGGAGCACAGCTGCTGAGGGACGGTCAAGAGCAGAGCAGAGCCCAGCAGGTGCCGGAGGGTGACGGTCGTTCACTGCACAGCCCGCAGACTGGTGATGTACCTGATTTAGGCATGGTTTAAAATACAGTTTCTCAAAGTTTACTTAAAGTTACTTGGATTCACGGACACTTTTACACAAGTCTGCGGCATTATCTCCCATAGGAGGCAGAGCTGCGCGACCTCGGGAGCACGGAGCAACAGGAGGGGGCTCGGCCAAGAGCTGCGTGGGCTGCGGTGGGAGCCCTCTGCGTCGGTCAGCAGCCACCTGTGTCCTCCCAGTGGCGTTTTTCAGCCTGAATTTGGCACCCTCTTGCTCCGGGTGATTCTGTGACAGACACAGCAGAAAGTCGCTTAGAGCTGAGTGTGGGCACCTACGGCCGAGGGACTTGCTTTCCTCCAGTATCCCTGCTCCCCACACTCCGCCAGGCTCAGCCTGCCCATAGAGGTTTCAGACAACCGATATGGGGATTGTTTAACCCACGTGGGGCCAAGCAGATGTCGAAGCTACCAGCAGATGACTCTCATTTATAAATACTCAGACTTATGCCAGAGCTCTGTTAGTACTTCCATAAGTGTTCTTCTTGCCTAAAAGTCCTTCCAGGAGGCAGCAGTTTACCTTTCACCCAGAGTTTCTCAGTTCCTGTGCCCCTCCTGCTCCCTGGCTGATGGGAACACGCTGTTTTGCCCCCGCATCCCACACATCCCCGTCCCCCCGTGGCGGGCTGAAGGCAGCTGGAGCGAGCTCCTCACCCGCATCTGAGCATCCTCTCCCAGACAGCCCATCATCCGCTAATGGGACTTAAAACAGTCGCTGCCTCATCGGCAGGAGCGTAATGATCGCTGGGCAGCAGAGAGACCCATTATCCATCATCCATACTTCTCTTCCGTCTGATGATAATGATTTCTTAGTTCAACAGTAGTGCAGAGGGACCTCACTGCTTTGTGCACAATTGTAGTTTAATATCCTGATCAAGACAAATACAGATTGCACGCAGGCTGCCAGGGGTGCACGGCGAAGCTTTGAGGCATTGCTGCTGCTGGGAGGAAGCTGCTGGGGGGATCCCTCCAAACCTCGGGGCCGTGCAGGGTGCTGGGAAGAGCGGAGAAGCACCAGGTGCTTTGTGCAGCTGGGGACAACATCCCCCTGTCCCCACTGCTCAGTTCTGCTGAGATGGGGGTTTGCTTTGCAAAGAGTCCCAATCGACAAGAAAAGAAGAGAAAGGAAATCTCTTGTAAATGTATTTTCATTTCCTATTTCATTTTTCTCCAGCTATTATTTATAGAATATTGCCATTTTGTTATGTATGTAAGCAACCTGATTCAGTTTAAAATACTTTAAGGTTTGCTTTGGTGAGTTAAGCGATGAGACACAGAGCACATGGTGCTCAGCAAGCTTTGCATTGTACTAAAACAATAGAAAATATTGGGGAAAAGTGGATTCCACTGCACTTGCACTGGGTCCAGAGCAGCTGGGAAAGGCCCAGGCTCGCACCTTCCTCCACCAGGTGTTTGTGTGCCAAACCTGCTTCCCACGCAGGCAATGCAGGCACCGTGCTGGTGACCAGTTGGGTCCCTTCGCTGGGACACCAAGGGCACAGAGCTGTGCTGGACCCACACTGTCCCCGGCCGTAGGAGCTGCTGCTGGAAAGAGGACAGAGAGCATCCCCGAGGGCAGCGGGGCCAGCCTGCGCAGGTCCGCATGGTGACACCGTCAGGAGCTTCACGTCCAATGAATGATGCTCAAAAGAAATACAATAGCAAGAGCAGAGCCGCCGCTGAAAATGAAATCGGAAAGACAAGTATTTATTCTTCTCGGACCTCCTCGAGGAACAGGCGCACGCCGGCAGAATGCTAAGCAGAGCGGCGGTTTGGGGAGACAAATGTCCAGGCAGCTTTTCTGTAATATCCATTTGAAAGAAGCTTAGTGCCACGAGGCTTTCATCTCAATATTCCTGAGGCCGGATTTGAAAGTGCTTAAGGTTAAATATTACTCACTCTTGGAAAGAACATCTCCATCTGTCTCATAAAAAAAGCTTTCAGTCTTGGAGGTACTCAGGGAAACTTACCCATAAACACAGTCATTAGAGACTTCAGAGGGAAAAAAAATCCTATAGGCTCTGCCTGAGAAGTAATTAGCCTTTCAAATTCAGCAATGTTTAATCCCACAAAGCCCTATATACAAAATATAATCCTGTTTTTCTGCGGAGCTGAGCCTGTGAGTGAGCACGACCCTGCCTGACCAGGCCCTGCACAGCTGGGTCCTTCTCAGCCACATCTGGGTATCCCGAGGTGCTGGGCAAGGAGGAGACTCCCAGCAAACCTGTCTTACCCCGAGGACCCCTGAAGGATGCTCCTGATGTGGTTCAGGGCCCTGGGAGGAAGCCCCCAGGAGGACCTGGCTGGCAGGAGAGCCACTGCAGCGCATCGCCGAGATGCTGAGAGACACTCGGGCTGCCGCATGCCCAATTCACTTTTGAAAACTGGATTTAAGCAGCTGGTTTTGAACATTTGTGGTAAAAGAGAAACCCGAAATAACATTGTGTGATTTGGGGTGAAGTGCCCCGAGGCCTGGTGATAATAATTGTAGCACTCTTTAAAAAGAAAAATGACATTTTTTTCCAGGCAGTGAAAGCAGCTGACAACATCCCAGGGGATCTCCTGATGCTTTCGAGAGGAGAAATTGCAGCTTTTCAGAGGCTGAGAAATGACACCGCTCTGCAGCCTGCGCCATGTCCCACGGATCCCGGATCAAGCACAGCGTTACGGTGCTGATGCCATGGGCTCTGATCGCCTTTTGGTGTCACCAGTCAGAGAGGCCAGCAAGCAATGGAAAACCTGTCAATCCGTCAGCCAGAGACATCATCCTGTATTTCTAACGGTGTAGTGCTCTGGAAGAAGCTGGTGAAAGCTCTGCTTTAGAAAGTGCTCCTTGTTCATCCTCATGGAAAGAAACAAGGTGGGTCCTGCTAACGCGGTGAGAAGCACACCTTGTTTCTCCTCCCACATTGTGTCCCAAGAAATAACAGTGCCCCAAGGACTGCAGGGGCAGGAGAGAAGGTCTGAAGCACCCTAGTCCTACCGCTGACCATTGTCAGAACAAAACAAATCCCATTAATAAGATGGATCTGTACGAGCCCTGATTCTGTGTTCCCCGCACCATCACCCTCACTTCCCCGTCGAGCTCAGCCCCACCAGGCCCCAGCATGGTATAGGATGCCTTCTTTAAACCACGCAAAGCTTGATTTTTATGAGACAGACACTGAAGAGCACACTGCCCTGATAGCTGCGTGTTGACTGCTGATGGCTGCACTGAGAAGCTAATAAGAAAATCTGGCTTTTAATGTATTGATTGTGGCTATTTGATTATACTAGAAAAAAAGGTCCAACAGAAAATGCCAATAACATGGCAAAACTTGAAGCAAATTAATATTTCTCCTTTGCCACGATCCCGCCTCCTGCCGGTGCAGAAGAGCAGCTGGGAGCTGTGTGTCTCATGGAGATGTCCTGGTGCTGTCTTCACCTTCCAGGGCAGGCGAGGAGCTGCTGCAAGATCGGGGGCTGAGCAGTGCTGATTTCCTGCTAAGTGGGAAATGCTTTAGCTGCCTGGCTGCTTCCTCCTGCACTTGGAGCAGGAAAAGGGGTGCTGTCTCTACCGTCGTGGTCTGGTCCTGCTTAAATACTTGCAGGCTTTGCCCTGGTCTGATGTGCCTGAGGATTTTGTTAGGCTGATGAGGAAAACAAGCGCTGCTTTGACTGTGGTGGAAACCATCGGTGAAATGTGGGTGCCAGGACTGCCAGTGGGGCTCTTTCCATCGTTGCACACAGGGAACATTATGCACCAAACCCCAAACCAGGACTCATTTTTAAAATGCTAAGAATAGGTCTGAAATAAAGGCCATGCTATTTTGGTTTTGTATGAATCAGGAAGTTCAGGAGATAAAAATACCATAAAAATCAAGAACACAAAAGCAATGGCTATCTTTTGACAGAAAGTTTATTATCGAGATTTTGACATTCATCTGGACCTGGCTGTCAACCAACGCTCACCTGTGCAGGCTTTGTATCTTGGGTGAAAAACAAATGCGGCGAGGAGGACCAATTAGATATCTCATAGAAACATACAAAAGCGAGCAAATCAATACCAATAAACTGCTTCAGATAGTGAGTAATTAATAGCAATTAATTTTAAAAAGAAGAGGTTATTGACGTAAATTGACAGAGGTGCTAACCTTTGAGCAATTCAGAGAAAATGTCTTTAAAACAGAGTGATTAAGTTGTAGAAAGTAATAAAAGGGCTACGCTGCCTCCAGGACGAGAGAAAGCCAGCCTGGGAATGTTGTCAGGAGAGCCTCTAATTAGACGCTGGAGCTTGATAAGGTAAATTGATTAGGTTGGCGCTGCCAGCCAGGAGTTAAAGTCATCTTACTTCTGAATGTGTCCTGGTTATGAGGATTGCAAAATTCCTGCAGAATGCTAACAGCTTTGAAGTCCTGAGCTACCTAGCAAATAAGCATCGGTATCTCACCTCTCCCGAGACCTCTGGCATGTTAGTGGCACTACCCATAACTTCCTTAATGCATCAGAAAGCGAGTACCCAAATTTCGCCTGGGCCCTCCTGCTGGGGGACATGCTCTTATAATTACTGAAAGCTGTCCCCGCCGTTTCCTTGTGACGAGGAACCTCCAGACATTTTGGCAAGCCTTTCCTTCTGGTCCACACTCATGGGCTGTCTTCTTCAGGAGAGGAATTATCCAGAGCCATCCAGAGTCAAGTCTGGATGAGGCTGGGAGTGAATTAAGTTGCGAGCTGACATTGCAGGCAGGAGGACCAAGCTCCCCTCAGCCAGCTCTCTGACAACCACGGTGATCACAGGCTGCACAGAGCAGGCCTGCGCAGGCCAATGGGTCTGGGAGAGCCCGCAAGGCCCATGGCACAGCAGACGGGAGTCAGCCTCTGTCTCTTGACTTCTCATTTTCATGGGAACGTAAATTAATGAAACACTTATGAAAATGAGGGAGAGGCATCTGGTAGCCCTTTGTGGCTGGGGCAGGGACACACAACGACACAGCAGGCCTAAATTATATTTTGAAGATCTTCATTTCTTAGGCGCTTTCTTCCTTGGCATTTTGAAGCCCCGGCAGACCGTTTGAAGAAAGCTGACCGTAATCAAATGAAATTAATTTCCAAATCTTCATAAAAACCATCCCACATAATGACCCTCCATCACAACAGGATGCTCAGAAATTCCCCAAACCTCCTCCTGCAGGAGTGACCCCAGGCATGGGCGCACATTTGTTGTTTGAGCTGTAGTGTATGGCCTCGAAAGTCACCAAATCGCTCTGCAGTTTGGGAAAGCTAACGTTGTTTCCCAAAATGTGGGCTGTTTTTCGCAGGTCTGGTGAGCACGCAGCCTCCAGAGCAGGCCTTGCCTTTATTTTCGGTTTTGCTATCTCTGCAAACGGAGCTGTTTACTAACAACATTTCCTAACAGAAATTAAAAGCTGATTTATATAAGACATTAAAAATAAAGGAATTCCAGAAGTTAAGCGTTTTCAGCTCATTTTGAAATAGCTCAGCTAACTGTCGGTGGATGAAAATACCATCCAGCAACAGGGAGCTGAGCCCTGTTTTGCAAAACAAATAGCAGTTATTGGATTCATCTGTTTAACAATGGGAACTCTTGCTAAACGGCAACTTGGCAGCTTCAGGGAAAACCCCGGCCAGGATCTCGCCCCCAAAGCTCCCTTTAGCCCATGCCAGGGCTGCCGGCGCTGCGGCCACCAGGCTGGGACCTCACCTTGGGCAGGATGCGGCCAAAGCCCGGAGGAGCTGCGCAGCCCCCCCAGCCCACAGGTGGCATCGCCCCGGGTGGGATGAAGACGTGCGGGGTCCATGGAGATGGAGGAAGGATCCCACAGCACGATAGGGTTTCTCCCTCTGAGCTGAAAGGCTGAAGACAACTCTGTCTGCAATGGCTCACGGAGCAAATTATTATTGGAACTGAAGACCTAAAATGACCTTGTAGAAAGAAAAGATTGTTATGGGAAGGAAGAAAAAGAGAATCCAACGGGTCTATTGTTAATAGCTGGCACCATTATGAAGTTTGCAATTGGTAACTTATTTAAAAACTATTTTTCTTTGGCTTTTTTGCTTTGTGCAAGTCTGACTTGAAAGAAATGCCATTCTTTCAAACTCCTATCAACATTTACGTTTGCAGTAATGAACAGCCGCTAAACTTTTATTTGAGCAATAAAGACAATTGCAGAAAGCAGTTCCAAATCCTGATAGGGCTTCTCGAACACAAATCAACATTCCTCAGCAGGACTGGCAGCCCACGGCTGGTGAATGGGAGCCGAAAATGCGCCTTTCTCTGGGCACAGCACGGCACGGCACAGAAGCAAACCAAACCAGTTCTTGGCTGTTCCAGCAGAGAATGAGTAAAGCAAACAAAACACACAGCCCTGAAAATTAAATGAGGTTTTTATATTTCTGCTGGTATTATTAATCTACAATACTGTCATTTAACACTGTTCACCAACGTCATCGTTGTTTTAAAGGCAGTTTAACCTGGCGTTCCTTTTGATGGCTTGGGAGCATTGAATTTGTGCATGATTCCTATCTTGAGCTGTTTTGTTGCTGTTGTTTCAGCACATTAATGGGTACAGGCGTCCTACATCTCACTGGAACCAGCGAAAAGTTTTTTTCTTGCCTGCAAGTGCTGGTGAAATAATAGCAACAGCTGGGGACTGGCTCAGCATGGGTCATGGTCCAGCACCAGGAACCCCTGCGAGCGCAGCCACCTCCAAGGCAGTAGAGCATCGCTCTGTGAAAAGTGAAAAACAGCAAAACAGAGCACAGGACTACTTTAAATGTCAGTTTATCTCAGTTTGACATATCAGTTGAATTCAGTTTTAAAAGCCAAGGCCTGATTCTCCTCCGATTCACATCAAACTCATGAGGGAGGCGGTGCAGCCCCCCTGCCACAGATGTCCCTGCCTGGTGGCAGAGCCTGGAGGTGGCTCAGCGCTGCTCTACCTGCAGGACAAAGCTCCCTCCAGCCCAAGGAGACCCCTGGCTGAATCAGCTGCAATTAACCGATTTTGGCAAAGCCCCATCTGGGGCAAACTGTCGCAGCCTGTGGTGGGATGCCCCAGGCGAAGATGGATGGCCGGGGCAGGCGCATCGCCGCTGCACACCTCACATCACATCAGCCCTGCTGACTCCCGTGAACTCCCAGGAACACATGTTGATAGCAAGCTCTGGTTTTTTTTTTGGTCAAGATTTGCAGCAAAGAGAGTTTTATAATAATATTTTACTAGCTGTAGTGTGCATGTTATTATACGGTTAAGGACAATATAGGAAACACATGTGTAGATATTATGTGCCGCAGAAGTTAAATTCCATCAATGACCACAGGAATATTTACATTTATGGTTTGTAATAAAAAACTGAATTATAATTATGAATTTACAGAAGTCTGAGTACAATACCATCACAGCATTTGCAAAGAAATGCTAATTCTCAATACTAAAGCCCCCAGTCAGTGCACATCTTAACAATACAGGGACATCTCACTTCATAAAGCTTATACAACATGTCCAGTATCCCTTTTTATGATCTAACTCATGCAAAAAATTTAATAAAGTTGTATTTGCTTTTCCAAAGGCATGTAAGTGCACACATGTGGAACAATATATAGGGAATGCCTCAGAAAGGAGTAGAAATGTTAGACGTGATCACAGAGAGGAATGAGATGGGAGTACATCTACCAAGATGGCAAGCCTGAGCCCTTGGATTGAAGACACCAACAGAGATGTCAACGTGGTCCTTTGCCTTCTCAAAAGATGATGTCTTCTCCTGCTGAGGAGTCCGGGTAAGGGTCTGCTGAGAAATGTGGTGGCAGAGGGCAAGGCAGGTAACTGCAGAGGCTGGTCCTTCCTTTCAGGAGGCCAAGGCAGGAGCATGGCACGTCTGAGTGATGGCCCCACAAGTGGCTCCAAGGCCATTTCAGAAAAGGCACGTGCCCAGCATGTCATCGTGTGCATCCCTTTTCCTTTGGACCTCAAGCCAGGAAAAATGCCCCTGCCGATGGCTGATGGCTGAGCCGTGCCTCAACTCCATGCCAGCCCAGGTGCTGTCAGAACAAAAGTTTGGCCAAAACCCCATTTTAATACAGGGAGCTTATTTCTCAGAGTTTGGTGTAAGGGTAAGGCTGCAAAACTGAGAATAACTACAGTAAATGAGCACCTGAGCTCTACTAATGAGCAAACAAATACTTGTGTTTGGCTGTCACCAACAGTGGGTGATGACTCTTTATTGATTGGGTTGAACAGGATTGCTCTCTAATTATGTGAGCCACCGACGCTCTAAAAATGGTAGAGAAAACTGGCAACCGGAGCTGCACGGGAGGCTGTTACACAAGCTTTCCAGTACTGGAGGTCAGGATTTCCCTTTTAATCAATCATCGTAACGTGGTTCACAGGACAGACACAGCACACTTCGTGACACGGCGTTTTGCCGCGGTCCGGCGGCATGCGGGACAAGGAGGTTGGGGCAGCGCTGAGCCTGGGCCAAAGGCACGCCAGCACTGCATGTATCCTGGCTTCTCTCCGGCCTCAAATTCTCATTTCCAAGTTTCTAATGGCCTGGCCACCGTCTTGAGATAGAGAAAGTGTTTCCTACGGGCATTAAGGAAGAGCATTTTAATAATGAGAACCTTAAAAATTTTATATAGGTATGGTGGAATAACCTGTCACAGTCTCAATGAAGATAACAGATTTGTACACCTCCCTAAAATATTCATGCAGACTTTGGAATTTAAGCTTATGGCATAATAGCATTTACACGATAATTCAATCTAATTGTGTAGGCTAGCTGTAAAACTGCTATGTCTCTGATGGTTTACTGAGTGGAGAGAAAAAAAAAAAAAAGGATGCTGTTAAACCTTCCTCGCTGACATCTAATGTTTCAGGTTTTTAAAAATATTGTATAAAGACTGAGATTTATTTCCTAAGATGTTTCATTAATGGTTGTGGCAGGCAGCTGGCCTGAGGTTTGACACACAATAAAATCCATGTCAAGAATATTAAAGATAGTGCAAAAGATAACTATGAATTTACATTCAAACGGGCTTTTGACAAAGCCATTGCAACAGGCTCCTAATCAGGTCTTGAGACCTAGCCTGCCCTCTCTTTAAACCCGTGATCTTGAAAAGGAGCTTTAAATTGGAAATTATTACACATTAAAACCTCAACATGGGCCAGATCGAAGCGGATCGATATCTTGCCGAGCACAATAAATCAGCCTTCTGCTCTGCGGTTACTGTTTGCTGAACATATTTAAATTTTCTTGTAACAAATTAATTCCAACATTTTCTCTTGATTGAATTAGGGCAAGTGTTGGAGCTGTCACAAGTATTTCACTGCTTCAGGGAGACAAATTGCTCGTCTGGACATGGGTAACAAGCCAAAGTGTTGAGTCCCTGATAATCTTTCCACTAATTCTCCATTACAGCAAAATGAAGCCATAAATCACCGTGACAGCTGATCGATGTAAACATTGTTTCCGCCATGATTGCCAGCGCTCCCCGCGGGCTCACTGTCCGCTCACAATTCGCTGGAATTACTGCCCGCGCCGCCGCCCGGGGAGCCGCGCGCGCCCCGCACCGAAGTCACTCCTGTCGAAAAAGTAACCATCTCATTTCAGGGCTCAGCCCGCTCGCCAAATAGCAAATATTAATCAAAACGCCCTATTTAGCTACCGGCGAGGTAATCTTTTAAAGCTAAGAAGCGTTCCTTGGGCAATCACTCTTTCTGCAAAAAAAATGAAATTTTAAACTCCCGTTTTATAAAATATATTTGCGGAAATGTAACAATGTCAGTCCGCAGTCCTGTCGCTTTCTCTTAACTAACTAGTGGCAACTTGGATGAAATTACTTGACCCTTTATCGAGTTCTGCTAATGTCTTCTAAAAAAGAAATTAAACCACCTGGTGGCTTGCCCTATGGCAGCTCTCCGCGCACATTTAATTCTGGGAGAGATGTATTAAGTGGTTCTGTGCAGAACTAATTCACAGGCGGAGCCGGCAGCGCCCGCGGTCCCCCTGCATAATGCCACGGCCCCGACACGGCGGGGCTGGCTCCAGAAGCCACCGGAGGAGCGCAGGGGGCAGCCCCCATCCCACCCACGAGGGGCTCGGGGGGCTCGGCGCCGAGGAGAAGGGCTGGGCGGGAGTCAGGCGGTGAAGGTGAGGAGCGAGAGAGGAAGAGCTGGCCGACAAACACAGCGAGTGAATGACACAGTTGGGGTGGTGTGATGAAAGGGATAAAATTGCGCAGAGCAGATCTGGGATGCGCCGGGGGTGGCCGTGCACCCCAAAAACCCATCCCTGGGGTGTCGAGCGGCTGGGTGTCACCACCCAAGGCCATCCCGGCCACCAGGGCCACCTGGCCACCTCCAGCTCCATCCAGCAGGGGCTTCCCACAGCCCGTCTCTGGGTGTGTTTTTGTCTATCCCTAAGTGAAATGACAGAAAAACAGAAATTGGAGAGCAAACCTTACTTCCTCATTTAAAATATTCATTATGTCAGTGTTACGATCTCTCTGTTCAGCATGTGAAAACAAAAGCAAGCATTGTAAAAAAAAATATGTGCAGATTAAGGTTTGCAACCACCCTGGTGCAAAAAGAGCCTCCCCCAAAAATCACGTGCTCCCATGGCCAAAATTCATCGTGGGGAGGCCGCCCCCAACACCCCTGGGTGCTCGCAACAGCCACGGCCTCCCCATGAAACCACGCCACAGATCTTGGGAGTTCATCGCGGTATTGGATGCGAAGGGTAAAATGGTGAGTACGCATTCATCAACGTCCAGCTCCGAGCCGTGCTCGACCAGTCAAAAGTTGGGATCGATGAGGGATCGTTACGGAGGGGGCGAGGGCTGGAGGTGACCGGGGGACAGGAGGGGAGCAGCAGCCCCGGCGCTCGCCTGGGCCCAACGGGGCCGTGTGTCTTAGGGCAGCCTTAAAAAACGCCTCTTCTGCATCAGCTCCTTGCATGAGACTTTGACCATGTTACAAGTTCCGCTTTGGAAACATTTATTATAATTGAAATACACTTAATTGAGACACACTTAATTAAGACTAATTGAAATTCCACCGCCATTACAAAAGCAGTAAATTAAAAAGGAGGGGAAAAGATCAGAAAGGAGGCTTTCTTAATGCTGTTAAGCTTCAACCTGTTTTGCTGTTAGAAACTGGAGACCCGTTAATAAGAAGTCTTGTGCTTCTGTAATAATTATGCATTTTCATATATTGTTTTTAAGAAAGAGAATCTATTATTTTCATAAAAACAACCCTAAAAAATGCCAGTCAAAGACATTAAGATGTTTTCACTGATGCACCGCACGTAAATCTGATTTATGTTGGTTTGAACAGTTAAGAAATCCCTGAAATAACTTCATTTATTATTTTATTGCCTGATTAATGGTTTGGAGTAACTGATTTGTAGCTGAAGTTTTACAGAATGCAAAATTAAAATAATAGCCTTTTGTAAAACTGTTCTGTATTTGTTCAATTATGTGTTTAAAACTGAAACAAATATCAAAACTTCAATAAATATATTTTCTTCCAAGAAATGACATACTGTGGGTTTTCTGTTATTGTTGGGTTTGATGTTTTTGCCTCTAAGGAGGTCAGCAATATGGAAACATAAAGGCCAATTTAATTTGTGCATCTGTGGCTGCCAAGTATTTTAATTCCGACAGCTGTGACTGAAGAGTTAATATTTTACTTGTCAAAATCCAAAAGAAGGCCAGTGAATCACTCTAATTCTCATTAAGAGGCTTCCCCCCAGTAGCACCCTAATTCAAAATAATGAAAGTAGAGACTGAGTGCGATTCTAATACCAGTTGAGACCTATCTTTTAATATTTCTCTAGTGATGGATTAGGGATCGGGGAAATTCATCTCAGATCATAGAGCCTAATTTAATAAGGGATCATTCCAAGAGTATTGCATTTTATAATAATGTCATTTAATGTGTCGTCTTCCATTTTTACTGTCCCATATGTATGCTTACATGATGGTGCCATAGGGATAAACTTTTAAAGAACCAGTATCATTTTTTGTTCTAGGTTCTTCTTAACGAGGAAGTTTATCAATGGTACGGTCTATTAGTGATCTATTATAATTGCAGAGCAGTTAGAAGAAACACTGGAAGCCAAGAACATGGTAAAACAAATGACAGTTTTGCACAGCCTGAAACCCTGGAGTGAAAGGAACGGAAGAACATTTAAAAGAACGTTAAAATCAGATTTTAGCGTCTAATCCAACAGTGCCATAGCATGAAAAATGTGGTAACCCAGTTGTTTAAAACACATGATAATAAAATAATTTTCTACTGTAACAATGTCTACATGCAACATTTTCCACTTGCTTGTTTGGTGTATTCTTGCAATTCTTTAGGTCTAGCTAATCTCTTCTCTGTTTTTCATGATAATTCCTCAGTGTTCCTTGCTGCAAAAAGGCAGGAATTTGCTCTTCTGTGAGGTCGGCAAATTATTGACAACCTATATAATGAATCAGACTTTATTTTTGTGTATTGATATGTGGACTGTATTTAATCACTTGTATTGTCTGTATCTCTTGGCACTGCACTGAACATGAAATTCCTGGTGATTACTACAACAATGCCCAAGCTACTCAAGGTCAAGAAACCCTCACCACGTAAAAGTCAATATATTATTATTGGCTATAGGCTGTAGAGCTGCAGCCTGAGCCTTGCTTAATCACACTTCTATCGCACAAGACCTTTAGGAAAAATGGTGTTATAATGAGAATTTTTGTTCCAAATACATTCACACGATTAAGTCTTTATTTTCAGGTAACAACTCAGCAGCTTCACTGTAAGGTTTGACAGAATTAGATCAAATAGAGACAGTCTAAACAGGAAACAGTTGAGTAATAACCCGCTGTAAACAATAATCTAATTACAGTTGTTGTTTTTTCCAGCACAGAAACATGTCATTTGAAGGGGAACACAATTAATACAAAATGAGGTTTTTCATATTTTCTCTTTTCTCCTGTGTATTTTCAAGGTTTTGTTTTCCTTAGAGTATTGGAACACGTGGGATTTCTGGCACTTTTTCTCATACAACCCAATTTATTATTCTTGTCTTGTCTAAAGTATCCTTTTTTGATATTTCTTTTGATTTTCTTCTTTTCTTCTTCACATTTTAAGTTCCCATTTGTCTGCTACCTCTTTTTATTCTTTTCTATTTCCTCCTCCTTCCATTTCTGTCTTCTCAAATATTTCATTTCTTACTTCTTCAGGTTTAATTTTTGAGTCTTACTGGTGGTTAGTTCGTAAAACCCTCTTTGCACTTTGGAAAAGTTTTATCTAGATTTTATAGTCCCCCCCTTTTTTTTTTTCCCTCACTGTTATCTTTTCATATATTAGTGTGTTGTTTGTTAAACTTGTTTCTTTTGATTAAATATCAAAAGTTATTCCTCCAGTAGGAATGTTGCGTATGTACTTGTCTGGCATCTGGAGCCGCTTTAGGGACTCATTAAGTTTGCTAAGAGAAAATTATATTTATAACTGTTTAAAATCCATTCTAAATCAGAAAAAAAAAAGTGTCTGGTTGTATCTAAAATAATTAGAAGAGACTGGATTATACTAAAAAAAATTAGAAAAAAACAACAAGAAAAAAATAAATAAACAGGTTGTGAGGACCCTTTTTTTAAAGAAGGCGTCCTGCGTGAATCACCCCTTTCCATTTCCACCACTTGTTTTTCCCGTATCGCCTTTATTACAAATAAGGTAAAGGAAAAAAAAAAAGGCAAAAAAAAAAAAAAAAAAACCATGGGTGCCAAATGTTGGCAGTTAATATAGGTCGTGTCCAGGCTCATACTTGTAATGTTTTCCTGGTTTTAGTGTATAATTGACCGTTGTTCCTTTTGTTGCATGTGTGATCCCTTGCTTAGAGAAGCAGCAGAGCCCTGCTGCAGTGATCGTTGGGTGCAGGAACCTCTCCCCATGGGCACTCCAAAATGGTTCCCACACCTGAAATCACTCAGAGAGACAGGGAGGGGCATGGGATGCATTTAAATCCCAGGAAGGCAAAGGATGGTGGCAGATGGGGGGAAGGAGACTGCTAGGCATGCTTGCTGGGTGTATTTGGAGCTTATCACTGGGGTTGGAGGCTCCTCCAGGGGCGTGCAGCAGGGGAGAGCGCATTGACAAGCTCTGTGCTGCAGGGACAATTCAACTGAACTGCACCTAAAGAGAATCCTCAGCAGGCTGGGGCATGGGAAGAGCTCCCTCCTGCCAGCCGTGGCGTGGCCATGGGGCTGGAAGAGCAGAAGGGAGAAGCGCTGAGGTTTGGGCGGCGCTGGAGATGGGAGGCTGGGCGTGATGCACAGATCCTCTGCTGCTTCTGGGTGAGTCACGGCTGGAAGAGTTGAACTGGCAGCAATCGAGCTGCACCCGTGACTGGTTAGTGTGGTCTGAGTCCAGCTTGCTAAGCTGCCAGCTACAAGCTCAACCAAAATCTGGTATAAATAGTGCTATCTCAGTGGGAAAAATCGGCAATAGCTGAGAAATGGGTCTTGGTCAGACATATAAGAAGAAAGTATCTTCAGAAAGTTAACGGTTTGCCAAAGAACATATATAAAGGAATGTTTCCAAACTTAGTCATTTCTTGCTTTTCATTTGTTCCTTCAGTTTCCCCCTGCCTCTGTCTCCTTCCCATCCTTGTGTCCATCCGTAAATGCCCCCGCGTCCACCTCGTGCTGTTGTGTTTGGCAGATCTGCTGCTCATCACAGAGCCTGGCTGCGGGGGCCAGCTGAGCACCTAATTATAGACTTGTAGGAATCACAGAGTAGAAATATCTTCAAGAAGACTATTTAGGAAGAAGGTTTCCACAATGTTCTGTCTGGAGGCTTCCCTTCTTGCCCTATCAGACCTGCCAGGGGACCCTGCATGGCTCCAGCCCACCCCATCTCCTCGGCTGGCTGCGAGCCCTTGGCCATGCCGGGCCATTCCCTCCCTGTTTGCCAGGCGGTAGCACAGCACAAGGCTTTCCTGTTGTTTCTTTGTTACTTTAAATTAATCAGGATTCAGTTTTAATCTAGAAATTCAAAGACAGTTCACTATACGAATTTGGGAGACAATACTTAGGATAATAGAATTTTGCGTTTAAGTCTTAAGACATTTTTCTTTGGCTGTCTGGGCAGGTATAAATCAGTCTCAGGAAAAAAACAGGCTGCCACAGCAAATATACTTTATTACAATATGAAACTGATTTTCAACAAATAAAATATGCTGTTGTGGTCAGTATTCCCACAGATATCCGTGTTTACTAAAGCCTTTGCAGACGGCAGACATGAGAAAAGACAAACACCCGCTGAAGTACATGTTTTAAAGATCAACCCAATATTACACAAAGATTGTCAGTAATTTGCTCTGCTCTCATTGGAGCACAAAAACAATATCAGCTAAAATCAACCACGTAGTAGCCCTCTGTAAGAAGGTGTTGTGGCTGTTGTTTTTTCTGACAGCCCAATTTGTTTGAGTCCAAACAATAAATCCTATAAAAATGCTTATAAAAGTGATCATAGAAATGTAATCAGATTAGTCAGCCTTTCCTCTCTCTGATATTGAACCAGTATTTTTCAATCTAGAGATACTTTATTAAATAGCGTTAACGTTACATCAAATCTGTCAAGCGGGGGTATCTACGAACGAGGGAGAGTTTCGATTCAGCTGGGGGACGTGGCCTGATCCTGCAGTCCTCCCGCGCACACGTTGCAGTGCTGCAGGGTTACGTGCACGGTGGGTGCTGGCTTTTGTTTGCTCGTGAGCCTGGTGCTCACTTGCTGCAGGGTGATGGGTGGGGAAAGGGGTGCAGTGTTCTGGATGTGGCCAGGGCGAGTTTCACTGGGATTCAGCTGCTGGCTGTACGAAGGACTGCTTATGTTGTTCTGTATGAGGAGATGTTAAAACAACTCTTTATTTTGGGCACCAGATTCCGAGAACTTAGAAATAACTCATTTTCTAGATTTAAACTTTCTTTAAAACAGATCTTGGAAAAAAAAAAAAAAGCTCCTACTTTGTGAAGTTACATTTATGCCAGCTGATCTCAGCAGCAGAGGGTACTGCTCATTAGACTTCCCGTTCAGTCACAACCCATTGAAACACATCTATATGTGAAATGAGGAAAGACAGTTATAAAAAAAATATTGTTTTGCATTGCTTGTATCCAATGATTAGCAGGTTTTTTTTCACAGCCAAGATAAGACTGGCTATTCACATAGCTTGCAAAAAATATTAAGCAAAACTTAGATGAGGGGAAAGGTAAGTCACAAGTGCCAGCCTTTTCATCCTCTGCCTTACTTCTTGTTCCTGTACGTGCCCTTCCAGCAAGGCGAGGCACCACAACCCCACCGGGAGCTGCCCTGCATGCAGCAGTGGCTGCGTTCCCAGGAGGGCAGAAGCCCGTTGAGCGAGGAGCCCAGCGGTCCCATGCCTCGCCCAGGGGGTGCTCCCCCTGCCCCTGCCAGCACAGGGAGCCTCCAGCAGCCCTGAAGGCGTTTTGGCTTCCCTGCCACTGGGGATTATGGAGAGAGTGGCCATTAATGGATGATGGATTAATGGGTATACGAAAATTTAATTTCCTGGGTATACTCTATGATGCCGGTCTTTCTGTTGGGACATAAATGTGCATGAGATAATGATGCTTCAAGGGCCAAACTGTGGTTATCCCCTTCCACTCTTTTCCTTCTGAATTCATGCCGTTGTGAGAGCAGATCTGGCCCGAGGGGAAGTACTGCTAGCCTGTGTGCCGTAGCTACTTACTGCCCAGGCTCTTTTGGGTTGTTTAATTTGGGAAAACAAATTGATGAGTGGGTAAAGTCTTCCATGAATACACCGCTGCTTATTTACACCCAGTGCAGCAAGTGCAGTTTCAGCAAGCACAGCCCACTGGGCAGAAAGCCCTTCTGTTTTGTTCACAGTTCCTGCTCCCCTCAGCAGTCACCATGGCCAGGCCACGCTTCTCGCCGCATCTGCCTTCCTCTCCGGGCATTTTGGCTTCTCTCCTCGCTCTTCTGCTGCTTCAGGCTCCGCTTCCCTGATGCTTCCCTGCCACGTGTCGCGTACGTGCGGCCCTGAGCAGCGGCCGGGTGCCTGCCCTGTCCCTGCACACACAGATAAGGAGATTGCTTTATAGGATTAATTATTTTAGCTATAGCCAGAACGTTGTAATTCGGGGTTCAACTGCAGTTTGCTTCAAAGAGGTGTTTCCAGTTTATTTATACGTCTGATCCAGTCTAACTTCACAGAGGCTCGATGCTTTTCACAGTCGTACTTGTGGCCACTTGAAAACAAGCAGTGCGACAAGCTCGCTGCCGCTCTTCTGGAGCCGTGTTCAATAGTTGTGTGCGTTTTTAACGCGAGCCCGCGCTGGAGCCTGTCCACATTTGATGCCTTCCTCGGTGTCCCAGGGCAAACTGTCTGTAGTGCTGAGCGAGAGAGTTGCGATGGACATTTGGTCTTAAACTGTTCTCCGGGACTTCAATGACAAGAGAAACACTCAGACACCAGCCAAGAGCCCTAGGCTATAATTTTCTTAGATCTTTTAAGCTAAACAAGGTTGTGCTTGCTCAATAGCTGTACTGAAGAAATCAAGGAAAAATGCGATTTGCGGGGAATGCATTTCTTCTGAGCACAAACCTGAAATTTTCCACTTCCATTTCGCAGCACCTCTTCTGGATCGCCTGGCTCATGCCCTTCCTTCCGGCTTCCTCCAGAGGAGACACAAAGCTGCAAAACGATGCTTCGGAGGGCTGTGTTTGCACGGGGACGCACCACAGCTCCCCGTGCAGATGGCAGAGCCATAGCTCCGTGAGCTTGGTGCCATGCCAGGGGCTGATCCTGACTGCAGAACACACCTTAGCCTTCCCGGCCACCAGCCCCGGCACAGTGATGCCCAGCAACCTGGAGGTATTAAGTGTGATTTTTCTTTTTAAAGCTTTTCTTAGCTTTATTGAGAACTTTGGGGAACTAAGCAGTGCGTGGAGAAGTTAGCTGTTTAAAACTAAAGGCTGCTTCCCCAGCCCGAGGTGGCTCTGCTGACACCAGGACCCATGGGGTGCCCCACGGGCACGAGAGAGCCCAGCCCAGAGGAATCTGGTGCAGGTCGAGGACAGTTTTAAGAGTTTCTTTGTGTTTTCTTTAAGTTTAGGTAACTCTAATTCCTTATTTAAATTATGACTATCCCAATTCTATATCTGTTAAAATATGAAAGGGGAAACTTTTTAAAACATGTGGCATTTATGATTACCACAGGCAAAACTAAAATTCTTCTTTCTGCTCTAGTCATTATCTTTGCATGCCTGAGCCCCTAACGTTAATCCGTGTATCTGCAAGCTATTGCTTCAAGTCTTCTGAAATTAGACAAGACCAAATTTACCATTTCCTTATTGACAGCACTTGAGGTATGCTGAACCACCACATGTTCCTCTGTGGTAACAAACAATGAGCACACAGGAAATAGTTAAAAAAAAAAAAAATGCAACCCCTGGTGAATGTTAATTTTTCATTTTTTTTCTGAAAACTAAGTGGGATGTGCATTAGACTGATGCAAAAGCTTGAAAATTTTTAAATGCATTCACACTTTAAATAGCCATAAAGGTCAATTACTCCTGGGAATACATCATCCATAAGTTAGCCTGACCCTGGATGTATCATGGCTAATAACAATTGTTTTGAAGTATATATGTTCCATTTCTAACAGAAGGCTTAATTCATCTTTTTCCATGAGCAGAGCAGGGAACTGACACTCTGTAAATTCTGCCTTTCCATTGTTTAACCGAGAAGTCTCAGTACAGATGTTATGAAAGAAAGCTCTGAGAGAAAATTCAGTCACTTCCCCGGCCCTGGAAAATAAGTCCTTGATTACAAGCAAAATGAGCCCATTAGAAATTAATCTAAACTAATTGCATCTGAATATAAAACTTATGAATTGCAAATGTTTATCTTTCCTTTAGAAATATTACTATGGCTAAATTACTTCTGAAATTCATACAAAATGCTCTGCCTAGGTAGGAAAATATTGTAAACTATTTCTGTAATTAAGCTGATTACATATGTAAAAATGTTCATCTGCTTCATATTATGGCGCTGTTTGTCAGCTCTGTGAAACAAGGATAAAACCCACCGAGGGTCAGGAATGTTCCCGTGCAGCGAGCGCAAGGCAGCGCTACCACCGCCTGCGTCAGGTAAGAGCCCGGCCCGCTCCGTGTGCCACCAGATCCGCAGCAGAAGGACCCAGAGCCCACCTGCAGGTACTGAGCAGGGAGAAAAACTACCCCCAAATTGCCAGAAACCACACAAATTAGTCTCTGTTCCTTCCCACAGTAAGGACTAAAGCTATAGCAATGCTATTTACTTTAATTACTGGCTGCTCAACTAATTACAATATTCTAAACCAGAGATTTAAAACGTGTCAAAACCAGGTAATTCGTTAGCCCGTTGTTTTCTTTTTCCTGCCGGTTCTGCCCCATGGTCCTCAGCCGAGCAGGATTTCTGCTGTGGTCACCCAGGCGGGTGGAAGCGCGCGGGGCCAGCAGTGGCGTTTCCATGTGGTTTCCATTGTCCTGCCTTTAACCTCGGAGAGATATTTTGGGGAATACTTTATTTACATTTTCTTTAAAAAAGAGTGTGTTTACCTTCTTCTTAAAGATTACCACATGTCAAAACACTTCCAAACCTAAATATTTCTTAAAAGAGAACCTGCATAATAAATAATGTATACACGTTAAGTAAAGGAATGGCGTAAAAGATGTTCCGAGCATTCGCAGCTATTTGCTAATGGGCCACAGACAGTATCTTAATTTCCAGCAGAACAACCGATCTTGGTAAGCGCCAGCCAAGTTTCCGCTGCTTAAATATTTACTGAAAGGACAGCTCGGAGCCCCGTAAGCGTTGCTGCTAACACTGACTGCCTGCAAGCTGCCGTGATGTGGGCGCGATCCCGGGCCCAGCTCAGCTCTCCGTGGGGACACCCCGGCTCTGCCTGCAGAGCTCCAGGGTCCCCCTCTTTCTAGCACAAGCAGTTCATGCGTGGGAGAACTCTGCCACCTTGTATAGGCTGCTTCTGGTGTTCTCACCATCGGTGAGCGGTGGGACCTTCTCCTCCTGCCAGAAAAGGCAATGCAGCGGGTCTGTGTTCCTCTTAGGGCAGTGGGCAACTAGCACGAGTGACAAAATGTCCCCCTGTTACAGAGTGCACAGGACATGTTGACGTCTTGCTGGACTGTGTGACTGCAGCACCAAGGCGCTGGTCAAAGGCAGATGACTGGAGAGTTAAAATGTTTGGGTTTGTTCGAGAGCAGGAGCTGTGAAATCGGTATGACCACGCAGCCGCTGAGTTCCCCAGCAAAATTGCCAGCATTTACCAGTTCCCAGTGACACGAGATCACTTGATGCAAACCCAGAGAGCTTGAGTGATAGTAGAGGTGTGGTGGACGCTACTGAAGTGTGCATCCAAATCGTGAAGGCGGGACGTCAGCAAACGCTGGGCACTTTGTCAGATGGAAGCAATGGTTGACTAGCTTGTGCCTTCTTGCTGCCTTGTCCGAAGGTACAGAATCGAGGGGGACATTTTCAGAGAGCAAAACACCGGGGAGAAAGAGCAGGCGCCTGATGGCGGAGCCCATGGTCACCCAGCTGCATGGGTAGTTCCTGCCAGTGGGTGAGCTCCCAGGGTCATGGTGGGAAAGCTGAGCGGGGAGCACTGACGTGGGGGTTAACCTGCAACACAGCGAGTGCCAGCCTGAGCTGGGGTGCAGCTGGACTTTCTTAATGTGTTACCAAAACTGTCTTCCTTCTTCTCTTAATTAACTCAAGGAAGATGTTCATGAAAGATTAGACTATCCTGGGACTATTTTACCAGCATGGATCTGTACCCTTGGTGCTTTCAGGATGGCTTTGGCTGCTGCTAACTTCAAATTTACTTGTATTTTGCAAATGAATGCATTTTGTACCACCCAGTTGCAGAACTTGGAACTGGTGTTATTCCCTGAATGATTTTCACCCATGTAAAAGGAGACTGCTAGTGTCCCAAGAATATTTAATGAACAGCATATCTCATGTGCAAAAGCTATAAAAGTTTTTTTGTGTGTGAAGGAAAATGTTTCCTCAAACATATCTTTCAGAGGTGCAGTATTTAAGTTTAACACAGAAGGGTTAAGTAAAGCCTTGCAAAATGTGCTACAGATCTCATTTGGGTACATATTTTTCTCCATTATCTTGCAGAATGAGCAAGCAACTTGTGGCCAGGGCGACAGAAAAAAGGACAGCAGCACCAATCCAGATTACCTCCGTACTGAGATCACCGAAGAAGGCAGGTTATACAGCACTAGTTACTGGAGCAAAGCAGCAGCTTTTCCTTCCTCGTTCTTCTGGCTTCCCTCCCCTCTAAGTAAAGTTTAGGTTCTCGTATGAGTTTAAAACATTATTGCTGGAAAGAGGCCGCCTCCTGCATCACAAAGGAAGAGCCATGTGCCGGTGCAAAGCATGGGTGCCACCTCACGAGCACGGCAGACAGAGTGCTGCAGCCTTCATCCCCAGCAGCATGGGCCAGGTGAAGCGGTGCTTCAGGAGCCTTCGTCTGCACCTGGCAGCCAAAAGCAAAAATCAGCCTCCAGATGGGGGCTGGCTGCTTTTCTTTGACAAAAGAAGGCATGCTGCTATAACATAAAAAGGTGATGGGCAGCGAGGGCTCTGCTCATTTTTCCATCAGTAATTTAGCTTTTGTCCAGTCAGCAAAGTGAGTAAGGACTGGCAAAACAGTGTAAATGCATCTAAAAGCTAAAACCCTGTATGCTGTGCAACCAGACTAGTAAGGTTCATGGTGTAGAAAATTCTCAGAATTTTCTTCATTCACACCAACTTAATTGCCCAAAGAACATCTGGAGAGAAGACCTGGCCACTCATTGAAGTCCTGAGCAGTGACAACCCACATTTCTGAAAATGCTTATCAGATCCTCTCTCAAAACCAGGGGCAGTTGCAGCTTAAGTATAGGAAAGGCTGAAAAAGAGCACAATTTTTCCAGTTCCTTTCAGGACTTTGTCGCACAACCCAAAAATGCAGAAGTGAAACAGATCTGTTGTGTTTTTTTAATATACAGAGTAGATGACCTTTAAGGTGCACTTTCACCTGTTGTTACTTTGCAGCTAGGATGAAGAGGCTCAGAAACTGTGAGAAATAGAGAATTAAAGAGCAAACAAAATGGGAACAGCCACAAAGTTGGACAAGTATCAGTATTTACTGGGCGGGAGTTAGCACAGTGTATGCTGCTACACAAAACACATTATTTATTCCTTGAGCATTCAGCTGCAGCTTCCTCGCAGGACTGCTGTACTCGCACGGCCACGCTGCTGTGAGCCCTCGGCCGGACCCACGTATGCTCGATAGCTCTGCTGCTGCTTTTCCGAAGGGCAAGTTTAAGTGTGCCGGTTACCAGCTCTGCCTGCAGCAAAGCCGAGCGGCTGATGAACAAGATTAGACAGAACAATTTCATACACGGTATTTAGCACAGCTTTATGTGCTTTTTAAAAACAGTACTGTTTGCCCTGGAAAAGAGCATTTTTCTTTCTTTCTTTTCTTGTAAGTGTTCCTGTATCGAGAGCTGAGGGCTGTGATAGGAGTTAGCGAGGTGGGGTCTGAGTTTTGTGCGAGACATCTGGCTGCCATCGCAGTGCTCACCTAACTGTGTGTTACTGCGGAGAGCGAGCAAAATGTGGAAACTGCTACTTCACTGGGTAAGAATCTGCATATGTTCATGCTGTGAACACACGATGGGCTCTACGAGGCTCTATGAGGACAGAAACAGGTGTTTACTCCTTCCTACATGATTTATTTGATCTCTTCTCTAAATCCCCTTCTCATGCCAGTACATTTCCACATAAATCCCATGCTAAAATTTTATCTACAGAAAGCATATATTGTATATGCATTGGCTGGCCCATGAAATATCCATAATTAAATTTCATGAAACCTACATTTTTTTTATATATAAGTTCAGACACTCTGAGAAATAAAATAGAAACAGGAGAGTTCTGGCCAACTTCTGTAGGCCTATAGGCTTATTAGGTATTCCAGCCCAAGGAAACCAGGAATGTCAGTATTCCTGTCCAAAAATATCCTGTTAAGAGTATTTTATTTTAATCACAGCTGTGCTAAAAAATACACAGTTCTCTTATACCGTCCAATCATCTTTCTCTGTTATGATGAAAGTACATTTTTCGTGTTTTTTATTACAATCATCTTGAGGACAGACATGCCAATATCTGAGCATATTGTAAAGATTGGAAATCCACATTGTACGTATCCATCACGGTTAGCGTTACGCACACCCAAAACCTGCACAGGACCGCTTGGCAGCTGTATTTAACCCAGTTGTGTTTCAGGCAGGGACTGTGTGGTGAATTTATTCGGGACAGACCGGGAGCACCCGAGGCTGTGCTTCAGGTGCAGGCGGCGGGGCCACAGTGACTGGGCTGCGATATTAGCAACTCGCGCACATATTAACTAACTTCTTTATTCACGGATCAATCGACACCACCGTTAGTTTTATTGACTTTATAATTAGCAGGATCTTAGTTTTGTTTGAATAAAGCTGTTTTATTACCCAGCGTAAAATCTATCCCTCCCGCCCGCCGGCAGCAGACAGACGCCCGAACTGTCTGCCCGCTGCTCCCGCGGCCGGGTCTCTCCCCGCCCGCTGGCAGCCCCCGCCGAGCGCCCGGCCCGAGGGAAGGAGGGATGGAGGGAGCCCTTCTCCGCCGAGATCGCTCCTTCCCGTGCCGAGCCGAGCCGGGTTCTCCTCACGGGGCTGGGCGCGGAGGAACGGCGGCGGGCGCCGGCTCCTCACGGGGCAGCGGGGCGGGCGCCATCCCGCAGCGAGCGGCGCGGCGGGAGCGGCCCCTCACGGGGACACCGCGGCGGGCGCCTACTCCTCACGGGGACACCATGGCGAACGCGTCCCCTCACGGAGACCGCCACGGCGGGTGCCTTCTCCTCAAAGAGACCCCCTTGGCGGGCTCGTCCTCTGACAGGGACCCCGCGGCAGGTCCCTTCTCCTCACAGGGACACCATGGCGGGCGCCTTCTCCTCACAGAGACCCCCATGGCGGGCATGTCCCCTCACAGGGACATCATGGAGAACGCGTCCCCTCACAGGGACCCCGCGGCAGGTCCCTTCTCCTCACAGGGACACCATGGCGGGCGCCTTCTCCTCACAGAGACCCCCATGGCGGTCGCGTCCCCTCACAACAGGCGCCTTCCCCTCGCCACCCCCGCCGTGGCGCCCGCTCCTGCCGGGGCTGCGCTCAGCCGCGGCCCCCCGGGGCTGCGGGCGGCGGCTCCGTGCGGGCTCGGGCGCTGCGGGAGGGCGGAAATCATTGCGAGCCAGTGCACTTTCCTCGATTTTATTACCTGAGGGAACTTGACAGAACTTGCAAAGACACAATTGCTAAGTCGCTTCCACCGGCTCGCTTTCTACCGAAACCACCGCGGGGGGCGGGCTCGGCGGCGGGGAGAGCGGGGGGCTCCGGGGGCTGGAGCAGCGGCACCTCGCCCTCCTCGGCCCAAAGAGACCGCAAAGTGTCTAAAATTCATTACTTGGCACTTATCGAAATTTGCGACGTCGGAAACGGATTGACAAAAGGTGAAGCAAACCTGAGCGAAACAAAATATATTGTACTGACAACAAATGTAATGAAATAACAGCATCTTTTTTTTTTCTTTTTTAAATAACTTAAAATACACTAGAAAAAATATGGTCAATATAAATAATTTCGTTTTCATGGAGAACAAATAGATACAAAGCCCGTCCATACCAAAGTTCGCGCAGAAGAGCTTTCCCTCGTTTCGGCAAGGAGCAGGAGGGGCCGATGGCCAGCTGGGAGAGCAGCCACCCCTCGAGGTACCCCAGGTTAAATAGCTATACGTCTTCCAAATCAAACAAAAATCATAAAATAAATCACAAGATTACGTGAATAGATACACCTTTATGAGATAAAATGTAAATGTTTGACAGTCAACTATCAATTCACAAGTTATAGCCAAAATAAACTTTGTTCGTGTGTATCAACATATTTTACATGTACCCAGTACCTCTTATTGGAATTGGCCGTTGTGTGAAGTGGCGGCTGGGAATTAAATACTTTCTTCCCTTTTCTTTCTTTCTTTCTTTCTTTCTTTCTTTCTTTCTTTCTTTTTTTTTTTTTTTTTCTTTTTGCCCTCAGGACAAGAGGGACCCAGCGAGGGAGGCACACGCCGCGCTCCTGACGCTTTCCGCTCCCTTTCATTTCAGAGGTGGGACAGCGAACGACCAGCAAAGATTTAAGAGTGGAAAAGGCAGTGCTTGATCTCCCTCTCTTTCTGCTTCCCTCCAAGATTAAAAGCGAAAGAACCCAGCCACGTTTGTTTGTTTTGTTTTTCTACTAAAGATGAGGGTGAAGTGCAAGTGAATCAAAGGACTCCATCAATGAAATACAAATACATGCAACCCGGAATGCTGCTGGAGGAAGTATCCCGGACAGTTTCCCATTAAAAATTCGCAGAGAAATCATTGTCTCTCTCTCTCTTCCGTTTTTTTTTTTTTTTCTTTCTTTCTTCTTCATCGTCGTTCTCTCTTCTTTTTGTCGCTATTCCCGACGTGGTTGTTAAACTCAAGTATCTGATGCAACGTGAAAGGAGGCCCGCCTCTCTTATCAAATTTCTCGTATTAAAGTGAACTTCGCAGAAAAAGGTCAGTTTCAAAACCTGTGAACTTCCCAGCTGCGCGTCTAGTTCGTCTAATTCTTTAAATAAGTATATATCTCCCGTCAGTCTCTCCTCTCCCCCTTCTCGTCGCCGTTTGGCTGCAGCTTTGCTCCCCTCCGGAGGACCGAAGCGAGCCGGCCGCTGCCCCGGTCACAGCCCCAGGGCGGCGGCGTGCTTCTTGGCCTTCAGCCGGAGGTCGGCGATGCTCGAGTTCTTGCTGGTGGTCTTGGCGGCGGCGGCGGCGGCCACCACGGAGGCGGCGGAGGCGGACTCGGCCAGCGTGGCCAGCGGCAGCCCGAAGGGGGGCGCGGGGAACATCATGTAGGGCGCGTGGGCCAGGTGCGGGTGGAGGTGGTGGTGGGCGTGGGCCACGGCGCTGTCCAGCTGCAGCTGCGCCTGAACCTGCGGGGACACGGGCGCCCGTGGCAGCGGAGACCCCGGACCCGGACCCATCCCCATCTTCATCCTCATCCCCATCTTCATCGCCATCCCTGACCCCGGCCCCATCCCCGTCTCCATCCCCATCCCTGACCCCATCCCTATCTCCTTTCTCATCCTCATCCCCATCCCCATCTCTATCCCCATCCCTGACCCCATCCCTATCTTCATCCCCATCCCCATCCCCATCCCTGACCACGACCCCATCCCCATCCCCGACCCCATCCCCGACCCCATCCCCATCCCCACGCGCGCCCCCGCGCCCCCTTGCCTGCTGGAAGGGCATCCTTAGCGCGCCCACGTTCACGTACGGGGCCACCCGGCAGGCTTCGAACTGGCTGGCGGCGCCGATCAGCACCCCTGCGGGGCGAGGGCAGGCGGTCAGCGCTGCCGCCCCCACGCGTGGCCCACCCACCCGCGGCGCGCTGCCGGCCCCCCTACCTTTGTGGAGCTGGTTTTCTTGCTTTCGGCATTTGGCTCGCCTGTTCTGGAACCAGACCTGCGGGGGAAAAGGGGGCCGGCGTCACGCCGCGCCGCGGGAGCGAGAGAAATCGCCCCAAAACGCAGAGCCGAAAGCACCGCCGAGACAAAGGGGAGCCCGGCGGGGGCGAGCCCTAACGGGGCACGCGGGGGCAGGGGGCTCCTCGCCCATAAAGGGCTTTCTCAGCCCCGGTCTCGCCTTTCCACATCGGGGCAGCAGGACCGGAGTCGCCCCCCGCTATCTAACCCCAGCTCGCGGTACCGGGTTTAGGCACTGCAAGACGGCGCTCATTAATAGCCTGTGATATCAATTAGCTTCACCTTCAAGAAAAACTAAAACCGAAGTGTTTAACGAGTCCCTTTTTTTGGGGGGGTGCTGGTGGTAATTACTGCCATAAAAGCTTCGCTACAAAGAAGTTCAGAATTTCTCCGTTCCTCTGTGCACCGGAGTGTAGCGCAGAAGCGGAATAATTGTCTCATTATCATGATAATCTAATTTGCTTCCAGAGAAAAGGCTGCGCGTTAGCCACGAACACGCGTTTAATACCGGGGATGAAATCGCTGAACCACATTTCCAGCACAAAGTTGTGCTCGCTCGGAGCGGGCAGGGCAGCGGCTGCAGCCCGCCGCGCTGCCTCTCAGAGCCACAGCCGCCAACCGAGCCTTTCCCCGCGGCCAGAACAAAAATAAAATTAAAAAAAAAAATGCATATACACCTCCTTTTTTTGAGGTCTCGCTCGAAGAGACAAATATAAATGCGAATTTCCCCTGCCCTGTCATTTACTCCAGGCCAGGGAAAATCTGCCCGACAGCCACGCTCGCCCGCAGCCTCCCGCGGAAGCAAACGCGGCGATTTCCGAGGGGTGCAGCTGCGGGGCCCAGCACCAGCACCCCGCTGCCTGCTCCCGAGGGACCCGACGGCAGCGGGGAGCAGCCCCCGGAGGCGCCCCCCGCCCGGGGCTCCCCGCGGGGCCGGAGCCGAGCGGCTTCGGTTTTGTGCGGATTTGTTCGGCATAAATAGGTGGCTGCCTCGGCCGGA
This sequence comes from Cygnus atratus, assembly GCF_013377495.2. NCBI lineage: Eukaryota > Metazoa > Chordata > Aves > Anseriformes > Anatidae > Cygnus > Cygnus atratus. Next base: position 24,904,446 of record NC_066370.1, on the reverse strand, counting down.
AAGGGAAAAAACAAAACAAAACAAAACAAAACAAAACAAAACAAAACGCAACGAAGGGAGAGGGGAAGAACGGAAAAGAAGGCTCCTTTTTGTCAGGCTGCGATGACAAAAGCTGCTCGTTATTACTTTTTCGGTTCAACGTGACTGCTCTGTTTCTGGCCTTACCCCACTGCAAGATGCAGGGAAACCCCACAAGGATCGCGCGCATAGTTTGGTGCAGATGGTGGCCTACAAGCACAAAGATTGAGGGGGAGTATCTGTTACAGCAGGACTTTCTAGCAGCTGCAGATGTTAGGGGCCTAAAACTACTCCATGTGTTCGAACAAATAATGACCATCATTTTCTCTTATTTTATTATTAGAACGGAAATACACCGGAGCAGTTACATTTGTTCTAATTTCAGAAGTTACCTTCCACCCCGGCCGGGAGAAGCCCGAGCCTTGCTCTTTATTCCAGCCCGGAGCAGTCGCAGGAGCGAGCCCAGGAGCGGATTTCTGAGCGCTCCGGGGGCTGCCCGGGGCCGGGCTCGCAGCTGCAGCCCCAGGGAGCCGCGGCTCCGCGCCGCACATCGCGCTTTGCTTCCCGACCCCTGCCCGGCAGCAAGCCGAACAAAGCCAGCCCGTGCGCGGCTCCGCTGCTACCCCGGCGCCTTGAGGACCGCGACCAGAGCCGGGCAATAAATGCCCGCACTCGGCGCTTCCTAATTTACTCTCCGGCCGCTGCACCGATAAACTTAAAGAGCCGCAGCCGCCTCGCAGCCCGGCGCTAGCGGGGGAGCGCAGCCCCGGGGGGCCCCAAGCGGGTGCGGAGCAGGGTGCGGAGCCCCCCCCCCCACGAGCCCGGGGGTCCCCGCGGCTCAGCCCCGAGCCCCCCCGGCCCCGCACGGAGCTACCTGCACCCTGGCCTCGGACAGCCCCAGCCGCTGGCTCAGCTCCTCCCGCATGAAGGCGTCCGGGTAGTGGGTCTCGTCGAAAAGCCTTTCCAGCTCGTTCAGCTGCTCCAGGGTGAAATTGGTCCGGCTCCGCCGCTGCTTGATTTTCGTCTGCCCTTCGTCTTCCATCGCTTTCGCATCCTCCTTGCGCTCCTTCAGCTCTGGGGAGACTGGGCACGACACGAGCGGTCAGCCCGCAGCCGGCCTCCTGCCGGGCCCGGAGCCGAGCCGGGAGCCGGGCCTGAGCTCCGGGGCCCTGCTAGGCCCGCCTCGGCCGCTGCCGTACCGGGCCCGGCCGCTCGGCTCCGGGCTCCGGGCTCGGGGCTCCGCGCTCCGCTCGCCGCCTCCCGCAGCCCGGCCCCGGCGCCGCCCGCCCGGGGAAGCGCAGCAACAGGTCGCGGCTGCGCCCCGCGGCCCCTCCGCGCCCCGGGAGGGCGAGAAAGGCTCCCCGCGGGGGGGCCCGGGGGGCTTCGGGGCCGTGGGTCCGGTCCCGGTGGCTGCGCGCCCCGGGGCCGCTCCTCGGCACCGGGGGCTCCGTGCGCGGGGCTCCGTGCGCGGGATCTGCGCGGCTCCTGCGCGCCGCGGGGCTGCCGCCGACCCCGCGCCGGCCGCGGCTCCCTGCTCGCCGGGCTCGTTACCAGAAATTTGTTGCCGAGCCGTTTCCGGAGATGCTCCCGGCATCCCGGCGCTCGGAACGAAACAAAAACCGAACAAAAGGGCGGCAGCGCACGGCGGGGGCCCCGCGCAGCGGCGCGGACGGGCTCGGACGGCCGCTGCCTCCCCGCCGCTCCCGGGCACCGGCACCGCGGCCGAACCGCGGGGGCACCGACGCGGGGAGCCCCCGGCCCCGCAGCGCCCCGCAGCGCCCCGCAGCGCCCCGCGCCTCCCGGCCGCCGGTACCCGCGGGGGGGGACGGGGCAGCCCCCGGGGGCCCGGTTTTCGTTCCGGGCGCCCCGGAGGAGCGGGTCGGGCGGTGCGCGAGTTAAAGGCTCGTTGCAAGATTTTAACGCAAACTTCTGGGCTGGCCGCGATTTGGGGAAGCCGCGGGAAGCGGCGAAAGCCAGCCGGAGGCCGGCGATGCCGCGGCCGCCTCTTCGGCCGGGGGAACGGGCAGCGCCCCGACGGGGGAAAGGGGAAGGCGGGCAGGGGAGGGAAGGGCGGAGGGCCGCGGAGGAAGGGGCGCCCGCGGTGCCGCCGTTACCGTCGCTGAGCTTGGGGGTGGCCGCCTCGGCGGCTCTCTCGGCGGCGGCGGCGTCGGGCTCCCGCGGCGGGGTCCGCCCGCCGCCCGCCCGCCCCGCGGGGCTGCCCGCCTCGTCGCGGCCCGGCTCCGCCGCGGGGCCGCCGGGCTCCCGGGGGCCGGCGGCGCCGCGCAGGGGGCCGCTCTCCAGCACCTCGCGGTAGGTGATCAGCTCCTTCTTCTCCTTCGCCTTGGGGTCAAACGACTTGGAGACGAACGCCGTCAGCTCCTCCATGGCCGCGGCTCAGGGGCGCGCTGCCCCGGCTCGCCGTGCCGCCCCCCCGGGCGGGCATCCACGGGGCGGGGTGGCGGCGGCGCCCCCGGCCGTGCCGAGCCGTGCCGAGCCGAGCAGTGCTGCGCCGTGCCGAGCCGTGCCGTGCCGTGCCGTGCCGGTCCGAGCCGTGCCGTGCCGCGCCGAGCCGTGCCGCGCCGCCCGACGTGCAGGGCCGGGGCAGCTCTCCGCGCCAGCTCTCGGGGTCTGATAGCGACGCGGCGATTGAAGTGGCACTATTTATACTTTGCAACGCCTGCCCCTTGTTCCCGGCGAATTACCTCCCCTCGGAGCTCTGAATGCAGCCCTTCGCCGCCGCCCGGCCGCGCCGCCCGCCCGCCTGCCGCGGGGCACTGCGGCCAGGGCGCCGCCGGCCCGCCCGCCCGCCCGCCGCGCTCAGCGCCCTAATTAATTTAATTAAGCGCGGGCCCGCCGCGAGGTCCCGGGCGAGCGCGGCGCGGAGAGAGGGGCCGGAGCTGCAGGGGAGTGGCCACGGCGGGAGGCGGCGGGGGGCGCGCAGGCTCCGCACCCGCACCCGCACCCGCACACCGCCCCGCTGCGGGGCTCCGCGGGGAGCAGGGGCCGGGAAGGGGCCGGGACCCCCGCAGCGCCCCCGGCCGAGCCCAGCACCGGGGGAACCGGGAAAGTTCCTCCGTGGACGCCCGGCTCCAGCGGAGCACTGAGGGGCGAACTGCCAGGGACAGGCACGGCTGGCGCACGAACGTTTTCTCATCCGGCGAATGGAGGCATCAGAGCGGGGCGAATCCCGCCGTTTGCTGCTAACACCGTTTTCCCTTTGTTGCCCAGACCCCGTTAGAGCGGTACTTTTGTTGACAGCACTCGTCCCTTTTCGCACCTTCGGTAGAACCCCAATAAATTATTCACGATTGTTTAACTCCCGCCCGGGCATCAATTCCCCCGGCTGACCTCCGCGGGGCTGACACGGCGGGGCCGGGGCAGGACGCGGTGCCCCCCCCCCCCCCCCCCCCGGCCCCCCCCGCCTCGGCGGGCCCCGATCCCACTTTGCCTCCGTTCCCAGCGCCCCCGGGGCCACACAACGGGGGCGGGCAGCGGCGGGGCGGCCCCGCCGGCGGCTGCCGGTGACACCTCGCCCCGGTGCCAACGGGGACGGGCCGGCGGCGGCGCCCCCCCGGCTGCGGAGCCCCGGGCAGGGCGGCCGAGCCCCCGCCGTGCCCCCGGCGCTGCCCCGGCCCCGCGGCGCGCCCAGGGCGGCCGCATTCGTTGAGGGGCTTTGGATACGGGCAGGTCCCGGGGCTGCCCCCGGTGCTGCCGCTGCCCCCGGTCCCTCCGCGGCCCCCGAAGCCCCCTCGGCCCCACAGTCTTTGGGGGGGGGGGGGGGGCACCGGCCCCCCCCTGCCCCTCCGGTTGCCTCATGCCCGCGACGGGGCAGCGCCGCTGCCGCCCGCCCGCCCCCCCCGGCCCCCCTTAGCCCAGCTCGGCCCCGCTCCGTGCGGCTCCCCCCGCCCCTCTCCCGGTCCCGGGGTACCGGCAGCGCCCCCCCCGGTGTCGCCGTCACCCCCCCCCCCCATCCCCGGCTCCCCAGGGGCCGGAGCCCGCCGCATCCCGGGCTCGGCGCTCGGCGGCGCTGCCTGGCGGCCTCGATGCGCTCGGCGCTGCGCTGCCGCTGCCTGCCCGCCGCCCAGGAAGGCGCTGCGCTCAAACCGCCGCCCGCTGCCGCCGCTCCGGTAAGGCCGGGGGGGGGTGGGGGGGACCGGCTGCGGGCAGGGCAGGGCGGTGGGGGCCGGGTGGGGATGCCCCGTCCCGGGCTGTCCCGTCCCGCCGGGGCCGGGCGCTCCGTGCGGCCCGCAGCGCCCTGCCGAGGGGGGCTCGGCCTCAGGCCCGGAGCGGGGCCCAGGGCCCGGCCGCGTTGCCATGGCCACGGCCCCGCGGGCTGCGCTGCCCCCGGGCCGGGCCGCGGGGCTGGGGGGGGGGGGACGGGAGGGACCGGGAGGGACCCGCCGTGTGGTGATCCTGGGGGGCGGCGGGCCTGAGGGACGGCCTCGGAGGGGGGGGGCCGGGACCCGGCTTCTTCGGGGCCGTGCTCCCTGCGGGTGCCGTCACCTCGTGCCGCAGCCTGACGGGGCTCGGGGCGCTGCTTGGCGCACGTGTGGGGCGTATTTTCGTGCCGGTGATGCAGCGCGAGCTCTAAGCGCGTTGTTCTGAGGGGCTCCACACAATCCTTTGCCCCGTGAGTAAAGAACCGGGTGTGAAAGAAGTGCCCGGAGCTGCTGAGCAAAGTCCAGGTGAGCTTGGCTGCTCCGTGAGCTTGTTGTGGAAGTCACTGACTGGGACAAGTGCTGCTGGGTCCTTGGGGAGCTCGTTGGGCTGAGGTAAAATAGAAGGGATGTGGCTCTTACTGCCTTCAGGTAGTGCCGTGTAGGTGGGGAGGCCCCATATGGTACTTGCCATATCCTGGGGAAGACCAGTTTGTGTTATGAACGATTACTGAGCGAAAAAATATTTGTGGTGGTGCCTCGGGTGGGCGCCGTGCTGGGGTGTGAGACCTTGGCTCCGTTCCTCACTTGCCTGGGTGGCTGTGGGCACCTGGAGGCTGTTTGAGCCTTGTTCCTCCCCCCGTTTAGCTTTGAAATCTCAGGGTTCGAAGTTGGATGTAGGCATGCTGTTAGTATAGATTGCCTCAATTCAAAATCGTAGATGAGCGGTTTGGAAGGAAAGTTCAGTATTAATGATTTTTTTCACAATACCATGATACTTTGAAAAGATACTGTAGTTGTCAAAGAGGATAGCCTGTATTTAACCAGGAGACAGAGTTGTGGCATATTTGATGTCCGTGGGTTCTTGCCACTAGGGAGACGCTGTAAGGAAGTAGCTGAGCTGCTGTGATTCTCTGATCTCGAGGTTTTCTTCTGAGGTGACCAGTTATGGCAGAAGTCTTTGTAGATGCCATTTAGGTGTTTCTCCTTAGCGATCTGGAAGTTTTTCTAGTGGAAAGAAACATCACTGGATGAGTATTTAAAAACAGATGCTGGAACGCGTCACCTCATTGCCTTTTCTAATAAAATCTCCTCAACTTGAGAGTGTTTTTTCTGAATTGTAGAGCAGGGAGAGTTTCCGCTACTACGGGATTGACAGAGGTAGATACGAAGACGCTCTCACCTGTATGCACACAAAGGCTGTCTGAGGGGGACTGCCACCCTCTTCTTCAGTCTCCCTCTTCCTGCGAACACCACTGCCGTTAGTAACACTGAATCCTACTTAGTGAGCCTGTTTCTCAGTAACTTGGAGTAAAGTTCACTTCAATTAGCACTATTTCCTGGCTGGAGCTCATCAAGGGATACCACGTGCTGACTTGTCCATTCTCTCCTAAAGGTGGGCGCGCACGTCTTGGTAGAGACTCCCCCTAAATAGTGCCGGTGGTTGGCGATTGCTGCCAGTCAGCCCTAAACAAAGGTTCTTAGTAACTAACATTTTCTTTACGCTTTTGTGTGCAGGGTGGGAGGTTACTTAGCTGTTTGTGGTGAGCTTGATAGCACTGTTCATAATTTTGCCAAATGTAAGGAGTTGGTTTGAGGTTCGTGATGTTGGTGTTTCTCTTGGCACAGGTGTGTATGAGAGCATGCGCTTTGTTTTCATGTCAACCGGAGAGTTGCAGCGTCAGTTTTAAGAAACAAGAGTTAAACAAAATCTAAGTATTAAAAATAGGCCTGGAGACCTGTCTGTCAGGTGCTGTAACACGCCTTTGCTCCAGAGCAGGGGCCTGAAATTTAGCAGGTCCAGCTGTGAGCATCCCAGTGAGAAGGGTAGGGCAGCGTGACAGAAAAATATGAGCCTCACTGATGTGATGGTGAGGAGACTCTCTGCCTCTCTGATCTGACTCGCTGTTACAGGTCTTAATAACGGACTGCTTTCAAGTGCTATGTTGTTAAGAGGTGTCCTCACAGGAAGATGTGTGTGATGTGCTGAGGGGGTGATCCGAAGACACGGGTGAGAGGGCACACGAATTGTTCCAGGATCAGGTCTGCTTCTGGCAGCTTCTTTCCGAGTGGAAACTCAAGAACTTGCAGAGCAGCGATCACCCACGTGCCTTTGTCCTGCAGCTCATCTACAGCCGGTGCTTCCTGGAGCTCCCGAGGCTCAAGTGTGCGTAAAGCAGAGGTGTTCCATGTGTTGCAGCAGGGCTTGCCCTCTGTTAGAGAAGGACTGTGGCATGTAGCTTGTCTTTGGTCCTGAAGACACAAAATTGAGATTTACACGACACGTTTCACTAGCTTGGAATGCCGCTTAATGCAGTTATGTGCCAAACGGGGGAGAAAGCTGATGGTAAAAAGAGGAAGTTAAACAGCAGACAATATACACGGTGAAGTGTAATGTTCTGGCTCATAATGATACCCGCATCAAGCGGTGAATGTCGTGGCAGAAATGCCTTTTGTACTCTGTGTTTCCCTGGGCTCTTCCATTAATCTTGCTGTCACGAGCCGTGGCCGTGAGCTTTTAGCTTAAAATCTGTGCGCTGGAGTTTCATTTTTCTGAGCAGTTTCTGCTTATTTCGAGTTTGAGATTCAGGTTCATCTTCATTTGAAGACGGCTCTATCAGTATATATTTGAAGAGCTTTATTTTACTGTACAATAACTGTTAGTACCTGGGAGCTTTAAGTCTTTTACTATGAGTGTGTGGGGGGAAAGAAATAACAGCTCGAGGTAGTGTCTTGATATAAATTGGCATTCCTCTACAGAACTGTGAATTAAAGTCATATTTCCTTAAATGACATAAAATAGTCTGTAAAATACTGCCTCTATCTCCTTCAAAGGCTATGAGGAATAACTTCAGTAATACGGTAAAAATAACTTTACTTTAAAAGGAGTGCTCTTGCAAAGCACTTCATCCTAAATTTCTGCCGTTCAGGTGCACGGAGATTTACTGTTTCAAGTTGAATATTTCAAAATGCTTTGCTTAGCTTAGAACTGCTCCTTCAGCTCACAAAGTGCTGAAAAGTGGGGCTGTGGAGAAGTGAAGGGAATATTCAGAGGGGTTTGCGGTGGCGAAGCTTGGCGATGGCTAACTTGGCGGCGCTGCCGGCCGCGTGAAGGGGTGCAAGACCCCCAGGGGTTTGGCTGCCTGGGAATGAGCTTCTCATCGCTGCTGTTTTGATTGTGGCAGTAAGTAAACTCCCGTGGGCGTCCGAGAGGACCCAGATGCATAAGGGACCACCTCGTGTTTTGTGTTGAGCAGTTGTTGGATGACAAAGCAGAGGAGCTCCGGTGGCGGCCGATGTCAGGAGGGCGTCCCTCTGGCTCCTGCTGGGGCTTTGTCACCCGGGCTCCAGGGCTGTGGTGTCACTGGGGTGAGCTCCGGCACGGCCGGGGGATTTGGGCTTCGCCTCCAGGCTCGCTCCTCCTCTCTGGCATAGTTTTTGTGTATCTGAGCATAAATATACATAATAGTGAATTTCTTTTGGTCTCTTTTCAGTCTCTGCCCTGGAGATTAGGGCCTGCTGCCTAGGTGGTAAAAGGTGTGAGAGAGGGCAAAAGTCAGCACGCAGAAAAGGAACAAGTTCAACCTGTGGGTGCCGGAATATGAGGAGCTGTAATATTTCAGGGTCGGTTCAAGACAGATGATATTGTGGCAAAACATACCCGTGATCTAGCTGTTGATACAAACACTGAAGAATTGTGAGTTCCCGTTTCTCTCTTAGAGAAGTGGCCAGGGACCAACCCGATGTTTGGGTGGGGAAGAGGCCTGCTACCAGCCGCCCTTAGGTAGGGTGTGTGGAGGGGGGTCTTGAAGCCTTGGCCTAGTAGGGCAGGTATTGCTGGGACAGGAGAAGTTTTAAAGCATTTTTTGCTTTTTGCAGCCTGAAAAAATCAAGAAATACAGCATTTATTTAATCATGAAGCAATGCAACCGATTTCTGATGAGTTACAAATGAGGATGATAGTCTTGTCAGCAATTAAATGAGTGACAGCACCCCCCCCCCCCCCCCGCCTTTTTTTGGTTTGTTATCAAAGTCTGTAAGCTTTGCCAATGTGCTTACTTGGACAATCAAGACCCGTTTCTGAAGTCTGGTATTTGTAGCTCTGGTTTTTAGAATAAAGCCATTTGAAATTGAGTGGTTTTAAACTGAAACCCAAAATTAACCTAATTCCAGTATAAATTAATTTAAAGATAACTTTCTAGAAAATGTTTTCTCAATGCTTGCTTTAATTATGACAAACGGAACAAAACCATACATTATTTTAATTGCACAGTCCAAAAACATGCAGTGAGTTACGTCAGTGACTGAAATAGGTTGCGTCTTATTGATTGGGCAAGTATGGATCTTCATCTGTAACTGTAAATTAAGATTGTGTGCAGTCAGCAGTACAACATCTTCAGTATGTTTAATATGAAATATCCTGTAAGAAATAACTTCGTAAATTACTCCCTAAATTTCTTTAAAAGTGTCTAATTGAAAAATGTAAACATAAGCCAAGACGAAATATGTTATGAACACACACAAAAAAAGAGATTTTATTAGTGTATTTATCTGTCTAAAGGTTTGTAAAATATCTTTTGTGAAAGTTTAAAACAAATAATACCACAGTAAATTCACGCTGTCAGCAAATAAGTTCCAAGTTAGTTGGTAATGTGAATTTGTTGACATTCTATTTAAATCTTGGTTTAATTTTTACATAGAAACAAAATTTTCTATTCACGTGGTAGCTTTTAAAATGGTATAGCTATATGTGTATTTATACAAGCACACACATTTATATATATATTTTTTTATATACTTATGAAAATGTAATGTAGGCACAAGATGTTCTTACAGTTTAGAATTCTTGTTTTTTGCTTAGTTTAAAAATGGGACGTCGCTCCTCGGACACAGAAGAAGAGAACAGAAGCAGAAGGAAAAAGAAACACCGCAGGCGTTCATCCTCGAGTAGCTCCTCAGACAGCAGAACGTACAGCCGTAAAAAATCTGGAAGGAAATCGAGGTCAAGGTCGCGGTCTCGAGATCTCCAGTCTCGTTCACATTCTTATGACAAAAGGTGCGTTTGTAGTAATTTACTGGCTGTTGCAGTTGTTTACAAATCGAGCTCTTTCATATTATGGTACAAAGCTAGAAGTGTTTGAATCCCATGTGTAGGCAATTCTAGGTTCGAATTGTATAGCAAAGTTTGCTCGGTGTCTCGGCAGAGATGGCACTATTTCCACTTACATTAAAACATAAACAAAAAAAATAACAACAAAACCCAAAGGAAAAAAACCCACAAACAAAACCACAAACACCATATATATGCAGATCCAAAGGTAAATTTCTTATTTTAAAAAACACAAAATAAACAAACCAAATCCTTCCTTTATTCTCCTAATGAATTTGGAATCTCGTTTTGGAAAGACAACGGTTCATACATTAACGTCAGTTTGGAAAGTAATTCCATTTACAAGTTACAGACTATTCTGTGTTAATTGTTTTCTGTTGCCAAAGCCAAGGAGGGCTTCCCAGACAACAAAGTAGACTTTCTCTGTGGGAATTGTTAGGGTGATTTTACAGCGGGTGTATAGTTTTGCTGCAAAGTCTAGTTTTCACCATCAGTCTTACTATTTTTTTAGGGTCCAGAACAGAGCAGTCAGCCAGGTGTTGAGAACGCAGACTGTGTGGCTGTATCTACCAAAGTTTTCATGAAACCATGTTTCCACCATCACAGACACCCCTTTTTGTACCTGATCTTTTTAGATAGCCTGTTTGTCTCTCTCTGGCTTCAGGTGATCCTGGAGTCAAACTGAGCAGGTGGCGGTCAATTCATGAATAGGTGGAGCTGGAAGATGCTCATCTTGTCTAGCTGCACTGGAGATACCTTAGGAACTGCTCTTGGCCAGCCTTCCTGTAGCTGGTAGAAGTGTTTCAGTGAGTTGGCTGCTTCTGGGGGGTTTCTTGTTTGTTCATTTCCATCCCTGCTTTCTTCTGTTCCTGCTTAGCATCTACATACAGCCCTTAGGGGACACAGCGAGATGACATGGGCTCCGATGCCAACAATATGCTGATGACATGCAGCTTTATGAATCTCTTTAGTCCAGTGCAGGCATGGCTATCTCGCAGATAAAAACAGAGCTTGAAGGGAGATTAGAGTCTGGACGAAGACCAGTTGGCTTAAATTGAATCCAGAAAAGACGAGAGTGTCTGCTTTTAGGATCTGGCTAGCACCTCTACTTTGCCCTTAGTTTAGGACATTTGCTCCTGGCAGTGATGTCACTGTAACACGCTGGTGTCCTCCTGGATTTATCCCTGACCCTTAAGAATATAAACCAGCAGTCTCCAAGATGACTTTTCTTCATCTTCATTTAGCAGGAACGCTAGCAGTTAGCATTCCTTTTTCAAATCATGACCTAGTTAACCTCAAAATCCTTACCAGTCCACTTGACTGCAGCCCTCGTTGTATGTAATACACCCTTTTCCTTACGGTAGATAAGCACGGATCACGCTGACTAGACCCTGAATTACAGGAATATGGTATTATTCTTTAATGCTACTTAAGCATCACGAGGCCCAGAAATATGTAGGTTCTTGTAAGGGTTGTGGTTGTTATCTAGTCAGCTGTGAGGGAGTGGAGAGGAAATTTTACAAAAGATTAGGAGGGAATCCCTCCCATGGTTTGGGGATTAGTTGGTTTAATTTAGGTATTTATCATGTATTCTTTCACCTTTCTCCTATGTATATAATTACTTATTATTTGTATAAATGAAACAGGAAGGTTGAGGGCAGGGAGAGAAGATAGCATTCTGACTCCTGATGGAACTCGAGAGAAAACTTGAATTGAAATAAATTCAATTTGAAAAAATTAACACTGATTATTTGATTACTAATAGTTCTAAGAAGGGGGGGGGGAGAGGTCTGTCTATAACAGAGCAGGGCAAAGATTGCATCTTATGAAAATTGAGAGCTTGTTTATATAGAAAAATATACGTAATATTTTTAGGTATACATAATTTAACATACATTTTGTGTGTTTGCTTTTTATGTGTGCAGATAGAATGGCTGGAAATAATCGTGTAGAGTAGCAGTGCAGAAGCTGACATTTTGAATTTCATTTTTAGCCGTGGAATTATAGTTCCTTACATTGAAAAGCAATCCCATACAATGTATTTCTGTGTAAATTCTGCTGAGAATGTAAGTCTAAATGTTTTTTTTAACCTTAGATTTGGCAAAGAGTCAATGAGTTCCAACATGCTGGTCATGGGACTAAAATGCATTGAGAGCTGGGTTGTGTTCCTGGCTTAGCGCTTCAAGTGTTGTATGATTTTAGGCATATCAGTTAACTTCTGTTTCTCTTTCTGCCCTTTTTCTGTCTTGGGATATATATTTTTAAATGTAAGCTCTTTAAGACAGGCATTGCCCAGGTGTGTGTGAATTACTTATGAAGCTGCAGTAGTGGTATTTGTTGAGGCTTTTAAGATGTTTTGTAATACAAGAAATGGTTTTGCATATACTTTTTTTTTTTTAGGAAGCACTAGTGTACTAATAGCATGTTGTTTTTTTTTTTTTTTTAGACGCAGACACAGATCAAGCAGTAGTTCTTCATATGGTTCTAGAAGAAAACGCAGTCGTAGCCGATCCAGAGGCAGAGGCAAATCCTACAGGTCTCAAAGATCGAGATCAAAAAGTAGAACAAGAAGGTAAGATCCTTTCCTAGGAGAAGAAATTACTGTTATTTCTACCGTAAAACATTTATTTAAAAACTCCACATACTTACCAAATCTGTGAATATACCAGAAAAAATGATTGCCTGTGGTCTAATTGACGTGCCACTTGAAACTCTTCCTAATTTGAAGTCTCTGTGTTGAAATCTCTTTTGATGTACCATGTCTTTAATTTAAGTTGGTAGAACAGTTGGATTTGACAATGTTATATACTTTGCATTTGAGTAAATGCAAAAAAAAAAATAATAAAGTCACCTTATTTTGGTTTAACTGTAATCATCCAAAGACTTTGCGTGGATTTTCTTTTTGATTACTTATTTCTGTAACTTCCATGCATAATATTGGCTCAGTGAAGGTGACACTGAACTGTTATTTTCTCACCTGTATTTCTCTTGAAATGGATACGTGTTTATAGTTACGCAAATTTTACTTAATATTTAAAGATACGTGGTGGTAAAAATCTTGATGAATTGAATTTTGAGAAATAGTATTTTCAATAATAAGCATAATTTAAATCATAGTCTGTTGCAAATTGTATTATAAAAACTGTTTCATACTTCTGTGATTAACAGAAGCTCAATTTTTGTGTGTATTTTTCAATTAATAAGTTTAAATAAAGTTTATCCTTGGATATCAGAAATACTGTTAGTATTTCCTATGGAATTTAAGTTCATTATTTAGTGTATCAGGCAGATCAAAGCTTGTTTTCTTTGCATCTGTTTAGTGATGCAAAGTTTACCTTACTGATCATCAGGTAGGTAATTTTGTCTGCCTATACCGAGAATTTAGTAAAACGTTGTTTTCATATATCAAATCAGTTGAGCTGTTCCTTCTAAATGTTATTGGAAAAACTGTTGTTGAAGGACGTGAGTGTTTCACTTTTTCCTATTTGTATTCTGTCATGATTTATTCACAGCTGTTCATTATAATAGTTGCCTGGACACTTACTGCACTGCAGTGCTTTTGTAGTAGCAATTTGGTTATTTAAATGGACTGATTTCTCGTTGCGTATACTTTCCATCTGAGCTGTGGGCTCTAGCTAAGCTACTGAGCTGTGTGTAGAAATACTCCTGTAAACATCCACTGTTTTTATAACAAATCAGTTTTAAAACAACGAAACATTAAAATAACAAGGTGACAATGAAGGTATTTTTCAGTACATCAGATACTCACTATTAGGAACTATGATAACCTGTTTTTAAAGATCTTTTGTTGTAATGAGTACAAATTGCATTATTTGTTAGACATAGTCTAATATACTAATGGTCGCGTTTGCCAGAAGGTTTGCTGATGTTGGTTGTCACCGCAATGTATGGAAATTATGAAGCTAAAAAACTTGAAATAAATTGCAGTCAGGTTTTTAATTTTGTGCTAGGGAATACCATGTACAAATATTTTATATATAAAATATACCAGCTTTTCAGTACTACAGCTATGAAATGTAGTTGCAGGTCACATTATATTACAATTCACGGACATGGTTCTTTAGGGAAGATATTCATAAATAACATCCTAAATTATAAAAGAAGACTCTCTCCGAGCACGTTAAAATCATGAAACTAAAAACAAAGGGTCACACCAAGTCCTTTATTGTTATTTTTTTTCAAGTCTGCTCTCTGTTGTGATGTTACACTGTGAAGCCACGGTTAATCTTGCTTCTGGAGCAGAGTTAAATCAGGTGCAGAAAGCTGCTGCTGGAGGCCTGTGTTCTCCCTGCTTGTTAGCATGGAGGCCGTTGCAGCGGTGCTGAATGCTTCCTTTCCTTCCTAACTCAAAATCTGTCTTGTGCATTTGACCAAAGGTATGAATAGCTCTCTGAAGGGGCCTGACTGAGTACCTTACGATTCCTCAGGCTGTAAAAGAGATTGCGGGGGACAGAGGGAATATGATGGAGGGGTATAAAAAATGAATGATGTGGAAAGATGATTAAGAAATGAGTGTTTCCTGTCTACTGCAATGTAAGACCCAGGGCAAGCATCAAGTGAAGGAAGGCTGTTGGTTCTTACATATCCCGTAATTGAGATGTGGAAGTCCTTGCTGTTGGATATCGTGGGTACCCAAAATTTAAATGAGTTAATAAAGGAGTCAGGCAAGAAACATCCATCCAAAGCTGTTAAAGGTGAAGAGACAGTATTTTCCTTGGGAGCTGTACACAGTGTTGTGATGAAGTCATTGTGGATTTTTATATGAATTTGGCACCTGTCATTCATTAAATTTTTTTGCTTAGTGTGAGGCAGCTTATTTTCGTATGTAACTCTTAAAGGTAAGTACTGAAGAAAACACGTATGTAAACTAGCTAATAAAATGATGAGAAGTAGCTCAGCCATCCTTTGTTAGTGTAGTAAAAACCATGTCACCCACTGAAGTATTCAGCTGTAAAGTGAAGATCTTCTCTACGCTACTCCTGCTTGTAATGTTACTGTTGTACTTTCAAAGTACTCCCTGTAGGACTTGAGCAACTGTGAGTTTTCTGAAGCAAATGGGACCGACAGTAGAAAACTAGTTTCGTGGTGGAAGTTAAGATCCTTTACGTGGTGTCTTTAAATCACTGGGTTTGGTTTTGGTGCAAGCCATGCAGATAGTGCAAACTCTGCATCTCATAATGCCTTTTCTCCCTGCAGTCCCCCATCAAATTAAGAGAGTTTGTTTTTCAAGGTTCTAAGCATGTTTGTGGCTGTAATGCAATTTTTAAAAAACTTCAGTAGTATAAATATTTCATTTGGATGAAATACTGAAATATCAAGCTTTAATTTGAAAAGTTAGACTTTCTCTAGTGACATGTAAAAATATTTTGAGCTTTTGGTAATCTAAAGTGATTTTTTTGTACTTTATTTTAGAAGATGGGAAAACTTGTGTGTATTATAACTGTTTTAGATGCATTTTTTTTAGAGCCAAAAAAGTGGGGCTTCCTAGTAATGCTATAAATTTGAAGCTGTCCTACAGCAAGATAGTACAATGCAAATATGACTTAATAAGATCACAAACTGAATTTCAGCAAAACAACCAAGATTTACATTAAATTAGGAATTTTAAAACCGATTTAGTTTGTTTTACTGAGCATTTGCTTAATAACATTTTGCCTTCTTGCAATCTTTTTAAAGACAATAATTCGTCTGTGAAATGCAGGCACATCCTCAGTGGAAAAATTGAAAGCAACAGCTCACTTTCTGAAACCACACATATAGTGATATAAAGAAATATTTCAGCTCTACGAAATTTAATAAATCATCCCATTTCCTAATTTGATCATATTAGATGCTGATGTGGAAGAAGCATTTCAAATACCATCTCCTCATTAATATACATCAGTCTGGGGAATAGAATGGAATACTTTATGCAGAGATGTCACAGTTACTGTTTCTTAGTTTACTAAGTGGAACAGGTTGATGTGATACTGGGTGCTATTTGTCAATGTCTTGCTAAAATGGTTTGGGTCGAGTTATGGAGTCCAGAAAGACGGCGGCTGATAAATCAAAACTGGATTGAGTGGACAGGAGGCAGTGATTGATACTGTGACAGGATATGAAGAAAGGAATCCTGATACAAGCATGCATGATATTGAATATGAGAAGGAAAATGGCCCTGGAGTATGGATATTATTCAAGGAAATGAGAATAATAATATCATCTTGAAATTATTGCTGGGTGAAGATTAGGATAGTTCTTATTAGAATATTATGCTTCTCTGGAATGGAGAAACTCAGGTTCCACATAATTTGTATGTGACTAGGGTCCTGTTAATATTTTTTGAGTTTTCACTGCAATTGTTCTGCAAGTTAATTATGTATGGAAAATACGTATTTTACATCACAACTCCTGACTTCAATCTTTTAATTCACGTAGCTTGAAATAGAATTAACCAAAAGATGTTAACCTTTATTCCTTGATTTCATACAATTCTGTGATTATAGAGTATTTCCCTATAATTGCCTTTAAATATGCAAGTTTGTTTTTTATTGTCTGCCAAGTGTTTTTGGCTTTCCCTGTTATGTTAAACTGAAACCTGCTGTCTTGAAATATCTTTAACAGTTCAACTTAGGGCGTTACAGTAACAGTCAGTACATCTATAGATAATGTAAGAAGAGAAAATAGAACACGTAAGGCAGTCTTGTTTGTAAAAGTGATGCCTTTGGACAGTCAGTGAAGGAAGTGTCTGATCAGTGGCTGTTTTGTGTTGGTGGGGACGTGGTTATGTTACATGATATGTTATTTCCTTAGCTTTCTTCCAGTCTAATTGATTTAATTTTGAAGTAAGTGCATCTTATTGCTGCCTAGTGGCAGGACGACCTATTCTGTATGGATGGCTTTGGGATAGAGTTGGGTATAGGTAGCAAAAAGCAGATTGTTGATGGAAGTTGCCATTATCCTAGCAATGTAAACTAGAATTATCTTAGATCCATCCCTCACAGCTTGCCAGAATTCTTCAGTTTTAGTACTTACCATTTGTACTATTTAGTGTGGTAGTATGAACGTGCTAAGTTCTTCCAAATAAAGCCTGGCCTAGCAGAGCTTACAGCTGATAACAGAGGTTGGATCAAGACATAATCTTTACTAATGTGTACAAATTTGAGTTTGAGGGGATAGTTTCCATTATGAACAGCTTTGGCAAGAGTTTTCTACTAACTGCATCAGCCTGAAAGGATAATAAAGGCTCTTAGGAGAGAGGGAGATGAAAGGGATATAGGTTTGGAGGCAGGCATTAATGTCAGCGGCAATGTGTGGCAGAAGAGAGAATGACAGACAAAGAGCAAAATTGCGAGGGGTCTCACAGATCAGGCTGAGCTGATGGAGGAACAGGAAGAAGTAGAGGAGAGTTTAATTAAAAAAAAAAAAAAAGAGAGAAAGGAATGGCTCAAGTAGTGTTCAAAAAGCATCACATATATAAGATGAATTGCAGTTGCATGAACCTGGAATCTTGATTCTGTGATTAAGAGTGTTGTGAAGCAAGACTAAATTTCAGTATGCCACAGGTGTGTGGATTAAAGCTCAGGCTGGTTTCAGTCAAAGAGCAGGAGTCTTGCTCAGGGCTTCAGGTGTTCATGTAGATGGTGATAGCGGTTCTGGGGAAGAGGAGAGTTGTAGGGAAGAAAGTGAAGGTTTTCTGAACTGACCGTCCTACAGACATCAGACAGTGAGAGCTATTGGCTGGCGGGAAGGGGATGGAAGGAATTCGAAAATAATGGTTTTGAGTAACACTAGCAGCAGTGACTCAGAGCAGTGGGATGACTACGAGGGAAGGCAGACGGTACAAACATGACTCTTCCTGAGCATCTGCTGTAAAAAGCAAGGAATAAGGGCAAGACAGCTGTGAAAAACAAGGTTGGGCACAAATTGTCAGACGGTGTTGAAAAGCTGTCTTAATCTATTGAAAGGCTTTTTCTATGTGACCGTCTTTGGAAACGGATCCAAGAATTTTCCACAGAGAAGCAGATAAAAGTCCTATAAGAAATCAAGGAATGCTATTTAATCAGAGCGTTTCTTTTGAAATGTTTCATTGCCTGCTAGTAACTACTGGAGTTACTATTCTTTTACTGTTTTGATCTGCCTGGGGTATTTTTTTCCTTCTTTCCTTGCTACACAAATTTACACTGTCACGTGCAACTAGTTGTACAGACCCAAGTAATCACGTAAGGGATGAGTGCGAACATTACGTGTTTGTCTCTTCTCTAAGCGCTGGGAAGTTTGGACTCTTCAGTTCTTTCCATCAGAATGCATGTTTAATTCACAAAGGTAGTATTTCTTGCGTTAAACTTCAGACAAAGACTTGGGGAAGAGAAGAACTAGTGGAATCAGGTTGGGTTTGTTCATGTGATCTTTAGTTTTCCTGTGGATGGTAATGGCAGATGATATTTCTTTTTTTCCAGCAGTAAATCAACACCTGCAATTTTTATGTAGGGTCTTGCTGCATTGCAGATTATATCACCAATAGTCTCTAAAAATATATATTTTTAGATATAATAACAGTGCTTTTTTTTAAAAAAAGAAATGTTAACAGTTTGTCTACATGAATGTAGTGGAAAAAACACAGAGGTGAAGCAGTAGCATTCCAGATATCCTAGAGCAATGACCCACCAATGAGTACATTACCAGGATCTAATTGACCGCTTTGGGAAATTAAACTTCATAAGGCAATGCCAGGGGCTCTTAAGTTATCAATAAGGCCAGCTAGCTGCTAGTGACAGTTGCTTTGATGCCCTTCATTGGTATAAAAAAAAAAAAGCCTTAAAAGATATGAATGCATGTCTGCTGTTCATTTAGAGCTAACTATTGAGTCTAATTGCATGAAAACTTTTTCTAAAGCAGTCCAGGTGTTATGTACATAGGATGTGTTTTAAATGTAGCTTCTTATTTTTCTCAAACCTTTTATTCCTCCCATTGGGAAAGGGTGTACTTGTGATGCTTTTTTTTTTTTTTTGATTAGAGGTTGGTGGAGGCTATGGTTCAGTTTTCTGTGTGGGAAAAGGGGAAAAGGTACTCAAGAAAGATGAGAATAATTTGATTCCCCTTAGTGGAGAATTGCCTTTATTATTTTGATGTGTCTGTATCCTAAACTATTACGTATTTTTACTTTTTTAATCCTCTCTTCCTCCATTTCCAAAGCTCTGGCCATGAAATAGAATCTATTAGTTTTTTGCCGCAGAGATCGTGTTTCCAGAGGCAGCTATGCAAATTAACGTGGAGCAGATGTCTTAAAGATGTGTTGGTAATACAAGACCGTCACTGTCTGCTGTGGTAAATTGGTTCTGCGCCCAGCGTTGGTTTCTAGAACGCGATTACCAATGTGACGCGCAAAGTTTGTAGAAGTTAGGGGAAGCATTTTGCTGTGTACTTGATTCCTGTCTTTCTAATACAGTATGGGAGCCACAGTGCCTACCTGAAAAAGATGCAAGTGAAATGCATCTTTTTCTACGGAGGGTGGTTTGCTATCTCTTTTGTACAGGACTCGTCAGAACGTTACTCTCGGTAGGATTTTGACTCTGTAGCAGCAGAGTGCAGAAGTTGTCAGCACTTCCTAGTCCAAAAATTCACCCCGAGTTTTGTTGAAGGTATCAAAGCCAACCTCGCTGCAGCTGCCTGTGCCAGTGGTAAGATTGCACATACAGCCTTCACTGAGCATCCCTGTTCGGGATGGTTTTAATGATGGATTACTGCTTCTTCCACAGATTCCTTACCACGTTTACTTTACGTGTTATAATAGATTGGTTGCGGTGGTCCTGCTCGATTATTTTTGTCCCTTGCTCTTATGTTGTTATTCCAGTGCCATGCGAGGCAGTTGTAACAAGATTCTGTTCTACAACCAGCCACCTCCGGTTGGGGTCAGCAGCTCTGAAGTATGCTGCGCTGACTGATGCTATGCTTTTTTCAAACCAGAAGTTAAATATGTTGCTAGAAACATATCAAGCCCTGGGAGAAATTAATTACCAAAGAGATAAGATGTTGTTCGTCTGTAATGTCTTGCTGGAGGCTGCTTGGGAGCCGGGACCTGGGGACCAGTGCCTTACTCAGGTGCGTTACGGTTCTTTGTTCCTGGCTGTACCGCGTGCCCTTCAGAGTCCCTCTCTGTGTCAGAGATGGTCGTTGCTGAATTGCTCCAACGTTTGTTTTTGTGTTTGCCTATTTTCCCTGAGCTAATCACTGTTCTGAATAAATCCATGTACATGTCCTGGAATCCTTCAGTTCCTGCTTCTGTCTAAGGTTTGGGCTGAAGCGACTGCTCAGGAGCAGAGCACTGCTGCCTGCTGCTCTGCACGCAGCGAGTAGGACGGCAGCTGCCGCACGCAGTGCTTTCGGTGCCTGGGTAAGAGTAAATCCTATCCTACAAAAATCAATAGTACTTCAAGATCCAAATAGGCAGCTGCCTGTTCCTTGTTGATATTCTGACCAAAGTGTGGTTTGGGGGTGAGTTTCATGCCAGGTTCAGGCGATTTAAGCTGGGCTACTGTGACATATTCCTATTCCCTTCATCTTTTAGTACGTCGTCCTCTCCCACGTCTGAGCAGCGAGGGAGTTCAGGGGCAGATCTGTCTGAAAGCTCGCTCGTGGAGCAGGGAGCAAGGAGCAAGAGAGCAGGGGGAGAGATGCCTGCACGTGGAGGATGTTGGCTGGGGACAAAAGGGTCAGGCTTGGGGTATTCCAGCTGCAATCAGGTGAGAGATGATTGTAAAGCTGCAGTGAGGCCCTGTGAGCAGGGAGAGAGAGCTCCCGGCTTCCAAGGCAAGGTGCTGCCTCTCCCTGGGATGCAGAGCACAAGTGTATGGAGCTGGTGGCGCTTCATCTGCTCCAGACATGGGTCTGTGGGTGGGAAACTTTGGCTCTGTCAGAATCGGTGACAAAGCTGCACTTGACTTCAGTGATCCCAGGTTTTCAATTCAAGCGTAATGTTGCAGGAAAAAAAAATAAAGAAAAAAAGAAAAAAGCATAGTGTTAACTTCAGGCATCTGTAGAGCCTTTGTCTTTTTACTATCAAAGTAGGGCTTAAGCAATTACCTGAGCAAAACATTCTATTTAGGTTAAATATGCCATCACAAAAGGAAAAGATGGGAAAACCTCAGTTTGTTTTTGCATAGTATAACTGGAGAGAGATGTATTTAAATGTCATGCATATTTTTTAAGAATGATTTTTAAAGTATAGGAACAGGTTAAAAAATACTTTAATATCTGTATCTTAATACTAAAATACTTGGGATGTACTTTATATAAATTTTTTATTTTGAACCTTTACATTTTCCGCAAGTCCATATATGTGTACCTCAAAATACTGTGAAACACATGCTTCCAATATCAAATTTCCTTATCAATAAATATTATTTAAAAATATTCTTCAGTTGCGGTTTTCATAGCGTTATATCGACTCCTAGTAAGGCAGACTGAAAAAATCTCATTGACTTTAAAGCGACGCATTATGCTTGGCTTGAATCACTGATTTTAATTTTTTTGTAATTCTGTACTGCTGATTTATATCAAAAATGGAGGCAAGGGCTAATGTATGTTTAAGTATGCATATATTGTTAGATATCTATTGTCTTCTATAGTTTATGCTTCTCTTCTGAGGACACATGCAGGGGTAAGCTAAATTGTAATAGAATTTAAATTAATCTGTGGTATAGGACTGAAAATCTGTTAGCAGTCTATATCAAAAAGGTATGCTAAAAGTTTTCCTGTTAAAGCTCTAAGCTTCTAGATTGGAGAACGGGTAAAAAAAAAAAAATCCTTTTCGTATTTTTCTAGCATATAGTCTTCTTGAAGTTCTTCCAAATTAGATTTTAAATGCCAATTAGGAGGTTGAATATACTAAAATAAAAGCAAATACAACCAAAATGGCCTCACCTTATGGCTAGTTAGGCTTTTTCTCTCAAAAGCGGAACCTTTGCTCTGAGCATGGCTTTGAGAAAGATATTCAGCTTAATGAACACATTAATTAGAACCATAGCTATTTATAAGATAATTAGAAACGAAGCACGGTAAACTGGGCTTTTCCTGCAATTAATGGAGGATTAATTACTGGAGGTAATGAAGTGGATTTTTAAATGCATTAAGGTGAAGTACAGAGATGTGCAAGGCTTTGTGATAGTTGCATAATTATTCCAGGCTGTTTGAGCATAGCTCATATGAGATCGCTAATAAGCATCATTGCATCATTATGTATGCACTTAAAAAGACTTACCACCAAAATGACTGCCTAATTATTTCTAATTGGCAGGAGTCTGTGTAGTCATTGAGCTGTTTGTAGCCATTTTAAGGTTCATTTAACTATCCTTGGGGCCATGTGATAGATGGAAAAAAGCTTCAACTGCACGCTGGCCTTGGCTGGCGCCGTTAATCAATTTTGGTGGGCTTCAGTTTGAAATGCATTTGCTCATGCAGAGGTCAAAACCTGAAGTAGTCCAAGCAAAGTTTTGCTTTTTGAAGCCACTTGACTGTATTCATTAGCAATTAGTAAAATAATTGTGTCTGTCACTATATTTGGATTTCCATATGACTTGGTATTCTTTCATCACTGTCCCTTCTTATAGCATATTAGCTTCACTGGAAACCAAATATTCTTCCAACAGACCCTTTTAGCAACTTCAGTGTAGTGGCATATGTTCCGATATACTACCTTTCTTCATTCATTTGTTAGCTTAAACAGTGCAGTACATTTCAACACAATCATCTAATTTGCTCCCGATTGATTGCTGAGTGAAAGTTTCTACCCAAGGACAACATTTTAGGGCTTTTAAGGGTATCTCTGAGGAATTAGTCATTAAGCATTAAGAGAGGAAGTAAGAAGTAGTCAAATCGAATTCTGACATTTACCAGAGTTTTGTAGTTAGGGGCATCTATTTCCAAGATGTTGACAGCTATGTATATTCAAGGACATCTTCTGGCAGAAGAAACCCATGTAATAATCACGCTCGTTTAAATAAAAACTCATTTCTACATGTGTGTTAGTACACCAGTCTTGTCAATAATTACATTAGAAACATTGTGAATATCATTTGAAAATGACCTTTTTGATATGTTATAATTAGGATATAGTTATTTTATCTTACTATGTCAGATTTAATGTGACATCCGATTAAGTAAGCGTCTGTGAAAGTTTTCAATGAGTGCGTTGTCCTGTTAAATGTAATCATAACCATCTGTGGGATGCTGTCAATGTACATAAGCCATGCGGATAGCTTAAGAAAACACTGGTGAGCAAATTGTAGGCTAATAAAATAAAGGTCAGCATTACCATTTTTGTTACAGAAAATGTGGTTCTAGGAACTTAATGTTAAAACGGAACGTTAAAAATAATTGTTCTGATTACGGTTAGCGTGTAAGATTGAAAATAGTTATTAGTATTTTTAAAAAGCAAGAAAAAGTCATTTACTCATGAAGTATTAGTTCAGGTGACAGACGAGGTGTTAAAGCAAGGGAATTACGGTAGCATAACTAAAACGTAAACTAATCCTTACAGAAAGCTGCAGAATTCTTTATCATTATTAAAGTAATTTAAAATAATGTTACTTCTATAATGGCAGTTTTTGTGAAAGGTTCACTTTTGTAAACAAATATTCAAGACAAAAAAAAATACAAATAGCCTTTCTTGCTGATTCTCATTAGGAATTGTATGAAGTCCTGTCAAATATGTGGTAATGGAAATGCTGCTCCCTCAATCATCAGAACTATTATTAGGAAATAAATTTTAGCATGGAACAGGAGTTTTAATCTGCCTTAGAACTTTCTGGTTGGATATATTGGAAATTGGGGTGTTAATGAAAGTTGTAACTGCTGACGAGTATGTTCTTCTCTGATATAGTACAGCGGTGCAATAGGAGTCACGTGAGTGTAGCCATGATGTTAATTGTAAAACTGTCCACAGTGAGAATTTTAAACCAACATTTATGTAATTACCAAATTATTTCATCTGGTTTGTGTGGAATTGGGGATTCTGGATGGGCCCCATCACCAACTTTGCTTCAACGCCTCTTCCTGTACTGAGTTTCCTCGTCACCGAAGGCAGAAGGTGCTATCTGCAGCCCTTTTGGGATTTGCTTTGGAAGATCAGCTTTAATTGCGCGGGGCTTTGTCAGAGTTCTGCTGTTGGGAACCTCCAGCATGCCTTGAAATGATGAGCTGCCTCGGCCGGTACTTCCCATCCCTTTGGACTTTGCTCTCTTCAAGCAGTCATCTCTTCTGGGGTCACCTGAGTTTGCTACGACACCGTGCAGTTTCTCTGCAGTCTGCCCACCACTGGGACAGTGGTAAATAGTGTGGGCTCGCAGCAAATGTGGTCTAGAACATTGTTTTTGTATTTTGGAGCAAAATAAAACTGACCTGTACACATCGACATGTGTGTAACTTATAAATTTGCATCTCATGTTTTGGCTAACAAAAAAGCAATTTTTGTAGCTAAAAATGGTCATCTTCTGTGAAATTTTAATGCACTGTATTTTAATGGTTTAAGTAAAGAAGCTACCCTCTAACAAAAATATGATGTACAGGTAAAGATTTTACTACTATGGTGGCTGAAGACTGCAAACCAAGAAAATATAAAAGCTTGGCTAAAAATCCTTTCACTACATAAATCTTTTTCAGTATATTTTAAAATGCACATTGCAGAAGAATATAATAAACATCTCAGTTTCATTTTGGGTAGAGCTGTTTCCTTGCAGGTGAGAGCTTTCAAAATATATCTGGGACCTTTGGCTCTCTTACTAAACTAGAGAAGAGAAAACTGAATATTTTTTGAGTAAATGGCTAAACAGAAGCAGTTTATGAAAATATAAAATTCCACATTCATGACCCTTCCACAAGTTAGAGCAATCAGTTTAATGCAGGCAAATGTAATGTCCCTCTTCGGCTGTGACTTCTGAAAGTGTCTGTATGGGCTAGGTCAGTCTGCACCTGGCATCACTCGTACTTCACCTCCCTTCGCCTTGTCTGGGCTTGAGACCCCCGGAGGCTGAGCTGTATGGTCAGGGATGGACTTGTTGCCAAGGAATCAATATCATTTTCCTTAAGATTTTAATTAGGGAATGTTAAATCACTCCTTGTTTTTGGTGTTTGGGTTTGTTTTGTTTTGTTTTTTCCCTCTGAAAATGAATTGAAAATGACCAAAGAGTAGTTCTGTATACAGCTTGATATTTTTTGGTAATCAGATATTAAAATTTCTCCCCCCCACGCCCCAAGTGCTTTATTTGCCATTACTGCTTCGTACTGTCTGCCCTGAGTGTTGTGTTCTACAACTCACAAGTAGATGGTAGAACAAACAAAACTAAAGTTATTGATGCTATTCTTGCTCTGAATCTTCTGTTCCATTTGTTTCATAGAATCATTTAGGTTGGAAAAGTTCTCTAAGATCATCTAGTCCAACATTTACCAGTTTGTCTTTAAAAGGTCAAAGGATGTTTTTGTTTCGAAAAATGTCCATTCCTGAAAAATGGCTATATACTGAAAATTTAAGTATTTTTGGTTCATAACATTACTTTGTATTTTACTTTGCAATGGGTAGGCGGCCAGGAGCTGCTGGGCAGGGCAGTGGGAGAACACAGAAAACGTCTGAGAAACAGGAAATATAGGGGAATTTCAAGCAGGTCTTCAATTTAGATTGTCTGTTTGTTCTCCTTTATTAATTTCACATCAGCTGGTTATCCTTCCTTAAGCCTCTGGCATTAAGAATTTTAACTATCGGATGAGGATACAGGGGTCCTCTTCTTCATGATTCCAGTCTACTGTGCCTTCCGCCTTTGCTTGTCCTACCTGCTAGCCCCAGTCAGCAGGTTTTTACTAAAATCAGAGTATATCAACAGATTTTGAGCTGAGACTACAAAAGCACGTTGGATTGCAACTAAGATTAACGTCCAAGTTGAGGGAGGCACAGTGATGGGAGAGGTTAGGATGGGTTGTTCCTCACTCCGAGTCGGAAGGGAGCCCCGGAGAGCTGCCGGTCAGACAACGGGGTAAAGCAGGACCCTGGGGTGTTCTGGTGAAAGGCTTCCTGGTGAAGGATCTGAATGAGGGAGTATGCCCGTGCTAAATTAAAAAGATTGAATTATCTCAATAACACAGTGAAGTCTTGCCCTTATTTCAGAAGGTATTTTACAGCAAGATGGTCTGATCACAGGATGGGTGCATCTTCTAACACCAAAGCTTAGTGACCAGTGTTCGCAAGTTTCTAGCATGTTGCAACTGTGAAGTATCACAGATGGTCAGAGATGAGATCATCTCAGCTGAGGAATGGCAATACCTTGGTTGCCTGTGGTTAGTCAACATATCCCACATTACTTGTAACAGGAAAGTACCAGGGAGGGATCGAGCCCTTGGTGTGCTGCGTGCAGTATCGATGTATTCGAAACAGAATTTCACCCCCCAAGACTCTGTAGTTTGATCAGTAGAAGGAAACAATAGGTATGTGAAAAAATAAAGTTGGAGAGACATGAAAAACCCAACAGCAGAACAAATGTCTGCCAGCACAGCGAGCCACAGGCAGCTAGCGTTGTCACTGTAGGCGAAGGGACATCAATGACTGCTGAAGGAGCATTTGAAGGTGGCAGGCAACTTTTCCTCACTTAGTACATCGATAGCTTAATATTCATGATTCCCTTTCACTTTTAAAATCTCCTGGTCTGTTTCCATGCCCTCCTCCCCCCGACTTCCCCACAGTGATGTTACTGTTGTGTGTTGGGACGTAGCTGCTGGGAAAAGAGCTGCTGCAGCTTGTGTGGGGCATGTTAGTGTTGTGTAGGGGGAGTTGGCTTGTTACTGCACAGTCTTAGTGACATTTCTGATGGAAATAATGCAGTTTACATTTTAATTCTTGCCTTTAGGTTTCAAAATTGAGGAGAATGTATTACATAACAGCTGCTGTTGCAGGCTTCTTGCAGATTCAGGAGGGCCATGCAGTGCTGGTTTGTAATTATTTCTTGCTTTTGCTGTGGTTTTGTGAGGCTTTGTTATTTTCTTTTAAAAGAAAAGAAAGGCTTAGAAGAAAATTCCATAGTAAATCTTTGAGACGTTTTTAACACGAGAGAGTTATGTTGAAATCACATTTTTGTTGATGATTATTACCCCTTTTAAATCATGACTAATTTCCAATAGTTTGTGATAGCTATCAATATGTTAATATGATAATAATTAATGTGTTGTTTTATTTGCAATCTTCTGTGTAACAGTTGCAGCTGCTATGATGAAAATACTTTTTGTTTGGAATGCTACATGAAACTTTCACAGCTTTCTTTCCTATCCTGGAGTTTTTAATTAGTTGTTAGAGATGGGCTTTGGGAAAGACACAGCAGGGTTGTAGGTGACTACTTCCAGGAGACGAACAGTAGCTGCCAATAAGCTCGTCAGCTGTGTATTCTTCATCTGCCTCCAGAAAATAAGCTGTTTCCTGTTCAAAAAGGAGAATATTTAAAACAAACAAACAAAAAACCTCTCCTCCATCTACATTGTGTCTGTAAAATACAAAATACTAAAGTAAGAGGCATCCAACTTGCATGTGAATTAGGAAATAATCTTTGCGTTTATAGAACATGTATTGAAAAGTCCTAATGATATGTAAAAACTGTTTATGGAGTGTTTTCAAAACATTTTGACAATATGGTATTAAATGGTTTTGCTTTTGTTGTTGTTCTTCAGGAGTTTCTAAAGCTCAGGAGTCAAAGTTATGACTTAATTTTTGGAGCCCTGATCCTATAATAAAATAATGACTATTTTCATTAAATATATATATATATATATATTTTAATTTGAAAAAAATAATACAAAAAAGATTGCATTTAAAAAAAAATCTTTATATATGCTTCATAAACCGAATGTGGTAAAACGGATAGGTGGAATACCTCCAAATCTTTTATTTATTTATTTATTTAAAACGCCACAGAATTTATGCCTTGTATGCTTGGTTATCACTGAGTTAAAGAGAAAACTTTCTATTTTTTCTTAATTTGGAGCACAAAGTAATGGTTTAGTTTACCAGTCAGGTGGCAGTAGGCATATAGCTTTTATGGCTTTTTATTTTTATTTTTTTCAATTTATGAGAACAGTTAGTGTCCCATTGTGTAAGTTGATTTCAAGCATCTGTTTAGGTAATTTCATTCAGCTGTCTAATATCTCTTTGTGGCTATGAGGATACATAAATATTATACTATCTTTAAGCTGAAACCGTGATTGGGGCCTCAATTTTAGATGTTTTACAATCCCAAGGAATAAAATAGCAGTGTTGTCAGAGACAGAAGAGTAGAACTTACCTGTAACTAATCTGAGCTTCCCAGAGGCACCAGGGAAGTGAAGAAATCATCCTTAAAATCTGTCATTTATATTCCTTAACTTTTTAACATAATATCAGAGGTGCTGTCAAATTTACAGCAAATAATTACCTGGATAGTGATTCCATCTGGAAAATGAATTTGAACTTTTTTAATTGCTTTGTGATACAGCCAGATCTTCCTGTCATAGCAGATGCAGAGTCACTAATGCCTGCATGATGTAGAAACAAATAATTTGGTGCATTTATGGAGAGTCCTGAAAGGAATCTGGACCCTTGTTTCTTAAAATATATTCCAGCTGCATCAAGGATAGAAAAACTGCATCTGTGTGTATAAATTAATTACAAAGCTTGAAGAAATTACTTATAAATAAAATGTTACCTTACTTGTTCATATAGAATTTGACTTTTCCCATACTGGTTTTTAAAGAATAAATAAATAAATAAATAAATAAATAAATAAATAGTCTTTTCTGCAGAATTAGACAATTTGAATGAACTTTTTGTTTTTGTTTTCTCTGCTGTAACCTAAGAAGTGGAAGTTCTGGAATTGGGTTAGAAAGTCAAGGAATCCCTTTCTCATGTCTCATCACAAGTGTTTCCCTTTAGCCTCACCTTGAAGTTGAGTAGCTTTTTAAGCTCTTGTATGAACAGAGGACGAGCTGGATATTCTCAACTGATTCATGGCTGTTGCTTTTCTGAGGAAGGATGGGAATTTGGTGGGGGTAGCTTTTTTCTTATTTTGCTTTTATTTAATAGCCAGGACAGTGCACTAACTCGCATTTCTTTATTATTGTATTACCCCAAAATTATTGGAAGTAAATACTAGATTTTTCTGTTCAGTCATGAGGTAGCAACGTGAATGTAGGGTTAAAAAATGTCCCATTTTGAGGCATTCTCTAAGAAAAGGAATAAATGAGAGAAATTCACTTACTGAAAAAATAGATGATCTTCAGCTGAATTTCCTAATTTGAGGTGGAATCTCAAAAAAAGAGAGGTAGTTCCTAGTCTTTGCAGAGATGAGGAAATGAATGATACAACCCGTTTTCCCTTAGCGGGGATGAGGCTGAGGATGCGCAGTTCCTTTGGACCAGCTGCATCGCGGGCACTTACTGACCCGTGCGCGGGCTGAAGGAATGAAGTGGGGGGGAGAATACCCTCCTGCCATCACTAATGGAGTGGAACAGTTTACAATTCCAGTAGATCAGTGGGAGCTGTTCACACAGCTGTTCTCCCTGCCCAGATCCCCCACAGCACACTTCATTACACTTCCTTTGGCCGCAGCTGCTCCCACAGCCCTGCCTCTGCATAAAAAGCCCGTTGGAAAATAGCACGTAGAGTTTTCTGTGCCGAATGCAGAAATAATGCGTATCCAATAGCGCTGCGGTTAGTTTATGTACTTCCATGCATATCTGTAACGTGTAGCTGGCCGTTAGAAGCACATCACACGTCGGGAGGGAGCAGGGAGGTGCCCCTCAGGTGAGCCCTGTCAGCGGAGCTGCGCGCAGGGCCGTGGCGCTGGCTTTGTTAGGCCTCTGTAAACTCACAGCGACAAAACCAGCTCCTTGCTTGATTAGCTGATGCTTAATCTAGGATTTATATTTCTGGTTTTCAGGCAGTATTTTGGAAAGCATGTTTTCTGGTTTTAGTTTTTGGAAGGCTTTTGTTGACGTGCCCCTGATGCTGGCAGGGCTGCAGCCAGCGTGCTCGTCTCCCTCGCTTCTTGGGCAAGGAGCTCACACGGCTGTGAGCGAAGGGCTGCTGGCAGAAAAGCTCAGTTTAAGTAAACTTTGTATATTGTTTTCCCTCTGCTTGTTGGTCTCCTGTAGGTTTTCTAACACCTTTGGGGTACCATTGGTGTGTATGGACCCAGAGAGAGGCAGTCGTTGTCAGCACTGCTTCTACATTCTTTCAGCTTCTGTCAGCAAGCTCCTTGTAGGATGGCCAAGGGGTGCTGTGGCAAAGAAGGCTTTCTAGTCGTCTTTGGAAGTGAGAGCAGGTAGGCCAGAAGAATGAGAAGAATGAGATTTGTAACAAATGGGCTGCTTGAGAACAAACAACAATAGCAGTGTCTTTTCTGTTTGTTCTGTTGTCCCGCCCACTTATGTCCCCAGCCCATTTATGTGCTGCTCATGCCAAGTGTTCAGTAACTGTTCGGTTTGGTTGGTTTTAATTACAGTTTACTGGAAGTTTGAGTATTATTTCCTCAAATGTTTAATTATGTAATTAAAGTGATTTATAGGTGGAGAATTGTTTATTACTGAACTAAGTTGGTGCCTGCATCTGGTGAATCTATTTTCTTCATTCTGCAAACTGTGTTCGTGATTCTCTGTTACTGTTTGTATTTCACCTTGCATTTCTCCAGCACGGTAGACTATCTTTAATACCCCTCTATTTTGTTTCTTATCAATTGTCTAAACTGCTGTCTCGAAACAACTTGTTTCCTCCAGGTACTAGTCTCATTTCAGACTTTAAAGCTGCTTCTGCTTCTGCATGTTTTCATTTTCCCTCACCTTATATTTAACAATAAATAACCATATTATCATACACTTTGTCATTACCATATTATCTACATTTAACTTCCTTAAATGCGTGCATTTTGAAATTGCAAACTAAGAGTGACTTAGACTGTTCTATAGAGGTATCCATATTCAAAAAAAAAAAAAAAAAGGTATTAACTTCCACACTTTAAACAACTGCAGCTGATGCTTGAAGTTATTTTACATTCCCCAAGAACTTGCACCATGATTTTTTTTTTCTTGCTAGTGAAATTGAGTTAAACAAGAAACCTCTTAATATGCTTTGAAAGAGAACATGTCATTTTGCTGCAATTAGTTGTGTTTGCACTGTCTTTATTACCAATATGAATATCCAGGTTTGATGCAATGCAGTCATTTCATTGTTCTTTGCCAGACTTTTGATTTTTTGCCAAAGTATTAAAGAGGCATGAATTTGTTGGGTTTTGTTTGTGGTTGTTGAGCTTATAATAAGCTAATAAGAGTTGTGTCAGCTGCGAGATATTTAGAAGAATACTTGTGAAGAGCTTAACATCTCAGAAACTTCCATTTGAGTGGTGATTGTTATTTGCCAATAAAGTCACTTTTTTTTTTCCCCAGAAACTTACCTTCACTGCAGGAATGTTCACTTCCTTCTGTTTGAGCTTTCTTGTATTTGCACTCTAATTCCTCTTTCCATTTAAAAAGTCTATCTCAGTGGCTGCTTTCAAATTGTAGTGTTTTGAAAAGATTAGATTGTACCTATAAGATATAGCTCAATGCTTTAGTGCAATATAATTGGGGAAATACTAAACGACACTGACCTCATTTCCTTTAGAACAATGAAAATTAATAGTTTCACGTTTTATTAGGCTGATATTCCAGATGTAGTGTACATTTAATTAAGTGTAGTTTCCTTTTGGTTATGGTATGTGTATCTGCTTTTTGTCGCAAATTCTTTCTAGTTTTACAGTTTTCCACATGTTTTCTTTCACCATTTATGATTTTTTCAAAGCAGAGCTATAAGGATTTAAATCACTTTAGCATGCAGCAAAACAGTTCCCATTCAAACAATAAACGCCATTTTAAAAAGCCTTTAGATCTTCTGTCACTTCATAAATATAAATGTATAAAAACATTATGCAGTTGTAGTGCCCACCTGCTAATTAAATGCAGATTTCCTCAAACTTGTTTTAAAATCTGCTTATTTGTTTCAACTCTGTCTCTGTTCAGAATACATATGGCCCTTGTGAAACTAATTATGCTTATGGAGCAGCTGTTAAATTTAGTGCAACTAATTTTATCCAATATTTTACATTTTAATTGATTACCTGTGAAGAAATTAGCAAATTAACACTTATTGTGCAGTAACTGAATGGGCTTTTATGGATACTTTCAATTTTTACAAGTGGACTAAGTGTTGATGGAATAAAGACATTTCTTAGGATTTTAGATAGGAAAGTTATTGGTGAGCCTTGATTATCTGGTGTGAGAATTTAGGGATACTGAGTGATGCCAAGCATCTGTGTGTTCTGTAAGTTAGACATGAAAAGCAGATTGGAAAGTAATAGCTTTTCACAGAATTTTGGTAACATATGGGCTTATCTGGATCTAAGAACTCTTTGAAGATCTTTGAACTTGACTAAATGACTTAACCTTTGGCATGGTGGGTGGGTGTTTGTGCGCGGTGCTTTGGGGGAAGGGGGGTGCGTGCTGGCAGTCTACTCTCCAGCCTGATTTTTTTCCTCCAATAGTTCTGTAATTGGAACACTTTGCAACTTGCTTTAATATTAATAATTGGGATTTTAAAACAAATGCAACAGCAATAAAATAGAAGATCTTTATTCTCCGCCTGATCCGTGGACTTTTATACTTGTTTACTTAATTCGTGGCACATCTGACTTGTAGCTCCATTTTGTAAAGTTGCTTCTTTCCTTTTTTGCATATATCACAGGGTATTTTAGTATTGATCCATGGTAGCATACAGGTAAACCCGTCTGTTCTGGAGATGGAACAACACTGCAACTTGTTAGGCACAGAGTAGCAACTTCATATACTTGAATTTTCACTTTATGAAATGGTTTTCCACTGCCAAGAGCCTTTTGAGGTTTTTGGACTTAATGTAGGGCTCTAGGAAGTTTGTATGAAGTATTCTTAAAACAATATTATATATAACAGACTTGGGGCCTTTACGGAAAGAGAAAAGCTTTATTAAAATGGCAACATACCGGGGAATGAAGTTGTAGGGGTAGGTCCTTGCCAGGAGGCTGCAGCCCCCTCCTCTGCCTCCCCTCCGCCCCTGCGCCTGGCCCGCGCCCTCGAGGGCTGGCAGTGTCACATGCCGAGGGCGGTTTTGGTAATATGAAACATCATTTTTCTTGTTGCTCTTGAT
Organism: Cygnus atratus; assembly: GCF_013377495.2. Classification (NCBI taxonomy): domain Eukaryota; kingdom Metazoa; phylum Chordata; class Aves; order Anseriformes; family Anatidae; genus Cygnus; species Cygnus atratus. Next base: position 24,871,727 of record NC_066370.1, on the reverse strand, counting down.
CTTATTTTCCTACTGAAGTTTATGTAATTAAAGTAGATGTACCAGTGAAAGACCAGTGGCCTTACCTGAACTTGTCAAAGCATGATCTCAATTCTGAGGCTTCAGATTCTGCGGTTCGCTCAGAAAAGTGGATTCTTGAGGACAAACGTTACCTTTTTCTTTAGGAGGAAGAAAGAAAGGGGAGAAAAAACATAGAAATGAAGTAGAGAAAGTTACATGGGTTACAAAGTCAAAGGCTCAAAGCTACAATGTTCCAGACTTGCTTTTAAATACTGTCCTAATTCTGTCCTGATGTCTGCATGACGGTGTCTGTTAATGCAGTCAGTCAAGCTACGTGGGGAATCGTGGCTTCTTCACTGAGTAATCCTCTTGTCACCTGGTTCATTGAAATTGGTGTCGCAGAATTAGACATGGAGTGTATTAACAGGTGGATTTAATTAGCCCAGGCTGCAAAAGATTGGAGCTTCCCTCAGAGCTGGAGGAAATGAGGTTGGTTTTGGATATTGAAGGGTTTTAAACTCTTCTGTAAGAGGGAAGATAGAGGTGGTTGTTTCTTTGGGGAGTACTTACCAATGAGATAAAATCCCTGGAAGAGTTGAAGGCAGCATTAAAGTTAGGCTGTTCCTTGTTTCCTTTCCTCAGCTTTCCTTATTCACTTCATCTCTATTCATGACTGGGATCAGTATGTCAATAATAGATGCATTTCTGGAGTTGTGTTGCCTTATCTGTGCGTTACAACTACTATTTGTAATCCATGTAAGCAAATAGAATTAACTTGGACTGATTTTCTTTTATTTTGGAGCGCTCTAGCTTGGGAGCATTAAGGGAAAATAATGAAAAATGAAATACTTGCAAAAAACTTTGTACAATAATAGAAAACTCAGAAAAACTCATCTTTGGAGAGAGGTATCAGGCCACATCTCTGTGTGGATCCATCACAGGGCGGAGCGGCTGCATATAAATTATACCTACTGTTTAGGTAACAGAAATCTAGGATTTGAGCACCCATCTAAATTAAACTGAATTTGCTGTTATTTTTAACTGAAAAATGTAGATGGGAAAACAAGTTCAAATTTGAGCTGAGGAAGTGAGCTCTTTAGCGATAGATATTTTAGATTCCTCAGTTATTTGTTTGTAGGACTACACTGTTAAGTAAGGAGAGGCATTTCATCAAATGAAATTGATCTGTGTTGCTATAGGGCATTTTTATTTTTAAATTATATATACTGTTTCTGACTCTGCATCTTACCTGCGGTGTTCTCGGAAATCGTGGTTGCCGTCCAAGTGATCTCATCTGCAGGGCAGTGGTCTGTTCAGAACAAAACTTCCTGCACCTGAGATCTGAAGAATAGGTGGATGCTTTTTAATTTGTGATGAAATAATAAAAATCCGTTTTGAGACAGAAAATGTTCTATAGTTCATAATACGCCCCTTAAGTGGTAATTCGACCTATTGTATTAGAGCTAATACTGTGACCAATAATAGAAGATATAATGTTGCAAGAGATGCCATCTGCGGAATGAAACGTAAAACTGAGGTTCTGACCTCTGGTGCTAGTCTAAAAGGCTTGATGGCTGGAGTAGGTATGTTAACCCCAGTATGCTGGACAAATTCCAGACTCAGTAACAGCATTCTTCCTAAATTTGATTTATAGCTTCATCTGGATGTAGTATTTTCTTTTGCTTGTTCTATTGTGGAGGTTTATTAAATAGTTGTTGCCTTTAAAATTGAGCGATCTTCTGTATGTGATTTTGCTTTTAAAGGCCTTTGGAGTTTTGCAGTCCAAGAGGTGCTAAATAATTTTTTTAATACGATTTTATGAAATGCTCTCCCCTATCCCCAGCCCTCTTGGTACTTAATGAAAATTTTCAGAGTTGTGATCAGAACTTTTATGAAGATGTACGCCATGATAGAAACTAGTGGAAACTTGAGTTGCTGTTTTCCTAAATGTGCATTGTAAATGCGCATAAGTAGCTAAAGACTTAACTACTCATATACCATCAGCAGAGATGTATTGATTGATAATAAATTATACAATTAAATTTAGAAAATCATCTAAAAAGTCAGGAATCACATAGAAACACACACAGAAATCACAGAGAAACAGTTTTGGGTACACATAGAAGCAGTTATATTGTAATACTACCTGATCTTTTTTCATTCAAGTGTATCAGTAACAACATAAATTTATTACAGAGGAGTGGATAATGTGATTGAGAACAGAGTATCCTATAGCCAGCTTGCAGCCAAGAACCAGAGGACTGTATGTGCACAAAGCCTTGCACCTGTATGCAGTTTCTGGCGATATTGGACCTGTAGGGTTGGCGTATTTATAGGTTTTCTGCAGCGTGTTTCAGGCCTGAATATATAAAAAAAAAAAAAAAAAAAGTGCGTAAATGTCAGCTCTGCAGGCTACAGTTAGGGTTTTGTAAATGTCACTTTTTTGTTCTGTTGGAACATTGTTAGTAGAAGTATTTAATATGTAAATACAAGTACTTAATAGCATCTGAAAATTCTTCAATTATTTGCTGAGCTAAATTGATCAGAATTTAAGAATGCAGTGTTTAATGCTTAAGAAAGATTTTCCATCCTTACTTTCTTCAATAGCGCTAAAGACTATTTTGTTAATACTTGATTATTTTCTTAATGCATGAATACTGTGTAGTATGATTTAATTTACTTTGCATTCTTCCTTCAGAACAGAAGCAATGTTTTCTTCTTTTCTGTTGAGAAATTGGTAGGTTTTTGTTTAAAAATATTAAATTACTAAATGATTTGAAAATGAGTTCAAAATAGTTGGACTAAATAACAAATCTAACATACAGTGATGGTGAAAAATGCATAATTGCTAAATTTTAATATTATGGATTTTGTGTAGATCACGATCAAGACCTCGTCAACGTTCTTATAGTCGAAGTAGTGAAAGATCCAGTCATAGGAGAACTCATAGTGGGTCTCGTGAAAGAGAGCGGCGTAAAGGCAGAGAGAAAGAAAAAGTAAAAGAGAAAGGCAAAGGAAAAGAGAAGGAGATATATGGCGCAAAGCATGGGTAAGTGAAATGACAACGCAGCTATAATAAAAACAGGCAATGATTTAGAGTTTTACTTTTTAAAAAATCTGTTTTATTTGTATAATGCATGCTACTTATGTAAACAAAATGGAAATTATTAAAAATCTTTGAATCACATGATTCTGAGTATTTTAAAATTCTGGCATGTGGCACCATTTGAACTAAATGATTAACAGTTCTTTTTTCTTCCTTGCCTTGCAAATATGCTAAGTAGCTTTTCTTCAGTAGATGAATGTAACTCAATTTCTGATCCATTATAACCACAGTTTAAGGTAAAGAAATGGAGTACTGAAAAGCACGAAGATTATTTCCTATGAAAAATTGTTTTTCACTGTGTGTGGTGGGTTTACCCCCGACTTCTGTGTTGACAGAAGTTTGTTGGTCTTCATTTGTGGCTCAAAGTATTGTTTCAGTAGAAGTACTTGCCATGCTTCAATGATGGACTGCCTTTCAAAACATACTGCCAGCCTAATTTTTGCTTGAAATAACTTAGATTGTTGATCTTGTTTTTACAGCTTTCAGTGAAGGCGGTTTATGTAGTTACCTCTACTTTATACATCTTGATCTCTTGCAACCTTTAGCGTGATGTGCATCTTTTCAGGGATGGATTGGTTTCAGAAAGGAAGACGCTGGTGTACTGAACCTCCATCATGCATTTCCCTTTGGTGTGTTCCCTCTGAAATGCTAAGTGGGAATTTCTAGAACAGCATCCTCCACCGGCCTTCCTGGAGATACCTCACGATAACCTGCTCGGTTTTACATCCTGATGATACTGGTTACTTAGTCCCTCAGATATCGTTCCTGCTTGTCCTTGGTTATGTAATTGATTATGCAAATATTCAGGATTAGCTATTTGCGTTTTTTTTCTTACTTGTAGTACATAGACTGCTGGGAACTTCAAGGATGGTGTCGGCCACTCATTTCAAGTGCTACTTTCCCAATTTCACTAACCCACATGTAATATTTACTATGAGGGTGGCGAGGCCCTGGCGCAGGCTGCTGCGAGGAGCTGGCACTGCCCCATCTCTGGCAGTGCCCAAGGCCGGGCTGGGGGGATTTGGGCAGCCTGGGCTGGGGGCACGGGGCCCTGCCCGTGCAGGGGGATCTGTGGGGGCTTTGAGGTCCCTTCCGACCCAAACCAGTCTGCGATTCTGTGATTCATCTGTTGTTATTGCAGATGTGTTCAGCCCTCAGTAGGATTCACTGTAAATATCTTGGAACCTCTGAGATGTTTGTGGTATGTCGTAAAAAAGATGCCTGTTACCTGTTTACCTGAAGTTTGAATACGTTTTGGTACTTGTGGAAGAATGAGGAGAAGCCTGGACGTTGCAGCCCAATTTTTTTTTCTCCTGAAGTAGATTCTAGTGCTCTGAATAGGGCAAGGATCCGTACTGAGCACGATACATTTGGTGCGTGAGAGGTCTTCTGGACTTTGTATAGAAGCACATCTTAAATCATGTTGGAATATATTGCAGTGCTTTATTAGCATACTGCCTGACGTTATGTCCTTTTGTAATAAGGATCAATATCAGCAAGCTGTAGGAAGAACTCAGAAGTGCCCAGAATTTTTTTGGAAGCAAACAATTTACCTTTATATTTTGATAACTTACAAAATTGCTTATGCTAAATCTGAAAACCAAATGTCTTGTTTGGGTCATTTCCAAGGTAGTTAGGACAAAGAGTACAAACTGATAATAGAAACATTTTATGACATCAGTCCAGTTTCCTTTGAGCCCAGGTACTGACCAGTAGACTTTATGCAGGGATTTCTTACTTGGAGCATTATTAGACTACAAAATGAAATATACCTAGGATGATGCTGATATAATCTATGCCTCATAAACTTTTCTGAGGGGGGGACGTGTTTTTCAGTTTAACCAAATGGTGATCAAAGTGTATCCGTACAGAGAGTGTGGATCTGGGAAGCTTTTTTCCTTTACAGTTATTTGTCATTCTGAAGATTTAGACTGCATCAGCATCAAGTTATTGTTTGTTAAAGGTTTCGCAAAGCAACGTATTTAAATACAGAGCTCTTTGATTCAATTGCTGTTTGCAGTTAATGCAGTTATTTGTCTAGGGAATACTCTGCTATGGACCAGTAAAAGTGAGTTAGGAACTTAGTTTTCCTTCTTAAATGCATGCGTGTATTTAGGAAGAGAGAGAGGCACTGCAGTTTCTTTTTGCCTTGTGTGTTCTCCAAGAAAAAAGAGGCCAAGTAAGATGTTTTATAATTGTCTTCTTGTAGGAGACTTCCTCAAGCCTCTCCAGCTCTCAGCTTTCTTCCTTGCTATCATTTCTTGATGTGTTTTTTTTTCTTCATGGGTGAAAAATACCTCCTTAGCCAAGGAAGCTCACCTGCCCTCCCTCGTTTATAGATGTGTAGGAAGGAGGACAACACAACGCAACCTCAGTGAACCTTTTGCCTTTGTAAATCTATGGGCTTCTGGCGTTTTTTCTTCATTTTCTGCAGCAGCAATGAGATTGTCATGCATTTGTTCTGTCTGGATGCTAATTTCTGAGGAAAGCACTGAGATACCATCTTTTGTTTCCCAGTAGCTTTGAAGGCTTTTGTAGTTGGCTGTGGTCAGCTGAAGGTAGTAAGTTGGTTTTGCTGAATTTTGCTTTTGAGGGCATATGTTATAATTCAGGATTTTTGTCTTGCGGTGGTGTCACATGTCCTCTCGTGGGTATGGCTAGAATTATAACTCTTATTATAGCTTGTCTCCAGAGCTGAGCGTCTTAGCAGATTCTGCGACTGATGCTGGTCCCCTTCAGCACAAGAGTTTGCTGCCCTGGCTGGAACTTCGCTGTTCACCCAGCTGACTTCATGCTGGAAGAGACAAGCAAGCACTAGAAGGGCCTGATCTGTCGACTGTCTTCATCTGAGAGCCAGTGAGCCGGTGATAGGCGAGGCCTCCCCCAGCATCTGCATTTGCTGAAAAAGCTGTGCGGTTTTTTTTCTAGTTTTAAGTTGGATCTAGTTTGGGCAGGAAAAAAACACACGTTTTATTCTGCTGTAACTGACATATTAATGGTGCTTTTTTTCAACTTACCGTTCATTTTTTTTGGAATAGATTCTTGCAGGTACTCCATGGAAGGACATGTGAAGGGCCAGATCTAGTTTCCAATTTAAATTAACGTATGTTTGGAATGTATTTATTGGAAAATAGCTACTTGAAAGCTATAAGGAAGATCATCCTAAAGCCAAATCAGGAGAAGACAATGCAAATTCTCCAGTGTTAGTTAACTTTATAGCTTCAGCTTTGTGTAGAAGAAGGTGTTTTAGGATCAGTGTTAGTTGCATTTTCTTGGCATAGATGGGTTGCTCAGTGGTTTGTTCCTGCAGTGTACTGGGAGAATTGGAGTATAGATTCAGTCTTTGAAAAGTCAGCGCTTATCACAGGGTATTTGACTCTTGGTTATTGCTTATTGAAAGTGAAGGAAAGGAAGAGGAGGATTGTATTATGAAGATTCCCATTGTCTGGTTTGGTGTGTGAGAGAATTCATTTTGACACCTCAGATCAAGGTGCCTGGGTGAGATACTTGGGAGACACAGATACTTTTTCTTACTTGCAGTCAAGAAGGAATTAAATCTTACTTGCAAGCCCGAAGGAGCTGAAGCAATTGGAACTTGATCAGAGCTCATCAGAATAACTGTATTCCTATATATTCAGATATGCTGGTAAGTACAACTTGTGGTAGAACATGATGAGGAGTAGGAAATAAACCTAAAGAGCCTAGGAAAGTTTAGTTAGATTTAGAATATATCCTGCAGTACAGAATATTTTGAGGATAAAAACGTGTATCTTTTCCATTCTAAGCTTTTATTTCCTTCTCCCAATCTTAAAAATGAGACCTGCACTTTACTTGTGTGTGTTTGTAGATATGAGGAAGGAAGGGTTTGTGGTGGTTGGTTTTTTGTTGTTGTTTTTTGTAAATCAAGGCAACTTTGGGTTCTTTCAAAATAAATCTTATATTTGCAGAAAAAATCTTGAGAGATTTCCAGAGTAAAAGAACTCTGCCATGGTAATCCAGTTGTCATCCTTTTGGCATTCCCTGTTTCAGTGAATATTCTTTAAGGCTGAGCACTGAACTTCTTGAATGCTGGATGAGTGTCAGCTATTTGGTGGAGACAGGCTGTATTACAGTCATAGCAAAACAGCTGAACTCTTTTGTTCTTACAATCTGAAATGTTTTAAGGGATATACTGTTTGTTCAGCCATCATGGAGAGAGATTGCGGTAACAGCTGCTTTGAATTTAGGTTGGGAAGCTCATTTACAGCATCTGACAGTACTTGGTTTAAAAAAAAACAACCAGCAAGTAGAGTTGAGAGAGGTCTATCAAGCTTTGAAAGAGGTTTGTGCTCACTTAAAAGGTAAAGCAATGCAAATTTAAAAATAATTCTAGCAGTATACCCTAAAATATTCATAAACAGAGATCCATCTTCCATATTATCAGGATTATTTTATTTCCAGTGTAAACTATGTGAAATAAAGCTGAAGACAAGTGGGTAGCAAAAAATGTTCTTAAGCAGTTATCCACCTACTGCAGTGCTATTTATTTTCCTTCCATTTTACAAGTAATCTGAACTAATCAGTTTTTGTCTACTAATCTTATAGTAGTTGTTTGAATTGTGTTTCCTTATATATGTGTGTGTGTGTGTGTATATATATATATATATATATATAAATATTTCTGTTGCAATGCATGGGAGGAAGTGCTTTATTGCCTGGAAGAATATATATATAAAAAAACAATAAACGATACAACTTTTTCGGAAGAACTGCTGCCAGCATTTCCAAAGTAAAAGCAGTTGCTTGGCCATCGAGCTTTTCTGTTCATCCAGTCGCATAGGCCAACTTTCAAATCATATTTCTCTGTTTGCAATAACAATGTGGTTCTCTAATACGGTCATGCAGACCCACGGCTGCAGTAGTGATATTGTGCACGTTATTGGTTACTACACACCAGAACTCTGCCAATGCTTGTACTGTGTAATTAGCATGCACATAGCTGGCTTTCCTGGTCTCATGCAAGCTTTAGTGACAAGCGCTGCATCGAGGTGTTACCACACCTTTGCAATTTTATAGAACACACTACATCTACTGACGTATTATGTGGTTTTATAAATAACATGGAATCGATAAAATAAGGACCAATATACATTTTGTGCTGCATTGTCATTTTCTGTTGTCTCTGCAAAGTTTTATAGTGCATAACGGACATCTGGTGTCTAGCTCTTACCAGTAAGTTCTAGGCTAGTGATTTTCTTTTATTAAATTTTGCTTTTGTGAAAAAAGCAAAAGTTTATTTCCCCAGAAGTAGTTTATCAGGTCCTACAATTGACTGCCTCATTTCCTGTTTTTCTGTTCTTTTCTTTCTTTTATTCCCCCAAAAAATATGAAGGGGAAAAAAAAAAAAAAGGTGACATTGATCAGAAAAGGTCTCTGAATGTCTCCTGGTCTTTAGTTGTCTCTGTGTTGGAGTGAGACAACGCCGTGAGTGTTGCTGGAGCTCTGCATGAAGACCGTCCTTGGAAGAGGTTCAACCCTTCGTGCGCTCTGCTTCTTTCTCGTGGTGGCTCCAGGCTGAGCTTAGGCTTGTGTACCACTGCCCTCCTAAAATGAAACAATACAAGGTGTGAGGTGTGTGTGTGTGTTTAGTGCATACAGTCTGCCGTGCCCTTGGGTAAGACTAAAGCAACTCACCAGGCAGTCCCAGAATGGGATTTTTCTTGCCCGCCCATGAGGCACATCCTCATCACTTCAAGGCTTCCCGCACCTTTTGTTTCCTTCCTTGTCCTCCGCTTGTCACTTGTTCTAGGAAATAATAACATTCACTGGAAAAACAGCGATTACTTGCTTGTAAAGAACTAGAGCAAACTTTCCTCTCCGCCCCCAGCCCCACCAGACTCCAACCCTGCTCTTCTGTGATTTCCCCATAATTTCTAGGGCCTGTGGGCTTCCTCCCTGTGCTTCTTCATCTTCAGAGCGTAACGCAGTGGTATTAGGAAAGCTTTGCTCTTTATTGCACGGTCTTTCAATTACTAATGTATTGGCTAGACTATATCCTGAGTCGTGGACATTAGTGACCTTTTAAAAATGCGCTATAGATTGCGCAGCGTTTCTCTAAATGTTGCAAGGTGCCTTCTTCAACCGGTGTACGCGGCACTGAACCTGGCTCACGTACGCAGGGAGGTTTTTCGTCTTTGGTCCTCCAAATGTGCCACCATCCACAACTGTTCTAACATGCATTCTTATTAATGGGGTATCAAACGTGGGAAATGCGTATATATTTAGTTTTTTTTTTTTTAAACTAATGGACCGTTCTTAGTCCAGTCCTGTGATGGTTTGAGTGTGCCACCAGAGCTCACTGGATTTACGGAGGCACGCGGCGGTGGGCAGGGGGCTGCTGGAGCAGGGCTCGGACAGGCGGCCCCCCAAGGGCCCGGACAACCCCGCCAGGCTGCGGCGCCTGCTCTGAAAACTGGTTTCTTCCTGCTTCTGTTCTTTGAAACTGTCTTCTTTCAGCTTCTCTTGTAAAGATTAGTTTGAGTAGAGATAAACCGACTTTTTCTGCTGAATGTAAGCTTGGTGTGAGTCCCTGCGGGGCGCTGCCGTGTGCGGGTCTGTTAAAGCAGGGGTCGGGAGCTGGAGCAGAGCAGTGTGTGAATCTTGTCACGCAGAGGTAAGGCCGCGATCTTGTGGCGTGCATTGGCAAGCTGGGGGGGCCTCGAGCACCTCGGCCTTGTGTCACCTCCCGCGGGGTGGGCATGGCCCCCGGGCCCTGTCCTGCAGGCTGCTGCAAAGGGTCAGGCACTAACGGATTTCCTTCTTCCCAAACCCTCTCTTAGCACCAGAAACTTGTGCATACCAGTGATATTCGTGTGCCTTCAAAACTGCTTTGTAGCGCTGATTTACTTAAACGCGTAATTATACACTATGATACCTTTCCAGCAGATGTGCTGCTAATCAAATCATCTCTTGTGCTTTTTTAATTCGTGTGTTTTAAAGCAACTCGCCTACATGTTTTCATTGACCCGTATGCACACGCTGTTGAATTTTGGTGTCTAAAGTGTTCACTAGGTCAAAAGCATAAGTTGTGGCATTGAGACATGGTTTTCATAAGGATCATTGTTCATTGTCTAATTGGGGGGGGGGGGGCGGGGGGGGAAGTACTAAAAACTTGTTAGCTTTAAACAACTTTTGCTAGATTTATTAGTTTCCCCCTAGCTTTCTTAGTTGGAGAATTTTGGATTACTTATTAAAGTGTTTTTGACAATTTTTAATGGAATAAATTAAGAGCAGCTTTTCAGTTGTTATGAAGAGAAGAAGTGTTGTGCCATTAATCAAACCCAACCACCCGGTCTAATTTCTGGTCCCTATTAGATTATCGATACGTTTTTGCATTAATGGCCTCATGACTACTTAAATATTCGGAGCGGTATTATGTTGCTGAAGAATTTGTTTCTCAAATATATTATTCATTTTTCCTTTTAATTCGGTGTTTTAGATCTTTCGGGGTTTGCTGAGGTCGCTCTGTCGAGGGGACCTTTTCCAGTGGCATTTAACCACAGCGCCTGCAGAGGTTTGTTCCCAGCGCTCCGTCGTGGCGGCGGGCCAGGAGGTTCTGCTGGCTGTCCTCGGGTGATAACTGCCTGTCGAGGAGCTTCTCGGGGCTCGGCAGAAGGCATTAGGAGTAAATTGGGAATGTCGGGCTTCTCCGAGTTTGACAGCACTCAGACACTCTTGGAGCTTGTCATATTTTCCTTACCTCTTTCCACGCGATGCAGGAGGAAGTCATTTATGGTAATTTTCTCCTATTTGCATATAGGTTATAGAGTTCTGTGGTGCAGAGCACGCTCAGAACTCCTTTTAAGTGTCTGTTCAGATCAAAGCAGGACTGTGTGATGGCTGTTGTCTGACACCAAGCTGTGTGGTGTTGTTTTCATTAAACATTTATCATACTTCCAATGTGACAGCAGGCAACTTTGTGCTTGGGTAACATGTTTTCATGCAAAATTTATTGAAAAAGACGAGATCTTGTAAAGAGATCTTGTTGCCTTTCACCAGTGGCGAAGGGTAAATGTTTGATTGGAAGGAAAGATACTTTCAGCACATTTTGGTTGTTCATTACGCTGAAGAACAGTGAAACACTCTGCTTTTAAAAAGCAAGGAAATAGATCTGAAAATTGTAGTTTACTCTGGGAAATTTTGCTTTGACAGTTCACATGAACATCTTTTTTCATTTTTCTTCTGCTTGGTTTTAGCAACTGTTTATTATGTTTTTGTAACAACGGAATGGGTTAGCATGTGTAAAGCAAATGCTGATTTTTTCGTAGGGACTAATACACTAAGTTTTTTAATTGATCTGTGCATAGTAGCATAAATTCTTGCATCTAAGACTGTTTGCTGAGAAATTTAGGAATTTTTAGGTAATCTTTACGTTATAAAACACGACTTTTTTGGTCAAAGATGGAAAGATAAGGTAGTATATTTAATTAGTAATATACTACTTTAGAGTAAAACACTGCTGTTTATTAAAGAATATTTCATTCTTCCAGTGATACATTTTTCTGGTTTGAAGCACTTCTATTGTAAATGTGGCTTTCCAGCCTCGCTGATAGAAAGGTGGTAACCATGCAGCTTATGCATTCGCTGCATCCTTTTATTTCTGTTACTTCTGAGGTGAAGGAAAACATTTGGAGACTGGTGATCATTTAATAGGTTTGGCAAGTGTAAACATTTTTACGTATTCTTACAGAGTTTAGTTTTTAGAAAATACTTCAACTGCAGAAAGAATCTGCAACTGTTTACTTTTGTGGTGAACAAATCTGTCTGCAAAAAAGGCTTTTGTATATATATAAAGAGGGCTAAAACAAAATTAATTCTTCTGCAGTTCTGTATTGCTACTTTTCCGTTCCTTTCAGAGAAGGGATCTCCCACCATAGTCCTAAAAAGGGTTATGCCAGCAGGGAAGGGCGAGGAGGTAAGAAGTGGGTCTACCATTGCTGTTGTTGCTGAATGCTTTCTAGCGTGACGCTGCAGCCTGAATCGTATTGGTGATACCGGGCTCTTCTGCTCAACTTTTTCATAAACTTCCTTAATCTAAGAGATGTGCAGCTGTAGCCACGACGGTTTAAGGGCAACAGAGAAGCAGTATTCGCTGGGAAATACAGCATTTTTCTTTTAGAGCACATGATAGAAGTTGGGAAAAATGATCATGCTTTTAAAGACGTGAAACCTTCTTCAGGTCTAAAACACACTCAGCAATTACCAAGCTTAAATTCAGGTCGGGAGCAATTCCTCGGGGTGCAGCATTTATGTTAATCGGCCAGGCAGTACGAAGGGCCAGTAGCTTATCGCTTTCCATACTGTCTATTGCAACAAGAGGTGGCTCTCAAAATCTGTAAAGTGTTAGTGTTTATCTGATCCAATTATGCACATGCTGCTTCCAAAACGTAATCTCTGTAGTTGTTGGCCTAAGGTATTTGTGTTCAATCATCTCTATTCACTTACAAATGGGATTTTGTCACACTGAGACTGATTTTGTCACTCTAAGACCTTTTCTTTAAAATCTTACACGACAAGATACATTTATCAAGTAGCAGAAATGTGCAAATATAAATTGATGTTCAGGGTGCTACAACGCTTGTTTAATTTGTACTGCTCAGTCTAATTTATGAGTTCTTTCTAGTTACTTGGATTGTCTTTAGAACTTACTTTAAAGAGCTTATGGGGGTCATATTGTGAAAGTGTTTTTTGCTATTTGAGTTCAAAGGAAAAATAGCGTACTTTGTAAGTTTTGATTCAAAATATAATAATTAAGGATTATTTCTGAGCAGAACCTTGCATATCATGTTTCAACCTTGATCAGATTTTCGTTGCCGCGTTATAAGCACCCAACAGTAGGTGCTTATAGTAAAAATTATGAGAGACCCTTATCTACAGTCGAATGAGCGGTATGGTAGTAAAATGCCGTGTTCAAGAACAGTAGACTCTGAGGCCATCTGTCCATATTAAATACAATAATTTGTAGAAAAATTATAGAACTTCTTTAAAATCTGTTTAAAATTAGAGAATGCATTTTGAAAGCTGAAATTAAACTGTTTCACTGCTGTGTTGGAAAATAGTTTAAGTATGTACAGAGGGTTTTCTTTGTTCTTTTGTAAGAGGGGAAAAATCTTTCCTTAATCTGAATGTTTTTGCTTTTGGTGTCTGGGCTAAATTACCAGGACTTTAAAACAGCTACAGTTCCTCTGCTGAGAGGTTGTTATAATAAAGTTTAAGATGCCAGATCATACTTGTGAGTTACAGTAATTTATTTTTGTAGCTTCTTGAAGAATAGCAGATAAGAAGCTTCTAAAATTCTAAAATCTGACTGGCTGGGACCCTTTATCCGATCTGAGGTGTCTCTGAATGCCAACCGATGGCTTTGACTTCCTACAGAGTGGGCTTTGAAGGATTTGTATTGTCCATGGCGAGAGAGTTATTTATCCAGAAACAAAATAAAAACAAAATACCCCCCCCTCCTTTATTTATTTATTCTATTTTTACCTTTCTTTCTAGCTCTTTCTCTTTGTTTCTTTCTCCAGCAATGCTTGTGTTTAACGGGGTTATTCTGGATACAGGGGTTTGTGTGGACGAGTTGGGGGAGCACACGCTGATCAAGCTCATGCGTTCTGTGAAGTGCAGTTTGAGTAGCTCTGCCTTCTGCTCTTGAGCTGTGTTCTTATAGAAGCGCACCTGGGTTGGCAGCGTCTCTTGTGGCATGCAGGAGCAGCGGTGGGCACTCGGGTGAGCGTCTTCAGAGGGCTTATTTTGGTTACGTTGGTTATATTTGGTTATACAGCTGCTGGTAGTTTCTTAGCGCTGGCTTCTGAATTTCCCTCGCTCGTTGATGAGCCACGAGCGCAAGTGAGCAGATCTCAGCCCTGGGCTCTGCCTGGCCGGTGTCTGGCAGTCCTGGGCGCTCTGCGGTGCTTGTGTCCGTGAAATACAAATAGGGTTATAAAGGGAGCAATGCACAGCAGAAAGGAGCAGAGCAACTGTGATTATGTGGTTGCTTACCTTTTCCTGAAATCTCTCTCTCTTAGGTTTTTAATTAAAGAGTGGTTAATTATTGTAATTAATAACATCTTTTGTCCGGAAGCATCTCATTGCATACTTCACCCTTTCCCGAGGTAAGCATCAGCAGTTAGTACATGAGGCTGGGGGTGGTCTCATCTCATTGTTCTCAAATTCTGCATTAATATCGCTTTCCCACAGAACAGACTATCCCAGTAAGAACAACCACTAGTTCCTATTTGTGTCATTTTATATCATAAACATTCATTAAAAGAAAAATAGAAAACATAATGAAAACGGAACCGTAGTAGAATTGTAGCATGATCACACACTAACAAAATGCAGCTGGCCAGCAGGCGGGACTCAGACAATTCTGTTCTGAAATGTTTATCTCCATTAGTGCCAGACACACTCAGAATGTAGAAATGTGAAGTATGAAATAACTTCTGGTAGGCAAGCCTTCTGCAGGTGATTATTTAGAACTGCAGATTTGACTATATGGAAATATTTAAATTTCTTTATTTAAAAACAAACAAAAAGCAAACACAGAACAAACAGAAAACCCTATCTGTTGACTGCAGAATTGGAGAATGCCCTGTACTTGACGAGAGCAAGAGGTCTTCCTTGCCAAACTTAGCTTGGGATAAGGATGATGAAATCAAAATTTATGTAGTATTTTCTTTAGTGTAAACATAGTTATAAATAGTTTTTCACATTTGTTGCAAGGTGACCAGTACTTCAGCTCCTTTTTTTCTTTTACTGGGGGGCTTGTTACCCTTAGCAGAAATTGATTTATTGCATAATAAGATTTTGTGAAGTATACGTAACTTCCACAGGTACTGGAGGGAACAATGCCCTGACCTCCCAAATTCTGTGTGACTGCTTATCTGACCTTCAGAGGCATTAATCTTACAAGGCTGCATGTTGCTGGGCTTGTTTTCATGGCACCTTTCTGCGTCTCTAAGAATGGTGTCGCTTTTAATAGATGAAGCTGAGCATGATGGACTTTAGGGTCGTCTTGACTGTCTTGACGTCTGAAATTTGGCCAAATCCATGAAGTAGCTGCTTGTCAGCCACCAGAGCTCAGTAGGTGAGTTTTGAACGCAGCTGCACTCAAATTTTGTAATAATTTAGGGGGGTTGTATTAATTTATTTATTTTTAATTTATGCCCTGTGCTTCATTCAATTGTTTGAATTCAATTTTTTGATTTCAGTTCAATTACTTTTTATTTCCATTTTGAAAAATTAGGTCTTTGTTTCTCTTTTATCGATTAATGTAGGTAACAGTGCAACTCCTTTGGAGAAGTAAGTGTAGTTCAGGGATTATGGTAGTGGTGAATTAGCTGTAAAATAGTGTCTTCATTGAAATGAAGAGTTTGTGAAATGATATTGAAATATTTTTGCAGTATAATTTATTCAGAAATACATGTACTTACTAAACAATCAAGAAAACAAAATGTAGATTTTTTTTAATGCATCAGTCTTAGCATATTGCTCTGGTCAATGCAAATGAAAAGATCAGTGCTTGGTGGGGTTTTGTTTTGTTTTGCTGGTGTTACACTGTCAGCAGCAGCTGGTTTCTGCCACTCTGCTTTGAACGATGCTTTTTTTTGACTATAGTATCAGAAGAATACTCCGCTCTTCTAAGATCTCTGAATTAGATTTTTCTTTTAGAAATAACTTCAGTGTATTTTCTCAGTGCCAGGAATTCTTCCCCTTACCCCTCCCCATGTTTTCCATTCATACACGAACTTTTTTCACATTATGCAACCTCATCATAGTGTAAACTAAAAATCTTGCATTTCTGATGCTTTGCTTCCAGAAGGAATTGTAATCAGAGGCATCGCATTGAAAAGTAATGATTCAAATCTTGCCGTCTTTATTTTACATCATCGTCGAGTCTTAGATACGCATGCTGTCCGAAAGGATAATTTCATAGGCCTTCACTGTGTTGACAGTCTTTGTCAATACATTTTAAAACTGCAAATAAAAGCAGATGTGACTTGTGCTTCTTTTAGAAATTGTTGTAGGCCAAAGATCAATACTCTTAACTATTAGAAAAACCTTAAACTTTCATATTTTGTTTAGACTTTTGTGGTGAGAATCTCAAGAGGAAAAGGAAGTGGGACCAGATTTTCCAAACAGATGTCCTGGTGTTCTTTAATATCCTCTAAATGCAGAGGTGAAATCATGCAGATACCTTAGTAGTGGTTGGTCTTGTAGCAATGCATCAAAATAGTTCCTTCACTGAAGATTGTGTCAGCTGGTCTTTAAGACAGTGAGATCTTGGATATGAGTGAAGACTGCAGAAGAAGCGCTCAGGTGGAATGGGATGTGATGTACAGTTTTGAAAATACCTATAAATGATTGTTAGATTTTTTTTTTTCTTCTTTAAATACAGCAGCATCTGCCATCCATCTCTACATTACAATTCTGCCTTTGTATTTTTAAAGTTTATTCCTTCAGTAGTTAATGGTGGCTGCCTTGCTTGCTGTAGGCAGAAGGGGTGTTTTTACATGCCTACAGGAGCGTTTGGACAGCAGTGCCATATTATGGCTTTTCTCAGCCTTCCGAGGTTTTTTTTGGATGTGTTTACTGATGTTCGTTTCTCAGAACCTCAGGCATTCCAAAGTGATGCTGGACTTTGCGGACACAAAGAAAACCTGGTGTTTATGTTGGCTGAGATCTGCTTGCACATCTGAGAGCGGAGCAAAATGGGAGAGCAGTCTTTGTCCAGAAACTCTGAAGTAGATGATCGGTTGTGTCAGTCGTGCTGGAGACTTCTCAGCGATGGGTCCTGGTGCTGCCTCACTAGTTCTCCTAATAGGATTCTGACCTAGAAATTTAGAGAGTGTGTACTTAATCTTCGTTCATAATTTACCAATAAAGATCATAGACTAGAGTGGTTTTGCAGTTACTACACACGGTAAAATGCTTAAAGCCCAGTACTGGCTGGTTACAAATGCCTCATACTACGTATAGGCAGGATGCAAACATATAGATAACTGAAGGTGTAATTATTTACTGTGTAATCGTGGTGCTTCCTTGAGATCTGTTTTATGCATATAGGTTTCATAACTTACCCTTTCAGAATTACTATTTTCTGAATGAAAAAAGGAATTAAATAACTTGGACTCTCCCATCCAGGTGCTCCAGGACACAGGGTGCTGGTGGCACCTACAAACTTGTTAGAGACTCTAGAGAAATGAATTCATTAGGTTTGTTGGCAGAAGATGCTGAGAAGGAACCAGCTGAAAGGCCAAATGAGGACAATTTCCTCTAGAGGAAGCCAGCCAAAGGCTAATGGGAAGCAGAGTAGGAGTTTCCCCCTGAAAAGGAAAGAGGTGTCCGTGTGCCCAGGGTAGCTCTGGGGTCACTTGCCTTTGACCTGGATTTGTTGCTATTGTTGTTTGGACTGCTTTGGACTTGTTTTTCTTTTGGTTTGCTAAAAATCCTCTTTTAAGTCTAAAAAGGATGGTCATTTATTTAATGGGCTGTGATATTGAGACAGCACCATCTGGTATTTCTTTTCCTTTCACTAACAGACGTCTCTCAAATGCTGTGTGAACTCGAGGAGAGAGCACACGTGTGTAAGCTGTGGAGCACATCTGTCCAGAAGATTTTGGTGAACAACTAGGTCCAGCAAGTCAATAGTTTTCACTCACAGAGTAACTGTTTCATTTTAATTTGTTCTTTAATTTATCTTGAGCTAGATTGTAAGCAACTGTGTGGTACCGTTATTTGTTTATTGCAAGTACTTAGGAAATGCTGGAAGAAGTAAGCATTCACCGACTGAAATTTGTTATTCATGCTCTGAACTGTAGGGTCCCATCCTTCCTCCTTTTAGTATTTTCATATTAGAAATATACTTGTAAGCATGGAAAACCCCACACTGTTCTCCTGTGGCCAGGATACCTCCATTAACAATCAAAAGGACTGTTCGTAAGTGAATCTGTCACTTTTGCACTTTCTAACACTTCTAAAGAAGAAAAGAAAAAAATCAACTTTGTAGTGGTAGGAAATACAAAATACAGATTTTGTGTTCTAGGTTTATAGTTGAGATGATCAGTTAGAGATGCTTGTTAAATTAGCTTCCCTGCTCAATTCATGTACTATGAGGACATGCTATTTCTCTGCATTTACAGAAGTAGATTTTGGAATCCATTTGAAAGCAATATCTTCAAAGACACACATTACTTTAAGCTGTTTAAAATTTTCAAAACTATGCAGTCCTTAAAACTGCCAACCACCATGATTGTCCTTTTATAACTATATAATTTGCATTATCTTTGTTTTTGAAATTGAATAATTCCCTAAATAGAGAGTATTCGTTCTGAAAGAATATTTCATTTACACGCGTGTACACACGCACGTTCTCTCTGAATGTAAACATGTGGCTCTTTTTTTTTTTAACCAAGGCACCCTGCACTCTGAGAGCAGCTGACTATTGTTTTAATGGACTCTCTTAATCTGTGTATGAGGAATCCAAACTGAATGATACGGAGCTGTGAAAATCCAGTTAGTGTGAGCTGTAATCTCTTTACTGGGTTTAAGTAGTTAGTGGCATTCAGACACCCTGCAGATACCGAACTGCAGAGATACAGTAATCACCTAACCGTACACCCAGTGCCTTGCTATCACGGAACTAAAGCAGAGGAGTCCCTAGCAATCATTTAGGTTAAAAAACAAAAAACCACACGCAAGCACTGCTTCTTCTGAGCAAGCAAACAAGTCACTGAAAAAAAAAAAAGACATTTTAGTGTAAAATAAAATGTAATTAAATTCTCACTGCTTTTCACCTTTTTTTGATAATGATTTTTTTTCTGTAGTTGGACTTACCTGCTGTAGACAGTATAAACCATCTGTTTGTTATATTAGCAAGGAAAGAAGGAACATTTCTAATTTCTAATTTCATTTCTAATAGTAGTCTAATCTTGCATCTTTTTTTTTTTGATTTGTAAAAGTATATCAAAAATTTAAGTAGTAAAGAAGTAGTTAAGTAATCTGAAATATAGAACAAGGAAAAAGAAATTGGGAACATTAATGTATTAACAGGCTTTGGTAATGAAATTCTTTAAAGAATTTATCAAAGCAATTATTTGCGTGGTTAAGGATTATTTTATAAAGAAGCAGAAGACAAACCTGTTGTAGATTTTGACACATTTGCACAAGTAGCAGACTTGTGTTACATCTGGTTAAAAAGCTGGAAAGAGTAAGGATGTACTTTGCAGCCTCTTGTGTCATCCTTGGCAGCTCCTGGTTCTGCGCTGGGCAAGGTGCTCTTACGCAGCGGCAGTCAGCCCATCATTCCCTGTCCTTCCTCTTGTGTCCCCCACTGGATGTGGAGGCAAGAGCTGCGTTTGGAGATCTGCCTGGTCTTTTCGTTACTGGGGGAGTCTTAGCCTCAGTTACTAAATAAAATAGAAGAAAACCAAAAAATAGAGTTCTACAGTGTTCTTCACTTCAAGGCAGGGCTTGTGGCCTGTTAAACATTCAGTCTGCTGCTAAAGAGACCTCAAGGTCACAGGTACGTGTTTTGGGAAGTTCACAATTTATTTGTTATTTATTTAATTATTTTAAATGGTAATCCTTTGCATTATTGTTTCTCCTAACGTGCAAGCAAAAGGGGAGCACTCAACCATTTGGATGCTTCTGTTTCCTTCGTTGCCGTTATTCGCCTGCTGCTGTAGGAGAGGGCCTGAAGCAGCAGCTGTTTGCAGAGGGGAAAGGCCTAAAGCATCAGGCACTTGGGATCCCTTGCAATTGAGCCTGAAAATGTCACGAGCTAATTTCTGCGTGCATATATTCCAGATGATGCCAGCAGTGACCTGTCCTTGGTGGGTGACCTCCTGTCAGGATCCAGGACGGTGTAGAGCTGGTAGGGTAATTCTCCTTGGATGAGTTGAGTTGGGCACCACTAGGGATGAAAGCAGAGCATGTTTTTCTACTTTAACACCATTACATTAGAATAATTTTCTGTTAAAGTGGGGAGGTTCTCAGGCCCTCCAGTAGAGGAGACTGCCCAACGCAAATCTTCCATTTGAGCCTATCTGCTGAATTTCTCCAAGTCTAATTCCAGTCAGAGAGCTCATAATATAGCACGTGCACAAGCTCTTAATGACTCATCCAGTCTCGGAATAAAACATCTTCAGTTCTGCAGCAGAATCCACCAGCACTTAGAGTGTATTATCTCCAGCCCGCACCCCATTTTACTGTGACGATACTTCAGCATCGTGTTGGTTTTATTCCCTTTATTCATGGGTTATGGCAGCTCTAGCAGTAACCTAGTGAACTGAAGTTTTTCTGGAGGAAAAAGATCTTGGAATCGTTTCCATTTCAGGTCATGATTTATGCATTATTTATAATGTTGAAAGCAACATCTTTAAAGATCCATGAAGGACAAGGCTGGGAAATGCTTTGAGTGACTTTCAGGGTAGAAATGGAAAGACCCAGAGGAAGCATGTTAGATGTCCTGGTGATTCTCCTGGATTCTGACTTGCTCTTCATCTGCTTCCAGCTGCTGAAGTTCTCATAAGACAAGGCCTATTTAATGGTGAGTTATGGTGGGAATGATTTTTTTTTTCCTGGACAGAAATCGGAAAAAGCAAGATCAGTATATTTCCTCAAAATGGATTAAGGAATTGATCAGGAAGGTCTGACTATTCTGCTCCGATCAGAATCTCTTAAGGCTACTTAATGGGATCACACTGTCAAAGAGAGAAAAGGTTTTTTTTCCTATTGATTCTTGTCAGGTGGGTATTGCTCTGTGCTTTGAAAAATATTAAAGAAATACATACAATGTAATAGGACAATGTTTATCAGAGTAGGATTGGAAAATGCTTCCAATGCTCAACTTCTGAGGAGGGCAGGAGTGATAGGGCTTGTAAAAAAAAAAAAAAAAAAAAAAAAAAAAAAAAAAAAGAAATCTTGATTTTGTTCTGTAATTTTCTAGGTTTGAAATTCTAGATAATACTGTAGCATTAGTTTCTACTTGTAATTAATTTCTGGCTGGTCCTCTGTAAGTCAGGATGTTCTGTGAGCATGAAGATGGAGTAGAAGGTAGGGGCTTATATGTAGTGGAAGACATTAAATCTCACTTAAAAGGTCAAGATATGTTTTGTATAGATGAGGACAAAAGAGTCAAATCCACCAATTAATTTGTTTAAAAAAAACAAAATAAGCTTTAAGCTCCAGAGCTTGTTGAAAGTGACTTCCATTAACTTTAAAGGTTATAAAATAGATCTCTCCTTTTGAGAAATAGCTGTACCAAGATTAATGGGAAACACTGAAGGTTTTGCTCAGTTATTTTCAATAAAGTACAGAATAAAGCACAATTTAAAAATGAGAAAACATCACAGAAGTGTTATGCTGAAAGTTCTGCACTGCGGCATGTTAAGAACTTGAAAATGTTTTTCTCTTCCCATCAGCTTTTCTCTGTTGTTTCTCCTTTCCCATTACGTACAAGTCTGGACTGAGATATTCCAGCTTTCATTGCGGCATTTAAGCTCTTGCTGCTTGGCAGCTTCTCCTTGCAATGCAAAGCCTACCTTCCATTCCTTTTCACTGGTGGGCAGGGTACAGAGAGGAAGGGAAGGAGAGAAGAACACGGGGAACAGGAAATTGTGCACTCCGTCTACCAGGAGTAACTCAAATCTTTTTCTATTTTAATAAATGTGCTAGTTTTTTTCTTTTTCTTTTTAAATTATTTATGCTGTAATAACTGAAATAATTGATGTTAGATGTTTAGATCTAGATGGTAGATGCTTGGAATTGTATATTTGTGTAGTTGTCCGCTTGACTCCAGTGAGCGACAGGCACCAAGTGTCTTTTCTGCAGCTCTTTGTGCTCTTTGGGATGTTTGTGAGACTGAAGGCATTTCTGCAGTGAACAGTCCTGTTACAGCGGATGGCCTTTGCTTACTGTCTCTTCCTAAAGTTAAGTTGCAATTTTCATACAGAAAAACTCAATGTTTGTGTAACTGTTAATTGTATTAGCAAACACAAAAAAAAATCCACGTTATTATAGGATTTTTTATTTTATTTTTTGAGAAAGCAGAGCAATCCAGTGAAAAACTTAAGAAAGTAGGAATAATTTTTCATGCTGTTTTTCCTCTGTATCAAACCATTTTTACCAACTGTTTTTATCCAATCCATAGAAAACACTTAGAGAATACAATGATTAATTTTTCTTCACGTTAGTGAGAAATTTAAAGAGTGAGATTCAAATAAGATTCTCTCGAAACGGATTTTCTCACAAGTTGAAGTGGGATGGGTGTTGTTCCACATCTGCGGCATAAAGGAGGTGAGCGTTATGTTCAGTTTTGTCAATGGCAAGGCAGATTCTTGCGAGGTGAGCGAGGAGGTGGAAGCATCTTGCTGCTTCTCCTGCACAGCAGCAGCACGTGGGCTGGGAAGGAGCAGAAACCGAGCAGTGAGGCTTCGATGGGAAATAAACCCAAAGATGCGATGCGGAGACTGCATGGTAGTCTGCTATATCTTGATAAAGTGTTGTGGATAAGGGTTATTTAATCACAGTATATACAATATTTAAAAACAAAAACAAAACAAACAAACAAAAAAAACAGAAATTTTCCTCCAGCCATGAGTGGGTTGCACCTGACTTGGACACATGATCCTTGCAGACCTGTCCTTGTATAGCCTGCTAAGAAAACCATGCTGCATGGGAAGACTTCTTTTTTGGTCACCAAAGCATGTTAAACATGTTCACGTATGAATAATACCTACGGGAGCACTTTTTTTTCAGTCAGTGTGGGAATAGACATTATGTGAACATGTGATCTACTTTTAGCCTGGCAATTTTCACACATGGTGCCAGTGATATTTATTTCTGCCAGGCAAAATGCGTTCAGTTTTATATGCAACATCATGCTTTCTGTTTCCTGGTCTGCCTTTAATCTAGGACTGTGTTTATGTAATGCAATAGAAATGTTGCTAACATGATTATACTTTTATATCTTATTAGCTCAAATACTGAGTACAATAAAATGGAAAACTGTTTAAATTTTATGTTTAAGTGCTTGAGATAAGAGCTCTTGTAAATGAAATGTGATTACATTTCTGTAATAGACCTTCTCTGTCTTTTAGTACTTTGTTTAGCTATGTAATTCTATTGGGATTGCTGTTTCGAAGTTTGACTTTTAGCAATATCCATGTAAAATGCTCACACAAATAAACAATGAGCACCAATCTGTTGAAAACTCTGTATCCTGTCTGAAAGAGAAAATCATTGCTAGATAGTTTTCTTTGTGATAACCAATTTGAATTAATTCCCTAACATCACCTTGAATTTCCATCTGTGTAACCCTGATGTTCTTAAGCGTTTTGCATTTACCTAATGCTCTGGGCTATTTTCACTTAGCATGTATGGAAAACTGTGACTATCTTAAAACTGGAGATGATATGAATAACAATTGTTTGCTGATCTTACCCTGTATCTCCCTGGATAACCTGCAGTCTGCAAAGGCTGAGTAAGTGGCAGATAGCTTTTGTCATCTCTTATCCGGGCTGTACACTTGTAAGGAAGAGCAGGGATAATCGCCTAAATCTAATTAGGGGTTAAAAGAGGCCATGACTGTGATGTGGCAGTGAGACACCTTACTGTATCAATCCTGTTTGCATTAGAAAAATAAGGTTGTCATATTGATTATTCAAATTAGCTTATATTGGCCATGGCTCAATGGCGTGTATCGCAGCTGAAGCACTTGAAGGTCCCAGCTTTTCAGAGAAGACCTATGCTTATAGCATATATTATGTGGTGTCTTGTTTGCTAATTTAGGGGGTTTAAAACTAAGACTGAGGGAGTTTTATCATGAGAATTAAAGGTTTAAGTGACCATCAGAAAATGAATTTGCGCTTTCATGTGTGATATTTGCGATTGCTGAAAGCTATTAAATGAAGGCCAATAATTTTGCTTTAGATCTTTTATGGAAAAGTCAGTATTGGAGTTAACAGATCTTGCAGTATCGTGTTTGTGCACTAATTGATGTTTAGTTCAAAGTCGAACGGAGCTAAAAGAGTAAAGTAATTGCATTCAGATCAATTCCACGTTCAAGGGATAGTGAATTCCCTTGGCTGTAACTTTGGGGTCTGTGTTTTAATTTAAGAATCTACCTGGTGCTGGGCTATTACAGTATTCTGAAATATTTCTCAGCGCTTGGCTTTTTGTCATTCAACAATCACATCTGCTGACATCCTGCTAGGGTATGGATGCTCTGGAGAGTGCTAATTTCAGCCTTCCTCGTTAGTTGTGATGAATGACGTAAGTGCCATACATAGAAGAGGCAAAGGGAAGGCATGTAAGAATGCCAATTTTGTGCTTTTGTAGTACACCAGGCAATTTGTGCTAGGGTATGTGATGTCTGTAAGGACTGGACATTGTATCGCTAACTTTTGTGTTGGTTTGTGCAATGGACGTTATTATAGATGTACAAGAAAAAGAGCACATCTTAAATTCCAGAAATCAGGCGGTTTGCGAATGTTTGTCCATGACTGAAAGGATTCCACCCATTTTCTGTGCAGGTTGAACGTTTTTGTTTACCCTAGGTGTTGATTACACTACATTTCTTTCTGGTTTTAGACAAAAATATGCATAGTTAATTACTTTTCCCTTTGATGCATGTAAGTACAAGATTTTCAACTTTATTTTTAAATTTCTTCAGTTGATTTTTCCATTTTCTTCTGTTTATATTACCTGCTGTTGGTATCGGTGTGCCAGTTACGCATGCAAGTGCGAACCCTGTACGCTGACCTGGTTGACTAAAAGCCACAATGACCAGAGGAAGGGGGTATATATATGTGTGTGTGTGTATATATATATATTTATATATGCTGTGAGAACAACATATTCACCTGTTTTTAAAAATTATTCTGTGCTAATGTTCACATAACTTTCCAATATCTTGCTTGAACAGAAAGCTAAGTAGGTGGCTTATCCTGTCGTGCCATTGTGTGGAAGTCCACTCAGCCCTGACCATTGTTTCATGAGTGTGTTTGATTGCTTGGAGTGGTTCCAGTTTCAGTTTCTGGGGACGTTGGGTTTTGGCACTTCTGTGCAAGACATAGCAATTTTGTTTATTGTGATTGCAACTTTCAGCCAAAACTGAAAACCTAGGAAAAGAGCCAATATACTAGATTTTTTTTCAGCAATTTCAGCATGCTGTTTCTGTAGATCAGTACATCAGACTGCTCAGTCATTCTGTATTCTAAATTTGGTGTAATGGCTTTTGTCTTAAGCCTGAATTGAGACTCTTTCAGAGGTCAGATACTCCATTGGTTATCTAACTGGTTAAATTTGCAAAGCAGAACTTTTATCATATAAAGGTCTGCAGAGGTGAAGTACTTTGGTTCTATGACCAGAAGATTTCTGTGGTCAGAGAACATGGAGCATGTATTCACTCGTGGCTTTATTGCTTGCTTGAAGATCTTTGATAGGAACGTCAGTGTTACTGCATTTCTAATTACAGCATTACATATTCTAATAAAACTTCAGCATGAAAATACTTACCTAAGACATCACATTAGTAAAATATTGCAGGAATCTTTAGGGTAGTGATGACATGCAACGTGCTTTGTAGCAACAAGGAAAGCAGGAATCCCTGAAATTCAGAAAGTTTTGGAAACAGCTTCTGGATAAATGGTTTGTGTTGGTGTCCCATGACGTCAGAAATAATGTTGTTTTGTACAGGTAAAATATTCATTAAAAAGCATGAAATAAGACAAATATGAACAGCATTATGAAAAAGTAGAGAAAAATCCTTAGTTCTAGTAGTGAAAACAATTTCTGTTAGCGAAGGTATCTGCTCTTGCTTTGAAAGAATACAAAAGCTTGGATCTCACACAAGGGCAGCCAGCTCTGAGCTGTCTGGGGCCACCACCCGGAGCTCACTTTGCTGTAAAGATTATTAATCTAGAAATTTATTAAGCTAAAAGTGCAGGATTAAGGTCTTCTACGGACAAACAGCTACCTCCAACTAGCTCTCCTAGAGAAGAAGAGAACAGTGTTGCTGAAAGCTTAAAGTGGGCTTTGTCAGCACCCTGACTTGGTGATGTGTAGCTGCTGTCTGTTAGTTAGGTTTGTTAACTTGAGGTTATTTTATTTTTGTGGGTTTTTTTTGGAGGTTAGAAATGCCTTTCATCAGGAGTGCTCACTCAGTTTGTCAGCAAATCATCCACATTGCCAGGTCCTCCTGCAGGGGCTGTGATCCCCCTGAAAACCCTGCTGCTGCAGGATCTGACTGCTAATTTGCTTGTAAGTCGTTTATGTAGAAGGCCTTACCTCTGCTCTGCTTTTCGGAATATTTGAAGTTACAATAGGAAGTGCTGGTTTTAATATCTAAGCTCCAAATTGCTTAAGATCCAAGTTTCCTTGGAAACTGCCATGTTTATGGTGCTTAATTTTGTCAGGAATCTCTTGGCTTCATATTAGAAAAACAACCTTTGAGGGAAATCTTGGCTGTAGAATGAGACGTTTTATATTTTTGTCTTTTCTGTCTAATTTTGGTCCACTTGGTTATAAATCAGTAGCTTGCAATACTAATTATTTTAATTTCATTGAAGGAATGCCAAAATACAAAATGCCCAGCAAGATTTCTGGTCCAGACCTTGGCTGGCCACTTTGTGGCGGTTTGCTCTGTCCTGCGAGGCCAGAGGTGCTGTTTCCACTGAGGGCCTTCTCTGTGAAGTGCTGCACGTGGCACATGCTGAATGAGATCGACGGTGTTCTGTTCTTTGATGCTAGTAAAAGGCTAAAAGCACGTTAATGAAACCAGGCATTTTGGAGGGTAAGATGAATAAGACCCTTGTGATGTGGTAAAATGGAGAACACTTGGAGCGTGGCGCCTTAAGGAGGTTTGGGGCCAACCCAACCACCATGAGGTGTTTAGATAACAGAACTCGACGTGTTTTCTTCTTTTGAGATGTGAAATTTTCTACAAAAAATACAAATTATGATTTACTAGAACTTGCAGATCAAATAAACTTTCCTATGTACTTAACTCACCATAACGCTTTGGGCATCCAACTCTTGACAGCATCAGTGCTTTCAGCCCAGGCACAGCAATGTCCCGAACACATCCGTTAGTTTTTCTCTAGGAAGTAGATGTGTAATATGCACAAGACCAAAAGCAATTTCAGCATTGATTAATATTCTCAAATAATAACAGACTTGTAAATTATATAGTCAAAGACCATTACAAATGCTGGAGAAGGAAATAGCAAATAGCAAAATAGAGGCCTATTAGTGTTAGTTGTCTAGTTCTGCTGTTGAATTATCAGAGAGTTAATTGCTCTTGGAATTGGGAGGACTATTAGGCTTGGCAGTTAATTGAAGGAAATTAGCCTGTTCTCGGCAGGCTAGAAGTAGCTGCATCAGGTACAAATCCACTGTAACTGGTGCTGACTGTCAGGTTTCTTGACAGCTCTGAAGCACTTTATTCTCAAATACTGAAATATTATCATCAAAATATCCTTCAAGTTCTTGTCCTTGCTATTACATGGATTTTAAAGTGCTTTTACAATCACTGGTGACTTGTTAGCATACATGCAGTCAGCGTTGTTTTGGACTGAATACTGTAAAAACAGTGTCAAAGGGGAAATTGCTGTAAATGGGGCTGGTTTAGTGATCTCTGTCGAGCTGCTCTTCGTGCAAGTCTTTTTCTTCATGAGCTTCAATTAACCGGAGTGTTTGGTTGTTTTTATTTTTATTACCTTTCCATTAATTTTCAAGATGTGTGAGATTTGCAATCAGTTTTTATTTTTTCAATTTTGATGAAGTATGATCTATTCATTTGTGGCCAAGGAATTAATTTCCTATTGAGCTTGCACAGCTCATGCTTTACCTTACAACTTTTGAAAGTTTGTCTTGCAACACAGTTTGACGTCGTCTGGCTTTCTCCTACAACTCAACACATGCTCAGACTGCTTGGGGTGCCCATCGTAGGCCAACAAGAGACTTTCAGAGGCTTTCTTTAGGGCTACGTTAAAGCGTAATAGAAATAAATTAATTGTGAAATACAGTTTGAAACTCAGGCCTCCTGTGACCAGAAATGGTACAGGCCATGTTAGCTGAAGTAGTTGGGGTGACAGAAACCAAGTATCTGAGATCAAGTAGTTCTGCTTTTCTTAAGATAAGAAAGTCTTCACCTCGTATAGGAGTGAGAACCTGTGCCCACCTGGCAGTGAAACGTACTTTACATAGAATATATTCAGAATATGCCCCCATGCTCATGAGGGAGATAAATTCAGGCCAAATGAAAAGGACAAAATCAAACTGCAGGGACACAAAAAGAAATAGTGAGAAAGCGTTTACAAATTGGATTTTTATACCTCCCAACAGTGATGCTTAAAAAAGCATGAGGTTTTAGTGAGCTAAAATTGGATCGAGTGCCGTCACGAGCCGTAGAATTGCAGCAAAGTGGCACTTTGTGGGTCGCAGCGAGCTGACCGTGGCTGCAAAGTGCTGCGTGCGTCCTCCATTATAACGGAAATGTGAAAACCTACCTTGTCTCAGTCCTTTGGCTTCAAGTGCATGAGGCCTAGGACTGTTGGCTCATCCTTGTCTTTCTTCTAATCTGTGGAAACCAATCAGTTTTGAAGGCTAGAGACGAACACCTACCTTTACTGAAAAATTACTGTGCTGCACATCTTAACTTTTCCTCTGAATGCTGTCTTTTCTTTTTTTTTTTATCTGATTGTTTTTGAACAGTAATGGGGTCAAACCACTGCTGGTTAGAGGGGAAGGAAAACAGAGAAGAGCAGATCACAGAATTCTGTGGCAGGCTCTTGTTTTTGGGGGAATGAATTAACCTTGCATAAAATTAGTGGGGGGACGACCTGCAGTTTAAAATCCATCTGTGCGCTTGTGTTCAAGTTGTGTTCTAAGAAAAAGCAATGTCTCGTGCTCTTTCAAGATCTTTCCAAAGTGTGTGAACTTTTAATTTATCCTTATTTGATGTTCTTTCTTTGCAGGGAATAGGGGCCATAGGGCCATGAAAGGCCTGTGTTCTTGTGCTACGTAAATCCAGGCACGGAGTTTTGGGTTTGTTGCAGTATTTCTTAACTATAAGAACACCTCTCCGTTCAGAAGCTCTGAAGAAATTTCTGAGGTGCAAAGAGCAAAGCCAAACCTGTGCCTCCACCATTAACTTGAGGTGTTCAGATTTCCCAGAACAGAAACATTTCCTATACTATTTCCATTTGTACTGGGGTTGTAAGGAAAAAGTTGTCTGACTTGTAGTGATGGCGTATGAAGACGATCCAAAAAAGTTCCTGAAGGTATGCACATAGCATAGGAAGTGACTGCGAGATGGGTCCCTCAGCTTCAGGAAAAATATTTTTGGTTATTAAAAAAAATTAAGTAAACTGTATTTACAGATGGGTATTGGTTGTGAACTTGTTGGCATTGACTATGGGTAAGAGACCCAAGGCTGGACAAGCTTAATTCAGTAAAGATATTAAATATAGATATTAGTGTGTTTTTGTTGTTTTTGTTTTGTTTTGTTGTTTATTTCCTGTGAACTGAGAGAAATAGGCATTATTTAAAAACAAAAAAAAAAATTAGTGATTTGTTTCTGAAGTTGGTATAGAAGATAGTCACTTTAAAATATTGAGTAATAGAATGCATATCTGTACAAAACAACCTTAACAGGCAGGTAGTATCTTATAGCGTGGGTTTTGAGCAATGAGCGAAAGCAGGAATTTTTTTTGGTTTGTTTTTGAGATGAGTAGAAAGTTGTCGGCCAGCAAGTTTTAAATACTTAATATAGTTTTGGGTTTTTTTAACCTAAAAGACCTCGTCCATTTGGGATGAATGCATAAAACAGAATCTTCAAAACCAAATTATAAGTAATTATATGGACAAAATTCCATGTTAACTTGCTTCATAGGAAGAGTGCCCTTAATTGTTAACTTTATTTTTATTAAACATTTAATGAAAAACCTGCTTATTGTTTCCTTAAGCACAATTTTCACAAGCATTCACTACATTTTGTGCAGTTTATAATGAAGTTAAACAACGATGGATCTATTCAAATAAGACGTGACTTCAGTGTGGTGTAGTGAGCTGTGCGTACTTGTAGCATTTACAAAAGATACTACAGAACTTGTTTAATGCGCAGAGATAGTATTAAAAAAATGAAACGGGCTTGAGGTTTCCATGTGTGGTGCTTTTTCTTTCCTTTTTTTTTTTTTTTTTCTATCAGCAGACTGAGGGCCTGAAGGAATAGAGGAAGTGAATGGACACCAGTGTATCCAAATATCTCATTTTGCCTAAAAGCAAGTGCCGGCAGATAAATGCCCATAAAGGGATTTCTTTCTTAAGCCCCATGGATTTTTTTTGCAACTTTTTGTGTGAGTTAGAAATGAAAACCATTCATCTAGTGCCCCAAAGAACGGCCTTATTGAATGGAATAACAGTGTAATGTACCATTGAAGGCAGGATTGAAAGTGATTATCTTGTTAACTCTTGACAGTTACCGCCAGCTTGAAATAGAACTGGCAGGCTTGATTTGCAAATGAATTAGAGCTTTTTCATTTTGTGCCAGGATCATCTTTTTATATTCTGATATGACAGATGCTATGTTCCATGCTTTTGTTTCTCTTCAGTTTTATACTTGCAAATAAAAAACAAAAGATTATGATAGTAATTTTATTTGCATCTTTTCTCTAGGAGTTTATTCTTTGTGTAGAAGTTTTTAATCTTATATTTTTCAAAAATTTGTTTAAGAATAGCATTGTTCCTGCAGAATAAAATTTCATTAGGTTAAGTACAGTAGTAATTGGGTGAATGAGGAGGATTTAGAAGCTTTCAGAAAATGGAAAATTGATTGTACTCAAATTGTTTTAGTGTTTAGAATGTTTAAATTTTCTCACTGCTTTACACTTAAATTTAACGTTCTTCAACACTGAGAGTTGAGTGCAGTTGAAGAAAATCTAACAGTTAAAATATTTATCCTTAAAGTATGCGAATAGAAATGCATGTGTAATTAGTTTCAGACTTAATGCTGATAAACTGTGTTTATATTCTGCAGTCATCCAAACACAGATGGTAAGGTGTTCAGTATGATAATTATTGTGCACTCTTTATATGTTCCTCATTAACCTGTAACACTCTTTACTAGTCCAGAGAGTTTTTACTATAGTTATGCTTACCAGCATTAAAACTTGCTCTGCTTTGTTTAATATTCAGTGCAGTGTTCTGTGCATTTCCAGTGCTGTGCTTTTTGCTACTTTTGTAGTCTGTTTTGTACTTTGAGACTAATTAGCAACAATTCCTACTACCACTAACGTCCATTAGTGAAATGTTTTCATACACTTTCACCTACAGGATGTGTTTTAATTGAATATCTACTAAATAATATTACAGAAAAGGTAAAGCAGGCCAAAGATGTCTAATTTATTTAAAACTACCAAATAATCTGGTCAACAGAGACAGTGATGCTCCAAAGTCTGAAGCTTAATTGCTCGTGTTTGCTGGGAATTCAAACCTTGATTAACAAGGTTTTACTCTTTGGGAAGGGAACCTTGTGCACTGAATAGGGAGAGGGGAAAAAAGACCAACAGCATCCAAACCAAAACAATCTCCCCCCCCACATACATGTATAAAAACTCCAAGGACTTGCAAATTATGAGGTCCTTTGAATTTCCAGGTTTATCTGAGGAATTGCTTGAACTGGCAACTGGGATAAAGAAATCTGCTTTGATAGTTTATAAGATTTTTATATCTGATCTGAAGTCTTACTGAAACCAAACTGGGAGCTTTTTTGGGTAGTTATTTTGGATCGCATTTATCTGTGAAATACTTACGGAGAAAAAGGTTTTTTTTTGTAGGTTCTATTTGAAAATATTGATGCTATCAACGCTATATTTTGTTTTTTCTTCCTCTGTTTAGTTTCAGTGTTTATTTCAATTGCATAAAATCTTGAATTTTACTCTGTGAGACAGGGTTATATATATTTTTCCCTCTTGAATATTTGATAAGGTCTCTTGGGTACTGATTTTTCTTTTCTCTAGGATAACATATTATGGAAATTGTTTCACCTTGTGTCCTGTTTAAAGTCCCTGGTTTTAGCATGATTCAATTTAGCTTGCATTATATTCATCTGAGTTCTTCAGCAGTTCCAAGTTATTCTGTATGTGTTGGTGTGTGGGGGTGACTCCTGCTTTTCTTCCTGCTTTTGATAAGTGACCTTCATATGATCTTCTTGAATCTTTATTAGATTTAAATTTATTAGTAATTGGCCAAACTTCTTATCATTTTTCCTGAGTGAAATAAATTCTTTGGTTGACTGGAGTGGGGAGCCACTGAACACAATAACATCAGCTTTTGAAGTCCTTACACTTCAGGATCATTCCAGACCATTGGATGTGATATTAAGTAAGAGCAAAACGACATTCATGCTTCTTCAAAAATATCATGGATGTCTTTTTCTAGCAGTCAGAGTGAAGGGCTTCCTAAGCATTCCCTCTTTTTGATGGGAGTTTACTATGCACAAAAGACTAGGAAGAGTAGCATCAAGTTAATAGTTTAGCTATATCTCATCCTGTTGAACTCTCACATGCAAAAGAAAATTCTCAGTAATGTATTATGCTGCTTTTCCGAATGCTTGGTACTGTCAGAATAACAGCCAGATTATTGCCCTATCTTTCCTCTCACCTGTACCCTCTCTGATGTTGGCATTGCACTGCTAAATCATTTTCACTATTGTGTTTTTGTTTGGTTAGATCTTCCAGTAATGGGACAAAACAGAGTTTTTAGACTCAAGGAGCCACAGTTCTTAAATCCATTACAGCTGTCAAGGAATTCTCTTTGAGGTGAATGTAGTATGGATATTTTTTTAAACTTATATAAGTACTAGATTTCAAGGATTTTGATTTTCTTTACTGTGCTTCACAAGTGGTCATAAAGGTTTTGTATCTCAGAAGTGCCAACAGTACTTTGTTTCATGCTGTATCATTTTCTTCTCTATTTTCAAGCACTTTGAGTGCATAAATGGATTATCTATTTAACTTTATCCTTTTTTTTTCTTTTAGTTCATAGGTTTAACTGGGAGTATTGTTTGGATATGCCATTTGGTTACTTTCAAAAAGTCAGGGTTTTTTTCTTCATCTTTATGTATGAGAGGCAGGAGGAAATGGCTTTCCTGTATGGTTTTCCCTTCTTGTCTTTTGTAATTTCCCTTTGACGTAATTTCCACTTAGGGCTACAAAAATACAAACCCTACTTCTCAGGATTTCTTTTATAACCCAGAAAATGTTAACTACTAGTGTTGAAGAGTGAAGTATTTGCTAGAGTTCTTTTTCTACGCGTTACGTAGCCTTTACTGGCAGTTCTGCCAGACCACCGGTGTGGTGTTGGACCAGCTTGTCACTGAGAGTCTGTAGGTCTGGATTTACCTATTCACTTGGGAGGATCAGCACTGTACTCTTAAAAATGGTATCGGAGGAGAGGACAGGCATACGACTTAGTTTTTAAGTAACCTTTGTTGTGTCTTTCAAAGCCTACTGAAATAAGTATTTATGGTCTGTAGTCAGATTTGGAAACATCAGCCTATAATTTTACATAAAACGCAACAATACAAAACCTTTAAAATTCAGTGGAATATGATGGGGGTATCAATTTCTAAAAACCACGTTCAGGACTCTGCAACAAGTACGTAGTACCTTCTGAACAGTCGGCATCCAAATGTGATAATCATGTGTATTTGTTCTGGTTATTTCTGATAGTAGGCAGTTTTGTGTTTGGCTTTGTTTTTCTCCCTGTTCCAGGCTTTGATTTTTCTGGAATTGGACAAAGGCATGATCTGGCTATAACTGTTTTGTTCTTGATGTCTGGCATGTTTTATGAGCTTCACAAAGTCTGTGAAGCTATTCCAGAACATTACCTGGTTTAAAACTTTGTGTAAATGCATCACTAAACAGTGATAAGGCCACAAGTGCGTTTCAGGCCACCAACCAATTGAGTGTGTATGTGTGCACACAATGCCTTATTCCTAATATTCCTCCTGCTCTAATGTTTGATACTTGGAATACCTTCAATCTGATCATACAGGCCTTCAAGGCTGAGGAAATTAAATCCATCAAAGATTGAACATAAAATAAGCAGAAGTGAGGGAGCAGCCCTCTGTCTTGGGATATCCCAGGGTAGAAGTAAACAGTGTGTAATCACATGGAAAACTAATTTTCTTCTTGCCTGGAATATGCAGTGCTCAGCTCTGGTCTGGGAAATCATGAGATTTCCATTGAAAGCCTTTGAAAAAAGGCTTTGAAAAAATTTCAGCCACTGAAACAAACAGTCTTGTCACAGGTTAGTGGAGTTTTGGATGGGGGATTCCCACATTCTGAGAGAGAAAGGAAGTTGTTACCAGCTGCTGTTGCTGTTTGTTGGTTTAGTGTGTTCTGTTTCTTTGTTTTTTATGCAAGTGCTGGAA
The DNA here is from genome assembly GCF_013377495.2 of Cygnus atratus. Classification (NCBI taxonomy): domain Eukaryota; kingdom Metazoa; phylum Chordata; class Aves; order Anseriformes; family Anatidae; genus Cygnus; species Cygnus atratus. The sequence goes on along the minus strand of NC_066370.1, from coordinate 24,837,147 downwards.
TTTAGTCAGAACTTGGAGTATTAACAGTGATGCTATATTGACTTAGTAATCAGGGCTAGTGTAATAAATTCCATAGCCAAATCTGTTTGACAGGGTGCTAAGTGTTCATTAGACTTCCAAGATTAGTTGGAAATCAACAGTTTGTTGATAGGAGAAGAGATGATGATGGTAACTAATGAGGTGAAGAGTAAAGGTAGGTGCAGGTTACAGTGGAGTAGGTAGTCAAGACTAGTAAGAGACACTACTCTTGTATGCATGTCTGAAGCATTTAACATTGTTGGCTGCTGATGTTCATGAAGAAGCTCTGAAGACCTCTGAAGACTTCAGCTGTTTCTTTTGAGGCTGTTTATGTAGAATGCAAGTTGGGATTGATAACATGCAAAAGAAAAGTAGCAGATGCATGTGCTGCTCAGAGGAAGATCTGTAGGGAGGACCATTAAATGAGTGGAAGCGGTAGAAGCATGTTAACATGACGACAGAGAACGGCAAAACACAAGGTTATTTCAAGAAGACTATAAAGTTCTTCATTGAAGAGAAATATTGGGAGAAAAAAGGGATTTATTTAAAATGATACTTGACAGATTATTGAAAGCATTATGTGTTTGTTGAGTGATCCAACGGATTTTTAGAAAGGGGCTCCATCATAATTTTTTTACAACAATTTAGGACAGTGTTGCCTAATCAACACTAGCACTTTGTCATTCATGAAGAGAGGGATTAAAAGGCATTTATGAAAGAGTGTGGTGTAGCACGACCTGAACTGCTGCATCTGACCTTGTTCTTCGCAGTTTGTAGTTAATATTGTGGAACTGGAGGGGATTCTGCCAAAGGCCTTGCTAATGATGAGGTGATTTATTTATTCATTTGTCTTCTGAAGAGCAAATTCAGATGTTAGGACTGTTTAGAGTGGCGTAGAGGCCACCAAGATGGTGAGAGGCCAGAGCACTTGCCCTGTGAGGGGACCGGAGGCCGCGGGCCGGGCACCTGAGAAGAGATGGCTGCGAGGGCGCCTGGCAGCCACCACTCGGGCTGAGGAGACGGAGCCAGGCTCTCTCAAGTCGTGTCTGGTGGGAGGAAGGAGAACCAGCACAGATGAAAAAAGAGATGTTTGAACTAGATAAAAGGAGAGGCCCTCCCAGCAGGGCCATGGAGTCAGTAAAATGGGCCTCAGAGTTGACCCTGCCGTGAGCAGGTGGAAGGACTGCAGCCCTCCAAAGGCCCTGCTGCCGGGGCTGTCCTGTGACTAGGAATTACTCCAAAATATCCCCAGATACAGGTAATCCATAGAATTATCCTGTGACCATAGAATCCATAGAATTATCCTGTGACCTATGGGTTCTAACCAAAAAACAATGGCAAAGGGAATCACTAACTGTGAATACAAGGGAAGTCTTGAGAATAAGTTGATAACGACTTGAGAACTGAAGAATATGAACTGGTTTGTTTTCATGTTAAATAAATATTTTAAAAATTGCAGGATCCTTCTAGTTTCCTACTAATCTGAATAGCAGCACAGAGTAAACTCTGCTGTCATAACTATTTGTCATTTTGTTGCTTTAAAGAATGTAACGCAGGCCTACTAACAAGCTCAATTGCCTATTTTAGTGATAGGTAAAAATGTCTCTCCTATATATAGGTAAAAATGTCTCTCTTATTTGGATAATTACTTCTAACTAGAAATAAAATGATGCCATGGCTTCGCTAGGCGTCTTTGCTGATTGATGCATGGCAGCCTCTGGCGGGAAAGAGGTTTTCATTGAAAGTGACAGGTGCCACAAGGTTTATTTAGGACAACCTCAACCTTGTCCTGGTTAGTTTGATAATGTTTGCCTTATGTATGTTCAACCACTGCATTTCCTGCGTTAGAGCCTTGTGTTACACCAATATTACTATCTGTGCTGCCTCAACTACAAATTGGATGAACAGCCAGTGACATTTTTTCAATATTATTACATTAAACCAAGTGGATTTTGATTGATAACCTAATATTCAACTAATGCAAAACATCAATCATGGCAAGTATATTAATTATTTAATATTGCAGTCTAATTCAGAAATCGATGTGCTGCATGAGGGGAAGGGAAACTCACTGTTCCCAGAAGACTTAAGACAGGGAATGATTAAAAAAAACCTGCTGTACTCTTGTGTGTTAGTTCGATACAAATCTTTATTCATTTGCCAATAATCTCTTCGCATTTTCCACTTCAGGACCATTTTTATCAGTTTTGAGACCTATAATTGAATTAAGCCTGCTTTCAGCACAGGGCAGAAAGAGTTGCACCAGTATTGATGAAGTCATGACAGGGACAGCAGAGGAGACAGACCACTAAGCAGGGCAGGTTTTATACCACTGCTTGGGAGCTCCTAACGTCAGCTTCTTGGATGCTTCCCAAGTAGTTAATTTCTTTAAGGCCATTTAGCACCTCGAAACGGATGTGAACGACAGTTCCTTTTTAAATATTGTACAGACTGGACTGATATTTTCTTGTTTAAAAATGCTAAATAATGGTGTAAGAAAAGTGCATCTTTTCTGTCGGTTCATCCATGGTATATTCAAGTAGAGCAAAAGTGTGTAGACTTTTTCAAAAGCTTTGAAAAATAAAAGCTTTTTACGTAAGAAGACTGACGTACAGCACAGCAAGGTTGCAAAATGTGCCATTGAACATGGACTTACTCTGTATATAATAAAACTTAATATGCTTTAGCCCTTTTTTGTGTGTAACTTCACATTATGCTTTCCGTAACCCATCCTATGCATTAAAGAGAACGGAATTTCAGCCTTCCATGGTTTGCTGTCTCAGAGGACTATAGTTGTTTTTAATCCTGTGGCTTGATAGAGGTTAATTTCTTGAAAAAATAATATTATAAGTATAAAATCTGCAATACATTATACAGTTCAATAACTGGTTAGTTGAAATACTTCTGGGGACAGTTTCTCCTTGTTTGGCATGGTTACAGCCCATCTTCCTCAAAAGATACCGTTACATTTTTGGAAGTAGATAGAAAGCAGAAGCCAGCTTCCTTTGTTTAGTAGCTTGGGACTTGGGGATTTAGGGGATTTATTATGTGTTTTTTTTTTTCTTGTTTTGTTCTTTTATTTTTGAAGTGGCAGAGAATAGACATCTAACACTTTTCAGGTAACTTTGTCAAACTGGGCAAACTGTTTGTATTGGTCCAGGATGGCAAGCTTGCGCTGTATGCACGTAGCAAGATGTTTTAAGTTTCACTCTGAATTCTCTTTGCTTTTCCTTTTTTTTTGATAGTTTAGTCATTTTTTTCTCTTATCAGCTATCTTAATGCCACAATACTTCTCATTTTTGAGAAGTACCCACCAGTTTTATTACTCTCACAAACTTTATTATTGAAGCAGTGAGAAAGCAGAACCATAAAGCCATTTAATGTGGATTTGATAAATACCACTGTCTTCTTTTAATAATTTAAATATTCAGTAGTGGGATAATTATATTTAATTTTTTTTAAATGAGTGTCCTCTTGCTTTGCTAAAGTTTATAGCAATTTCAAGGCGGGTAAAATTTAAGGTTCTAAATAATTCTGTAATTATGCCTTTGAATAATCAATACTTGATAAATATTTTAATGATTAAGATATTAAAAATGAAAATTTTACTTGAAATTTCATGGCTTTGACATTTCTGACTGAAACATAAATTGTTGTAGACAAGGGTTTAGCAACTATTTAGAACTTCTGTTCTTCTGTTACAGGGACCCTGGAAACATCAAAGCTGGATTAGAACATCTGGTAAGTTTTAATTTTCTCTTGAACATTTGCATCATCTTTGATATCTGCATTCCAAATGAACACTTTTGAATGAGCTTTGAATACCTTGAATTGAGAAAGTCAACCATTTCCCAGAGGGTCAGCTTACTGTTATAATGTGAAGGCACTTACATTTTCATTTATCTTACCATTTCAAGGGAATTTTAATTTTTTTAAATTACTTTTTTTGATGTAGAGATGAAATAAAATGGACTACAATCCTTGGATTGATGATTGCCTTAATTATAAACAAAAATTGTTTGGTGTAGGATTTTTGGCATATCCTGATCTGAAAACAACAAACTCGTGATAAAAAAAAAAAAAAAGAAACACACACACACACACACAATCAAATATTGCATGCATAAATATGGTATGTTTTAGTAATTTGAAGTCTTTGAAAGAAGTGCACAGCTTTGTTTTTTCTGTTGTCTTTGCTTTATGAATAATGTATTAACTTAAATTCCATTCAGTGCTGCAGTATAAAATAATAATTGAGATGCAAAATATTTTTGGTTTAAGTAAACATATTCAAACCACAAGTGATGGCAAGACATACTTAGCATTAAAAACTAATCAGTTGATCAAAACTGGAAAAAAAACAATATTGTCACAAGTCTGAAGCTCGTTGAGCTTAGACTGTTAGTATCAGCAATCATCTGAACGTTAAGTAGTTCATCTAAACAGATTATTAAATCTCATTAAATCAAAATATTCACTATTAATGGCACGTATATTTCAATACCTCAGGAGAAGTGTTGAAATTCGTGTTTAATTTTTCATACAATATCTAAATAATATATACTGTTCTATACTGCTATTAAAATAAAATCTTATTGCAGTGTATTGCACAAGCATTTGAAAAACATTGCTTTTCTGTTGTTGCTTCCCATGTTGGGAATCACTTGGGAAATATGATTTGTAGGCGCTTGTATACCAATATCTTCTTGGAGTAACAGCAGGATGAAAACGATGTATATTCGGGCACAGTTGTCAGCAGTTTCCCCTTTATAATGGTGGCATATTAAATGTTCCATTACAAACTAGTATTTTGAATCTCTAAGTGGAATAAATAGCTGAATGTTATGAATAGTTCTAAGAGCAGTCTTAAAATTAATCTTGTTTGCTAGTTTCATAGGTAGCTTGCATGCTAGTTGAATCTCTTAAATAATTTTTTTAAATGTTTCATTCCTCTGCTGGTGTCAGGTTGTTGTAATCTGATGGGTTCAGAGAATTTTTCTAATGCATTATAAAGATGCTGTAGTCTTGACAGATGACCATGACTGGTACTTTTTCTAAATTGGGAGTGCTGCAGTAGCTGAAGCTGCAGGTCTGATTTATAATGTCGCCTCGAACCAGCAGGTTCAGAAGGAAGAGGCTCTATGGTTTTCGAGTAGCCTGGGCAGGGGATGGTGGACCAGGAATAATGTTCACTCGTGTTCAGAGCTTCTCTGGGATTTGGGGGGAAATGTACTGGGAAGAAGCTCTGCAGAGTAATGAAACCTGAAGTTCTTTGACATGGTAACTCACTGTATGTTTGAATAATTTCGTCTTCATGAAATACATTAGCTGCTTTGTATTTCTGTGAAAGATCTTTCAAAAACCTCCAGGTCCTTGAGACTTTTTTTTCCTTTTCCCTGTGATCTCAGAAAATCCGTCCTGGGAACGGGTGCTCAAGGAAATTAACAGTTTCCCAAGATACCCACAGATGGGAGAATTCATACTGGAAACTTTTATATCTCAGTGTTATGTCAGACAAGTTCACAAAGACCTTTTAAGCTCCAGTAAATTATAGGGGTATTCCTCAGAAGAATTAAGCCATGATTGCTCTTGTTCTTCTGCTTTAAATTACTGCATGTCCGAATACCTGGAAAGAACTGGTTTTCCTCCCATTTCTCCAACGTTGACAATGAGAAAAGAAGAGTTTTCATATTGATTGGGCAATCTGCTATTTAATCCTTTATTTAAAATGGGATGTGTGTTCTCGTATTTATGTTTTATGGACACCTTTCACTCGACTGCAGCCAGTTATGCTGCTTATGTGTGCTTCAGGAGCAGCAGCTGTTCTGGTACCTAGCATCTCGCTGCACACATGACTGGTTTTCAAAAAATTGGCGAATATTTTACAAATTGTTATTTGGGAATACTTTCAGTGTAAAAACAAATGCTTTCATAAACAACTAGCTTCTTTGTAGACCGGAGAATTTCACAGCAGGTTCATGTGGCTGTTCCTGTGTCGGTGCATAAGGATGGGCAGGGCCCCCTGCCCCCAGCCCAGGCTGCCCAAATCCCCCCAGCCTGGCCTTGGGTGCTGCAGGTTTGGGGCAGCCCCAGCTCCTCGGGGCAGCCTGCGCCAGGACCTCGGCTCCCTGGTGAAGGATTCCTTCTGAGCACACCCTCCTGGGGGGGCTGCCCTGGGGGCTGCTACCAGGGGAAGGGTTGTTCTGTGGGGCTGCCTGAGTGTGCGGGTGGGCGCAGCTGCTCTCCCTGGTGACTGCCAAGAGCCAAGTCTGCTCGGAACCATTTTATTTTATTTTTTTTTTACACGAGCTAAGAAAAAGAACTGCAAAGTTCTAAAGACGGGAGAATTGGTCTTGTATTCCAAAAACTTAGGTTGTTACTTGCTGAATTATATTTTGCTGAATCTTTTTTCCAGTAGCAAATTGTAACAAACTGGAGAAACCTTGGAGTAGAAGGTTAGCTGTTTGCAGCTCGGAGTAGGTCCGGTTTTCTGTTAGTAGCTCAACTAAAAATGAACAGTGGAGCCATACGTGCGGTTTCTTCAGCAGAGGGATCTTATTTGTGTCTTTCGTATAAGATTTCAAGGCAATAACCTGCTTGTCCTTGTGGTCAAGCAGCAGAGTCTGTCCATTTGAAATGATGGAGAGCAGCCTGTCATTAATAGCTTGTTTAGCCCATCAGCGGTCTGTGAGAATATAGTTATTGTCTGCCAGCCGTGCAGGCGCTGCGTGGCCGCGCGTTAATCAATAACCACCAGCAGGCGCGGGTGCAGCTCCGGCCAAGCCCCGGCCGTTGCATTACCACGCAAAGCTCTGCCCGTGGAGCTGCTGCAGGTCACCGATTACACGATCAGTTGGGTGACGTGACACAGGCGGTGCATGGGAAGGTCAGGAATTCATAACCAACGCTGGTTAACCCCACCCAGTGGCTCTTTATGCAAATCTTTCTACCGAAGATCTCTTAGAAGACAAACAAACAACAAAGGAACCTTTATCCAGGAGGTGTTAATAACTACTCACTAGGTTTCACTACATATTTGTTTCCTTGGAGCTCAGTTTCAGCAGTTCACTCTTTGCTGATTGTCACTGGCCTAGTTTCAGACTTGCGGTGATGACGGATGAATATCCCAACATGACTGCTGGGTAGCAGTGGCTAATAGAATTGTTGGCTTTCTAACGAGCTATAAAACCAAGCAGCCAACTATTAGGGTTCACAAACAATTAATTAACACTCGTAATAAGAGTAATTATGTTTATCTTAGTATCCTGGCAAAATTCCATGCTGGTCAATTATGTTCTGCAAGCCTGAGTTCTCCCTCACTGCAGACGTGTTGGGCTGACTGGATGCTGGTTTTCCTATTGAAATCACATTTAATTTAAAAGAAGATTTTTCAATGAACATTAAAAAATGCATTTCTTTCTCATATACTTTTTCGTAAAGTGCTAATCATCAAAGTCTGAAGAGAAGTTCTCACTGGAAAACCACCCTGGTGTTCCTGGGGAGCTGTAATTTTCATGCCCCGTGGATGGATTTTCATGGATTTTTCTGCGTCGAGGCCGTAATGTTACTAGCTAGCATGGCGTTACAGCATTGCATTCTCTGAAGATGCAAGTGCGTAACTGCGAATGAACATTGAGGCTCTGAAGGTAGCAATGAAGTATTCCAGTAGAATAAACAGTAGATAAGAATAAAATAATTTTTATATACACTGAAAGTATTTAAGTATCTGAAATGTCAATTTAATCTAACATATGGGATATAAATGGTAGTTTTCCTTATGTTCCATCTATGAAAGTGAGAAATGCAGTCATCAGAGTTCATAAAACGGTTTATGCACATCATGGAAATCCCTACTCCTGATTAAAAATGCATGTAGTAACCTGAACCAACAAACCCCTTTAATTTTCATCACTTTTAATTAATGAATGACTTTTTTTTTTTCACTTTAAGGTTAATACTTGTTACTGTCAAAGTATTCTTCCCAGCCTACATCCCCAGATGAGCTCTCCTGACAGCTGAGGGCTGCGCTAAGCGCTGTCTGGGGTTGCTGTTTCCCGAAGGTCGGAGCCCAAGGTGGCACTGAAGGTCTCTTCCACCTCTTGGCCATAGAGTCACTGACATTTCTGTATGGGGCCGTATCCTAGGGACTTCCACTTCATAGAATCGAATCGCAGACTGGTTTGGGTCAGAAGGGACCTCAAAGCCCCTCCGGATCCCCATGCGTGGGCAGGGCCACCTCCTCCAGCCCAGGCTGCCCAAATCCCGCCAGCCCGGCCTTGGGCACTGCCAGGTTCAGGGCAGCCCCAGCTCCTCGGGGCAGCCAGCACCAGGCCCTCGGCGTACTTCAGTGGCCTGGAGGGTCGCTGACTTTGTCCCTAGCCCTTCACACAAGGGTATGACGGCAGTTTGGAAAGCACTTTTTGGGATAAGGTGCCGGGGTGGCTGCTGGGAGGGCCCCTCGTGTCGCTGACCAGCGCAGCCGTGGGTACCCGGCGAGAGGCCCTGGGTGCTGCCGTGCGGCCTGTCGGGGCGGCAGCTCGGGCACTGGTGGCCCTCTTTGGAGCAGTAGCCTGTGGGAAATCTTTCTGGTTTCTTCAGAAGGCTCTGGAGCAGGTT